>NC_138026.1:20271707-20869961 GCF_964106645.2 Podarcis pityusensis
ATATTAAAAACTAACAATTTTGTTGTTGTTGTTTAGTCGTTTAGTCGTGTCCGACTGTTCGTGACCCCATGGACCAGAGCACGCCAGGCACTTCTGTCTTCCACTGCCTCCCGCAGTTTGGTCAGGCTCATGTTTGTAGCTTCAAGAACACTGTCCAACCATCTCGTCCTCTGTCGCCCCCTTCTCCTTGTGCCCTCCATCTTTCCCAACATCAGGGTCTTTTCCAGGGAGTCTTCTCTTCTCATGAGGTGGCCAAAGTATTAGAGCCTCAGCTTCACGATCTGTCCTTCCAGTGAGCACTCAGGGCTGATTTCCTTCAGAATGGATAGGTTTGATCTTCTTGCAGTCCATGGGACTCTCAAGAGTCTCCTCCAGCACCATAATTCAAAAGCATCAATTCTTCGGCAATCAGCCTTCTTGATAGTCCAGCTCTCACTTCCATACATCACTACTGGGAAAACCATGGCTTTAACTATATGGACCTTACTAACAATTTTATTACGGCATAAACCTTCATGGGCTCAAACCCGCTTTGTCAGTTGCGAAGTGAAAACTTCGGAGCCTATTTTCAGCTGCCCATCTACAACATGCAGAATATATTCACCCACCTTAATAGCGTTATTTAAATAATTGTAATTAACAAAAATATAATGACTGTAATAACTGATTCTCCCTTTCCTCCCATTTATTTATCTTTTTTGTATTGTTATGTGGTGCTGTTCCTTTTTGTTGATTGTATTTTCGCCTTCATCTCAAAATATAATTTTGTGTTGCTTTTGAAAGCTGCCACTCAGATAGAAGCCATCTAGCAAGTTTAGCAGTAAGAATGGGTGAATCTGTCTCTCAGTTTCTCATTATTTCCCCTTAAGTTCAATTCTTCCCATTTCCACATCAGTTTGCAATTTAAAAAAAAAAAAAACATCCTCCTGAAAATTCCTCAGTATTTCAGTTTGTATTACTCATAATTCCCAAATCAATTTACCCGAATAAACATATTTTCGCAAAACCATTTCCCCTAGTTTAATGAATTTTTGTCTTTCACCAATATATGCATTTTATGCACACTTTGCCATAGCAGTTATATTTTAGTAATGTGTTACTTGGCTGAAAAACTACTGTAAAATTTGCAATGGATTTTGAAGGTTGGCTGTGTTTTAGTTCTGAAATTGTAGATTAGGCAGGTTTGCCTTTAAATGCAAACTGAATAGAATGTCTCCCCTATTCCTATTTGTCAGTGAGCGTGCATTTGAACACTAGGTCTAGTGTACTAGCAGCTAACTATAGCGGCTCCACTAATGATCTATTGATTTCCTAGTCTAGACAATGACCTCGACACCAGTGTCCTAATAACCGAATACCACACTCATGAATGTGTTACTTGCATTTGTGTTCTGTACATATAAATAATATATAATTTCATCTGGGCTCCCTCCCCCTTGTGAGTTTTTTTTCACTTGGCTGAGATCCTACTGTATATAATAGGATGCACACAGAATTCTTGTCTTAAAAAAAAAAAAAGTAAAGGACCCCTGGACAGTTAAGTCCTATCAAAGGCGACTATGGGCTTGCAGCGCTCATCTCGTTTTCAGGCCGAGGGAGCCAGTATTTGTCCACAGACCGCTTTCCGGGTCATGTGGCCAGCATTACTAAACCACTTCTGGCGCAACGGAACACTGTGACAGAAACCAGAGCGCATGGAAATGCCGTTTACCTTCCTGCCACAGCGGTACCTATTTATCTGCTTGCACTGGTGTGCTTTCGAACTGCTAGGTTGGCAGGAGCTGGAACAGAGCAACAGGAGCTCACTCCATCACGGGGATTCAAACCCCCGACCTTCGGATCAGCAAGCCCAAGAGGCTCGGTAGTTTAGACCACAGCGCCACCCACGTCTATAAGAACATAAAATGAGTCAGGCCAATAATCTACCTAGACCAGCACCCTGTTCTCATAGCAGCCATCTATGGAAGGCTTGGCATCGTCTCTTTGAGAGTCATTTAAAAACATTATTTGTATATTAGTTACAATAGGAATATAAGTAAGCATGGATGGAACCATCTAGTTTTGTAATATCTAAGGAACAATACAGTCCTCCACCTCCATCTAATAACCGCAAAATATGCACTTAACAAAAAACAAACATGGCTGCTCAAAACTGTAAAGGGAAAGCTAAGATACTTCAGCTGGTAGAGCATGAGACTCTTAATCTCAGGGTTGTGAAGGAGCCCCAAGTTGGGCAAAATATTCCTGTGTTGCAGGGGTATGGACAAGATGACCCTTGTGATCCCTTCCAGCTCTACAAGTCTCTGATTCCATGAGGTGTAATATCCTACATAGAATATCCCGATAAGAGGAGAGGGTCAAAGGACACTTTGTTTAAGGCCTCTTCCAAACTGCCTCTAAATCATGAATGGGGAACCAATGAAGGAATATGGGGAACCATATTCAGAAAGGCCTTGTCCTTGTGGTATAAAACAGATTGAAACCACTACATAGGTTTTATTTCACTTCCCATTTTATGCCAAAAAAAAATCCACCACAAATATTTTAACTCCATGCTGAAATGTAGTACAGTAACACAGAGAGAGCCACACATTACTGATCTTTCCTAAGTTTTTGTTCTGCAGAATATTTCATAGAGGCATCGCAGAAACTCCTGAGTAGATGGCTAAAGTGTTTCAAGGAGATGCCACAATTCTTTACATCAAGAGGTTCATGATATAGTCAAGGGAGTTTTATTTTAATATGGGCAGATAATTAATTTTTCTTTCTATTTCCTCAGCCGTTCCACCATATCTGTTTACAGCCCTGTGCCACCACTAGTATAGGCCAGTCTTCTAATTAAATTCTCGTTACATTTCTTTTGACTACTCTAGTTAAATATAATGAAAGCAATCAATCTGGAAGTGTCAAGCTATATTTTATTTCCATTTCTGAATGCAGGTATAACGTTGCTGACCCTCACGGGTGGTAAAACGGTCAGACATTCTACTAATATGCAAATCAAACAAGTCATGAGCTATAGTTAGAGCCATGAAGTGGTGGATCAACTAAATAAAGGCCACCTGCCTGCTTTCTGATTCTGGCAGTTTCCTGTCAATCTCACACTCTTTTTCATGCATTGTGTCAAACAGGTGTGTTTTTTTTCCAAAGCAGATTTCTCAGTTGCACATATTCCTCATAAGACACCCCACACTAAAAGAATAAAAACCAAACAAACCCAATGTGTGCTTCTTCCTTGCCTACACCCTGTATCGGGGTGGCGCTGTGGTCTAAACCACCAAGCCTCTTGGGCCTGCCGATGGGAAGGTTGGTGGTTCGAATCCCCATGGTGGAGTGAGCTCCTGTTGCTCTGTCCCAGCTCCTGCCAACCTAGCAGTTCAAAAGCACGCCAGTTCAAGTAGATAAATAGGTACTACTGTGGTGGGAAGGTAAACAGTGTTTCCGTGTGCTCTGGTTTCTGTCACGGTGTTCCATTGTGCCAGAAGTGGTTTAGTCATGCTGGCTACATGGCCCAGAAAACTGTCTATGGACAAACGCCAGCTCCCTTGGCCTGAAAGCGAGATGAGTGCCGCAACCCCATAGTCACCTTTGACTACACTTAACTGTCCAGGGGTCCTTTACCTTTTTACCTTTTCTCCAGAGTGGTCACTCATTCTTATCTACTATAAAGTCATTCCCATCTACTATACTATAAAGATTCATTTATGAATCTGTCTTAGTTCAGTAACAAACAAGTGCAAAAAAAGGAGGGGGGTATTTAGAAGTATTTTCAAGACTATTTACAAGGGTGTGACAGAGTGAAGATAAGAGCTTGCTGGATTAATCGGCCGATGCCTCATCTAGTTCGGCATCCCCTCACCAGTTGCCTACTGCATGCCTGAGGGAAACCTTCAAGTGAGACCCAAGCACAAGAGCATTCTCCACTCTTGAGGTTTCCAGCTGCTGGTAGTTTTACATGCCCAGAGATGACGGTGAAGAAGTGACAGTCCCAGCCCCAAAGAAGATGATAATTTAATATGGTTTGGGCAGTTTGCTTTAAGAATGGAAATTGGGTGTGTTCTACCTTTATATAAGGTGTGAAAAAGGTAAAGGGACCCCTGACGGTTAGGTCCAGTTGCAAGCGACTCGGGTTGCAGTGCTCATTTCACTTTACTGCCCAAGGGAGCCGGTGTACAGCTTCCGGGTCATGTGACCAGCATGACTAAGACGCTTCTGGCGAACCAGAGCAGCACACGGAAACGCTGTTTACCTTCCCACCGGAGCGGTACCTATTTATCTACTTGTACTTCGACGTGCTTTCGAACTGCTAGGTGGGCAGGAGCTGGGACCGAGCAACGGGAGCTCACCCCGTCGCGGGGATTTGAACCGCCAACCTTTTGATCGGCAAGCCATAGGCTCTGTGGTTTAGACCACAGCGCCATCCATGTCCCATAATTTGTGTACATGCTACCAAAAAAATTGAGGATCATGAGCACTGACTTTGAAAACACATTCCAATTTCTCTTGCACAGAATTGGGTCTTCTAGAATGATTCTTGCTACGTCACATGCATAGAACTGTAGAGTTGGAAGGGACCTCAAGAGTCATCTAGTCCACATGCAATGCAAGAATCTCAACTAAAGCATACGTCAACTATGAACAAAGGGTGGATATGCTTTTTGAGTCAGAACTGTTGTTTCAATTCCTTTGAACATCTATGCAAGTTTAATGAATTAATCAGCTAAAATTCATATAAGCAATCCCCTAAGCTTTCTTTAATCAGGTAGCAGGTCTAGATTTTTTTTATTAAAAATGTTATCGTTTTTAACTTTGCAGATTAAAAAAAAAGGAGAGACAACAAAAGTCACAGTGCCATTTTTCAGTGAAAAGCATTTTAGCAGTATCCTCACAAGCAAACTAAGCTCTGTTTCGGTGCTGCACATTTATTCAATATGTGAAAGTGCCTACTATTGATCTTCAATATGTGAAAGTGCCGAACATTGATCTCAGGAGGTGGGGGTTAATCACTAATTATAATTAACCAGAGTAGAGTGAAAATACTACAGGCCAGAATTAGGTCCTCTGAAAACAAATGCTATGTAACGCAGCTATCTCAGTTGAACTGAGAAAATGGCCAGATGATGGCTACCCAGTTGCTATGAAAAAGTGCTTGTAAGTTAATTGGGACATGCTAGGCTAGGCTGGGACGTGGGTGGCGCTGTGGTCTAAACCACTGAGGCTAGGGCATGCTGATCGGAAGGTCGGCGGTTCGAATCCCCGCGACAGGGTGAGCTTCCGTTGCTCAGTCCCAGCTCCTGCCAACCTGGCAGTTCAAATGCATATTAAAGTGCAAGTAGATAAATAGGTACCACTCCGGCAGGAAGGTAAATGGTGTTTCTGTGTGCTGCTCTGGTTCGCCAGAAGTGGCTTAGTCATGCTGGCCCGGAAAAACTGTCTGTGGACAAATGTCGGCTCCCTCGGCCTGTAAAGCGAGATGAGCGCCACAACCCCAGAGTCATTCACGACTGGACTTAACTGTCAGGGGTACTTTACCTTTAGGTTAGGGCTTAGTGTTCTTTACAAATAGGTATTAACATTAAATATGGTCTATGCATTACAAATATCAGCCAGACCAGTGGGGACTGAGGGACTTGCCTAGACATAACTTGCATTCAAGTTACGTTACTTGGACACAAGTTCTGTTGAACCTAGTGGAACTTACTTCTGAGTAGACATGCATAGGATTGCCCTGTAAATCTTGATACATACGATTGGGTTTTAACTCTGTTCCCTTGAAGCAGTTGCTGTTTTGCTTTCCCTGGAGTTCCCACTTTTTCTTGAAGCAATACTTCCTATGATCTGGAGTTTCCCCAAGCTTTTGACACCTTCCTCCCTTTCTAAATTGCATCTCTTTCATATTCCTGAGAGGATGAAGTGACTCTTGTGTGTAGAATTGCAGGGATGTTGTGGGTTTCAAATCACACTTGAGGTTGCGACTTGGTTTCGAGTAAACATATGCACGCTAAGGCTGCATTCCTAAACTCACTTACCTGGGAGTAAGCCCCATTAATTCAATAGGACCTACATCAAAGTAGACATGGTTAGGTTTGTACTGCAAGGCTATACTGCCATAAACTTTAATTAGGCAATAGTTATTCACTGTGCTGAACAGACTATTTTACATGCAAAGGCTCCCCTGGAAGGAAGACCCACTGAATTCAATAGGACATATCTGAGTAGATATTGTTAGGATTTGGGAAGATAGAAGCTTCAGCCCACGCACACAGAGACCCTGGGGGTGAGAAATATATCTGTCTCTAAAGTCCAATATGAAAGGAAAACATGACGACATTTTTTACTACTGGAAAGACCTGCCATTGAAAAAAGCCATGGATTGAATTTCATTACATGAAATGCAAGAGCACCCAAAATGGGGAGAATATATATATTTTTAAACGAATACACCATCGGGACTAAATTGACCCCTTTTTACATCCCTGTTAGTCATACATAGTCAACAGCTCTGAATTCGGTGTCAACAATTGCCACTTGCATTTATATAAAATCAATGCGGTCCTGGCAATGAGCGAATCTGCAAATGGTAGCCATTTCCATATCCGTTTCGATCAGAATTCTCCGTCATTCCTACCGCCAGCAAATCTAGTTCTTATCTACCTGCTATCCATCCTTAAGATTTCCCGATCAAATCAAAGTTGGCAAGTAATTTCAGATGTGGAATACCTATTTCTGCTTCTGTGAATCCCTGCCAGTTACCATTAGCTCAAATTCTGAACCAAAGTTATTTATCTTCCTAGTATTGCCAAGTGGATGAAGTTTGTAAATCCTATTATGTTATGATCACTAGCATTCATAGGCTCACGTGGATTTATGTGGGTCCATTAGTGATATCGATGTGTTATAGAAGTGATGACAAACCACCCAGACATTCTGCTATTTTTAGCAAAAAGACCTCCATCACTTCATTATGTTTCCCAATGCCCTTAAGAAAGTAGAACATACAATATTTTGGTAAACCACGTGTAGGTATATTGTAAAGTTGCCACAGAAGGCTTCAGGGGAGATAAGAATTCAGTATTGCAAGATGTTGTTTCCATCACGTAAGTTATCAAAATTGTGTTCATTGTACAAAGTAATTCAACGGTTAGATACTCAAGAGAGGGGCACATCTTGTGGGAAATGGCCTTTCCACTCTACTGCCCAGTAAAACAATCAAAAAAAGTATGAGAAAAAGTAGCTCTCATAGACAGCTGAAGTCAAATAATTATTCTGAGTACAGAAGGCTATTAAAGGTCAGTGAAACAAAGGACTGAAAATTGCACAAACAGATACATTTAGATTTCAGGTTCAGTGAGAAAGAAAAGGCCAGTCACTTAGAAAAAGATTTCTGTAATGTTTTGAATGTATGCAGCTAAATTTCAGATATTTTGAAAGGATAAATTGATTTGCAATGATAAAGAATGTTTACATTGGGTAGTCTGATGGCAGGATCTTAGTGGAATCAGTTGCTATTTGATTCCTTGCCAGGAATTGCACTTACACTTTACAAATGAATAAGCATAAGATCTCTGAAGACTTAGAGAGAATTTTCTTCTTGACCCTTTCCTTGTACTGGTTGACTTCCCACATAAATGTTCATCACTTGACAGCTGCAGTATCAAGTGGATGTGTGAACATCAAGTGTTTGTGTGAACAGGCCATCAAAGATCTACCACCACAGATACAGCCTTAAACAAGATGGAGTCAAATCACATCTTCAACTGCCATTTGTTAGGTGTACAATATAATCACGTTTTAGAGAAATCAAGAAATGCACGTGTGTGTGTGTGTGAGAGACCCAGTGCTAGAAAATGAAAATCAACAGAAAAACAAATTGCACCTTAGATTTTATTTTATATGCCAAGGAGTGGGAGAGATCATTTTTGGATTTTTGGCTTAAGGTACCAGAAAACACCTGGCTGACCTTGAGTCCTATATGTACCTTGATTACTAGGGGTGAGATGCAGTTTGCTGTTCTCCCTCAGGCAGCAAAATATATTGGGCTAGCACTGTTTTGAAGTCTTCTCTGCATCCTGTTGCCCTCAGAGGTTTGGCTGCTGCTCTCAGTTGTGGTGCTTAGTGTGTGGAGCTCTGTACCTTAAGAGGCTCCCTCACTTCACTAATGTCTTCCTGGCGCTCTGTTAATACTTCTTAAATTCTTGCTTAGGTTTTTTCTCCCCTCCTGTGTATGTTTAACATCCAGACCTGGCATGTGACTTTTTGTTTCATTTTATTGTTTAAATTGAATGTTGTTTTCATTGAATGCTGTGCTTTCTGAGAGCCGTCTATGCTGGGGAAGTTGTTCGTGAGGGCCCCAAAAGCAGGATATAAATATATCAACATGTCTTCTTAATCTAACATGCCACAAAGTGGTACGTTTTAAAGTGTGCATTACTTTATAAGAAAACTCAGCTTTCGCCTGTGGCTCCTAGAAGCTGTCACCATGTGCCGGCAGTCTTACCCTGGGAAACAGCCTTGTCTGACCGGCTAAACCAGGTGAGGATAGCTGATGGGCCTCAAACCCTCAGTGAGTTAGACACCACCACCCCTGCATGTGAAGACAGACTCCTGCAGATTGAGTGGATGAGACTAATAGTGGGTCCATTGGTCAAGAAGGCAGTTTTTGCACATGCTGTAGAGGGAAGTGAGGGGCAGATGGGGCTCATCAACCTGGGAAGGTAGCCCACCTAGGAAAAGGAAAACTCTGATCCTAAACCTCTGCTGCCTTGCGGGATATCTTTGGGAGAAGGAAAGGCTAAGGAATAAACCCAACACAAATCTGGAGTGGAGTTTCTAAGGTGGTTTGATGGCGCCTCGTACGCCTCCTTCCGGCAATTCCTGCAGCCAAGCTGGTGCCAAACATTTTGCTTTGCATTGGACCACATCTGTGAGGCCAAAGGGGGAGGGGCTGTCCTTTGGGCAGCC
Source organism: Podarcis pityusensis (assembly GCF_964106645.2). Taxonomy (NCBI): domain Eukaryota; kingdom Metazoa; phylum Chordata; class Lepidosauria; order Squamata; family Lacertidae; genus Podarcis; species Podarcis pityusensis. The sequence continues at coordinate 20,280,669 of NC_138026.1, forward strand.
CAGGGTGTCCATACACATTGCCCAGGCTTACACCCTGGGGAGGTCACTTAGGTGCTGCTAACACTGCGGTTTGACTTCACCCCCAGAGGCGCACTCCATTGTCTATCAAAACAGACGAGTGCCAACAACCAGTGGCATCACAACAGGGAGGGCATGGGGGCGGTACGCCCCAGGTTCCATGCCTGCAGGAGTGACAAGTCACCCTATGGTGGCTCGCGGCGGCACGAGCAACCATCATGCCGCCGTAGCTGCCTTTGGAGGATCCTCCGTTCGCGGCTGCAGCCGCGAGCAGAGGATCCTGTTGCCAGCAGCAAACCGCAAAGTACAACGCATGTGCAGCGTCGCATGTATGCGCTGTACGTAGCGATGCCGCACATGCACTGTATGGCGGTTTGCCGCCAGCACCACTCCAGCGCCGTACAGATAGTGCCGGGATCCTCTGCTCACGGCTGGCACCGGAGGGATCCTGGCACTGTCCGTACAGTGCTGGAGTGGCGCCAGTGGCAAACCGCTATACAGCGCATGTGCGGCGTCACTATGTACGGCGCATGCATCGTACGTAGCAACGTCGCACATGCACCTGACGTCATGATGCCCGCAGCAGGTGTCACGACGCCTTCCTTCACCTCTGCCAACAACAACAACTCTATAAGGGAACAGACTTAATGGGTACAAAACAGGATCCCCTTACCAGACGCTGAATAGCATAAAATTCAAAAAGGGCCCTAGCTCAGTGGTAGAGCATCTGATTTGTGGAAAGAAACGTTCCTGGTTCAATTCCCAACAGCTCCATGCATGGTTGGGGAAGATTCCTGCCTACAACCCTGGAGAGCTCTGCTACTAGTTGGGATAGATAGTGCTGTGCTAGATGGAACTATGGGTCGTTTCCTATGTGCTGTCCAACCAGTTGTATGGAATTCAGATTTTGCCCATGGCAGTACCCCGCCAATATTTTCTTGTTTCATTAGGCCAAACCGCCTTGCTTCAAGCGGCATGAATGTAGAAAGCTGGTGTGTTAGAATCAAGCCCCTTTAAGCATTCAGTTATGCCATATGAAATGCCATCTCTGCAAACAAAGGATGTTGCTTGCATGTGGCAAATTCTTAGCTACAAGTTTAAGTCTCACTTCTTTGCTTTTCTTCAACAGAGCCATTATGATGCATAAACATAAAATTGCTCCTTCTGGTTCATCCCCTCCCTTCTCCTTCTCAAGGGTACTTCTTAATGTTCAAGCCACACGTGTGCCTATAGAAATTCCTGGAATTAGCTTTTTACACTTTTTATGGCTGGTGCTTGCTTATGCATTCTAAAAACGTCGGTGTGCTTTTCCAAGGAGACTGAATTTAACTTTCCTTCCCCAACAATATAGCCTATCCATATATGTGTGTGTATCCAATATACTGTTGATGATAGTAAATTGTGCCCTCTCTTTCTGCGACCAAATCTGCTCTGCTATTCATGTCATTAACATTCATTATTCTGACTTGCAAGTATTTTCCCTCACTTTGATTTTCAACAGATCCCCAAGTACTGAAACATTTTTTTAAAAAAAATAAATTAAATTAAATCATCACTGCCAGATGCTTAAAGTGTTATTATTTTGTCTCTTTGTTTCAGATTAATATGAAAGGGGGAAATCAAGAAATTGGAGCACATTGTGCTAAAACAAACATTTATTATTTTGTCAAATCATGCAAGAAACCCTACTTATAATAACAAGTGACATTTAAATAGAGCCTTTCATCCAGTGATCCCAGGGCATTTGACAAACTTTACATACCGATTCTGTTTCTCCCTGAGCTTTTGTGAAGAATTTCCCGTGACGGCAGTGGGAGTTCCACATCTGGCAAACTGGAATCCAAATTAAAATCTGCATTGCTGACGCCGCTAACAGATGTGAAGATATCACATATGCTCAAAACTCCCCCTATTTAGCAGGGACACGTCCCAATTTTCTGGTGTGATTGGTAAATCACCATGAGCACTTAACACTAACAACATTCCACCAAGTCACTTCCCCAAAGGCAAAAATAGGTATAATGGTGATTCTCCAAGTGTCTCTTAGATACAAACTCCAGAAGGGAGAATGGATATCTCTTGATTCCAGTGCACATCCTACTAAAAGCATATGCATGAACAGTAAGACACTATGAAGTCTGCAGCTTACCATTGTAGCGGCTGAATGAACCATGCATTGTTTCAAGATCATCAGCAAAATCACTGATGGGGGAGTTTGAATATGTCAGAGACTGGACTGAGGAGGAATGGTAGGGACTGCCCCCCCCCTTCCTGCACCTTCCTGGGAAGAGGAGGACAGTATAGATTTAGAACAGTGGTTTGCAGAAGGGCATAGTTCATAGGCTGCAGAGGGGAGAAGCTGGGAAATATTGGGAAGAAGCACCAGGGGAGAGACAGCTAACAGACTCCATCTCTGGAAAGCATTTCTGACACTCCTCCTCTTCTAGGACCAGGCGTGCCTTGAGAGTAGTAGAACAGAAAGCTCAGAGGCAGAAAGCATAGATCAGCCGGCGCAGTGGTAACATAGAATAGGAGGGATTGAGGGGGCGGGAAAACCGCTTTCCTTTGTCTCTCTATGTGAATATTGAATCCTGGTAAGAACTCTTCTTATTTATCTGCCTCTTGGCATCCCACCATGGGAGAGATAGGATTCCCTGAAGCCTGACAGAAGGGGTGGGGATGACTTAAACATAGACTCATTGAACTGTAGAGTTGGAAAGGACCACGAGAGTCATCTAGTCCAACCCCCTGCAATGCAGGAATCTTTTGCCCAACATGGGGTTTGAACCGACAATGCTGAGATCAAAAGTCTCATGCTCTACCAACTGAGCTATCCCAGGGGTTGTTGTTGTTTTAGAATTGTTAAGCATGTTTACTCAAAAGGAGCCCCCAGTGTACCCAAATAATAAATCGCATCTCAAGACTTTCTCCCTGGCACCTAGTTTCCGAAGCACTGGGAAATGATTACGGTTGATACTATTATTGCCATTGCCATTTAATTATATTTCACTTTCGCATCTCCAGTCCATGGTATACTCTAGTAAGAGTGATATGCTATCGTCCTGTAAGTCCCACGGAGTCTGCACAGCATTGCAGCCTAACGAGGACAGAAAGTAATAAGCCCCTTTGCCTTTGTTAAACTGCTCCTCATTTAAAGGTCATTGTAGCCCTGTGATTGTGAATAGGTTATGTGGTGTAGGTTTTTCTGCCTATAAACTACACTCAGTATCATGGAGGCCACATGTTACAGGCAGGCAGAAGCTGCTGCTGCTGCTGCTGCTGCTGCTTCAGCTAACCATTCCCGCTAAAAGCTCGCCTGAAATATCTCAATGCTCAGCAAATGCAATCACTTTGCTCTTTCATATGCTCAGCATAGAATTCCTATGACTTTTCAGATAAACACTGCTTCCCTAGGTCTGATTACATACCTCCTTTTCCACACGAAAGGCAAATAATTTACAACTTTGCCCTTAACGAAGAACAGTTTAGCAAAGACAACACCATTTCTCTCTTTTTGCCATTTCCTACTTTTTTATAGTTACACAGATGGCATCATAAATCCTGCTAATTAATTCTTAAGAGGGTCCCGTCCCCCCCCCCCCCCGCAATCATTTGCTCCTTATTTACCTTGCAAAATATCTGGTGGGCCTGACTTCAGCCTCTAACTAGCCATTTGGAGGCTTGAATGTCCAAGTCTCAGGACTTAGGAGAGGGGCATGGGCAGACACAACAACCCAATAACAGTCCCAAAAAAGAACCATGTTTTGAAAGGGCATAGGCTGTCAATCAAATCAACCAGAGGCCTCGTTAAATAGGAACATTTTTGCCTGGCGCCTAAAGGTGTATAATGAAGGTGCCGGCAAAATTCGCTGGGGAGAGCATTCCACAGACGGGGAGCCACTACAAAGAAGGCCCGTTAAAATGTGAGAAATGGGACTCACAGTTCACTCCTGATCTACATCCCTAAACTGGTTTGGGCATTCACGACTCAAAGCTCAAGATGAATTCACTTTCCTAGGCATATCACAATGGGTATCCTGTGAAGAGAGTGCTTGAATATTGTAGCCAGAATACCACCCTCTGGATATTATAAGACAATTCTCATCATCTGATTGAAAGAGGTGGGTTTGCTTAGTGTGGAGAAGAGATGTTTAAAAGGGAAACATCAAATACAACATACTAATATTACTATAGAAGAAACATCAAATACAACATACTAAATAATACTATAGAAGAAACATCAGCATGCTGAAGGGTTTTGTACTTTGGCTGTCCTTTGAAAGATGGGCCCTGGGAGGCAGGAAGGAGTGGAAGACAATGCAAGATATCACCCTCTCCAGAGGACATGCTTAATGCTCCCATGGCGAGTTATCAAGTGACTCTTGTGTCACTAGCCAAAAAAGAATGCCCTTTTCCAAGGCGTGAAATCTTATTAGTTTTTTAGTTTTTATTTAATTTATTTTTTAAAAACCTGCAAAGTGGTTTACCAAAACAAAAAAAAAACCCACAGCAGTAAAATCAAGAAAAATTAACAACCCTACCTTAAAATATACAAAAGCTAAAATATTAAAATTAAAATTACTTCAACTTCCTAAGCATCTAGGTATGCTTGCCTAAAGAAGAATGCTTTTAGCAGGTGCCCGAAAAGAGTCTAGCAAAGGCACGTGCTTTGTTGCAATAGGCGGGGAGTTCCAAAGTGCAGGTTCTGTCACAGTAAACAATGCAGTACAGATATTATGTGGAACCTGTAGTGGTGCGATACAACTCGGAGTTATTAAGAAGAAAAAGGATAATGACAAGGAGATGAGAAGATGGGACTGTGAGCATCAAAGCAGCAGAAATATAAGATGATTGGACCCCTACCGAACTCGAAGCATGGGTACCCCCACAAAAAAATTAAAATTTGGTTAAATATTTGGACTCTGTGATATGTATTGGTTTAATTTGGAATAATTAATATGATATGATTGGTTTGGTAAATCGAAATTTAAGAAAATTTATTTTTTTTAAAAAAAGAACCTGTAGTAGTGCTTGAAAACTACTGAAGGGGAGGATTTTGTTTATTGTGATTTCACCATGCTCTGTATTATCTGAAAAGGAAAACATTTATTTAAAAAACAGGAGTGCACAGCAGCAATCTAGTCCCATCATGATCAGTGGGACTTATTCCCGAGCTGATGGTGCATAAGATGGGCTGCAATCCTATGCATCCAACTTGTACCTAAAACTCTGCACAAGCCTGCGCCAGAGAATTGTAGAGTTGGACCTGCTCCACTGAATTGAAATTTCAGCCTTAACTACATAGGAAAACGGCCAAGTAAACAGCTATTTTCGTGGATGAGGGTCAAGATATTAACCGATATTCATAAAATTTCATATATAGCTATATAATCCCTAGTGTAGTAAGATAAGTTTTTTATGAACCACCATAGTAGGGCAGTACAATGGTACCTCAGGTTACATACGCTTCAGGTTACACACTCTGCTAACCTAGAAATAGTGCTTCAGGTTAAGAACTTTGCTTCAGAATAAGAACAGAAATCGTGCTCCGGCGGCAGCGGGAGGCCCCATTAGCTAAAGTGGTGCTTCAGGTTAAGAACAGTTTCAGGTTAAGTACGGACCTCTGGAACGAATTAAGTACTTAACCCGAGGTACCACTGTAATTGTTCCTTGATAATTTGTCACCCCCCTCCATGATGGAACCTGAGGCGACTCCCACCCCACCCCCCCTTCCTACACCCCTGGTTATCAAGTGACTCTTGTGTCGCTAGCCCAAAAAGAACGCCCTTTTATTAGTTTTCCTTTTCCTAAAGTGTAAGCAGAATCCACAGTCACTTCCCTTCACTGTTACAAAACAGTGGGTGGAGTCATTAAAATGCCCAGAAGGGCTGGCTGAAGCATTTAAATTATTCCTGATCTTAATCTCTTAGATGTTTCCTAAGACTATCAGGAAGCATTATCTGCACAGAATCCAGATGCTGCTGAAAAAGTCTACTTACATCCCCATCCACTTTCTCTCTCACTCGCTGAATGATCAAACCAAAGGAGATCGCTATGCCTCTGGAGCCCTAGCGACCAAGGAGCCAGCAGAGGGAGGTGTCACAATGAAGGGTGTGTCACAAGGACCTCCACAAACTAGCAACCACCAGCACTCAACTGACACTACTCTCAACTGACACTACTAAGTTTGCTTATATGGCTTTTAATCCATGTTCAGCTTTTTACAAGCATGTAAAATGAAATTTATCCCTTTATGTTCAAGCTTCCGTTGTTCCTGCACCTACAGTGGAAAACCAGAAATCACCCCTTGTGTGTTTATTCATTTTATTACCCTCCTTCACCAGCAGGTCCCAAGGCAGGTTACAACCATATAATATTATTGTTGTTATTAATTAAATTTGTATACCGCCCTATACCCACAGGTTTCAGGGCAGTTCACAGGATAAGATCACAATATTAAAATACAAAATGCATAATAAAAACAGAAACAGCCCAATAAAGCCCTCAACACAAAATAGCATTGATGTCAACAGGGCGAGTCTTGAAAATACAACTCTGGTGTCAAAGGCCAGGTAATAGACCCTCCAAATGCCTCTATTTCCCAGGGACAGTCCCAGATTTACAGAAGCCATCCCGGTTTCTGATTTGGTCTCAGAATGTCCCACTTTTCCTTAGGACATCCCTATTTTCATCAGAGAAATGGTGAAGGGTATGGAGTTATCGGACTCCTGAGCCATCTGAAGACAGCTCCATATAGGGAAGGTTTTTCTTTTTTAAAAAAAAAATATGGTTTTATATATGTTGGAAGCTGCCCAGAGTGGCTGCGGCAACCCAGTCAGATGAGTGGGGTATACATAGTAAAATTATTATTATTAAATGGAATGTCCCTATTTTCATTAGAGAAATGTTGGAGGGTATGGGTGGCACTGTGGGTTAAACCACCGAGCCTAGGACTTACTGATCAGAAGGTTGGCAGTTCAAATCTCCATGACGGGGTGAGCTCCCGTTGCTCGGTACCAGCTCCTGCCAACCTAGCAGTTCAAAAGCACGTCAAAGTGCAAGTAGATAAATAGGTACCGCTCCAGCGGGAAGGTAAACAGCGTTTCCGTGCGCTGCTCTGGTTTGCCAGAAGCGGCTTAGTCATGACCCAGAAGCTGTATGCCAGCTCTCTTGGCCAATAAAGGGAGATGAGCGCCGCAACCCCAGAGTTGGTCACGACTGGACCTAATGGTCAGGGGTCCTTATGCATGAGGTTAGCGAAAAAACTAAAAGCCCAGGCAAATCAGCAGATGTGTTCTGAGTTCTGCATTTGTTTCCTTTGGAATAGAAGACCTATACAGGCATTCTTCTCACACAACAAGGGTGCGAGAGTGGGAACAAGCTCTGGCCTTTCTGCTGTGTCACTTCTGCCAGCCCCACTGACCTTCACCCATTGGAAGGCAAGTGTGTGCCGTGGGGAGCCTGAGATCCTCATGGATGCTCACTGCACCATTTTAGAATCCTACCTGAAGGTTCTACGGCATATGAGTTGATGTTTGCCCCCTAACCTTGGGTGGGAGAGTTGAGACAGGCAGCGGAGCTGTGTCAGAGTGGGCAAAGCTGGATGGGTTCCGCATCCCTGCCATATACAGTTTTAACCACATGGGGAGACTGACTACATGCAACTTTAGAAGCACTGGAAAGATTATGGTGCCCCAGTGTAATTCACAGAAAGTAATAAAAAGAGAACATCAAAATAGGGGGAGGGTAAGGCAGGGATGCGGGTGGCACTGTGGTCTAAATCACTGAGCCTCTTGGGCTTGCCAATCAGAAGTTCGGCGGTTCGAATCCCCGCAACAGGGTGAGCTCCTGTTGCTTGGTCCCAGCTCCTGCCAACCTAGCAGTTCAAAAGCACGTCAAAGTGCAAGTAGATAAATAGGTACCGCTTCAGCGGTAAGGTAAACGGCGTTTCTATGCCCTGCTCTGATTTCAGTGTTCCATTGCACCAGAAGGGGCTTAGTCATGCTGGCCACATGACCCGGAAAAACTGTCTGCAGACAAACGCCGGCTCCCTTGGCCTATAAAGCAAGATGAATGCCACAACCCTAGAGTCGTCTGCGACTGGACTTAACTGTCAGGGGTCCTTTACCTTTACCTTTTTAAGGAAGTCTAGCAAGGTTCTGATTCTTCCCATGATGACTACTTTGATGCGAGAGAGAGAGAGAATTATTTCCCCCAAATAAGTCTTTTTTGGGGTGTGCTCCTGCTTTGCTGTACTCAGCAGATACTCAGCAAGTACTCAGGCCTCCTAGTGAGGTGCAATTCACACCCCAAGGAAATCAATAGCAAAAGTGCTGTTGATTTTAATGGTTCTCAGTAAGGTCATTCTTGCTATGAAGCAATCACATCGGGAGGCAACTTGTAGTGGTGATGGAGGAGGAGACATATTCTTGCGTCCAATCTCTACCTCTGCACATTGTTTTAAAAGAATGAGTAGTGGGGAAGGTGTCATTCTGACTTTTTGTTTCAAGCATAGCTATACGTAAGATCCATTCTGATTGCACCACTTATTGAACCACATTCATGGAATAAAATGATGTGTAGAGGAGGTGACCCCCTCTGCTGCTTCAGAAGCCTTGTTGACAAGATACTCAAGCCATATAAATTAATTCAATTTGGTAAATTCAGAGAATGAGCACTCACACTTTACATTGTGGGTGCCCTTTGCGGGATCGCGCGTGGTGCTACACTTCCCAGGGTGCTTACTGGCAAACAGGGCCTGGCTTGCTTCTCAGTGTAAATTTTTGGAGGTTCATGCCCAGCCTCAGTAATCAAGTTTCTTGCTGGGAGGAGGGGCCAGCCCCATTTATAAATAGGGGGTGGAGCCAACAATAGCCAGGCAGTCGGCTCTGGAGATTCACCCTCCCTATTCTCCCTTTGTTTCATGTTTCTTGTTTGCAGGTTAACATTTTTTTCTTCCTGTTTAGCAGGCACTGCTACGGTCTTTGACTGGTTGCTATTGAAGGACATGGAATAAATTTTCCTGCATTGGCAGGTTCTGTCTTCCCAGTAGCAATTTGTCACAACTTTGGCAGTTATGGCCTTGGGTGGAATCCTTTAGTCTTTTCTTCCCTATGGGGGGGCATGAAGTGGTGACTCACCCCCCTGTGGCAGTGATTCCAGGGTCCCCCTCTTAAAGGGGTTATATATATAGGTGTCACTAGCCATACACTGAAAGGTCATCAGTGAACTACCCTGCGTGCGGGAATATGGGCTTGGCTGCCTACTACACTTACGTCTCACAGAGCACCCCCATATCCCATTTACCCTGATGAGCCCCAGTCCCCCTTGGCTGGGGGGCTGGGAGAGATACACGTCCAAGGCCTAAGCCAAGGTCTTCCTACACGCGGAAGTTTAATAAAGTTGTGGCCTAATTTTAATTCCATATAACGTCTTTATTCCTTCCTTATGAACCCTGGGGGCTGGGGCTGTTGCCACCTGGTCATGCAAATGTTCATTTGAACCAGATAGTGTACCCTTAAAAGTGTATCAAAATTCGCATCCTCCGAGGAACTCCTGGAACCCACCCAGCAAATAAAAAGAAAGCAGGGACTTCAAATCCCCAAATATTAAATAATAAGGAAACATGGCCCCGTCTAAAAGAAAAAATCACCACAAGCCAGAATACTTGGAGCCATGATGAACATAAAGAGCAATCTTAGCAACAGCAAAATGAGGAGGGAAATGCACTTAGAGTGAATGCACAGCATGACAAACACAGCAAAGGGACACCTGGCCAAATGGGATGACAAGGCTCAGCTTGTGAGCCAAGAATGGATAAAATAATAGTGCTAAGTAGCTCTATAGTAAATCCCTTCTCAAGCGCCATTAGTCCATCTTTTCTCCCATTTATATATAAGTACCGGGACCCTGAGGGCTCACTAACTTATAATGCAAAGTGGACTCATTTTGATCAGAAAAGAAAGGATATTACAGTCTTCCATCCTTCCCTCTCTTCTTAATCCAGGGTCAGTAGGTTGGGTTCAGTGACATATTTCAGTCAAGTATTTCCAGGCCATAAAATTGTACCAGATTGCAGGCTAATGTTGCCTAATAAAGAGAACTAGGATTAAAAGATTTGTTAAGCCAGATATACAAGGGACTTGGTAATTTTCTACACACACACAACACAAATGCTCTTCATGTTTCTAACAACAAAAATACATTGTTTTGAAAACAATATTGGCACCTACGGCATTCCCATCAATTCGTAAAGTAGGAATTCATCTCTGGCTACTTCCAGTCACAACAACAGCAGGTCAGCACCCTTTCTCATCACTGAGTAAGCTTTTCTTTTCTGAAATAAGTTGTCTTCTGCCTGGTCAAGTGAATGAACTAATAACTATATAATTTGAAGGACTGGAACTAGCGGATACATAGGAAGCAACTGAAGTTGAGTGGCTCCATCCAAGAAGCTGATTAACAGATGTGGAAAATTACAAGAAACAGGACAGATGTAAATGCAACTAATTTTAATTAAACCTTAAGTTCAATATATGGCCATGATTGCTAAACACTTTTCTTTTTAACTATGGCGCCTTGCGGTCTGGATCCACATTTGCCAAGTGCAAAGAAAGGGCTTTACCTCTCCCGGAAAAGTTAACCAATTCCCCAGTTTCCTGGGAGAAATGCTGACTTGAAAGTATATTTGATTTATGCCCACAGTTCCTGTAGTGAAGTTGGGAAATCTTGGTATGTCAAACGTTGGTTCACACAGGAGTGAGGCATTGTGGGAGAGATAAAACTGTGGCCTTCTGGGGAATGGGTGTCTGGTCTCTTTAAAAGTAAAACTCCCTGTCTCTAGAGGTGTCCTTGTCTCTTACATCTTGACTCTAGGCAAGATGAGAAGTTATCTTATTTGTAGACCCTGGCACAGCTGGGGGCCTGAGTGTGGATTGGGTTGTAAAAAGGTACAGGAGGTTATCAAGTAATTTACAACTCGGGAGCCTGATACCCGTAGGAGAGGCCTAGGAACGGAGGGAGAGCCTTTTTATTTCGGGGTCTCTGAGTCTAAACAAAGTTCAGCTGTGCTGGTCTCCTGACAATCAGGAGATGTACAGTGGTACCTCGGGTTAAGAACTTAATTCATTCCAGAGGTCCATTCTTAACCTGAAACTGTTCTTAACCTGAAGCACCACTTTAGCTAATGGGGCCTCATGCCGCTGCCGCACTGCCGGAGCACAATTTCTGTTCTCATCCTGAAGCAAAGTTCTTAACCCGAGGTACTATTTCTGGGTTAGTGGAGTCTGAAACCTGAAGCGTCTGTAACCTGAAGCGTATGTAACCTGAGGTACCACTGTAGTCTCATCATACAGCCATTGGTAAATTGGTAATTAACCTAAAGAAATGATTGGTCCCTAACCTGTCCTCCATGTAGCTTCCCAAGGATAAAGGATTTGCGAATTCAGATGCAAAGGGCAGAACATCTTGCCCTGGTACTTCACCTGGGGGCGTTTGACCAGTGAGAGGACTCTTGACTACTCGCTGTGTTTTGAACTATTGTTGCTGTGTGAGTATGGTTTGAGCTAGTCATATTTTACAATGTTTTTATTTGTTGTTTGTAACCTTCTAAGAAATGTGCAACTTTTCAAGTAAACTTGGAAAAGGACTTTTTGTCTTTTATACTCTGTGCCTTTGCTCGGGGGAGCTAAACTGGTGCTTACCGTTTGGACACCTACCTGTTGAATTTCTGTCTGCGTCACGGTAAAGTGACTCAGGGCTGGGCAAACCCGGTAAATATCGAAGTGGGGTTCTCCTTCTTGAACCCCATTTGAGGGTGGTCTGGGAAAGGAGGTGATGGCAGCTTTACTGTTTGGCTTGTGATTTGCAACACCTAGCAATTTGTCCCCCTTCCTGGCCAAGTCTACCAGTGTCTAGGAGGAATGGTGGAGGGGGGGTGGATAGACCCACTTACTACAGTTCCCCTTTCAACAAATAAAGCAAGTTTTATTTAGGAGAGGGGCAGTTATGTCTGCGTGAGCCTTTTTATGCATATGGATCTGCAAGACACTCAATGGCAAATGGTGCTCTCTATATTGGAGAGGGCACAAATATGTCATGGGAATGTGGCCAATGAGAGGTCATGGCAGTATGGCCAAGTTCCTATTTTACAGATAAGCATTGCTGGGGTGTGGGTGGGTACGTTTAAAATTATTTATTGAATTACAAAAGAACGTGCAAGTCTCTCTTTAGATCATAGAGTCTCTTAGTTACGTTCAAAACAGTTAGTGCCTAACTAAACTGACAAATGTCTTTTTGTCAGGAGGGGTTTCTGCAGTCACAATTGGTTCCCTGCTGGGAGAAACATTGTATGGCTTCCACCTGTTCTGGTTCTCTCTCTATCCTTCCCCTTTTGCACAGAAACAGTGGAGACTTAAACATTTCAGTTTTATCAATACTCGTGTAAGGATGGGCGCTTGTCTGAGTTTCTTACATGGTTCGTTGTTACTGATAATGGCATCAGAGCAGACGGTGACTGACCCCTCCTACCTGTCAGAATTGACTCACGATGCATAAGGATTTGCATCGTCCCCCACCCTTGGTATATGTAGTAATAAATATGCACAAACATGTTGGGAGAGGCATCACCCGTGGGCAATGAAAGCCTGGTATTTGCTTGCTGTAGTGCATGGCTACTGTCACCAGCAGTCACAAAATTAAAAGACGCCTGCTTCTTGGGAGAAAAGCAATGGCAAACCTAGACAGCATCTTAAAAAGCAGAGACATCACCTTGCCAACAAAGGTCTGTATAGTTAAAGCTATGGTTTTCCCAGCAGTGATGTATGGAAGTGAGAGCTGGACCATAAAGAAGGCTGATCGCCGAAGAATTGATGCTTTTGAATTATGGTGCTGGAGGAGACTCTTGAGAGTCCCATGGACTGCAAGAAGATCAAACCTCCATTCTGAAGGAAATCACTGGAAAGACAGATCGTGAAGCTGAGGCTCCAATACTTTGGCCACCTCATGAGAAGAGAAGACTCCCTGGAAAAGACCCTGATATTGGGAAAGATGGAGGGCACAAGGAGAAGAGGACGACAGAGGATGAGATGGTTGGACAGTGTTCTCAAAGCTACCAGCATGAGCTTGACCAAACTGCGGGAGGCAGTGGAAGACAGGAATGCCTGGCATGCTCTGGTCCATGGGGTCACGAAGAGTTGGACATGACTAAACAAATAAACAACAAGTGCATGGCTAGAGGCAGTTGCAGAAGCAAGATGGAGCTTGTTACTGGGGGAAGCAAGTCCCAGTAAAAGTTGTATTTTCCGACCTCCAGCATCCTATCTCCAAGCACCAGGAAGTGACTCTGTAAGCACGAGGCCAAAGTATCACCCGGACAGGCCTTGCATCTTTAAGATCAAGTCACATTTATTTATTAACTTATATTTTTGTACCACTTTCAATATTGAATCCCTAAGGAATTTATATTCAAAATTATAAACTCAAAAGTTTTACAAAATAGGTCACCAAACACATTCATAAAAATGTCCTTTGTTGCAGTGCCTTCCAGCTGTGAGGAAGCGCTTGATATGTTGTCAGGCAAAGCCCTTTCCTTCACAAGATCCAGGCAGCTGCTGTCCTTTTCATCACTATGCAGCATTTTTTTCTTGCTGTCTTTTTGGAATATTGTGCTGTAGGTCTTACGTCTTTGGAGATTCTTGGAGTTTTGGATCTTCATGCGAGGAGCATTCTTGGCGTGCATTTTGGTTGTAAGGCTAAGATCTGTTTCGTCTGCTCTGTCGATGCACTTTTGAGAAACAGACAACCAGGTGGCTCTAGTGGAAGCAGAAGTAGTTTTGGGGAAAACACAACAACCCTATTGTCTGTGTTTTCCTGGCTCAAAGTTTGCAGCACATTCAGTAGTGAGCACCACCTCCACTGATGGTTGATGAAGGACATCAACAAGGTCAAAGTTCCAAGGAGACTTGAGAGGAGATGTGTTAGAACTGTTTAGCAGCAGGTGAAATACCCAATTTAAAGAACTATAACAACCAGATAAATTTCCAAGTGGGGTTAGATATATGAGCAGCAGTTAAAAATAATCAGAAGAGGGAAGATGCAGTTCAACAAGGATAAAATAAGACTCCAAAGAGGGGGGGGTGTGGAAGTCAAAGAATGTAAGATAAACAATGACAATTGTATAACTGATGTACTAAGATGCCTTAAATCAATCAATCAATAAAAGAACTGTTTTCCCTTGAACTTGATTTTGTAATGCAGTGGTACCTCTGGTTGTGAACGGAATCCGTTCCGGAGGCCTGTTCGCAACATGAGCAGAACGCGACCCGCGTCTGCGCGGGTCGCGATTCGCCGCTTTTGCGCATACGCGTGACGTCATTTTGCGCGCATGCGCGAGCAGCGAAACCCGGAAGTAACCCTTTCCGGTACTTCCGGGTCGCTGCGGGACGCAACCTGAAAACGCTCAACCTGAAGCAAACGTAACATGAGTTATGACTGTACTTCTCAGCAAGACTGGAGTGAGCTGAGAAATAGCAACAGTGCCAGTGAGGCAAGGATTTCCTGATGGAGAGGCAATATTGTACAGCTGAATACCAACTGCAGTTTCTTTTCCATTCACCATGTTTTCAAATTTCTATCCCACTTTAGACTGACCTACTAGTCCAATATTGGTTTTTGTAGAGAAGCTGGGTGTATGGATCATTCTTTCCTCCGCTTCTTGGTGGCTTTGAAGGAAGGCTGGAACTAGGCAACTGTTTTATCCCTTTGCAAAGTCTTCCAGCATTTAAAAACAATAGCCTGCGAGAAAATATCTCTCTATCTTCTATTTTGGTGGGCAGTGCATCAGAGAAGAGAATTGATTTCCGGAGAACCCAGGGGCCGAATTGCACAGTTCCATCTAGGTAATTTTTAAAAATTCTTTACATTGTTTCACAAAGTCAGTGGTGTCATTCCCAAATCAGCTGCTGAATGCTCACAGAATTATCTAATAGATGGCATAGCTTGATTGATGCGGGAAGTCAAGTAACTCCCTGGGAGGAGAAGCCTGCCCTTAGACAGAAAGCTGGTCTGCAGACCAATAACCCAAGATTTTAAAGGAAGCAGATGACCCTTTTGACAGCATACATTGTCCAAGCTGCTCAAGTCTGGAGCTTTTCTGAGCAGGAAGCTATAAAGAATATCAGCAGCCCTGAAGTAAAGTACCACTGTGTTAAAAGTGAGCTGAGCAGCCATAAACTCTGTGGCTTGCACCTTGTTAAGGGCAGCGCTTGAAGAGGTTCCCCGGCTCAGCCAGAGAGGCTGAAATCATGGAAGCTAGTATCTGATCTTTTCTGTTCCGAACAAAAAATGGTAATAAAAGATTCGGAAGTTAGGCTATTTCTGAATCTTTCCTTATAACATCAACGAGAACTGGATTTGAAGTTTCTGCATCACACGCTGGAGTAAAAAGGGGTTTTCCATTCCATCTGAACAAATAGAAATTAAGACAATGAGGGGAAACAAGAAATTCCTGGAAGTGTTGAGGAATTACATTTTGAATAGTGACACAGCGGAGGCAGAAAACTTAAACGCAAAGGTTTGCAACATGTAAAAGATCAACGCTAACATTTAAATTCTTTTGTCAAGAATTGTAGAAACGTAGAAAGCCAAATTTAAAGGACAGTAAGAAATTAGGAACCTGATAAGGAAGGGCTGTTTTAACATTTTCTTTGTAATGCAGTTGATTATAATAAAAACAAAGCAATTTTGAAAACAGAAAAACTCACCAAAGCTTCCCCTTTCTCATCATCCCTTACACATAGCCAAAACTACCCCTTTCTTGTTGTTATTGTTTAGTCGTTTAGTTGTGTCCGACTCTTTGTGACCCCATGGACCAGAGCATGCCAGGCACTCCTGTCTTCCACTGCCTCCCGCAGTTTGGTCAAACTCATGCTGGTAGCTTCAAGAACACTATCCAACTATCTCGTCCTCTGTCGTCCCCTTCTCCTTGTGCCCTCCATCTTTCCCAACATCAGGGTCTTTTCCAGGGAGTCTTCTCTTCTCATGAGGTGGCCAAAGTATTGGAGTCTCAGCTTCAGGATCTGTCCTTCTTCCTTGCCAAAGGTGCCTCCTTCCCTTACATCAATCCACTTCTTTTACACCTCAAAACAAGCCACTCTCCCCAGAGCTCACCAAAACTCCTCTTCCTCTCCTTATATTTTCATTGAACCTCTGCTCACTGGCATGTGACATTCAGCTGTCTGTCTCCTGGACAGCTGATCACTCACTTGCTTGGACCCTCTGGCCTGTCAGCCACTCGCTGGCCTCAAATGCCCACCTGATTCCATCTAGGAAATTGAATGCACCAGCGGATGTGGAGGACGTTAAAGCTGCAAATGGAGGACTTTCAAGTGGCAGAGCACCAGGAACGGGTGGAATTCTACCAGAACTCTATAAAATAAAATAAAAATCTAATGGAGCAGCTTGCAGATCTTTAAACTTATGATTGATTTAATTAAAATGTATTTTAAAATGCCAAAAAGTTGGGAGTGAGCCAAAATAGTAGTCCTGCCAAAAGAAAGTAAGGATCTATCTAAAACTCCTCCACATAGATCAGCGGTGTCCAACTGGTAGATCGCCGGGTGATTCTTATCGATCGTGGGAATAGAAGCAAAGTATTTAGAATGTTTCCGCCCGCCTCGCTCTGTCCCTCTGATACAGTGGTACCTCAGGTTAAGTACTTAATTCGTTCCGGAGGTCCGTTCTTAACCTGAAACTGTTGTTAACCTGAAGCACCACTTTAGCTAATTGGGCCTCCTGCTGCCACTGCGCCGTCGGAGCATGATTTCTGTTCTCATCCTGAAGCAAAGTTCTTAACCTGAAGCACTATTTCTGGGTTAGCAGAGTCTGTAACCTGAAGCATATGTAACCTGAAGCGTATGTAACCCGAGGTACCACTGTATTTTGTAGTCTGCTGCCGACGTCTGTTGGCTTTATTGATTTGTGCGCTTGTTGGCATCGTAGTTAATGGTTAGCCCCTACCCCCTTTAACAAGCTGGAAAACTCTGGCGTCGTCCCCCTGCTTAGAAAAGCTCAACAATTTTGGCATGCCCCCCCCCCAAAAAAGCTCAATAACTCTGGCCTTTCTCCCCTAAAGAAAGCTCAGGGACTCTGGGTAATCCTACACACTTACCCACCCCACGCACGCTTCTCCTCCCTCCAATGGCAATGGGTTGATCACTGCCAGTTTTTTTATATACAGTGGTACCTCGGGTTACATACGCTTCAGGTTACAGACGCTTCAGGTTACAGACTCCGCTAACCCAGAAATAGTACCTCAGGTTAAGAACTTTGCTTCAGGATGAGAACAGAAATCGTGCTCCAGCGGCACGGCAGCAGCGGGAGGCCTCATTAGCTAAAGTGGTGCTTCAGGTTAAGAACAGTTTCAGGTTAAGAACAGACCTCCGGAATGAATTAAGTTCTTAGCCTGAGGTACCACTGTACTGGGAGTAGATCGCAGTCTCTTGGGACTTGGACGTGCCTGATATAGACCATATAGTTGCTCCACTATTATCTAAAGATATGCGCTAAAGACAAAGCTAACCATCTAAACAGGGTATCAATACATGGGGAAAGAACTATCAAGCTTTGTAATGAGTGCAAGAAAATTAATGTTATTTATAAGGTTAAAAATTAAAAAGAACCAGAAGCATTCTTTTTATGGATGATGAGAAACTGACCACACTGAATGGTCATTTTTAAAAGCAGTATTGGAATTGTAGGGATTTGGTCCCATACGTAGACAAATGATAAATATAATCTGTAACACTCTTCAGCTATTATCTTAGTCAATGGATGTTTCTCAGATGAATTTATTCTCTCTAGAGGTATGCTATTATTTATATTATGATGGAGCCTTTAGCTATACCTTTAAGATCTAAAACTGGAGTTCAATTACATACAGAACCATCTAAATTATTATTATACGTGGACAACATAGTTTTGACATTAGGTGATTTAAAAATACAAATTTCTCAAGACAGGGTAAAAAATATTCCTGGCCCTAAAATCAGATTTGACTGGCTTGGGATAGACATATAAAAGGCTCAAAAGGTGGAGGGATGAAAAAATAGCTGACTATTTTTAAAGGTTATTGACAAGATATCCTTGAAACTTAAGAAGTGGACTGACTTAAGATTGTCTTGGGTGAGTTGAATATGAACTACAAAGTTGAAGCTGTTTCCCAAAATGTTATTTCTGTTTATGAATCTTCCATTAGCTGTAAAGAAAAATATGTTGTACAAATGGCAAGATTTATGTTTAAAATTTGTATGGAACAGTAAAAAAAATGAAGAATTGCTCTAAATAATACATGCACTCCTGGAAAAAGAGGAGGCCTGTCAGTGCCTAATATTTACTTATATTATGCATGCCGAATTAACAATCTATCAGAGTACATGACATCAGATGAAATGGAAGAATTTGAAAGAAGATCATATCCAGGGTTGAAGGATTTGATTTCGTATACAGGGAGGAAATCAATTATCCAAGAAGAACAAAAACCAGGTTTACAATCCATTTTGATGTATGGCTGAGGCATAAAAGGAATGCTCCTGGATTGTCCCCTTGTACTTCATGAAATTATAACAATCAAATAAGACAAATGGAGAAACTGGAAGATATGAGAGAATGGGAAAGACAAGATTTCTATACTCTGTCAGACTTTTTGAATCTTAATAATGAGGTTATATCACTGGAGCAATTAAGAAATAGAATGTTACCTTTTGTCCCTCAAAAAGGTTTAAATATTTCCAGAGGAAGCCTGCCATACATTTTTTCAAAAGCAAGTATGGAGCCTAGAGGAAGCTATTGAAAATGAAAATTATAATTATAATAAATGACTAAAAGAAGAGGGAAGGTCAGTAAAATTGACAGACTACTTTTTGAACTTTAAGGGAGAAAAAAAGGGCATCAGGAAAAGCATGAGAGAAAGCTATTTCTGGGTTAGCGGAGTCTGTAACCTGAAGCGTCTGTAAGCTGAAGTGTCTGTAACCCACTGTATAAAGTGGGTATAGAGTGAACAAAGTATTACTAACAAATTGTAAAATTTCAAAAAGACCTTATATCTATGCTATATAACACCTTTGTTGTTGTTTGTTGTTTAGTCGTTTAGTCGTGTCCGACTCTTCGTGACCCCATGGTCCAGAGCACGCCAGGCACTTCTGTCTTCCACTGTCTCCCGCAGTTTGGTCAAACTCATGCTGGTAGCTTCGAGAACATTGTCCAACCATCTCGTCCTCTGTCATCCCCTTCTCCTTGTGCCCTCAATCTTTCCCAACATCAGGGTCTTTTCCAGGGAGTCTTCTCTTCTCATGAGGTGGCCAACACCTTACAAACCAATTTTTTAATGTTTATATTAAATAATAAATGTATCCACAGTCCAGCTTTCATTCCTATGGCTAAGGCAACCACCTCAACCAGGTTGTACAATATATCTGTTCATCAGTGTCCATTTCTGTCTTGATCTGGGTCATACACTGATGATACAGTATATCCCCAAATCACTACCTCACCTGGCTGACAGCTCTGCACCATCTCATGATCAATCTGCCTATTCACAATTTCATGGATGGAAAGGAAATCCATTAGGTGGCTGTAGAGATCATAGCAGTTTGTGTTGTCCAAGTTTATAGGGCTGTGATGGATGTTGCCAGCTTTGTTGCCATTGGTGGGTGTAAAGCATCAGCTGTAAAGCATCCTTATCCCAATAGAATATTGACCTTGAGGATGATGATGATTTATATTTCCATGCCCCTTTTCAATCGCGAGTCACAAAGCGGCTTACATATCATAAATAATAACATAGTACAACATCACAACCACAACATATATCTTATAAAATAATAAACAAATTATCAATAAAACACCCCCTTCTATAAAACACTATTGACAAAACAACTTTAAAAAGAGGCTAAACAGCACAGCCATAAGAAAAGTCATATTAAAAAATTCACAAAGCATTACAGTACTCAAATCCACAAAACAGTATTAACAACATTAACAAACTAACAGCCAAAACCAAGCACTGCTTAAATCACACACACACACACACACACACACACACACACACACTTCCCATCCTCATGACTCATACAGTTGCAATCAAAATTATTCAACGCACACACCCCCGTTGCAAATAAGGTTATTATCAAAATTTACAGACTTTTCAGCTGTTTGCAATGAACAAATCAAACAAAAGCAATTTGAATAGCTCAACACAACGGATGCTTCAAGTGGTTTCCTCAAATTCAGCTGAAAATGCAACTTACACTAGTTTCTCCGGTCTCACTATTATTCAACCTTGTGAATGGAATCCCTCACAACAGCACAAATACAACACGCCTTCTTCAGCGCCACTCATGTCAGATGCGTTGTCTTCGTCGTCACTCACAGTCTGTCATCTTCAGATCCATCTCGTGCGTTCGAAATTCCCATTTTCTTGAAGCTTTTGATGACTGCTTCTTGTGGTATGAGGTCCCAACTCTGAATTACCCACATGCATATCAGTGGGTAATATTAAGCGCCTATATTTTGATAGCACGCCCGGTCTTATGTTCCACATGGTTTTCATCCAGTCAGCCATGAGTTCTAGGTCTATCCAACCCTTTGCTTGCCCCTGCACAATAATTCCGCAGGAAAATTGTACACCCTGAGGCATTGTTTTCCTCTCAAAAAAAATGTAAGCCAGTAACTTCCTTCCATCAGTTGTAACGGCAAGCGTTACCGTACACTAGGCATGCCCAACTTCAAGTAGGCTGTGATCTACTATCCAGAAACAAAAACTGGTAGTGATCTAAAACACACTCCCATTGTCATTCTTCAACTTAAACATACTATATTTGGCTGAGCTTATGATAAAAATAATAACAAAGGATTGTCGCTTCCATAAAACCTGAAAAGTTTGTTATAAATCAATATATTTTTAAAAATACATGCTTACCTCTGTCATTAGTGTGTCACCTGGGTCTGGATTTCGTTCACCATCTGTTGGATATCAAGTGAGTACTGGGTGAGGCCAGCTTCAGAGCCCTTAAGGTGTTCATCTGTCATGTTGGAACGTTCCTTACTCTTTGTCATTTTTAGATGTGAAAATGCAGATTCACACCAATAATTTGAATCGAAACATGGTTAGAATTTCACTGCATCTTCTCAAATTTTTGTCTAGGCACGAACTTTCAAAATGATTCTCCTGCGTGGGCCTTCAGAAAAATGTCATTTTTCAGAGTTAATATCTCATTTTCAAGAGATAGTTTGCTCAGTGAGTAATATTAACGGATAATGACTGTAATTTCTTATGTCCAAATCAGATTTGAATGGAAATGACATGTACTCTACAATTGATTGAATTTTGGAGAAGTCACCAAATCTCTTTTCAAACTCCTGAATAACAGAACCAATTTTGGCACATACTTCTCTGTTTGAAAAACAAAGTCAGGATTTTTTTCCCAGATGGTCCCGCATATTAGGAAAGTTGATTGCAAGGTCAGTCATCACTAGCTTAAATTTTGTTTTGTAGGGTGAAACTATGCTCATCGTCTCTCCAATGCATTTACCTTTACCTTGTAGCTTTAGGTTCACATCACTAAGTTTACCTGTGAAATCGACAAGGAAAGCCTGATCAAACAACCACTCTTCATCTTCTGAGCATAATCATCTCCCCTCTCCTTCAAAAAGGATATTATTTCTGTCAACAAACTGCAAAATCTGAGCAAAAATTTGTGCCTACTGAGCCACCTTATATCAGTGTGTAAAATTACTTCCTCAAGTTGCCCTTCTTCAAGAGTGAGATTGAAAAGCCGCCTTTGAAGTGATTTTCCACAAATTGAATTTACAATTTTAAAAGCTATGTCCATGACATTCTTTGTGTTCGGTCTCTTGCTTGCCAAAATTTGCTGGTGAATGATACAGTGGTACGCAAGGAAGTCAGGGAAATCGCCATGCTGTCGGCAAAGGGCAATAAATCCATTAGCCTGACCTGTCATGGCTTTTGCTTCATCAGTAGTGATGGCAACAAGGTTGTGTAATGGTACATTAAGCTTACATTAAAGAATAGAAAGAATTAAATATTTCCTGACCTGTAGTTCTTTCTTTTAAAGAAATCACCCCAAGTAGTTCTCCTTTGGTGCTGAAATCTTCAAAAACCATATGAATAAAAACTAGTATCTGAGCCATGTCACTGATGTCTGTAGATTCGTCCAGTTGAAGTGAGAAAGCAGCACAATTGGACACATCTTTCAACAGCTGTTCATTTATATATTTACGACCGTGTTTCTTGATAGTTGAAGATCTTGGATAGCAGCTGTGATCTTTTCTATTTTTAAAACTTTCAAAAAAGATTATCAGCTATTGCAAGAAAACTTTTTTACAAACTTTCCTTCAGTGAAATGTTTGCAATTTTTAGCGATCAGATTGTTCACCTTGAAGGATGAAATGGCTGCATTGTTGGAATGTGAGCTGGATTTTGCCAGTAATTGTTGCTGAGCAGCTAATTTTGATTTAAGTTCTTTGAGCTTAAGTTTACGGATTTCAGTTTTGAGTGGAAAATCAACATCAGTTTTATTACAATGGAGAGCATTATAATGGTGTTCCCTTTTTGGTAAGAACACTGAGACGTCACAAATTAAATTAAAATTATCTTTCACCATCACAAGGAAATACTCAATTTCCCATTTGTTGTGAAGAGAATAAGTTTTGGGCATCTTTTGGGCACTCATTTTTGTACAATAGCGCCAAGGCCTTCTGAAATAGTTGATTTAAAAACTACAGCTGCGCAAAGAGCCTACTGTACGATGGTAACAGGAAACTACGCCTCAGTTTAAAGCGCAGGGAATCACATCTTCCCTTTCTGAGTTTTGGAAATGAGAACGGTGTGTATTGGTTCCCCAGCCAAGCTGTTGCAGGTTTAAAGTAAACTTGCAGCAGTGCCATAATTATGGCTCAAAAAAATTCAGCTTTAAATATTACTTTTAAAATCACTCAAGCCAGCACAAGTTGTGTTCTTGACCCAAAGCCATAAATCTTTACAGAATGGAATACAGTAGAGCCCTTACTGCAGTGAAAAAAGTCACTCACAGCCGATTTCCGGGTTTCACGCAATTGCAGCCTTGGAATTGGAATACAGTGGACGCTCAGGTTGTGAACGTGATCTGTGCGGGATGCACGTTCGCAACCCGCAGCGGTGCACACACGGGTTGCAATTTGGCACTTATGTGCAAAGTGTGATTTAGAGCTTCTGTGCGTGTGCGAATGCCAAAACCTGGAAGTAACTCGTTCCGGTACTCTGCAACCCGAAAAAACGCAATCAACCAAAATCCATCACAATCGACGTGTTGGACATGTCTGACACAATTGATTCGTATGCTGTCAGTGGGTTCTTCTTGTGTTGTTGGGTAGTGTATGTAATGAAGGGGAGCCACACTGGGGTGAAGGCATTTTTTGTTCCAATACTAGTTTCAACTAGCTTTTCTAGTAGGGCTGTTTCCCCTTACAAACACATGCGAAACTCACTTCAGCCAACTAAAATCAACCAACCATGCCCTGGGGCCCTCCATCTTTCCCAACACCAGGGTATTTTCCAGGGAGTCTTCTCTTCTCATGAGGTGGCCAAAGTATGCGAGCCTCAGCTTCAGGATCTGTCCTTCCAGTGAGCACTCAGGGCTGATTTCCTTAAGAATGGATAGGTTTGATCTCCTTGCAGTCCATGGGACTCTCAAGAGTCTCCTCCAAGACCATAATTCAAAAGCATCAATTTTTCGGCGATCAGCCTTCTTTATGGTTCAGCTCTCACTTCCATACATCACTACTGGGAAAACCATAGCTTTAACTATACGGACCTTGGTTGGCAAGGTGATGTCTCTGCTTTTTACATACATTGCACATATTCTTGGAAATAGACATTACCTTCATATTGTCCTGGGAGTGTCATGAGCTCCTCTGACATAGCAGAAGCTCTTCCGCCATCTGATGTCCTGGAGAGGTATGCAGATCCCACAGGGAAATAAAGAGCCACGTGGGGTAGCTCGAGAGGTAGAACTCCCCCCACCCTCCACTTCTCCACATATATCATTGTGCAATTGCTGAACCTGCAACCAGTAAAGTCCCCGCCCCCTGGAAGTGATTTCTTAAGAGCTAATTTGGGGACACAAATGAAGACAATGAAATGAATAAAATTGCCAGAAGCTAAAATCTGGCGTCCTTCACTTTTTAAAGTCTCCCTCAGCATGATGGACACAACTGTGGACCTCAAGTGTCCTGCTGTTTTTTCTCTCTCCATTGCTCTCTTCTGGAATAGTCCAGGAACTCAACTGCCAGATTATCCGCTGTTGCATGTTAATAAAAACATCAGCTCTGGCATAATCCTGAAGTCACAGCTCTTATTTCACACCTGGAAAACTTATGCAGTTGCTCTGCTATCCAGAGGAAAGCCTCTACCTTCTCAGTGCTGTGTCCCTGTTCATTTCACCCAGCTGTGCTTTTTTCTGGGCTGGCTCTCCTTTACTGACATAGAGCCAGCAGGAAAGAAGAGGTTCCCTTACTACCCTTCTTAGTTTTCCCAACCATCTATTGTCCCCAAACAGATTCTTTTTCTGAACTTTGAAATAGGCCTGACAGTTGGCTGAAATACCTTTCCTAAGCAACCTTAGTGGCTAATGCTACTATAGAAGGAACTATCCTTTGAAAGATGGGGCCTGGGAGACAGGAAGAGGAGGAAGACAATGCAAGATATTACCCTCTCCAGAGGGCATGCTTAATGCTCCCATGGCGAGTTATCAAGTGACTCTTGTGTCACTAACCCCCCAAAAATGCCCTTTTATTAGTTTTCCTTTTCCTAGAGTGTAAGCAGAATCCACAGTCACTTCCCTTCACTGTTACAAAACAGTGGGTGGAGTCATAAAAATGCCCAGAAGGGCTGGCTGAAGCATTTAAATTATTCCTGATCTTAATCTTTTAAATGTTCCCTAAGACTGTCAGGAGAAAAGGACACGGGTGGCACTGTGGTCTAAAGCACTGAGCCTAGGGCTTGCCGATCAGAAGGTCGGCGGTTCGAATTCCTGCGATGGGGTGAGCTCCCATTGCTCAGTCCCAGCTCCTGCCAACCTAGCAGTTCAAAAGTACATAGTGCAAGTAGATAAATAGGTACCGCTCCGGTGGGAAGGTAAACGGCTTTTCCGTGCACTGCTCTGGTTTCGCCAGAAGCGGCTTAGTCATGCTGGCCACATGACCCGGGAAAACTGTCTGCGGACAAATGTCAGCTCCCTCGGCCAGTAAAGCAAGATGAGCGCCGCAACCTCAGAGTCGTTCGCGACTGGACTTATCTGTCAGGGGTCCTTTACCTTTTTAAGACTGTCAGGGAGCATTACCAGCACAGAATGCAGATGCTGATGAGAAAGTCTACTTACATCTCCATCCACTTTCTCTCTCACTCGCTGAATGATCAAACCAAAGGAGATCGCTATGCCTCTAGAGCCCTAGTGACCAAGGAGCCAGCAGAGGGAGGTGTCACAATGAAGGGCGTGTCACAAGGACCTCTGCAACCTAGCAACCACAACCACAACCTCTGACCCTACATAGTTTGCTTATAAGGCTTTTAATCCACATATTTAAGGATTAAAGCATCCCGAGATGAACAAGACAGGCCTCGGGATGAAATGCAACACAACACCCCCTAGGACGTGACCTAAATACTTTATCTGCTTCATAGCAAACTGGCATTTAGAAGCTTTGACAGTTAGGCCAACTGACTTTATGTGTTGGAACACTATGGCTATATGTTGCAGATGTTCCTTCCAGGTCTGGCTGAAGATGGTTACATCATCGATATAAGCAAGGGCAAAATCTTTTAACCCCACCAACATCTTATCAATTAAACGTTGAAAGGTAGCCGGCGCATTCCTTAGCCCAAAAGCTAAAACAGTGAACTCAAATAACTCATCTTGAGTTCTAAAAACAGTTTGGGGTTGATCTTTAGGATCCATAGCCACTTGGCAATATCCTTTGGTTAAGTGTATAGTTGAAATGAATTGGGTGGCCTCAATTGTTTCCACCAACTCGTCTACCCTTGGCATTGGACAGACATCAGGCACGGTCACTTAATTTAAAAGCCTGTAGTCCACACAAAAACAAACAGTCTGGTCTGGTCTGGGAACCAGAATAACTGGGGAAGCCCAAGGGCTGTCCAATGGGATTATTAACCCCAGGTCCAGCATCTCTTGAATCTCTGTAGAGATGATTTCAGCCTGTGAACCTGTTACCCGATATGGAGGCGAAGCTACGGGTCTAACCTCTCCAGTCTCAATTTTATGTAAAGCCAAATTAGTCTTCCCAGGGAAGTTTGAAAAGACCTGCTGGTATCCCGTAAGAACAGCTTTAACTTGCCATTCCTGTTCTTTGGTTAAATCAGGGGACAGTATCACCTCTTTCAGGGTGCTTCCTTTACTTAACCTCCCCCAACCTGTTAAATTAATTCATGGCTTTATTTCCCCACTAGTCTCTAAGACTAGGTTGCCTCGTTCATAATAAGGTTTAAGCATGTTAACATGGAAAACTTTACAATGTCCACCTTCTGGGAAGCTTTACTTTAGCAGAGTTAAACGATCCCCTTTATAAGTTTATGCAGCGATCAGCTTGTTGCTGACTCGTCTGAGTTCTACTAATAAAGATGCCTTCCTGGTTAAAACATTCCTTTGAATCCCTCTTAAAGAATACACCCACGAATCTGATTCATGTTAATATAAAACTATTTTACTCTCAGATTCATTCAGGTTTACAGAACTGTACCTGAAGGCAGGCTTAGGTTACATAACAAGCAAATCAACTATACCAGAGGGAAGTTGGTCCTGAGGTAACTGCAACTGAGCAGTTATCTTTCAAAACTACCAGCAACCGACAAACTGGTTGTCACAGCAATCGGTTAGAACATGGAGGCCGTTAGTCCTCTCTTGGAAGGTTGCACTTGACTGCATCTTTACAGCCCACACACCTTCCAAATTTAAATTAACCAAATATTTTTCATTGGAGATTCTACTAACAATACATAAGAGACCTTCCCAGGAAACTTCCAGCTTCCTCTTCCGTCTGGGACACAGCACCAGCACTTGATCTCCTGGCTTGAACTCTCGGTTCCTGGCTCTGGCATCATACCATGTTTTCTGCTGTTGTTGGGCTTTCTGTATGTTGCTCGCTGCCAACTCCTTCAGTTCTTTAAGGTTATCCTGGAGCTCGTGTCAGTATGCCATCACATCCTGGCTCTCAATTTGTTCTTGGTCTGTCCATGCAGCTTTTAAGGTGTCTAAAGGACCACGTGGTTGTCTTCCAAACAGCAGCTCAAATAGGCTGAATCCTGAGCTTTCTTGGGTACCTCCCTGTACCCAAACAGGAGATGTTGCAACCGGGCATTCCAATCATTTGGGTGGTTGTAGGCATAAGTCTTGAGCCTATGATTCAAGGTCCCATTAACCCATCACAGTTCTCTTCTGGAATAGTCCAGTAACTCGACTGCCAGGTTTTCCGCTGTTGCATTTTAATAAAGACACCAGCTCTGGCATAATTCTGAAGTCACAGCTCTATTTCACTCCTGGAAAACTTATGCAGTTGCTCTGCTATCCAGAGGAAAGCCTCTACCTTCTCTACCTGCTGTGTCCCTGTTCATTTCACCCAGCTGTGCTTTTTTCTGGGCTGGCTCTCCTTTACTGACACAGACATCAGCCTGTCTCCTTAACTGACACAGAAATAGAGCCAGCAGGAAGGAAGAGGTTCCCCTACTACTCTTCTTAGTTTTCCCAAGCATCCATTGTCTCCAAATAGATTGTTATTTTTCTGAACTTTGAAATAGGCTTCAGACACTTGGCTGAAATACCTTTCCTAAGCAACCTTAGTGGCTAATACTACTATAGAAGGAACATCAGCATGCTGTACCTTGTCTGTCCTTTGAAAGATGGGTGTGACGTTCATACAGAGCCCTCAGTCGTTTCACGGACTATTGACCTGTGCACCACGCAACATCCCTCCCCCCTTAAAGAACTTTGGTTCAGGATGGTTAACTGAACAGAGTTACACTTCTAATCAAACTGCATCTGACATGCACAGCAAATCAACACATTAATACTTACGTTATACATGCTCAATGTTTCCTTGTCAAACCATTACCCTTCTGAACTTTTCCCTTAGCTGCTCTGAGGTGATTCCAAATCATGTGTAGATTAAATGTTTAAACATGTCAAAGTTTCTGGACTGGTCTTCTGGCATTTGGGCATATCTTTCTGCTAAGGTTCCACTAATTCTAGCCCTTAATATTACCATTTTTTCCTCATCCTTTGCTTGCAAATCATTGCATGCTCTTTCAAATGAGATGAGGAAAGCCTCTGGATTATCTTTCTCTTTGAATTCAGGGAACCGCTTGAGATCTACCCTAAACTGGCCTTGGTCCCTTGCGCTATTATTATTATTATTATTATTTTGGTTTTCCCCAGCTGCTAGTTCCAGTCTCCGCATTTCTAACTGGAATTGCATCTCTTTTTCCCTCAGACGGTACTGTTCCCTTTCTTGTTCAGCTTTGTCTCTCTTTCTAATTTAAATTTGTATTCCTGTTCCAATTTCCATTTTTCAAATTCTAAAGAGAGTTTAGGCTCTATTGCCTCAGAGGGAATTTCTAATATTTCTTCTAAAATCTGCCCCTCTTCCTGAGGATTCCCATCCCCCCCTTCAGAGCTTTCATATAGTGTTTCCCTAACAAGGTTTCTAGGCTTTTTGGGTGGCATTTTGAGTAATTTGACAGCAAAACAGGGTCAGATAGGAGAATTATTATTTTTTTTTAACCCACTGCTATTCCCTACGGCTAGGTTTCCTTTTAGACTGTGGCCCAGAAGTCCTGCACTGGGTCTTCACACTGACCCTGCAAGCTCACTTCACCCAACCACAAGTCTAACCCTCTGCCATAATAGCTTCAAGTTCTCTTTTTGATTTATTACTTTGGCCTCACTTCACACACTGGGTTTTCCACAAATATACCAGTATGTCTTCTCACCCTGGATAAGGTGGTCATTCTCCAATCTACCTTGCCCCTCACGGGTGTATTTATCCCACCGTTGCCGCCAATTTTGTGGCATTCGTACAGAGCCCCTGGTCATTTCACGAACTATTGACCTGTACACCACTGCTTTATTCTTCTGCTGCCACCAACCAGGTTTCTTCTGGTGAAATACTTAGTCTCAGTCAGGTTGTAATGTCAACAACAAAGATTAAAGTTGATTGAAGAACAAACAAGTTTTAAATATGTTCAGCACGGTTTCTCAAATGTGTGCCCTTAACTAGATGTGGCCCTATCTCCTTCAGTTCCATCCCTGTTCTGCACTTAACTGTCACAACCGCTAAGTTCGACTTTTACGGGCTCTGTCTCCCCTATCTCCCAATGGTAAAACCCCTGGGCTGAGCCTCAAAACCAGATAGGCTGCGCCTCTGAGCCTTCTCATTGGTTAATCTACATTAACCATTTCCATCCCCCTGTACAAACATAATCACAAGGAATGGTCAAATGCCACATCGGACCCTGGGAGACAGGAAGGGGAGGGAGAAAGGGAGGGGTAGGTCTCTGGGAGGGGTGAGACCTTACTTCTTTTCCCAGAGTGGGATAAGACTTTTCACAGTCTTGAAAGCCTAGAAAAGAAAGAAATGGGACCCAGAGCACTCTCCTGATCTGTATCCCAAGAGGAATCTAC
The DNA here is from genome assembly GCF_964106645.2 of Podarcis pityusensis. NCBI lineage: Eukaryota > Metazoa > Chordata > Lepidosauria > Squamata > Lacertidae > Podarcis > Podarcis pityusensis. Next base: position 20,310,434 of record NC_138026.1, read on the forward strand.
TATTATACTCATGGATTGTTCCCGGAACATATGTAGACATTTTCAATTCCAACATAAAGTTGTCCACTTTTATGCCACTGGTGGGGGGACATTAGAGCAGTCTCCACAGATTGCAGCACAAAAATTTAGAAGATAAGGATGGTACATCCATGGCAATATTTCTCTTCAGAAGTACTTACTTGTCTACCAATGTCTGAATTACTGCTAGTGTGTCAAGTACTATTCCATCCACATTACTATTTTTCCTTCTTGGTTTATGTGGCCCCCGCCAGAGGTGCCTCACTGGGTCCCTCGGGTGGCTTCTGGAGTCTGATACAGGCACTCTGCTGTAGAGGGGTGCAGGTGACGGGTGAAGAGCCACACCCAATCACCGACATGGAGTTCCGGCCCCACCTGACGGTGGTGGTCGGCATGGGTCTTATAGGTGTCCTTGGCCAGGCGTATTTGCTCCATCAGAAGTTGCTGTTGGGATTGGAGCTCCAGCAGCCAGTCCGTCACTGCGGGAACTGCAGACACCGGCAGCATGCTTGGGAACAAACGTGGGTGGTACCCATAGTTGGCCTGGAACAGTGTCTGTTGGGTGGAAGCGTTCACTTGCATTGTTGTAGGCAAACTCGACCCAATCGTCCTGGTGAAAACTGCAGTAGCACCAGAGGTACTGTTCCAACACCGCATTCGCCCATTCGGTCTGTTCGTTGGTCTGTGGATGGTAGGCCGTTGACAGACAGACCTCTGTCCCAAGAGCCTGGTGTAGGCCACGCCAGAAGCGGGAGGTGAACTGAGCGCCATGAACAGAAATCGTTCTGAATGCTACCAGCATTCTGGTAGGCCATGCAGGCAAAAAGTGTCAGTGGGTTACTAGACCCAGGGGCCGCCTCAGCCTCCCCTGACCAAACTTGTAGTGGAGCAGCTGTAAGTGATTGCCCAGCTGAAGGCAATGAGGTAATCCCTGCATCTGGAGCCAGGGCAGGCTCAGGCCCCTGACTCGGCCTAGCTGGTGTTTGTGCAGACTGGGACTCTTCAGGATCAGGTCCCAGACTTGGTTCAGAGGCAAAGGATCCGTGCAGACTGAGACTCCTCTGGTTCCAATATCTACAAATTTCAATAAAGTATATATATTAAAAAGGACATGCCTAGTAACCAATGAGCCGGCAGAGGGAGGTGTCACAATGAAAGGCATGTCACAATGACCTCCGCAACCTAGCAGCTCCTCTGACTCTAGTAAGTTTGCTTATATGGCTTTTAATGCATGTTCAGCTTTTTAAAAAGATGTAAAACGTGCCTATTCCTGTATATTCAAGCTGCAGTTATCCCTGCACCTACTGAACATTAATGTCATTCTATATTGCTGTATGTGTCATTGGAAACAAAGAAATCGCCCCTTGCATATTATTCATTTTATTACCATCCTTCACTAGCGGGTCCCAGGGCAGGTTACAACCATCTAAATATAAGCATTGAAACAGTTAAGACCAATTACAGTCACCAGAACAGTTTGAATCCTGAAAACACATATCTCAGGTGCCAAAGGCCAGGCAAAGAGGTGTGTCTTCAGCATATGCTAGAAACTATATAATGAAGGTGTCAGATGCACCTCTGGAAAGGGAATTCCTCAACCAAGGAGCTGCCACAGGGAATGCTCTCTCCTGGGCCACACCAAAGCTTCTAAGGGTGAGCAAGTGTGGCTGTGGGGAAGGAGGCTTTCATTCAGTGGTGTGCAGTGACATTTTTTGTAGGGGGACAGTTAGGGCTAGTTGCCTTGGGAAAACTACTCCACTAGATAGTATCCAGCAATTACAAGCTCCACCCGACTGTTGGCATACAGTGGAGTGCTTTTACACTATTTGGCAGGTAAAAGTATTAGAACAGAGCGATCACACCTTCCCAGCACCTAATCACTTTAATATGATACCATACTAATAAAACAAATGTAGTTGATCTTACCTTCATTCATCAGTTAATGCAGTTCTCCTGTCTCCTTTCTGCGCATCACAGAAGCTTCCTTGACTTTGCAGTTCAGTTAGAAGAGACTTTTTGATGGATATGAGAGAAAGTTGGGAAAGCCGGTCTCTGAGTGGTTCAAATGTAACTTTTTACCCATTTTAGGCAGCCCTCTACAGTGGAAGCGGACCCAGAAATAGTTGCTAACAAAAGCTGCATGCCCCAGCAAAAACCGTCCGGCTGAAACTTAAGAGCCATAGGCTGCCCCCCCCCAAAAAAAACAGGAGGACTACCTGGAGAGTAATCTTATCTATGAAACAAGGCAGCATCAACCATGGACGAGACCTGCCTGCACAATGTCCCTGAAGGCATAAGATTCGGACACAAGCGGAAAGAACAATGGCTCAATTATTCTCAAGAGTTATTTATTTATTTTTAAAGCCAAAATTGAAAAGTGTTCAGCTGTGCTGCGTGCTTACTCGGCATGCCCACCCAAAAGGACCTGCCTCAGTGACACCACGTGGCTCAGTGCAACCTCCAAACAAAAGAAGAAACACTCCAGGGAGGCCGCCTGCCAGCACCACATGGCCCTGGTTTCAAAGTGCAATAAGATGAACAAACGAAGGGCCCCCCACATAAGAATCCCCACAGCCCAAATCCCAGCCTGCGTCCCCATTCGCCAAAGCAGGGTGCAGGCTAGGATCCAGTTCCTGATATGGGGGGCGGGGGCCTATGACCCCACCACCTATCAGGAAGGGCACTGACGTTCAAGTTCTCTCATCAGGGCCCCAGTGAAGCCTTCGCCATCCCGCAATGCTGTTGCACCAAGAAGATGAGCGGATTTCTCTACGGAGGGAAGCATTTCTTCAACAGTAGACGTACTGAGAAGCTGTACACAAAACATGCATCCAAGGCTGCTGTGTTCTCCCTCCCCCCAAGTCCTCCTCAACTCTTCTTAGCAACATACACACACACACCCCAAAAAAACTGGCTGTTTTGCCCTCCTGGGCAGGTTTGGAAGAAGGGGGTCGCTGGGAGTTCAGTCCAACAGAAGTGACTGAAAGTTAAGGATCCCCACCCCCAATTCACAGTTTTTGCTGGTAGGGATAGTTGAGGGCAGCAAGAACCTGAAGGGAACATGGACTCCCCAGTGCTTGTGCTCTACAAGTTACATGGGTGGCACATGCTCAGTCCCTCTCCCTACTTTCTAACTAAAGAGCAGACCATGTGTTTGTGCATTATAAAGTACACAGAGAGAGTCTGTTGAAGAACCTGCTTCCCTCCACGTCTGGGCATGTGGCGCCACTGCAAGGCTGTGCCACCAACACAGCTCCAGGAGGACACGCCCTTGGATGCCTCCTGAAGATGCCCATGCAAGGAGCACAGCGGCTTGAGTAAAGCAGGCAAAAGAAGAAAGAGGCTCAGGGAGTAAGGTCCAAGGATGACTGAGAGGAGGAGAAAGAAGAGAGAGCGAGGAGGAAGGGTTTATTCTGGAAATGGAGCGCAGAGGTGTGTGTCTAATTTATCAGGAACATGGGGGACTAGGCTAGGCCCTATGGCCCAATACACTGCACTCCACTGCTTTCATTCAGAAATTTGGGGCCTGTCATTTAGGGCTTCAATACTAAAATTAACACCTCGAATTCAGCCCAGAAATGAACTGGCAACCAATGCAGCTGCTTTCTTTTTCTTTCCTTTTTAATTACTTTTTTTATTCAAAATTAAAACAAAAAATATTATCCAGAAACATATCATCCTTATTTTCCCCCAGTCTTTGATTTCTCTAAAAGTGCTGTTTTCTGCATGTTACACAGTTGTATAGATCCTCAAACTATTTAAGTAATAATTATCAATAAAAAGTTTGTGAATGTTTATTCAAAACCAGCCAAGGAGTCCAGTTCGCTTTGTTGCGTCTTCAAATACTTTCTAAAGGGTTCCCATTCATCTTTAAAGTCACAGTTATCCTTGCCCCGTAGCTTGTATGTCAGTTTTGCCAGTTCTGCATAGTCCATCAATTTTTCTTGCCATGATTCTTTAGTTGGTGGTATAGTGGTGAGCATAGCTGCCTTCCAATGCAGCTGCTTTCAAACAGCAGCTATATGATCTCTAAAGGAAACCCCAGACAGTAATCTGTCTGATGCCTTTTGGACTAGTTATCGTTTCCAAGTCGCCTTCAAGGGCAGCCCTGCATGGAGTGCATTGCAATAATCCAGTCTGAAAGTTACCAGAGTAATCACAAAGTTACCACAGGTCACATGGAGGAATTGTGAATTATTATGCCATGAAGTTCCATAGACCCTGATAAAAAAAAGTTAAAGAAGCACAAATATCTGAACATGTATGTATGTATGTAAGCATGACTGAAGTAACCATCTTCCCTTTATGGAGGTGGGAGAAATTGACAATTGATGGCCTTGGGCAGATCGTGGTGAGGAAGAAAAAGCGAAGGCTCCAGAGTGTAGGAGAACTGGCCAGAGAACAGGAAATTGACAGAAAAGCATCCAGGATTCTCTGTACATTGACAGGGATTGTGGAAGTAAGTATGTGACAGGAATGTGGCTCTGAGTTGGTTTTTATTTTTATTTTTATTTTTTTAAGAGCTGGCTATTTCATTTGAGCTCTGGTTGCCCTAATGAACCAGCCTCTACTGGGGACACCTGTCTATTTTTCTAGAAAACTATTGTCTAGTTGATGCCCTTCGCTAATCCATATAAGACTGGTTAACATGGGCAGCAATCCTTACCCCACTTACCTGGGAACGAGCACCACTGAATTCAATAGGACTTACTTCTGAGCAGACATGGCTGGAATCACGCTGTTAATCATAGTAGCTATATCCCGGACTCTGCAGAAATCTATCAGTTGCCAGTTTGTACCTGTCAATAAATTGGTTATGTTCTTTTATCATCCTTCTTACTAGCAAAATAAGCCAAATTAACAGCAAGACACACATTAATTAATGCAGGAGTGTGTATGTGCATTTGTCAAAATACCCAACCTGTTTCATAAATATTATTGTCCGTCTTTGTGTGCTGTGTTTCCTATGTACAGCTAGTTCTTTTTCACCCTCCCACTCTTAAAACCAAATCTTTGGTTTGTAATTATAGTTTCAGCGTGTTGTTGGGTTATCTTTCTTTTCTTACTTATCCTTCTTATGCATATATTTTACTTTGTATTATATTTAAATCATTTTAGCAGTAGGAAAAGGTCAAGTCAGGAGTTCAGATGCCATCTTTTCCCGCCATTTCAAAAATCCCACAGGCTGAGCCAAACCTGGCACTACTTTCAGTATAGCTAGTCCATTTGCAGAGAATACCTTTCTGTAGCTTTCTCTGTCTATTATTAGGTATTATTAGGTATTATTAGGTATTATTGGGTATTATTAGGCATGCTATTATTAGGTGCTGTTAGAGCTGGAAGTAGAAATCCCTGGCTCTTGTGAGCCCCTGAGCTTCAGATTGGTGATTCTCTCTAGGCATCAAAGAATTCACAGGTACCAGATCGATTCCACTTGCCCAGTTTCATCATTGGCTCTCTTCAATAGGAAAAGCTATAAAGTCTTCAGGCTGGGACAGATTAACCTGAGCCGTCAACAGAAGGAAACGACTGGCTTTGGGGTTGCTCACTGATCTGATCTCTCCATGTTCACTCGTGGATCCCACCCCACAGCTGTCTACAACTCAATTTTAAGGGTAGAACAGAAATTCGATTCGGTTCAAATTTAAGCACAAATCTACCTAATTCACACTAGAGCACAATACAACCATCCTTTGACATTCTTGCTTCTCTGAATTTTTGCAGTCAGTACAGTTCTCCAGCCAAGTAATGTGTGTGAAAATGCATGTATTAGTCAAAGTACTGTACAAACAAGTGTTCCTTTAGCTGTTGCTTTAGTGGAAACTGCTTTGCAAAAATGTATATATGTTAGGCAGAATTGCAGACAAGCATTTATATATTAGGAGAAATCAGCCCTAAAATGCCAATGTATCTTCATAAGGATTTTTTAAAAACAAAAAAACCTAATGTGGAGAACTGAATTTAAGGTTATAAAAACAAAACACTAAGATAAATTGAAATTGACAGGAGCTAGCTAGAGCGGGGGGGAGGGGGTTACACTCTTGCCCCTGCAGCCAGGGGGGCCTGGCTTAATAGACTACATTATAGTATGAAAATAACTTTTATATGCACTGGGAAACAAACAAAAAAATGTGTGACTCTGTTGTGATAATGACTTTATTGTGGTGGTCTGGAACCAAACCTCCAATATATATGAGGTATGTTTGTATATGTAAATGAAATTTGTAAATGTTAGAGTAATTCTGGTAAACCTGTATGTGATAGTATGTATTGTGTTAAATACGTAGGTAAATATGTTAGATTAGAGTTAGGTTGGGAGTGGAAATGCACTTTAGGTGCAGAAACAATATTGTTAGGGGAGCACTTTGTTTTACAGTAGCATCGCTGATATTCTTGGCTACACACAACTATTGCAGCTGTGCTATTTCCTTCAGAATTCCCTACATCTTTCATCTGCTAATATCTTTTCAGGAAATATTGAAAACCAGTTGTGAGTGGAAAGCTAATTCACTTTGGTGCCTAGTTGAAAATACTGTCCTCCTTCAGCTGACATAATCTCAGCCAGCCTATTTCTTGAATCATTTTAGCCCTGAAAAACTCTGGTACATGGAACACTTTTGTAGCACCAACATTACCAGGTTGAAAGTAATACTCTCCAACAATCATATTTTTGCCTGCTTCGCCCAAAACTTGCATGGTATTTTATTTAAGAGTTGAGGGGGCTTTAATTTCCAACCCTGTAAAAAGCACCCTCTAGACAGATTTTTCTTTTCTCAGGAGAGTGGCAAACAAACACAAAACTATTCACATATTCAAAGTGAGGGGAATGATTTATGCAGCCACTCTGAATTGGCTTTGCGACATTGTCACATGTCCAAATCTAATTGGCTACATGGTACCAGGGTGTACTACTTAATTCCTCATTGGCTGGGCTCACAAAGACAGCATGAAGAAAATGACAGTGTTTTTAAAATTGCACTAAAGCTGATGTCAAGGTGGGGGTGAGCAGTGAGACAGAGGATTGGGGAACATTCAAACTCCTTCCAAACCCCTTGACTGCTACAAAAATATTTCCTGGTGAACATTGAGGTCAGCAGTAATAATTTCCCTCTTTTATCCTCTTGTGACTATCCCAGGGCCAGTCCAAGATATTTTGGTACCTGAGGTGAACCACAAAATGGTGCCTCCTTCCCCAGGGAAGAAAGGATGAGTGAAGATCTACATCAGGAACATGGGGTGAGGGGGGATAAAAATCTACATCAGAATCTGTTGCCCCTGTGAATCTTGCCACCTGAGGTAGTCTGCTCACCTTGCCACATAGAATCATAGAATCATAGAGTTGGAAGAGACCACAAGGGCCATCAAGTCCAACCCCCTGCCAAGCAGGAAACACCATCAGAGCACTCCTGACATATGGTTGTCAAGCCTCTGCTTAAAGACCTCCAAAGAAGGAGACTCCACCACACTCCTTGGCAGCAAATTCCACTGTCGAACAGCTCTTACTGTCAGGAAGTTCTTCCTAATGTTTAGGTGGAATCTTCTTTCTTGTAGTTTGGATCCATTGCTCCGTGTCCGCTTCTCTGGAGCAGCAGAAAACAACCTTTCTCCCTCCTCTATGTGACATCCTTTTATATATTTGAACATGGCTATCATATCACCCCTTAACCTCCTCTTCTCCAGGCTAAACATGCCCAGCTCCCTTAGCCGTTCCTCATAAGGCATCGTTTCCAGGCCTTTGACCATTTTGGTTGCCCTCCTCTGGACACGTTCCAGTTTGTCAGTGTCCTTCTTGAACTGTGGTGCCCAGAACTGGACACAGTACTCCAGGTGAGGTCTGACCAGAGCAGAATACAGTGGCACTATTACTTCCCTTGATCTAGATGCTATACTATTGATGCAGCCCAGAATTGCATTGGCTTTTTTAGCTGCCGCGTCACACTGTTGGCTCATGTCAAGTTTGTGGTCAACCAAGACTCCTAGATCCTTTTCACATGTACTGCTCTCAAGCCAGGTGTCACCCATCTTGTATTTGTGCCTCTCATTTTTTTTGCCCAAGTGCAATACTTTACATTTCTCCCTGTTAAAATTCATCTTGTTTGTTTTGGCCCAGTTCTCTAATCTGTCAAGGTCGTTTTGAAGTGTGATCCTGTCCTCTGGGGTGTTAGCCACCCCTCCCAGTTTAGTGTCATCTGCAAATTTCATCAAGATGCCCTTGAGTCCATCATCCAAGTCGTTGATAAAGATGTTGAATAAGACCGGGCCCAAGACAGAACCCTGTGGCACCCCACTAGTCACTCTTCTCCAGGATGAAGAGGAACCATTGATGAGCACCCTTTGGGTTCGGTCAGTCAACCAGTTACAAATCCACTGAGTGGTAGCATAGTCAAGACCACATTTTACCAGCTTCTTTACAAGAATATCATGGGGCACCTTGTCAAATGCCTTGCTGAAATCAAGGTAGGCTACATCCACTGCGTTCCCTTCATCTACCAGGCTTGTAATTCTGTCAAAAAACGAGATCAGGTTAGTCTGACATGACTTATTTTTCAGAAATCCATGCTGACTATTGGTGATCACAGCATTCCTTTCTAGGTGCTCACAGACTGTTTGCTTAATGATCTGCTCCAGAATCTTTCCTGGTATTGATGTCAGACTGACTGGGCGGTAATTATTTGGGTCCTCTCTTTTCCCCTTTTTGAAAATAGGAACAACATTTGCCCTCCTCCAGTCTGCCCGGACTTTGCCTGTTCTCCAGGAATTCTCAAAGATGACTGCCAGTGGTTCTGAGATCACATCTGCCAGTTCTTTTAATACTCTTGGATGCAGTTCATCTGGCCCTGGAGACTTGAATACATCTAGACTAGCCAAGTATTCTTGTACTATCTCCTTAGTTATTCTGGGCTGTGTTTCCTCTGCTGAATCATTTGCTCCAAATTCTTTAGGTCGGGCATTGTTTTCTTTATCGGAGAAGACTGAGGCAAAGAAGGCATTGAGGAGTTCAGCCCTTTCTGTGTCCCCTGTTTGCATTTCACCATCTTCTCCTCTGAGTGACCCCACTGTTTCTTTGTTCTTCCTTTTGCTACGAACATACCCATAAAAGCCTTTTTTGTTACTTTTAACCTCTCTAGCAAGCCTGAGTTCATTCTGTGCTTTAGCTTTTCTGACTTTGTGTCTACACGTGTTGGCTATTTGTTTGAATTCCTCTTTGGTGGTTTCCCCCCTTTTCCATTTTTTGTACACATCCTTTTTAAATCTTAACTCAGTTAAAAGTTCTTTAGATAGGCACCCTGGCTTCTTTAGGCACCTTCCATGTTTCCGTCTCATTGGTATTGCCTGAAGTTGTGCTTTTACTATCTCCCTCTTAACAAACTCCCAGCCATCATGAACTCCCTTTCCTTTTAGTATTACTGTCCATGGGATCTCACCCAGCACTTCCCTAGGTTTTATGAAGTCGGCTTTCTTAAAGTCAAGAAATTGAGTCCTAGTATGCTTGGCTGCTCCTTTCTGCTGTATAGTAAACTTCAGAAGAGCACGATCACTCGCGCCTAATGATCCTTCCACTTCTACCCCACTAACCAGGTCATCAACATTGGTTAGGACCAGATCTAAAATGGCTGTTCCTCTTGTTGCTTCTCCCACCTTCTGGACAATGAAGTTCTCTGCAAGGCCAGTGAGGAATCTGTTTGACCTTATGCTCTTGGCTGAGTTTGACATCCAACAAATATCCGGGTAATTGAAGTCCCCCATTACTACTATCTCCCTTCCTTTTGCATGCTTGGCCATCTGTTCCAGGAAGGCATCATCTATGTCCTCCGTTTGGCTTGGGGATCTATAGTAAACTCCCACAATGACGTCACTGTTATTCTTCTCTCCCTTAATTTTGACCCAAATGCTCTCACTTTGGCTTTGAGGTTCTAAATCTTGGATCTCTTCACAGGTATACACATCCCTGACATATAACGCCACTCCTCCTCCTTTCTTGTCTGGTCTGTTTCTCTGAAATAGATTGTATCCCTCCATTAATACATTCCAATCGTGGGACTTATCCCACCAGGTTTCAGTGATGCCTATTATGTCATATTTAGTTTGCTGTACCAAGAGTTCAAGCTCATCTTGTTTATTTCCCATGCTTTGCGCATTAGTGTACAGACATTGAAGTCCATTAATCATTCCCCCGTGTCTCTTATTTAAGGATTTTTTCCTCCCACCACTAGGTCTGCGTGCTGTTTGCTCCATTTGGTCTATGACATTTGGATGATCATCTTCATCAATTGATAGACTCCTACCTTCAGGAGCACTGTCTCCCTCCCCCACATTAGTCAGTTTAAAGCCCTCCTGATGAGGTTTCTGAGATTTTTGGCAAAAACATTCCTCCCAACCGTTGTGAGGTGCAGCCCATCGCTTGCCAGAAGTCCATCTTCAAGAAACTGCAGTCCATGATCTAAGAATCCAAACCGTTCCTGTTTACACCATTTGTGAAGCCAGCTGTTCACTTCCACTATTTTCCCCTCTCTCCCGTCGTTCAACTGGGAGGACAGATGAGATGACAAGTTGTGCATTTAATTGCTTCAATTTCCTGCCCAGAGCCTCGTAGTCTCTTTTGATCTTCTGGAGGCTATTGCTTGCAGTGTCATTGGTTCCCACATGAACCAAGAGGAAGGGGTATTTGTCAGTGGGTTTTATGATTCCTTGCAGTCGTTCAGTTACATCTTGGATCTTAGCCCCGGGGAGACAGCACACTTCCCGAGACGTCTTGTCAGGCCCACAGATCACTGCTTCTGTTCCCCTCAGTAGGGAATCCCCTATCACCACTACACGCCTCCTCTTAGGTCTGGTCGGGGTTCTTCCGTGAGCTGTCCGTTCCAAGGTCGCCTGCACATTCCCTGAGGACTGACTTTGCTGACTATGCATCCATACTCTTATTACGTATGATGTTCACTATAAACATGACTATGCATCCATACTCTTATTACGTATGATGTTCACTATAAACAAATACTGTCATACTGTGAGCATTGATGGGTATTTCCAAACATATATACACATATACATATATCCACATGTTGTGTTCATTCCCCCGATTCCCCTGTCCAATGACCATTTGTAGATTCTCTTCCATTTCATTCTATCATCCTTATCAACATAGACATTATAAAACTGTCTTCTGTTCACTGACATCAAAACAGTAGTCAGGTGAATTTTTGCCTTAAGAATTATTTAATAGGTAACATATGTAAATCAGTTGGCTCCATCACATACAATATGCAGCCAATACTAATTGAAAAGACAGCTTTCATCTGATTCTTTCCTTCTTTTTGGGCAAGAAATGTGGGTTTCCCCCCTCCCCCTCATTTCCATTTTTTTGGCAGCTCTTCGGCAGCAGTTAATATCAGTGAACATCTGTCCAGCAGGCAAGTGATTATTGACTCCAGCCAAGCATTAGCTTAAAGATTTGTTGGAGATAACTCCCTTGTCTTTTTAACTCTCTAAAGAATGTCCCTAATGCATACAATATTGGCTGAAAGGGGAAATCTGCAAATCTGTTTCTTTTTTCAATTTTTGGAATAGACATTATCATGGCAGCTGTTAAGACTGCATGGATGCTTCAAGTAAGCGGAGCACCCCTCAGCTTAAAGGTGCTTAAGATGTTTGTTTGTTTAGGATTTATATCCCACCTCTACAGGGGAAATATTCAAGGTGGCAGACTATGCAACAGAATTAAAACAATATGTTAAACATGTATTGCTAGTTTTGCAGCAGGTATTCCAGAGCAGTCCCATCACATCTGAGCTGGGTGCCATTTTGGTACCCAGCGCCCTGACATAGTACCAAGAGGAGAGAAGCGCTTCCAACCATTCTGAGCAAAGTGTCTCTGTAAATAGTATACATTACAGCAGAAGCCCTGTTCACACAACAAAGTTGTATAAAGTGAACACATGATGGAGAGGGGAGGGGAAATTGCATCGCATCTGCCTGCAAGAATATTATTGGCACAAAAATGGAAGCAAGAAGAATTACCGACGAAAGAAGAATGGAGGATGAAATTGATGGACTATGCAGAATTAGATAAATTAACAGGAAGGATTCGAAACCTGCAGGACCAGAGATTCTTAGAAGACTAGAGTATATATATGAACTATTTGAAAAGTAATTGTAATGAACAGATTAAGGCTAGTAGGACTGCAAGAAGTTTTGTAAGGAGGATTATCTGAAATATTGCAAGAAAGACTATGAGGAGAATTATTAGTTAATGATAATTAAGAGTAATAGAAAAATTAAGAAATGCAGAATAAGTGATAAAGAACAAAAAATCATCAGAGGTGTTAATGGAAGTCTAAAACATTGTATAAGATAAGAAGTTATTATATATGATTGTTGGAAATGATATGTTAAAAAAAACAATAAAAATGTATATCTATATATATATATAAGAATCTTAGCCTTCTTGTTCAATGCGTTTGCTTCCAGATGTACAGATTTCTGAGTGGTACCAGGACCCACGCCCAACCTTGGCTCTCTGAAAACATTCCAGTGATTAGAAACACAAACAGAAGGTAAGAGAGACCAAGGTGGTTTTCTCCCTACCACTCCTTGAAAATATCTGTGCTATGCTTTGTAAGAGCTCAGTTTTTATTTTTCAATATGTCTGTTTCCAGCTTAACAGCACACTCCAGTTTATTCCTTTATTTTATTAAGAGATTTTGATATCACGCTTCACCAAAAATGGTCACAGGGTCATTTACAAAAATAAGATAATGTAAAAACATAACACGTAATAAAGAGAAATATTAAAACAATTGTCATAACTTACATAATCAACATCCTAGAAATGGCTTAACCCAACAGCTTCTATAAACTCGACCAAAAATGAGAGTTATTTATTTTTTAAATCTGGCATCTAAAAGAATACAAGGTTGGGGTGAGACTCATTTCAGTGGCTATCACTGAAAGGTTGTTCAGTGGGCCCCATGCTACATACCATTTAATAGAGGAGGAATCAGGAGAATTTCCTCTGCATATGTTAATACATGGTCAGATTGATACAGGAGGTGGTTTCCTCAAAGATATTTGGTTCAAGGCCATTCAGGGCTTAAAATGTCAACATAAGTACTTTGAATCGAGCCTTAAAGGAAATAGGCAACCAATGCAACTGTTTGAGAATAGGGATTATATGCTACTGACCCACTGTTCCCATCAACACCCTGGCCACTGTATTCTGCACCAGTTGCAACTTCTGGATCATCTTCAAGGGCAGCCCCACATAAAGCACATTATGGTAGTCCATCCTGAAGGTTAGTAGAGTGTGAACAATTGTAGCCAAGCTATTACTGTCCATAAAAAATAAAGCTATCTTGCTATCCAAAACCAAGCATAGGAATGGCTAGATACTGAGGAGTGGCGATTATGGTTCTAGGACAATGAATTTAAGACTATGGAACACTCAGGATGAAACGGTGAAATCAGCCATGATTAAATGGGCACAAGATGTTGGACATAATATAATGATGGCTGACTGGGAACAGTTATGGACCACTCGTATGAAATTCACGGCATGTAATGCTCTAAGAGAAAATTTAATGAAAATGATTTATAGGTGGTACATGACACCAGTCAAGCTTGCAAAAATTTACCATTTGCCCGACAATAAATGTTGGGAATGTAATGAGACTGAAGGTACATTCTTTCACCTTTGGTGGACATGCCCAAGGATTAAGACATACTGGGAGATGATTTATAATGAAATGAAAAAGGTATTTAAATATACCTTCCTGAAGAAACCAGAGGCCTTTCTCCTGGGCATGGTCGGCCAATTGGTGCCAAAGAAGGATAGAACCTTTTTTATGTATGCAACAACAGCAGCAAGAATACTTATCGCGAAGTATTGGAAGACACAAGATTTACCCACCCGGGAAGAATGGCAGATGAAGTTGATGGATTATATGGAATTGGCGGAAATGACCGGCAGAATCCAAGACCAGGGAGAAGAGTTGGTGGAAGAAGATTGGAAAAAGTTTAAAGACTATTTACAGAAATACTGTAAAATTAATGAATGTTAGAAAAATGCTGGAATGAAGTTATATGGCTTTAGTAGAAATGTTATAAGGAATTAAGTATAAATAGATTAATAGAGTATTAAAGGAAAAATAAGGTTAGAATGTGTTAAGATAATTATAGGATAGAAAACAGAGGAAGAAGGAAAGGAATTGCTGAAACATTTAACAGAAGTGGAATACAAAAAGGGAGGTGTCAGGAGGTTGTGGAAATAAGTGAATGAAAGATGGGATAATGAAATTGTTTGATTTATTTTACTGTTTTTGTTTTGTTTTGTTAGTTCAATGTGTTTAATGTGTCAATGTTATGTAGTGTTTTTGTATTGTATTGTATTGTTTTTGTAGTGTTTAAATTGTTGGAAAAGTAATAAATATTTTTTTTAAAAAAAAATGAATTTAAGACTATGAACCAGCTCCTTCAAGAGCGGTGTAATCCCAGCCAGAACAGGCTGTTCCACCAAATTCCACATTTAGTAAAAATCCAACCACAGAACTTCGATCTTATTTGTATTTAGTTTCAATTTATCAGTCCACATGCAGCCAACTATCATCTATGGGCAATGATTCAGGACTTTCATTGCCCCTCCTGATACTGATGGAGCAGAGAGATGGAGCTGGGTGTCATATTAATGACACTTAGCTTCAGATCCTCTGATTGTTGCTCCCTGAAACTTCATATAGATAACATACAGCACAGGTTAAATGCCTGATGACTGTAGGACCACATAGGATAGTTCCTATAGGGTTGAACAGAAGTCTCCAATGCTGCTTTCTGAAAGCAGCCTTGGAGACAAGAATGGAACCACCACAAAGCAATGTCCCCAACTCCTCGAAGCTGATCCCAAAGATGCTGTGGTCAATGTTAATAAAAGTCAGCATGTTTGCACTCCCCCTATCTCTATCCCAACAATGGTGATTGGTGGCAGGCAGCCATTGACCAGGGCTTCAGTCCCCAAACCAGGCATGAAGCCAAATTGAAATGGGTCTAGATAATTGGTTTTTTCTGAGTATTCCTAAAGCTATTCTGCCAAGCCTTTCTGAGCACCTGACTAGTTTAGCATCACTTATTGATAAACATGCCAAAGAGAAGAGTTCAGATGGTACTGTACAGTGACTCTGTGTTCTCTTAAGGGTCTATTTCTATAGACAGCCATGAAGTAGTGTTATGATATCGTCAGGAGTTGGAGTCCAACAACTTCTGGAGGACACTACATTTGCTACCCCTGATCTAGCCCTAAGCAAGTCTTATCAGCTTCAACCAGCATGGCTTGTTGGGCAAGGATGATGAGAGTTGCAATGCTTGACATCTGGAGGGTGGTCTGCTGGCTATCCCTGGGATAGAGTTCTGGAGTTTGTCTAGGATGATCTAAGCCCAAAGCCATTAAACTTTGCATTTGTTGCCAGAATAAAATAAGAAAAAGCCCCCTGTGTGCAGCTGACAGCTCTTTAGAAGAAGGTTAGAAAACAACTGTAATAAGCAAATAAATCCTAGTATTTAAGGTTGTCTAGTAGGAAAGTTGTAAATGCTGTTAATTCAATATGAGCCAAACGCCCACTGGAGCATTTGTTCCAACTGGAGTTCACTTAGTACTATCCTAGAATAAGTTGATTTCTCATTGGCTTTCCAATATGCTTTTCACCAGCAAAATTATTTTGACTCTTACTCTTTACAGGGAATGTGGTAACATGATAATTACTGTAGTTATGTCTGTCAGCAGATTTCTTATGAGGCAAAAGCAACCTGGTACCCAGTAGGTACAATTTCTTACCTATGAAATCCCCTACTTCTGCCCTTTCTTTCAGGTGACAAGAAGCAACTTGTGAACTATAGTTTTTTTCAGCCTCCCAAAATTGTCAGCGACAGCAGCCATTATTCCACCAGTGCCTGCGAGACTATTTCTGGAAACAGAGCAGCCTCTTTGAAAGCCTGGGCATTTATAGGAATCTTAGTTTGAATGAATATGCATGTATGCAGACCCTTCAAGTGTCACTATTTTCCAGGGACGTCCCTGATTTAGAGAAGCCATCCCGGTTTCCTATTTTGATCCAGGTATGCCCGGCTTTTCCTTAAGATGTCCCTATTTTCACTGGAGATATGTTGGAGGGTCTGTTATCTGAGTTATCTGACCCCTGAGCCGTCTGAAGGCAACCCTGCATAGGGAAGTGTTTTTTAATGTTTAAGGTTTTATTATGTTTTTATATATGTTGGAAGGCACCCAGAGTGGTTGGGGCAACCCAGTAAGATGTGTGGCATATAAATAGTAAAATTATAATTATTGAATGGAAAGTCCCTAGTTTCACTAGGAAAATGTTGGAGGGTATTATGTATGCTATAAGAATGCTATTGAACGTGGGTGGCGCTGTAGTCTAAACCACCGAGCCTCTTGGGCTTCTGATTGGAAGGTTGGCAGTTCAATTCCCCGCGACGGGGTGTGCTTCCTTTGCTCTGTCCCAGTTCCTGCCATCCTAGCAGTTCGAAAGCACACCAGTGCAAGTAGATAAATAGGTACCGCTGTGGCGGGAAAGTAAAATGGCGTTTCCGTGCATTCTGGCACTTGTCACAGTGTTCCATTGCACCAGAAGCAGTTTAGTCATGCTGGCCACATGACACGGAAAGCTGTGGACAAATGCCAGCTCCCTTGGCCTGAGAAGCGAGATGAGCACCACAACCCCATAGTTGCCTTTGACTGGACTTAACTGTCCAGGGGTCCTTTACCTTTACCTTTGAACATGTGGCAAACAGAACGTTGCCTGAACATTGTCTCCTTTGACTAAGGGGACTGACCTGCAAGTAGAAAAATGCTGTGTTCCTCAGGTGACTGAGCTCAGCTGCACTGTTTTTAGCCAGCATCTGTTCATCAGATTTTAGAGAGTGCTCAAGCATTTGCCAACTGCTTCCACCTTTCAAAACTCTTATTTCAGTCAGCTCTACCATTAGGCAAAGTGAGGCAGCCACCTCAGGCAGCAGAGTTTGACTTTCATGAAAGGGAAGCAAATTATATTCCCATTTCATACAGTCTCTGTCAGGTTTGAGATTAATAATATATACTGCCCTAGTCAGAATCTGTGCATATCATTTATGTGAGAGTGTTATGTGTGGCTTTTTCTTGTTGTTTAAGAAAACCTATTTCACTTTGAACTTTAAATAAGAGTCATTGATTTTGTTCCATTTCATCTCGACAAAGAAAAATCTCTATCCGAAGAGAAAGGTTGTTCACCATTAAGTGCAAGCAAAGGGGCTCCTTGACCTCAGCCAAGTTGTTAATGAGGAGGAAGCTAATGGGGGGAAATTGATCTCTTCATAATTTATCCAGGGAGACAGGGATGTTGCAAATGTGAAATCTCATTATTATCACAGTTTGGGGGAGTATTATTTTTTTAAAAAAAGAAAAAAACCTGGAGAAGTCAACATTATTAAGTTTCTTCCCAGCCAGAAACTTTACACTGCAGTGGTGGCAGTTCTGGCCTGTTTTAAATCATTTCTGCACGCTGAGTTCTCCTTTGCTTCCCTGGTTAAAACTACTGCTGTAATAAAGCAATAGTCATTCACTAGCAAATCTTCCAGCTCTCCCAAGAAGCTACAGAGCCAGCCTATGAGAATAAAGTGGTGAACTATACATGGGCATTATTATCCCGTTTGGGCTAAGCTGATCTTCCTTTGCTGGTGCTCTTGCTTAAACAGCAGTTGATGCTCTTACCCCTTCGGCCAATGGATGGGGCCAGAGTATCCTTTCCCTTTGTTTCTGCTGTCTTAGTTGAGATGGGCGTGTAGGGTGAGGGCAAGCCAATGGTTGGCCAAAGCACATCTCATCATTCAGCATCAGTGACAATGTTCAGGCATCTAATCCAGAGCTAAACTTGATTCCTCTTCATGGCAGCCAGCTACCCACCTCCACCTTTGGCCTTCTTGCTGCCTTATCTGGGCTGATGCGAAAGGACAAAGGCGGTCCTTCTTCCCAGAGCCAGGTATTCAGGCAATGGGCCCAGGAAAATGCCTTCAGTTTTTAGAATCTAAGCTTAAAAAGTGTTTGTAACTGCAGAGCCATGGCAGGCATTCTTCCCACATTACCTCAAATTCCTCACTCTGAAGGGCCCATTTGGCTCTTTCTCAGCCCCCAAGTGGCAGTGGCTCCCCATTCTTATCAGCCAAACATAAAAGAATGGGGGCAGGGGTCCAGCAGGCAAGGTCATCAAGAGGGGGAAGGAAGCTCCTTGTAGCTGCTTCTTCTCTAGCCAAGGGACAAGGCCAAGCTGGTCTCCACCTTGCTTTGATGTTGCTCCTGGGAGGTAGCAGGCACAGCCTCTCAGTGACTCGGTCCCTTGGCTGTTGGCAAAGGCCCGAGTGATTTGCTGATTGGTTTCTAATCAGTATTTATATGATGTGCGAATTAATTTTATCCACCGTTTTGTACAACACTCTGGGATCATTTGACAAATGGCAATTAAGAAATGCTTTATATGAATAAATAAATAAGTATAAGGCGACCACTCCTCTGCCCCATCAATTAATAATGAAGCCAAGCTAAGAGGGAATGGATTTCCTGCATCCATGAAACCAAAGTTTCCAGTACCGCCTCTCTTCTTCAATACAGTAAAATTGCAACTTGCACGTATTTAACATGTGTGATATCAATTTGATGTGGTCAAAGGCTGGCTGGTTGAAATTACATGAATTAAATGTAGCAAAGGGGGAGAGCTTAAAAGCTCTTCTTGTGCAGGGTTTTCCTGGCACGGAAAAATCTTTTAAGCTCTGCACCTTCTTTGCTTTCCAGGCTCTGGGGTGCTCTTGTGCAGGCTGTGGGTGCTCTCCCGAGATCTCGCAGGAACTGGGACAGCCCCATGAAATCTCATGCAAGAGCATCCTGGAGCCCATCAAGCTTGGGGTCTGTGTGTTTGCAAGGCCTGCTTGGCACACGGCTCCAGAATGGTAAGAATAGTTGTTTAGTCGTGTCCAACTCTTCGTGACCCCATGGACCAGAGCACGCCAGGCACTCCTGTCTCCCACTGCCGCCCACAGTTTGGTCAAAATCATGTTCGTAGCTTCGAGAACACTGTCCAACCATCCCGTCCTCTGTCGTCCCCTTCTCCTTGTACCCTCCATCTTTCCCAACATCAGGGTCTTTTCCAGGGAGTCTTCTCTTCTCATGAGGTGGCCAAAGTATTGGAGCCTCAGCTTCACGCTCTGTCCTTCCAGGGAGCACTCAGGGCTGATTTCCTTAAGAATGGATAGGTTTGATCTTCTTGCAGTCCATGGGACACTCAAGAGTCTCCTCCAGCACCATAATTCAAAAGCATCAATTCTTCCGTGATCAGCCTTCTTTATGGTCCAGCTCTCACTTCCATACATCACTACTGGGAAAACCATAGCTTTAACTATACAAACCTTTGCCAGCAAGGTGGTGTCTCTGCTTTTTAAGATGCTGTCTAAGGTGGAGCAATTACAGCCTGACCTCAAATATGAGCTAGACATACACACAGGGCTTTTTTTTTCAGCCGGACCTCTCAGGTGGGTACCATTCCCGTTATAATAAGAGAACAAGGGAGGCATTCGTGGTGAGCTCCAGCACCTTTTTTTCTAAGAAAAAAATAGTGCTGTTATAATATCTTGGTATTACTGTGCTTGAAAACTACCTCAAGATTGGTTTAAAGAGCTTTTTATTCCTCAAAAGTCATAGGGAGAAGTCATGCTTCCTGCTTCTAATTAAGTTGATGTATCGGACGGAGGATTTCTGCATCCTACCTTTTTCTCAGGTTAGCTGTAAAAACCACTCAGCCAAGTAGTGAGACAATGAGAGCTAATTAAAAGCACCAGTGTGGCAGTAGTAAAGTAGCACAGTATGCAGACAAGATCCAGCTCTTCTGCGCAGATATTTCAACATGTGTGCCCTGAATTAAAGAGCTTGCCTGTTTTTAATAACTCGAGGAGATTAGATAAACAAATAGAGATACATTCTGATAGATAGATGATAGATAAAGATGGATAAACACAGCTTCGATAGATAGATTCTATTTATAGCCTTCTCTTCATACAGATACCAGGTTTATATGAAGACACACAGAGAGACAGGGTTGACTGCGTAAGTACATAGGTGAATGGATGTAAGGATTATACACATAATGATTACATGGCTCCATATAAGGATTCTGCGCATATATATATATATATATATATATATAACACATAAGCATTATAATTCTAAAATATAATGATCAATGTAGCATCTTTTCCTTTAATAGGTCCAAGCAAAATTAAACGCCCAGGGATTCATTTAACCTCATGTGACTTGTACATGGAAAAAAGCAAATTTTGTCGAGATAATTAATCAGCCTTGAGCAAAGCATGCATAAGGGTACCTTTATTCATTAGCTCACTGGAAGGAGCCAATAAAACATAAATTGATTACTTCGACTGCATTATCTTTTCTAGTTGCTGCCAACTGTGGCTCCATCTTGCTTTCATTTAGTGCATTAAGTAGAATCATGATTTCTATTATTTAGGATTGAACAAGATAGAGAAATGAGACAAGTTTCAAATTGAGGGAGAAAATGCAAAGTAGCCAAAAGGACTGGCTAGCCCTTCTTTTTAAAATCGTGATCATGAAATTCAGTCAACATGCACACACAAAAAGGGGAAAACGTCTGGCACCTTGAAGACTAACAGATTTATTGTGGCATTAGTTTTCATGGAAAAGAGCCCAGTTCATCAGATGTTTAACAATATTGTTGTTATTGTTTTGCTGTTTTGTTTTCATTATTTGTTTTTATCCTGCATTTTATTTTGCTAACTGCCCTGAGATCGTATGATGAAGGATGGTGTTTAAATCTAATAAAGAAATAAAATAGTAACTAAAATAAATATCATCTTAAGGTACCACAAGACTTTTTACTTTTTTGCCATACATAACAGACTTGGGCAGCAGCATCCTCAGGACAAAATTCAGCAAAAAATGTTTCAAAAGAAGAACACTGAGGACATGCACACACGCAGTGCTATAGCCTGGAATATTGGGTGCAGTTACATTAACTAACAGTGGTTTTCATATACAAAACTTACCCCTTATTACGTATCAGCTGTCCTGTGCATACCCAGCCAAGGAAGGAATTCTTTACTGACAAAAGCAGGCACTTACAGCTTAGATGCACATTTCTAGCATCTACATTATATGGCTATTTTCCAACTGCCCAGCAGAGCAGTTGAAGCAACAGTGGGGCCATGCCCCACACCCCCACAGCTTATGTGCCCTCGTCTGATGGGGTATATGAATGCAACCTGAGACTTTCTGCATGGAAGTCTTCATTGTACTTCCCTCTTCAAGCACCTCCTGGTTCTAGGAGACAGCAGAGCAGGGGACGGCAGGGATTTGACCAGCTCACCCACCTGAGCAGCCTCCTCTGCTTCTGATCCATCTGGAACGTGTGCCCCTGTCTCTGATGGCTCATAGCCTTCCCTTTCCCTGGCTCCTACCAGGCAGGTGGCACCAAACTTCTCCTCGGTCCACCTCCAGCCCTCCTGCCTCCATCACACACCCATCAGAGGCCTGTCAGTCCCTGACATGAGCCTACATAATGGATGGATGGATGGATCATAGATTCATAGAATTGTACAGTTGGGAGGGAGTCTGATAGTTGAGTTATTTGACAATAGAACATGAACCATGGCCCCATCTCCATCAGGCCTTCCTCTGCTCCAGTGGCCCTCAGGGCATGGCCACTAATGACCAGTTTCTAAGAAAGGATTAAGGTAAAGGGACCCCTGACCATTAGGTCCAGTCGTGACCGACTCTGGGGTTGCTGTGCTCATCTAGCTTTATTGGCCAAGGGAGCCTGCGTACAGCTTCCAGGTCATGTGGCCAGCATGACTAAGCCGCTTCTGGTGAAACAGAGCAGCGCACGGAAACGCCGTTTACCTTCCCGCCTATTTATCTACTTGAACTCTGACGTGCTTTCGAACTGCTAGGTTGGCAGGAGCGGGGACAGAGCAACGGGAGCTCACCCCGTCGCGGGGATTCGAACCGCTGACCTTCTGATCAGCAAGCCCTAGGCTCTGTGGTTTAACCCACAGTGCCACCCGTGTCCCTTAAGAAAGAATTACTGGTATCCCAAATACGAGGATGTTTCTAAATTATTGACTATCTTGGCACCTTAAGCTTTATCTGGGCTAAGGGTCTAGGATTGAGACAAAAGTGTCTGAAATGGACTTAGGCAAAACTGACAGCACATTTTCATAAATGGCAATAACTGCATCTCTTTCATCAGAAAGAATGAGTTTATAGAATGAAACTGTTGTAGGAGGTGTATGCTATAGCCCCAAATTAGATATTTTAGGGGGAAATCATATGGACATGTGATTACAACCTTTGTTTCCCTCTTCTACCTTTGGGGGGGGCAGGGTGGGGGGTTGTATTCAATCTGCATCTTAGTCCAGAAGCGATAATTTAACATGGCTGTGCCTTTCTCATAAGCCACAGCTTGTCAGTTTGCTGAATTATCAGTACCAAGTCAAGCAGTGCGGTAGAAACAGATCGCATGTGCCAATTTTCCTTCATTTGCTTACCATTTTCCAGTCACTGGAGGAAACTGCAAATGCCAGTCTTTCTCTTGCATGATAGAAGTGCGTCGAACTCAATAATTTAGCAGATGTTCATGGACAGCAGGTGGTCCAATGAATTACAGCAAAGACACAAGTCATTAATGTTAAGGTTGCTAGTCATCAAACTTGTTAAACTTATACTTTACAAGTGTCTTTTAAACTAAAAAAAGCAAGAAATTATAATCCCCTATGTAAGGGGCTGCAGGAAAGGTTACAACATGGGGCTTTTTAGTTCAGAGGGTGAACTCAAGGGAGATGTCTAACATTATGTGGTGTGGAGAAAGTGATCAGGGAGAAGTTTGTTCTCCTCTCATGATACTTGAACTCAAGGACATTCAATGAAGATGAATATTGGAAGATTCAGGACAGACAAAAGAAAATACTTCATATAGCACAAAGTTAACGTTTGTCAGGAGATGGAGTGAAGCATAGGTCAGCAATCAGAGCAAAACAAAGGAGACTTCTCCTTTCCCAAGCAATCTCAGACTGCATCTGCGCACAAGTAATTTCTGCTCTGCTCTTTTCATTTCTCTATGTGACCTAGATCAGGAGAAGGGGAGCTGGTCGTAGCAGGATGGAGAGACACCCTGGATTCTTCAGTAGCCTGCCCCTCTGTCTCCTGGCCCCCTCCTCTCCAGCCTCTGCTTCTGCCTCGGAGTCTGAACTGCTGTCTGCCACAGCCTCTTCCTGCTCACTAAACCCTGTTGCCTCTTCAGCTTCTGACACCTCCTCCTCCCAATCTGCTCCTTCTTCTCCCTCTGACCACTCATCACCATCCCATCACCAATCCCCTGGCTCTGAGCCTTCTTCCCCTGCGGTGTCCCTTAAGGGTTCCCCGGCTAGCACTTGCCTCAGGTTGAGAGAGTGTTGCAGTGGCCAATGTGAGAACAGATGCCAGCCTAGATGGGCCTTTGGCCTGATCCAACAGAGCTATTACATGAAGAGACACATCACCATGAACTTAAGCAGGAACACAACCTCCATTATTAGATTCTCCCTCCAGCAGACTAGGAAGAATGAAGGACCAGAACTTTATAATTCTCCACACCACACATAAGAACAAAACACATTGCTTTGAGAATGGGCTTTCCCCCCTACAATGTAGATTTACTTCAAAAAGATGCCTCAAATCAATAGGCAATCTGGCGTGCTGCTGTAACATGACGTCACGTTATGTCATGGGTCCCATTGGGCACCCATAATCGGGGGGCCCAAGTCAGCCCCCCCCGCTCTCTGGGGTGTTCAGCATTTTTCAGAAATGGAAGTTCTGCAGCAACTTCTGTCGCTTAGGCCATTTTGTGCAGCACGTGTGCCAATTGGAACTAAAAACAGTGCCAAATTGGAATTCTTTACCAATGTACACAGGTGACAGCCTTTTAAAATCCATTTCCCATGCTCTTTTAAGAGTAATAATTGACAGAACAGTGAGGTGCAACACACTGAAGAACAAGGCTCAGTAGCAGCACTTAATTTGGCTGCGAGAATTTGTCTTCTCGAGAGCGTCATCGTTTAGCTGCAACCGTCTTCCGATTTCTAGATGCTAGTTTCTGAAAAATGATGATGGCTTGAATCTGCTGCAGTATTAAAAATGCTCAGGGAGCTTAAGTCACCGGGTTGAAACGGATATTCTTAAGAACAGAGGGCTCTGCCTTATACCAAATCAGACCATTTGTCTATCAATCTCAGCTTTGTCTACAGTGACTTGTAGTAGCTTTCCTGTGTTTCAGCCAGAAGTTTTTCCTAGTGCTATTTACAGAGGCGCGGGACACTGGACCTGGGAGCTTCTGCATGCAAAGCAATAGTGCACTGTTTTATTCTAGAAACACTGGTGCAAATCTACCTTGTTCAGCATAAATATTGCCAGCACATGCAGCCACCCTGACCATTCTCATCTGATCAAAGGCAATGATACGCACATTAGGGCAGGAAAATTCTGCAATGCATGTTATTAGTAAACATATTGGGAGGAAGTGTGATGCTGCCAGTTTAACTCTAAAAGGGAAATCAAGTCTGCAGTATGGTGTCCTGTGTGTCATTAGATTTGGGTCGAATAGACCAGGCTTCATGGCCGTGCAGGAACTGCGTGACTTTGGAGCAGCCACATACTTGGAGGGTTGCGTTAGAGGCATAAATGGCATCATCCTGTTCCCTGCCAATATTGCTAAAAATGAAAGACTGCTCGCTTCGGCTAGTTTCTCAGGGGAAGTATGCCATAAATTTGAAGAGAGCCCTGCACGTCTCCAAAAGGGAAAAGCAACCCAGGACTGATGAAAAATGAACTCGAGCTGAACTCTCCCAGTGGCAACTCAATGAGGAATAACAATGAGATATATGTGAGGATAATGGTGTGAAATATTCTATGAGACACAGAAGGGTGACCTAGTGTTCCCGTGCAAAGGAAAACAAGGATCAGGTCTGACGTGCTAAGCAACCAGTCTCCCTGGCAGCTCATATATAAGGAGGAAATTATGTTCTCCATATGAGCCTCGTCTAATTTAATAACAAATGCTCACACTTTCAAAATGCTGCAGAGGCTTTCACAACTCACTTAATGCTTACAAATTACTTCTAATACTGTACACTAAAAATAAAACATGCCATTTGCTGATTCATTAATAAGTCATATAAGGCAGGTGAAGGTACACATAGCAATTCTCTGAACCTTTGGCATTAGTATTCAAATCTCTCCCCCCCCCCCAACCCATCCATATTGTATTTTCAGAGATACTTGGTAATAGCACCTCATCAGGAGTACTGGAAATCTTATAGGGATATGTATTGCACAGTCTTGGCTTCCAGTGCTTAATGTGGAACATGGAACACAGCAGCTTCTTGGGGGAATTTCTATATTTATTTAACATTTCTAGCCCAAAGGCTGCATAGCGCCTGGAAATTTCCAATTTCCTGAGACATACTCTGCACACCAACACCCTTGCAATGTCCAGCGAGCTCTACATCTCATGCCCTTAGTTATGGCAAACCTTCAAAATGTAGCAAAGCTCTCCCCCAGAAATAGTATGACCAAAATTGTAAACCTATTAAGGTTATGGAACCCCTGCCTGTGATATACAGTAGATGACAATCACAGCGTTTAGGTACAGAATTCTAAGCCACCCTGACAATTCCATTCTTCACGTTCCATCCTTTCTGCTCAAGCCCTCAAAATTTATGTTGCATTTCTTGCTTCAAGTAAATGTCACATGAATATTTGGCTTGTGATCCTGGATTTTTAAAATTTTTATTTCACCTTCACATGTTGAATTTTGCTTGGCTTGCTCCACTGAAACACTTGCAGGCAGCCAGCAACTCTGCCTGACTGACTGTGGCTGTAAACAAGGAATCTTCAAGACCCAGGAACCACTTTTAACCCAAACATGCATTTGGGGATCCATTTCTTAATCTTTTGCCATGAGTTGGGTGTAATCTTCGACACCTCCCTTTCCATGGAGGCGCAGATTGCAGCTACAACAAAGGCGGCATTTTTCCATCTCCGCCAAGCTAAGCAGTTGGCTCCTTACCTCTCTCGCCCTGACCTAGCCACTGTGATCCATGCGACGGTCACCTCCAGACTGGATTATTGTAACTCGCTCTACGTTGGGCTGCCTTTGAGACTGACCCAGAAACTCCAGCGGGTGCAGAATGCTGCAGCGAGACTCCTTACGAGGTCTTCGCTGCGAGATCACATTCACCCGGTGCTATACCAGCTGCACTGGCTCCCGGTGGAGTACAGGATCAGGTTTAAGGTGCTGGTTTTAACCTTTAAAGCCCTATACGGCCTAGGACCCTCGTACCTACGGGACCGCCTCTCCTGGTATGCCCCACAGAGAAACTTACGGTCTTCGAATAAAAACATCTTGAAGGTCCCAGGCCACAGAGAAGTTAGGCTGGCCTCAACTAGAGCCAGGGCTTTTTCGGCTGTGGCTCCGATCTGGTGGAACACTCTGTCACAAGAGACCAGGGCCCTGCGGGACTTGACATCTTTCCGCAGGGCCTGCAAGACAGAGCTGTTCCACCAGGCCTTTGGCCAGGGCACAGCCTGACTCCCTCCCTCGGCAATCTTCGCGGAGCTCTGGCCCAATGGTTGCCAGTGGCTTGAATTAATTAATTTTATAATGAATGATTTTAGAGTGTTGTTTGTGCTGTACTTTTGTACTGTTTTATTGTTGTTAGCCGCCCTGAGCCTGGCTTCTGCTGGGGAGGGCGGGATATAAATAAAATTTATTATTATTATTATTATTATTATTATTATTATTATTATTTACACGGTAGTAGTGCTCCTGTTGCGGCCTACCTTGGATCAGGCCACAACCCACCAGCTGAAGACCGGTGTTCTAAACTGCTCTACCACAATGGGATACAAATCAAGGAAGAATTTAACAAGTTCCCTTGAGTTCCCTTAGGAAAAATGAAATGAAATACTACTACAGTGGTACCTCAGAAGTCGGAACGGAATCCGTTCTGGAAATCCGTTCAACTTCCAAAATGTTTGGAAACCAAAATGCAGAAGCCATGGAAGCCCTGTTGGACGTTCGGGTTCCAAAGAACGTTCACAAACCGAAACACTCACTTTGTGGCGTTTGGGAGCCAAAACGTCCGAGTACCAAGGCGTTTGGGATCCAAGGTACAACTGTACAGTGGTACCTCGGGTTACATACGCTTCAGGTTACATACACTTCAGGTTACAGACTCCACTAACCAGTGGACTCCACCCAGAAATAGTGCTTCAGGTTAAGAACTTTGCTTCAGGATGAGAACAGAAATCGTGCTCCGGTGGCGTGGTGGCAGCAGGAGGCCCCATTAGCTAAAGTGGTGCTTCAGGTTAAGAACAGTTTCAGGTTAAGAACGGACCTCCAGAACGAATTAAGTACTTAACTCGAGGTACCACTGTACTTGAGATTCAATAGATCCTATAGCTGGAATTACATACAATCTAACCTCTGCTTTTTGGGGGTTATTTTTAAGATGATTTAGGATAATTAGACCTTTTTCTAGAGAAGATTAAAAAAAAAGCATGATTTTTATTACTAGGCATTGAGGGTACAGTCTTTGGAATTTGGGGGCTAAATAAAAGTTATTTCAAGGTAAAAGGAGTAACACAGAAAACTTTTGCTTGTCAACCAAGAGAAAGAAACCCAAGTTTGATGAGCCAAGGAACCGGTATTCAAGTTCGGCATCTCAAATGGCAAAAAGGTTTGCATTTTTTAAAAAAATGTTTCAACAAAATATTCATGGAACAATTTCAGGCAACAACCAAATGTGTAAATATGACCATCTGCTTGTGGGCCGATGAATACAAACAACAGGAACACATGCCACCGACATCATATGCCAACCATCACCTTGATCATCTTATGTTCGTTCTTGTCTCCTTCCTCTCCCTGAACTGTTGCATATGCATGCGCATATAAAAATCACTCAGCACAGTTGGAGCCCAATCCTTACGGGAGCATGAGGTGCTTCCCTGGCATACATGATAGCTAATCACAACACTCAAAAATCTCCAAAGAAGAAGAGGGGCTACTGCAAACCCAGCTCTAATTAGAACACAAGACTTTCCGGCCTTCCAGTGCCCAACATCTCTGCCCACATGACCGAGCACAACAGCCTGATGCGAGGGACGTTCCTTTTTTTGAGAAATGCACAGCATTGGCTGCCACTGCCCATTGCAAAAAAACAAAAAGAAACCTACACAGGAAGCTGCAAACCTTCACAGGTTATATAATAATAATAATAATAATAATAATAATAATAGTAATAATAATTCATTATTTATACCCCGCCCATCTGGCTGAGTCTCCCCAGCCACTCTGGGCGGCTCCCAATCACATGTTAAAAACAATACAGCATTAAATATTAAAAACTTCCCTAAACGGGGCTGCCTTCAGATGTCTTTTAAAGTTAGGATAACTGCTTATTTCCTTGACATCTGAAAGGAGGGTGTTCCACAGGGTGGGTGCCACTACCGAGAAGGTCCTCTGTCTGGTTCCCTGTAACCTCACATCTCGCAATGAGGGAACCGCCAGAAGGCCCTTGGCGCTGGATCTCAGTGTCTGGACTGAACGATGGGGGTGGAGACACTCCTTAAGGTATACTGGACCGAGGCCGTTTAGGGCTTTAAAGGTCAGCACCAACACTTTGAATTGTGCTCGGAAACGTACTGGGAGCCAATGCAGATCTCTCAGGACTGGTGTTATGTGGTCCCAGCAGCCACTCCCAGTCACCAGTCTAGCTGCCGCATTCTGGATTAATTGCAGTTTCCGGGTCACCTTCAAAGGTAGCCCCACGTAGAGTGCATTGCAGTAGTCCAAGCAGGAGATAACCAGAGCATGCACCACTCTGGTGAGACAGTCCGCGGGCAGGTAGGGTCTTAGCCTGCGTACCAGGTGGAGCTGGTAAACAGCCACCCTGGACACAGAATTAACCTGTGCCTCCATGGACAGCTGTGAGTCCAGAATGACTCCCAGGCTGCCACCTGGTCCTTCAGGGGCACAGTTACCCCATTCAGGACCAGGGAGTCCCCCACACCCACCCGCCCCCTGTCCCCCAAGAACAGTACTTCTGTCTTGGTTGACTGTGAATGTCCAAAAGAAGATCCTATGAAGACCTCTTGTCCCCAGGACTTGGATGGATGGCATAACAAAGGGCATAACAAGTTTCTGTTTCTGTCATTGAAACATTCAATCCGTGGATTACAAGTGGAAGATGAACAGTAGTCTAATCATTATTTTCTTTATATTAAAAAGCCCTTTAGATGCACCTTTCTGTTTTTATACAGTTGTTAATAATGCGTAAAGGAAGGCCATGTTATCCTTTGTGGTAATGAGTCTCGGTCTGTGGGAAACCTCATTCTGATGACCCCAGAAGCAGAAAGTCGGCTGTGGGTGGTTGCTAGGGAACTAATGGCATGGTTTCTCTGGTGAAATTTTCAATTTCATTGAAATTGAAAATAGAAACGAGAGAATTCCCCTGCTGGAAAAGACCACAATCTGTCAAGTACAGCATCCCATTTCCAGAAGCAGCCAGCTAGTTGCCTTCAGAATTCACAGGAAGGGAATGATCACTATCCCCTTTTTTCTTTCTGACCCTCAGAGGTCCACTGGTGCTGGCTGTGCAGTCTCCATTTACCTATGAAGGTCTAACAAAGGTTTTTCAATGTCATCTAAGCTGATGGCTATTGCTACTTACGTTTTCACGCCATCGTGTCCAAGATGTGCAATGAGAAGATGTAAAAAAAACCAGCTGGAAAACAAGACAGGCCGCAGTTGTCTCTGCAAACTCCACCACTGTCCACCATTCAAGGATTACGCTGACTTATGATCCCAGCATGATACCTGCAAATAGAGGGAACCAATGAACTCGTAATGATAGAGGCACACCCACAATACCCCTCTTTATCACAACTAGGGAATGGAGAAATCATGATTCGGTTTGCATTTAAAGGCAAGCTTACCTAATTCTTTGTGGCAACAATGGAAGGTTGCTGGGGGGGAGGCAATTCAGGCCCAATCCCTGAGAGCAGCAATATAGGATCCAGTGGATTCCAGGCTGTCTCAGCCCTGGCCCATCCTCAGAACACTCCATTTCGCAGCTGTCAACTGGGCTGTTCTGGCGGGCACATCACTGGTGGATCTTCCACTCATCCACCAATTCAACAGACAGTGGGAGGCTTGCTGAACTGGCAGACGTGAGCAGAGAGATGCTTCCACTCATTCCAAACCCCCCATAGCCCCTACATAAGGGGGGAGTTTGGATCACAGCCTAAGAGTTTTATAATGTCAGTGTGCAAGAAGTGTCTCTGAACTGGTTCAAAACCAGTTCGAAATGTCTAAACAGAAACCAAATCAGGGAGTTTGTTAAAAAAATAAATAATATAAATAACGATTCGGAACCATCCCCATGTTTTTAATGGTTCAACTCCCTGAATTCCAGTTCTGTGTGTGGCTGGCGTTGCGGGGGGGGGGGCGGAGAGAAGCAATTGATCTATCAATTAAAGCAGTATTGGAAAAGAAAGGAAGAAAGCCATTCACTACTGGCATATAAGTGCCTAGCAGTGTAACTACAGGAGAATCTACAGTTCAAGTTTACATCATAAAGTGTTGTTGTTGTTGTTGTTACTGTTATTTCTACCCCACCCATCTGACTGGGTTGCCCCAGCCACTCTGAGCAGCTTCTAACATATATAAAAACACAATAAAACATTAAACAACAAAAAAACTTCCTTAAATATTTTAAAATATGTTAAGCTATTTCCTCCAACGATTCCTGCATACCAGAGCCTTATATCACTGTTACTTCAAAGCCAAATATTTTGAAGCATGCTCCTGACTCACTAGAAGAAATCACTCATGGAACTAGCAGGCAAGGTGCCATTTCTACCCATATTGTGCATACTGAAGAAGAAAGGCAGAAATCCTCTGAAAGTATAGTGTCATATGACAATACAGAGAGACTTGTCCCTTTGCTGTCTATGGGCTGTGTTTTCCTTCTCTTTCTCCTCGGGGCTAAATGAGATGCGATGTCGGCAGGCTCGTATGTTTGCATACAGGTCGTGCCCTGATCGCACAGACTGTGGTGTTGAGAAAACCAGCAAAAGGGATGTTTACATGAAGTGAGCCTGCCTATGGCTCATCCTCCCACTGCTAGCACTTTCTCCCAGCCAAGCACACTCTTGGTATATGAGTTCAGCTCAAGAGAAAGGGCAAACGAAAGCCGTGAGAGACAAGCTGGCATGGGGAGGGTTCTGAACTCCTCACCCATAAGCCACCACCATCCAACATTCTCCTCCTTCCTGAAAAGTCTCTGCTCTTTCTTCCTCATTGCTCTGTATGCTTGGAACTGTCTCCCAGATCACCTGCACAATGCCATCTCTCTCAAACGCTCCTTTTTTGGGGGTATAATCAGTCTCATATAACCAACATACCTGTCTAATTGATGCTTGAAACAGTTAAGACCATAGAGAAAGCTGTCCTGCCAGGCTTAGCTCACCTTGGGAGGGACTAGGTCATCAAGTCTTTGTCCTTCCCATCCACCACAACCCCCCAGTCTACCAGAGAAACTCAACATGTAAGGAGGTCTAAGCTGGTTGCTGTAGCTCAGACCACATGGCACTTACAAGCCACTCTTGAGTTCCTATACCAATAATTTAGGAGCTTTTCTCACACGCTCAGGGCTGATTAGAGTGTTGTCTCTGCAGGGAGGACCCACTGACAGAGGAGGGGCCCCATTAAGAATGAGGGAGAAAGATGCGCCTCACCAGGGAGGGCATTCCACAAAGAGGGAACCATCACCAAGAAGACCCTTTCACAGGGCAATGCCAACCAGCCGGCAGCCAGCTGCACAGGATTGGCTCTCTGGTATCACCTGATTCCCAGGACCAAGAGAATTCTGTGCTGTGATGCTAGTATCTTAACTTGAACTACCTGCAGTTCCCCCTTCTCTGATCCATGCCTCACTCACATCTCCCACTTCAAGCCCTGCAGCACCTGTCGAGAAGCCCAGCTGTAGCCATAGCTGTGTGTATGGGACTCCTTACCCATAAATTCTGTAGGCTGTATCTCAAGTCTAGTTAAATCAACACTGTTCTATTGACTTCATCTTTGAAATTACACCAGCTGAGGATTCAGAGACATATGTTTTACACGCACACCTGCTAAAGAAAGGATTATTTCTGGAGGAAAGGAGCTTAGCTTTTCTTTGAATTGAAGAGTTTGGGGGCTTCTGAAAGCTGCTGTGGTTGCCGAATCCCAAGAGCATCGTCTCCTTTGTGGCATTGTTTTTCTTTTAAACGGAAGATCTTTTCCTAACCAGAATAAAAATGGCTTGTCATGTTGAAGCGTAACATCTGTGGGTTTCGCTTTTATGAAAGCAGAACCGCACATCTGCACTATAAATACTCAATAATGCTTACATACATTAATCTGTATTCCCAGCTATGTCTTTTCGCCCCACATTCAAACCTGGAGACAAGAGATCTCAGAAAATGAGAACCTGGCTTTAAACAATGAAATGGGGGGGGGGGTGTTGAGAAAGAATCCAGCCCAAACAAGAAGCATTAAATTCTTTTGCTAGGAAGGAAAACTGTGCTGAGAGTAAGTGCATTTGGTTTAAAAACTATTCTGAGATATTTTCAGTCAATGCAGGTCAGAAAGATGGTCTGTGGATTCTGGGAAAGGAGATTTGAATACACTATTCAATACAAATCAGATAACTTAAAAATCAATTTTGTTCCAGGGAAAAAGTTCTCTCAAACCAAAAGAGACTCAACTAATTACATCAAGCAAGGAGATGTAATATAGTCTATATGCACTTCAATAGATTTTTGTCTACGTGCAGAACAGGCAGCTAGAAAAGGCATGCTCAGAATGTTTAATCTGGTGTCTTTTGCCTAGAAATGGAGTGCACATTATTAATGCCACAGGGACTGCACTGAAAGTGGTCTCCACATGGTGGCCCATAACAACATAGGGGCTGTGGACATCAGTAAGAACCTGGCACAGGGGCAAGGGGATCAAAGTACTTCCACAAAGGCCAGCTTATGGTGGCATCCCATCACAACCCAATAATATCTGCTCTTGATCGTAGAAACAGCCATTCAGTTCTTACAGCACAAAACGGAGCAAGTGGTCATTGAACACATGGCTTGGCACACTGGGCAACATCCTTGGTAGTGGCTTTTCTGAGCATGATTGCCATCACATTAGCCACCCAGAAATCCTGGGAAGTGACAGTGAGGTGGAATGTTTCCATTTTCAGCTCACGCCCAGTAAGGGATATTTTGAAATAGTCCCTTACTTCAATTCCTGGATGTGCCAGTACAGTGGCACCTTGGGTTAAGAACTTAATTCGTTCTGGGACTTCCGGGGTGGCGCCATCGGCAATGGCGGACTCCCTCTGATCTGGAGGGACTAGCTCCACGCGAAACGGGTCTTTTCCGCTACGGCGAAGCGGGGACCCTTTCAAAAATCACAGGCGGATGAAGCCTGTGACCATGGGACTCGGCGGGCACCTTTAGCGCCCCCCCAACCCACAAAAGAACCCACTAACGGGCTCCGGAGCGAAGAGGGGGAAGTGGCGCGGTGCTGAGAGTCAACTGCTTCTTCCGTGGAGCGAAGCCGCACAGCCGTTGCCGGAGAGCGCTGCCTTTTCCTGGGACAATTTGGCTTCTAAAATAATCACCCGTGAGTACTTAAATTTCGGACAATTGGACTTTAAATAAGAACTTGCGAGCAGAAAGGAAAATTGGACTTAAAAGTTTACCTCAATTTGGCACTGAAACGGGAAGGTCTAAACAGGAAGTCAGCCTTCCGTTTCTTTGTAGATAGATTAAACTAGAGCTCAGAAAATCGCTTGTGAAAGATTAACTTTCATCATTTAAAATTGTTGAACCCCCCTTCGGAAGCAGGAGAAGAGGGGGGATTTTTTCGGACTGTTTAAACCTGCAGAAGTGAGTGCAAAGTAAAGTAACTTTCCACCGTCCTGATCCTGGAGCGGGGTGTCAGGACTGACGTTTTTTGAAGCTCATTGACCAGAGACAAACGTTTTTGACAGATAGCTATAAGAAGAGAAACATTGATTCCATTGTTCCCCTTCGCATTTTAAAGGAACAAATATTGACAAAATATCTGAAAAAGGAAACTTTGTTGTTAGACTTGTCTTTAAAAGAAAGAACAAATAGAAGTTTTCCCCTAGAGGGAGACTGTGAAACTGTAACCAACTCCGGGGACTTGCAGCTGTTACAGATTACAATCGTGGGAATAGACTTCTGACCTTGCAGGACAATGTATTCAGAAGCTCTGTTGCGTGCTTTCTGTAAAACAAATGCCCTACTGGAACAGCTACATGAGAAGACGGACTTGATGACTGATGCGATCAGAAATTTTGAACAGGCAGTGGGAAATTATACGGAGCCCACCCAGGAATTAAATCAGGAGTGTGCCCTGACAGAACAGATGAGGGAAGAGGATGTTGCTGAATCTTGGGCGCCAGAGATGAAGGGAGCTGTGGCCCAGCAGGAACATGAGCTTTTGGACTTGACAAATGAACTTGGAAAAAGCCAGATTTGGAAAGATAAAGTTTGGTTTGGTTTGGAAATGGGGGGTTGGATAGACCCCCCTATGCAGGGATGTTTGGACCTTTCAAGTCTGGCAATGGGCCGTGAGATGTTTGGGATTGTGGGGGCTCTTAATTTTGGAGGGATTTTGAAACATATTCTTAAATGCCACATGTAGTTTAGTGTGGACTATGGAAAAGGGGCTCATCCTGAAGCAAAGTTCTTAACCCGAGGTACTATTTCTGGGTTAGCGGAGTCTGTAACCTGAAGCATATGTAAGCTGAAGCGTATGTAACCCGAGGTACCACTGTATACAGAGAGTGTAGAGAAATTCATAAGAGGAGGGGAAATAACAACTGTATTTCAGACAAACTGGCAGGGTTTCAAATGAAGGCTTCAGGGAAACCTTATCCAGCCTTCCTGCAAGTTATTCTTGCTCCCAGTGCTGGAATTCTAATGTTTGATCTTTGAGAGCTTAGAGCCATACTAGATGTGACAATGGCAAAATATGGCAAGGACAGCTGATCAAAAGATCGCAAAGGTCACACAGGGGAGCAATCCCTGCCTGCCCACCACAAAATCCAATGGGTCCTCCTTGCAGCCAAGTTTGCTTCTGTTATCAGAACCCCACTGAGAGGAAGGTGAAATTGGAGGGCAGGGTATGGGGGGGAATCTTTCTACGCTACGCTGGGATTACTGCAATGCGCTCTACGTGGGGCTACCTTTGAAGGTGGTCTGGAAACTGCAATTAATCCAGAATGCAGCAGCTAGACTGGTGACTGGGAGTGGCTGCCAGGACCACATAACACCGGTTCTGAGAGATCTGCATTGGCTCCCAGTACGTTTCCGAGCACAATTCAAAGTGTTGGTGCTGACCCTGAAAGCCCTAAACGGCCTCAGCCCAGTATACCTGAAGGAGCGTCTCCACCCCCATTGTTCAGCCAGGACACTGAGATCCAGCGCCAAGGGCTT
This sequence comes from Podarcis pityusensis, assembly GCF_964106645.2. Lineage (NCBI taxonomy): Eukaryota > Metazoa > Chordata > Lepidosauria > Squamata > Lacertidae > Podarcis > Podarcis pityusensis. The sequence goes on from NC_138026.1 coordinate 20,346,114, forward strand.
TCTGGCAGTTCCCTCATTGCGAGATGTGAGGTTACAGGTAACCAGACAGAGGGCCTTCTCGGTAGTGGCGCCCATCCTGTGGAACGCCCTCCCTTCAGATGTGAAGGAAATAAGCAGCTATCTTCTTTTTAAAAGACATCTGAAGGCAGCCCTGTTTAGGGAAGTTTTTAATATTTAATGCTGTATTGTTTTTAACACTTGATTGGGAGCCGCCCCGAGTGGCTGGGGAAACTCAGCCAGATGGGCGGGGTATAATTAAATTTTTATTATTATTATTATTATTATTATTATTATTGTTATTACACTTCCTTGTAGGGGGGAAATGAGTAAAAATACATGTGGAGCTCTGTGTTTTTAGCCCTATATAAGCCGAAAAGTCCATTAAGATATGTCAGAGAAGGTCAGGTTTCTATCCATTCTGGGAGCAATTCTTCAGGAGCTACAGTACAGAGCCTTTACATCGGTGGCTCTGTCAGTGTTGAGCACTACAGCATAAACTGCTGTGCCTGATGGGCATTTAGCGCTGTGTCTTGTCAAGATTTGCTTTTGCATCTTAATATAGCAGAAGGTTTATTGATTTGTCATGTGTTACGATTTGTAATGTGATTTATTAGCTGCACTGCGTTTCTGAAATGAATCAATCAGGATGTATTAGTAAGCAGGCCATAATACAAATGAGTCAGGGTATTCAGATAAATTGAGTGTGACTCCAGCTGTTTAGCATTTCTCTCTTCTTTTATTTTAAGAGGCTGCTTCTGTGCTGGGAATCCATGCCTGATTTTGTTTTTTCCAAAATCTGTACGTGTGACAAAAGAGAGGGATACCCAGGTGTGACAAAATAATAAAAAAATCCCTTCCAGTAGCACTTTAGAGACCAACTAAGTTTGTTATTGGTATGAACTTTTGTGTGCATGAACACTTCTTCAGATACCAGTTGTGACAAGTAATGATCTACGTGTGGTTTTTCATCATAAAAGTACTTTTAAAATGATTTTTGAGCTAATGGCTGAGATAAGAAAACAAGATTCCTTACCTCCAAATAGGATACTGAAACCAGAACAAGCATTTCAAACCACACCAGAAGTAGTCTGAACAGTGCTACACGGGATGTGCCTCCTACCAAATCAAATCAGATCACTAATTCATCTAACTCAGTATTGTCTCACACCAAGGATGGCGAACTTCCAGATGCTACTGAACTACAACTCCCATCATTCTGACCATTAGCAATGCAGCCTGGAGTTGATGTGAATTGGAATCCAGCAACCCAGGTCTGCACTCTCTAGGGTTCAGGGATCTTTCTCAGCGCTACCTGAAAATGCCAGGGATTGAACCTGCATGCACAACATGAGCTCCACCGCTGAGCTATGTGGCCCTTCCCATGTGTCTGTCAAGATCCCACCCAACCGAGACCCCAGGAAGACCTTTTCGAAATAAAGGGGCTAGGAAGATTGCAGAAAACCCTGTACAACTGAGGACCTGGAGGAACCCACAATTGTTCCCAAGACCGCCTGAAGTGCCCTGTCTAATGCACACCTTGCATGGGCCCCACCCATAACCCTCCAACTCAAGCCCTCCTCGATCCCTGATTCACCACCACCACCCCTGGACCACAAAGACAGCAGCATTGAGAAGCCCAGAGTCACCGTAGAAGAAACTGTTTGGCTGAAAACAGATATTTCCTTGTAAGAAAGGGCCTATTCAGGAAGAGGGAGAAGATTCAGCCACAAACAATGACTTCCTTGGGGAAGGAGGAGCTGGCAGATATGTGTCCTCTAGACCTTTCCTGGGTTAATAGCTCCAGCTTTCACACTAGGTCCTCATCATGGACAGTGTCTGCATCCTTCTCAGCCCTTGCGTTGCCACTGAGATGTGCATCCTTGGATCACTCTTCCCCCTCCTTCCAGCGGATGAGTGCAAGCTTGTTTATTAAGTTGCCTTATTCATTCTCCTTTGGTGGAAAGGATTTGACTAAGAGGCAGCCTGGAGAGAAAGAAAATACTCTGGACCGGTTCCAGACCGACTTAGGGTGGAAAGGTAATTTCAAGCAGCTCTCCATGCCTGAGCTTGCTAAAATCCAAACAAATGACAGCACATGAAACATCCTCTGTAAGGACAAAAGTAAGCCCTGTGCCCTTCCACCAAGATAAACTTCCTTGGAGTTTACTGAATATAAGTATGTCCTGGCTAAGCAAATGATAGTTTAGCATTTTCCCCTAGCATGTAGGACAGGGATGGGGGAGGATCTGTGGTCAGGGATAGTGGTAGCTGGAGTCTGGCAACATTTGAAGGGCCACAGGTTCCCCATCAACGGTGCATGAAGATAAAACTAAAGAGTCACAAAGCTGCATCTGCACCAACCACAAGAAAGAAATCATTTTGCTTGCTGCCATTCAACATTTTAATTGGCTGGCGCAAAGCGTCCCCCTCCAGTGATAATCTTACCTTTGCATTCCGCACCATCGCCACCCACAGCACATTTTAAGGGCAGGTTTGTTTTGACGGAGTTGTTGTTCCATTAGGTGTTGCTGTTCATCATTCATACAGCACTTGTAAAGTGCAGAGCACTCTATTATCAACACCAGGTAAGTGCCTTTTTCTGTACTTCTCTAGTACAGAGGCTGGAGGGAGGGTCACAGTGCATTTTGCTCCCATTTGACTGACCTTAAGGGAATGCTGAGCACTCTTTTTGAGGAACAGCTAGTGAGCTTGTGATGAGTTAGCAGAAGTCAAGAAGGAGTTAGCTGTGTCTTTTAAATGGCCAGGTAGATCACACGCCATCTCACGTCCCCAAAGGATTTGGTCCTGATATGCTTCTGTTTGCAAGTGTCCCTCTTTCCCTCTGATCCATTTGTACATCTGCAGATAGTCCATCGGTCTCACCTTCCAGTTCTAGAGCTGCTTAAATGGATCATGTTGAGCTGCTGTTCTAACAGCAGTTCCCTAAAGCCCTGCTAAACAGATGAGCCACAGGACACTTGCAAACACATTACATCACAATGCCCTGAACTTTCCCCCCCATAATGCACAGGTGTAGCAGAGCTAATAACTGAAACAGAAACAAATAAATGCATGGTTCTGGGCAGTCCAGCGCCCATTCACACCCAGTTTTAGAAGTAGTTGTTGTTTCAATGCAAATTACAATTGGGTGGTGTCAGGGGTTCAGGAGCAGAGGCAAGGGCAAGGGAGGAAACAGAGAGCGAGGGAGAGGAGGCAGAAGAAAAGATGAGTGATGACGACGACCCGAGATCTCCGAGTCTTTCCAGTGAATCAGAAGATTCACAGAAAGGAGCACCAGTGGCCAGGGCAAGGGGGGAGCCTAGGGGGACACCCCAGGAAGATAGAGCCAGAGGGGACTCAGGGGGGAGCAGTTGGAAATCAGGACCAGCGTCACCACCAGAGAGCAGGGAAGAGGAAGGGCGCCAGGGATCAAGCGCTGGCAGCTCACAACAGGGGGGAGGGCACGAGTCAGGAGTGGCCACACCTCCATCGGGGAGCGAAGAAACGGTCAGACGGAAGGTGGAAGGTTGGGCGCGCGTGCCAAGTTCAAATGCACAGGAAAGTGGCGCAGTAGGCAGCCCGGAAAGGGAGCCAGGTCCTAAAGCCCGCCGAAAGGAGGGAGAAGAGTCAGGGGGGTCAGCGTCAGCGTCAGAGGAATCCCGGAAGGAAGAGACCCCGGGGGGCAGAGGGACCCAGAGAAGAACAGTCAGGCGGAAAAGGTGGAGCAAGGCTAGGATATTAAGTTGGTGTACAAGGGGCGGAGACTCAGATGGAGCTTCGCCGATCTAACCATGAGACGTAGAGTTGCACGCAGCAGCTTGAGAATGGAAACTGTAACTCAATAAAGACTTTTATTTAATGATCGCTGGCTAGCGTGATCCTCTGTGAGCTAGGATCTGGAAGCAGCTCTGACAGGTGGCAACTCACAATTGGGGTAAACTACACATGGGAACAAGTAAAGGGTGACTTTGTGCTTACAACCAGACAGCACTTATGCAGAGGCACTGATTGTCAAAACCAGTTGCTTCAATATGTGGGCACACAGCTACTGTGATTTGTGCATGGGAAAGGGTTTTTTTTAAAAAATCATCAATGGATAGTCCAGCAGCATGTGTGTCAAAAGGCTGCTCTTCATTCAAGAACCTCATTTCATTCTTCTTAAGGAAATGCTATTGAGTTGTGGCCAGACATAGTTGGCATTTAAAGTAGACCCATTGAAGTCAAGGGAGCTTAAGTTATAACTAAAAATCCCTTCATTTCCACAGATCTACTCTAAGCATGACTTGATCTAGATCTAGCTCCTTCGAAATACACCTAAATACACAAAATTCCACAGCTGAATTCCAAATTCCTTACATCAGCCAACAAATAATGCTCCCCATTCTGGGTGTTTTTGCCTGGCTGGAATGTGTCCTTGACCTCCAGTAATTCCTCTTTCTTTTCTGGATGGGGCAAAGAGAGGGGTGTGTGAGTGTGTGTAGAACATGGGTCGGCCCATGGACCCCCACTGCCTGCTTGGTAACCCCTGCCACCAACTCGGTCAGCTCCCATGCGCCGCACGAAACCAGCGCGGAGCAGAGCGGGGACCACCTTCCGTGACGTTGGCCGGCTTCCCATTGGCTGCAGGAAGCTTCTGCAGCCAATGGGAAGCTGAGCACACCTCCTCCATGCCAGCAGGAGCGTCGAAAATAGTGTTTGTGCGTGCATGCGCGCACATACACTCCGGCCCACCACAGCATCTGTGGGACCGTGAACCGGCCCAAGCCACAAAATCTTTGCCGACCCCTGGTGTAGAAAGTAACCTATGTACAAAGGTAAAATTCACATCCATTGCTCAGTCTGCTGTTGCCTTTAACCCTGCCCTCCATGGGGATGTGGTCCACAGAAGGTTGCTTCAAAGGGGCAAAATCCCTTAGGCTGAAAAAAAGAGGCTAAACCTCTTCCTCTCTCAAATACATGTCCTTGCTAAAATAATCCAGGTAGCAAACATTAGTGCCTTGCTGACCAACCTGGCTGAAATGCAGTGGTGGGGGGCCCAGAGGTGGTTGCCCCAGGCCCAAATTTGCTAGCGGGGCAAAATTTCAACACCCAGTGCTGCCTCTGTACAGCTGTTCACTTCCATTGCTGGGCTCCGTTGAAAACAGCTTTTCCATGTGAACCAGGAAGTGACCTCTACAGACAATGGAACGACTCTTCTTTTCTTATCAGCAGCCATCTCCTGGGTGTCTGTCTCAGATGCTGTTAGGCAGTTGAATGTGCTTGTGTAATCAGTCCGTTTCCCTCCCTCCCACCCCCCTCCATGCAGCCCCGGGTGCTGGCAACAAACGCTATGCCACTACTGAAATGCATGGCCTTCTGTCATTTCCTTATTTAACATCTTTTTTACTTAAGAGAACAATCTACCTCCAGGGCCTTAAAAAAATGTCTAGTGTCTATCTATTGTGTATAGAGGACTGAACTATGGGAAGGCAATGAAAGAAGTGTTATCTTAAAAGCTACGGACCAAGTAGCTGTTTAAATCTATTCAGATGTCTGTTTAAAGTTTGTTTTAAATGTGCTTTCTATACAGCAAAAAAGTTCTTTCCACACAGTTTATTTCCCTGACAAAAGAACTGTGTTTTTTAAAGCCAGAAATGCCACGCTGATCTCTGGAGCAACGTAGCTTTTTCTCTTTCAGTTGTGGTTGCTTCTTAGCACTGTAATTAAGTTTGAATAATGCTGCCAAAGTAAAATCATGCATTTTGCACAATTACTGTATGGCATGTAAGGGGGGAAATATGATGTGAGCTTTGTTAAACTTATAATACACTTGGCAATCACTTAACTTAATCAGCTCCTTTCTCCTTCAGGAAGGAAAGAAAACCCTGCAAGGTTGTTAAAGATTACTCCTTCAACTGCTCCAGAGTAAAATGCTGTTCCTCAGGGCCTAAATCAACATGAGCTGGCCCAATACTGGCCATTCCATTATTTTTAATCAGTTGTATTTATAGGGATATAGAAATAAGGACACTAGATTGCTAACCAGGAGCCATAGGATTAGTTACTGGTCATGCTTCTAACATCCTTCCTGTCATGTGGGACACTTCACATGATACAGCCTCAAAAACGTTACTTACCCTTTCCCAACAAAGGTCGACCATGATGAAATTTGGGGCCTCCTTTCTGAGTATCCGCATCTGAAGTGCACATTTTAAAACATATATTTGTTACTGTTTTTGTGTAGCTAATACAGGTGCACACAATAATTGTAAATTATGAAGCAGCCTTGGCATGAACGATGTGTCTTGCCTAGTATTTTGATTCTGTGGTCTTTGGACTTAGAATAAGCCGCTAACTCCGCAGATCGTGGTGATGAAAAGATGTGTGATTAATATTACTGTGGGCCCAAATACCTAGGACTGCCCCAGTATAAACTGAATTTTAGGTCCTTTGGGTTTATGCACTAGACCAGAGGTCAGGTGGCCCTGTAGATGTTGCTGGGTTGCAGCACCCATGATTTCTGGGCATAGACCATGCCAAATGGGACTTGGGTTCTGGAGTTCATTTGGAGCGCCAAGGCTGACCATCCCTGCACTAGACTAAAACCTCCTATTTTTCACTGTCATCAGTGATGCTTAATTTTGATTGATTGATTGAATTTATATATCGCCCTATACCCAGAGGTCTCAGGGTGGTACAGAACAAAATCAAAATATAAAACCACCATATATTTATATATATTCAAAATAAAAACAACAACCCAATAACACACACACACACACACCCCAAAAAAACCACATTTTAAAAGGGCATAGGATGTCCATCAAATCAACCAAAGGCCTGGTCAAAAAGTCTACTTACATCTCCATCCACTTTCTCTCTCACTCACTGAATGATCAAACCAAAGGAGATTGCTATGCCTCTAGAGCTCCAGTGACCAAGGAGCCAGCAGAGGGAGGTGTCACAATGAAGGGCGTGTCACAAGGACCTCCGCAACCTAGCAGCTCCTCTGACACTAGTAAGTTTGCTTATATGGCTTTTAATCCACGTTCAGCTTTTTACAAATATGCAAAATGAAATTTATCCCTTTATCTTCAAGTTTCCGTTGTTCCTGCACCTACTGAGCATTAGCTATCTAATCTACCTATCTGCCTCTTTGGTCCTATATTGCTGAACAGGGGAAAACCAGAAATCACCCCTTGCGTGTTTTTTCATTTTATTACCCTCCTTCACTAGCAGGTCCCAGGGCAAGTTGCAGCCATCTAAAATTATTTGTTGTTAGTAATTAATTTTTTGTACCACCCTATACCAGGTTTCAGATCAGTTCACAGGATAAGATCACAATATAAAAATACAAAATACATAATAAAACAACAACAACCCAATAACCCCCCGCAACACATTTTAAAGGGGCATTGGATGTCAACAGGGTGAGTCTTGAAAATACAACTCTGGTGTCAAAGGCCAGGTAACAGACCCCCAAGTGCCCCTATTTCCCAGGGACAGTCCCAGTTTTACAAAAGCTGCCCCACTTTCTAATGTGATCCGAGAATGTCCTGCTTTTCCTTAGGACCTCCCTATTTTAAATGTTCCCTATGACTGTTATGGAGCGTTACCAGCACAGAATGCCGATGCTGATGAGAAAGTCTACTTACATCTCCATCCACTTTCTCTCTCACTCGCTGAATGGTCAAACCAAAGGAGATTGCTATGCCTCTAGAGGTCCAAGGAGCCAGCAGAGGGAGGTGTCACAGTGAAAGGCGTGTCACAAGGACCTCCGCAACCCGACTGACAATATGGACTTGATTGACATTTGGAGGACAAAGAACCCACTAGGAAGAGAGGGAACATTCTTTTCTGAAGCCCAACTGACCTGGACAAGAATCGACCAAATATGGATTTCTAGAGGCCTGGCACCTAAGGTCAGAAAAGTGGAAATCTGCCCAAAGACCTGTTCCGACCACAATGCAGTAAAGATGGATATGACACTATTACCAACTGGATCCTTTAGATGGAAGATGAATGACAATTTGTTTAGAGATCAGGAAATTACCAAGAAGGCCCAAAAAGTTTTGAAGGATTATTTTGAGATAAACATGAATAATATGGTGGAAAAAAGAATAATCTGGGACGCAAGTAAAGCTGTAATGAGGGGATTCTTGATACAACAGAATGCAGTGAAGAAAAGAACACAAAATGAGAAAAAAGATAAGATTTTGGATAAAATAAAAGAACTAGAGAAGAAACTAAGAGTGAATCCGAAGTCACAGCCAATTCTGAGAGAAATTAAACTTTATCAAACACAATATTCCAAATTGATAAATCAGGAAATTGAATGGAAGGTTAAATTAATGAAACAAAAAACGTTTGAGTCGGCGAATAAATGTGGAAAACTGCTAGCTTGGCAGTTGAAGAGAAGACAAAGATTAAATACTGTTATAAACTTAGAGGTTGAGGGAAAAAATATCCAGAATCCAGTGGACATCAGAAAGTGTTTCCAGAGATATTTCAAAAAATTATATACCCAAGGGCCGCAAGATGACGTTGAGATTAAACAATTTTTGGCAAAAAACGGATTATCTAAATTGTCACAAGAAAATAGGACAATCCTGAATTCTAAAATAACACGACAGGAGATCGAACAAGCCATCCAGAACATGCAACTTGGCAAATCTCCAGGACCAGATGGGCTGACCTCCAAGTACTATAAGACATTGAAAGACTACTTGATACAACCTTTGATGGAGGTCAGCAATGAAATTATGGAGGGGAGGAGGGCACCGGAGTCGTGGAAGGAAGCGTTTATCACATTAATACCAAAGTCGGAAGCTGAAAAGACACAACTTAAGAACTACCGTCCCATCTCTCTCTTAAATGTGGATTACAAAATATTTGCAGACATTTTGGCAAATAGATTTAAAAAAGTTTTAAATGAAGTAATTCATAAGGACCAGGCTGGCTTTCTCCCAGGAAGACATCTGTTTGCTAATACAAGGAACATTATTGACATTTTGGAACTTTTGCAAACAGATATAAATACAAAAGCAGTTTTAATTTTTATAGATGCGGAGAAGGCCTTTGACAATATCTCCTGGAAATTTATGATGGGAAATTTAAAAGAGATGGGAGTGGGACGGGGTTTTGAGAATGGGATTGAGGCGATATATTCAGAACAGAAAGCTAAACTGATAGTTAATAATGTGGTTACGGAAGAGTTTAAAATTGAAAAAGGGACACGACAAGGTTGCCCTATTTCCCCGCTGTTATTTATTTCGGTTCTGGAAGTGCTATTGAACATGATTAGAAGGGACCGGTTGGTGGAAGGAATTCAGGTCGGCCAGAAACAATATAAATTAAAAGCTTTTGCAGATGACCTGGTTTTGACCTTGCAGAAGCCAGAGCCCAGTACGAAAAGAGCATTACAACTGATTAATGATTTTGGTCGGGTGGCTGGATTTAAATTAAATAAACAGAAAACTAAGGTTTTGGGGAAAAACTTGACTAATACAGAGTCAGAACGGTTTCAGAATGAGATGGAACTTAATGTGGTAAAAAAAGTAAAATACTTAGGGGTAAACATAACAGTAAAAAATCTAAGTCTATTTAAGGATAATTATGAAAAATGTTGGACAGAAATTAAGAGAGACTTAGATAGTTGGTCAAAATTGAAACTTTCTTTGTTAGGCCGAATTGCTGCTATCAAGATGAATGTATTGCCAAGGATGTTGTTCTTATTTCAAACACTTCAGGTTTTGGACAAAACGGAGTGCTTTCAGAAGTGGCAGAGAGATATTTCCAAATTTGTCTGGCAGGGCAAAAAGCCCAGAATTAAGTTTAAGATATTAACCGATGCAAAACAAAGAGGGGGCTTTGCCCTGCCAGACTTAAAGTTGTATTACGAAGCCGCAGCGTTTTGCTGGCTAAAAGACTGGCTACTTCTTGAAGACACTGATGTGTTGGATTTGGAAGGGTTTAACAATACCTTTGGATGGCATGCATATTTATGGTATGATAAGGTTAAAGCAAACAAGGCCTTTAAGAACCATATTGTCAGAAAATCATTGTTTAATGTCTGGTCAAAATATAAAGACTTGCTGGAAAATAAAACACCAAGGTGGCTTTCACCTTTGGAAGCCAAGGCCCGAAAAAGACCCAATATGGAGGCTAAATGGCCAAAATATTGGGAAATACTAGAAAAGGATGGAGACAAATGGAAATTGCAGAGTCTAGAGAAAATGAAAGACAAAGTGCGAGATTGGTTACACTACGCTCAGATCAAAGAAGTTTTCAAAAATGATAAGAAATTAGGGTTCCAGGTGGAGAAATCGAAACTAGAAACAGAATTGTTAGAACCAAAGATTAAGGTACTTTCAAGGATGTATAACTTGCTGTTGAAATGGAATACACAAGACGAAACGGTTAAATCGGCTATGATAAGGTGGGCACAGGACATTGGGCATAATATCATGTTTGAGGACTGGGAGAGGTTGTGGATTAATGGATTGAAATTTACTGCATGTAACGCCCTGAAAGAAAATGTAATGAAAATGATTTATAGATGGTATATGACCCCAGTCAAACTTGCTAAAATTTACCACCTGTCTGATAATAAGTGTTGGAAATGTAAAGAGTGTGAGGGAACGTTCTTCCACCTCTGGTGGACTTGCCCTAAAGTGAAGGCGTTCTGGGAAATGATTTATAATGAACTGAAAAAGGTATTTAAATATACCTTCACTAAGAAACCAGAGGCTTTCCTTTTGGGTATTGTCGGCCAAGGGGTGGCAAAGAAGGACCAGACATTTTTTATGTATGCAACAACAGCAGCAAGGATACTTCTCGCAAAACACTGGAAAATTCAAGATCTACCCACACTGGAAGAATGGCAGATACAACTGATAGACTACATGGAACTGGCTGAAATGACCGGCAGAATCCGTGACCTGGGAGAAGAGAGGATTGAGGAGGATTGGAAGAAATTTAAGAACTATTTACAAAAACATTGTAATTTGAGTGAATGCTAAATAAGATGCTAGACTAAAACAACTGAGCACCACTAAATTTAGAAGGTTTTTAAGAAATTAAGTAAGACTGTGAAAATTTAGCTCCTTTTGAGAATTATATGAGTATGAAATATAGAAGGGATATAAGATTTTAAATAAGATGATAAATTGCTGACAAAATGTTTTAACGATGAAAATGGGAGCGGGAGATGTGAGGAAGTCCAAAGAAAATGTGAAAATATGTTAAGATCGATGTTACATTGTTTATTATGTCTATTTTTATTGTAAAATTTAATAAATTGCTTTAAAAAAAAAAAAAAAAAGGACCTCCGCAACCCAGCAACCACCAGCACTCAACTGACACTACTCTCAACTGACACTACTAAGTTTCCTTATATGGCTTTTAATCCATGTTCAGCTTTTCGCAAGTATGTAAAATGAAATTTATTCTTTTATATTCAAGTAGTCCTACCCTTCTTTTTTGTGTCGTCCTATATTGCTGAACATTGGAAAACCAGAAGTCCAGAAAACCAGAATAAACCCTTGCGTGTTTATTGATTTAATTACCCTCCTTCACTAGCAGGTCCCAGGGCAGGTTACAACCATCTAAAATTATTATTGTTGTTGTTATTAATTAAATTTTTATACCACAGACTTCAGGGCAGTTTACAGGATAAGATCACAATATAAAAACACAAAATACATAATAAAAATAAAAACAACCCAATAATGCCCCCCCCCCCCAAAAAACCACATTTTAAAAGGGCATTGGATGTCAGTCAACCAAATGCCTGGTTAAAGAGGAGCGTTTTTGCCTGGCTCCTAAAGGTACATAATAAAGGCGCCAGGCATTCCACAGAAGGGCAGCCATGGCAAAGAAAGGCCTGTTCACATGTTGCCACCCTCTGGACCTCTCAAGGAGGAGGTGCACGAAGAAGGACCTCAGAAGATGATCTCAGGGTCCAGGTAGGTTCATATGGGAAGAAGCTGTCCTTGAGGTATTGGTGTCCTGAGCCATTTAAGAGTTTATAGGTCAAAATAGGGCCTGGAAACTAATTGCCAGCCAGTGCAGTCAGACCAATGCAGTCGGGTGCTTCTTATTTCCTCTTAGCCTTACATCCTCACATCAACCAGTAATTGCTGGTTATCCTTCCACTTAGTTTATGAACATGTTTGTCAACGGGGGGGGGGGGGGGAGGGAACGAATGAAAAATTCATTCAGGGTGATTTATCAGAATACGAACTGTCACTCATACAGTTTTCAGCTCCTTTAGTAAGTGGCACTAGTCTTAGCTCATCTAAACATGCAATTACTATAGCTGTATAGTAACCCATTTATACATCATCCTTACTAGGGATGGATGGATCTGTCAATTTCACTTTCTCTTGGTACCTCATTTTTACTATCTTACATTCAGTTCTCCATATCTGAGCATCAGTTTACAGATTTATTTATTTACGAAGATCCCGTGAAAATTCACCAGCATTTCCACACATATTCAGTATACCATTTTTTGTATGCAACTTTGCCTTATATACATTTTTAACAAGCAGTTTCCTATAATGTTATGCATGTTTATGTTTGTTTTCACTAATATTTATGCACACACCCATAATATACAAATATGTGTATTCATTATTTGGGTGAAGAAGTGCAGATCTGGAAGGAGAACTGCATTTCAATATACATTCATTTGTTTTGGTCAATGCTAAGTAAGTACAGTGGTACCTCGGGTTAAGTACTTAATTCATTCCGGAGGTCCGTTCTTAACCTGAAACTGTTCTTAACCTGAAGCACCACTTTAGCTAATGGGGCCTCCTGCTGCCGCCACGCCACCGGAGCACAATTTCTGTTCTCATCCTGAAACAAAGTTCTTAACTCGAGGTACTATTTCTGGGTTAGCGGAGTCTGTAACCTGAAGCATATGTAACCTGAAGCGTATGTAACCCAAGGTACCACTGTAGTAGAAAGTGAGCACCTCACAACAAACTGTTCGACAGCTGATGTCATGTGACATCACAGGAAGTCCCTGAGAACCATGATGCCATGTAGTTTTACATTAAAATGCAAACTGAACCAAATCCCCCCCACACACTTTCGTTCTCTTGACTTCCTCTGCCTGGGTACCACATGCCAAAGTCATAGGAGAAGAACTGGAACCCCAGACTGGAACATGTTATTTCCTTAAGAGAATGACCATATCAGAAGGGAATTCAACAAGAGATGGGAAGAGGAGGAGAACCCGAGTGCATTCATGTTAATGTACATTTTTTCTTGCTAGAAAGTAAATCAATAAATACCTGCCTAAATCAATTTTCTGTCATATATCTGCACCACGCTGAGGAAACGCAACAAAGGAATCATTTGCAACTGCAGCAAGTAAGTATAAAACTGGCATTTAGATTATCACCTGAGCCGCTGTTACTGAGTTTTGAACGACTGGGATTTTTTATTTATTTTTTAGGGAGGGAGGAGTTCATTGATAAATCCAAACATGCAAGTAGCCAGGTTCTATAATATCCCGTACATCACCAGCTCTTTATGTTCTCTATCAATGAAAAAAATGTTGTGTCATTGAGATCTGAAGGTATCCCATAAACTCGCGGCAATCTATTTATGGGAGATGCAATACCTGCAGAAGTTGTTTACTAAGGTCATTGATACAAAATGTATGATGGATGCAAAGGCGGTTTATCATGACGACAGCACTCAGTGATGCAGGTTGCCAAAAGCGGTCAGCTTTTTGGTCTTAAAGGCTGTTTTTGAAGCGAAGGCAGCAAGACTTTCTGGATCAAGATTCCTGCCTTAAACCTGGTCAGATTACTTGTCTCTCTAGCTCATTATTTTATATTCTAATGGACAGCAGCCTTTAGGTCAGATTCCAGCAGAGGAAGGGAGACAAAGACCGTCTTGGGGCCTGCCGCAGATAAACTCCCATAGCTTCTCCCATCAACTGTCCTGAGGGGGAAATCCTGGGGACTTTTCAAATGTTCTTATTGTTTATGGCGGTTTGTTCAAAGTTTCATGTAACCTGTAAAACCTCCTTGAAAGGATATGTATTCTGAAAGGTGGGGTATAAATAATGGTAATAAATGAATAAGGGGAAACAGGTATCCATCTTCTAGAGATTCTTAAAATACTGTTTGGCCCCTGAGCTTCAGCTATAAATTGTTTCTTTTAACTTTCTTTTAAAAGTATCACTTCTCACTCAGCGTCTGGAACTGGGCAGAGGAGGAATGGTGGAGACCACCTTCCCATCCTGACCCTTCCAGGGAGGAGGAAGAGGAAGGCAGTATAGAATTACAACAGAGGTTTGAGGGAGGTCGCAGCTCACAGGCAGATGAGGGAGGAAGTTGGGAAATCATGGAAGAGCCAGAGCAACACCTGGCTGACACATCATTAGAAAGCATTCCAGACCCTCCATCTCCCAGAACCCGGCGAGCCTTAAAAGTAGGAGAGCAAAGAGCTCAAAGACAGAGGGCACATAGCGGCACCCGTAGAGGAGATGATGATGATGACGAATGAGGAAGAGACAGGGGAGGGTGGAGATTCACTCAGGACAACGCCGTTATCCAAGAGGCTGGGTTCTATAGCCTCTCTCTGTAAAGACTTAAATTAAAAAAAAAGGCTGTAAGAAACTTTTCCTTGTCTTTATAATTCCTGGGCAACCAGCCGGGAGCCACTGGCAGCATCCTGACACTCAGTCACTCAGCAGTAAGGATGGGGGAGAAATTTGGTTCAGTTCTTAGGTTTAATATGAATCTACTCAGCAGTTAGGAGTCGGATACAGCAGGGTATAGACACTCTCCAAGTGTCCCTCAGAACTCACACACAGATATTCTCATGTGTGTCAACGTAGAACTGTGTTAGGTTTGGACACTGGCAAGTCTTTCTGGGAAGAGAAAAGACCAGGCACTCGCAGTACCACGGTCAGGAGCTGCATCTCAGTTCTCTTCCCCCCACATCAGTCATTTTAATAATCAACTAATTAAACTGAGGAGGAAAATATTTGGACAGGTGACCTGTCTTCTGCTATCAACAGCTGATGCTGTTCTCTTCCCACCTGAGATGGAATATCTCCAAGCAGTCAATAAGCCTATGCTGCTTTGTTAGAACCCAGTTTGCAGGATAGTTTGACTCAGTAAGGCAATTCTTAAATTCTTAGGGACCAGATTACCAGCACCTTAAAAGTGTCAGGGCTTATGGAGGTGGGCATCTATATGTTCTTCTACCCCCTGCCCCTTTTTAAAACAACTGCCGTTCTATATATAATGTACAATAGGGACTTTTTGCAAAGGGGTGGTATAGTGTGGCAGGGACGGACTGTGGCCTTTCACATTTCGGCGGCGACCCAAATTTCTGCACCCTCTCACCTTCCATTCTGATCTTTCACTATGTCATAGTTGCGACACCCTGCAGCGCCCCCTAGACTCGGCACCCGGTGTGGTGGAACCAGTCACACTGCTCTAAATTCACCTCTGGGTGTGGTGTGTGTGTGTGTGTGTGTGTGTATTTTGGTATCATCTTTGCCTTTCACCATTCAGACTTGTACAGAAACCATTGAACTCCACCTGTAGTAAGTTTGCCTCTTGGTTTCTTAATACATGGATGCACAAACAAATATTTAGACTGCTGCGTAAGACAGGTTGCATGATCCCTTGGTGCTGAGCAAATGTTTTGAACCCTGCAGTGTAGCACGTCTAGGTTTTGATTCATTAGTGAGCATTAATAAATAAAATAAAAATAACTTATTTGACTGGTTAGTCTTTTTCTTGCCCAAAGATGTGTATCACTAGGTAATTCCAGGCACATCACAGGAAACAGGATCCACTGAAAGAAATGTTCCCAGTTTGCTCACCTGTGTTATGTTTTATAAGTATCTTGTTTACTGAAAATAGAATTCAAATGGAAACAGCCCAGGAGACATGCCCAAAGCAAAGAATAAATCAATGGTAACATGGCTCTGTAAAACTAAGGCTTCCAATTCACCTGGCCACTAGTGTCTCAGTGTTCGCTGATATATGGAATTTATTAGGATTCTGCTTCATCTCCATAGAAGGTAAAGTTATCTATGCCACGTATTTCAAGCAAATAGTCCATTCCAATAAAAATTAGTTCCAGAGAAATAAATGTGCTTAAAATTGGGAAGATGGGAATCTATACGTCTTAGAAAGTGGAGCAGGGAGACCGAGGAGATAGACCCTGATTGAACTGTTTGACTGCTTCCATCAAATACATTTATTGCGACCATAAAGTTTGGCTTGGCAGAAAAGGCATTAATAATGGAACGGCCCTGCATACTAAGGTCAGTGGCTGTAGGAAGAGGCTCCTGGTCCTGACATGTGTGTTAATTATTAGCGTAGCAGAAAACAGGCTGCTTAGCAATGTCATTGCCGCAGCTCCCATTCATATATAGTCAGGCAGTGCATTGAAGCATGCTAATTTGGAAGTTGTACTAAAATCAATGGGGCTTATTTATGTCTCTTGGTGGCTAATGTCAGGGTGTTAAGCCTCATCAAAGCCAATGAACGCCTGTGGCTGAAATAAATAAATAGCTAATCTTTATGTTGACTCCCCAACCATTTGTTGGCCTATCGTCAACCTAGCCTTTGATGGAAGGGCACTGAGGAGCTTGCTGTGCTGCAGATTCAGACATATTCCAATGGACAGCTCAGTTGGTAGAACACAAGACTCATAATCTCAGGGTTGTGGTTTCGAGCCCCAAATTGGGCAAAATATTCCATCATTGCAGAGAGTTGGACTAGATGTGGTCCCTTCCCACGCTACAATTCTATGTTATCTGGCACCTAGTGTGGGAATGTTCTGGGGTGCAGGAGAGGATATATTGTGGGATTATATCCTTATCCAACTTGTGCTAACAAGTTCCCAAAATATCAGCAGAGTTTATAGACATTACCCTTTAAGTTCGCAACGGTAACGTGTGCACAGGTTCGCTAGAACCTCTATAATAATTACTCTGGTAATTTCCCCTTTGTTCCCTCTTAAAATACAAGACACAACACAGTCTTTATAAAAGTATAAAAGAGTTTACTCACGTTCTGTTCACAATATGATCCCAGAAGGCAAACAGCTTAAAAAGGTTACATACATTCAGAATCTATCTTATAGCAAGATAGTCCTTTCCTCCTCTCTTGGCTGAGACCCAAGAGAGCATCTTTAGATGCTTCCTCATCAAAGGAAAATGGCAGAGAGAGAGAGTGGCTGCCTGCCCTGTGCTTTTGTCATTACCTGCACAGGTGAGGCCACACCCACCTCTGGTCACATGCGGAGGAAGTCCGTCCCCAGGAAGTTTACCTGCTTGCTGGACAGACATCCCTCCCCATGTTCTAACATGTACACTCTAGGAATGTTGTCATTGACTGCTCCTGTGTTTACATCCCACACCTAGAACCCTTCCTCAGGGACTCTGCCCCTCCCCTTTGACTACTGTTGAGTCCTGGTAGTGCAGCTCCTTGGAGATCACCTTCCTGTCTTCTCTTCTGAGAACTTCCCATTTTCTCCTACTCTTGGCTTCTCATTGTCTAACCAGTTATCAGCTGATCCTCTTAATCCCAGGACTGCTGTTTGTTTTACTTATTAACATTTGTTTATGACCCAATCACTAATGTTCTTGCCTTTTATAGCCTTCTTGACTATGCTCATTAACCACACTAGCATCCTCCTGGATTTGCTGGGTGAGTTTCCTAATCTGTGGAATACGTTCTAGCTGAGTTTTTATTATCATGATTGTAAATAGCCTCCAAGTGACTTGGAAAGATTTCATCCTCTTGGCTCAGTTTCCTTTTAATTAATCTTGTGTTTCATGTCCTCCCCTTCCCCTTTTTGGAGTTAAATGCTACCATACTGGTCATTCTGGGCAACTTTCCAGGGCCCTGGCATACTGGACACTGGCAATCTGTTATTACGTTGCTTGACTTTTATATACCATTATGTTTTTATAAATTACCTCAAAATCACCACTTAATGAATGAACAAACGAATGAATGCATTTGGAATTCTAAGCCCTGGGGAGATGTCTCCTGCAAGGCTTCCTGACATGTTCATTTAAACTGTTGATCTCTTTCTTGATCCCACTGGAAGGGATAGGAAAAATAAATAAATTAGTAGGACAATCAGGAAGGTTTTTTGTCTTGCTTTGTTAAATTGTACTTATGGAGCAATGCCCCATATGTGTTGGATGGGAAGTCCATCACTCAAGGTCAAAGGCGTGTTTACAGCTTTGCTCATTAATTGAAGCTCCTCAGTTAATGGTCAGTGAATTTTGGGTTAAGGGATATGAAAACAGGATAAGGTGATTAGATGTGTGTTGTGATAAATATGTCCCAAAAGTTGATGTATTGGTTTTATGAGACTTATCAAAAGTGTATTTAAAGCTTATCTTGTCTGGAAGAAATATATACACACACATATATATGCTTCCTGCTTATGTTAACATTTTGGGAATGTTTAAGGGTACTAATTTAGAGAGAAGGTGTAAGCCTTTTGTATATTTCAATCACTTGGGAATGTCAAGAAAAAATGAGATGGTTCATTTGTGAGCTTAACAAAGAGATGGTTAAGACTGTGAGCCAGATATGTGGGACAGTGAGATTATCTTTACATGATAAGATTCACAGACACTGTATAAATATGCTCTGAAGTCTGAACGTATTAGCTTTCTGTCATCTAAAGGTATCTTGTCTGTACCTAAGTGGCTGGTAGCATCTTAGATAAGAGTGTGGAGTGTGCTGTCCTTTTTGAACTATAGCTAAATTAGGCTATATGTTTCATATTTTGATATATGAGTTATTAGAAGTGTATGTTTCTTCATAGAAATAGAAAATTAACTCAAATATTCTCTTGAATCTTTGGTACCAAACTAAAACCAAACCCACTATCAAAAACCTTTATAGCTGTATGCTTTTTTGAACTGAACATAGATGGCATAGTGGCAGCCCACGTCTTCTTAAAGACAGGAACTGTAAGTTGATAACACTAACAAAGTCTAAATCCATGACACCAGCACCTTCCTGGTGCCTCGGCTCAATAAGGGTGCAGTTTTAAATGAAGGGTTATACCCTGAGTGGTCTCGTCCATTCATTTCTGATCGAGCAAGATCTCCCCAGAGTGATCTTGGGCCCAAAGTATCCAATGGAAGCCTAGAGCCAGCCTAGAGCCAGTGGTGCTGTTGATTCTTCCTGAGCCCTACTCAAGAGAAAGATGCCTGACTAGACATGCACTCTTACTCAAGACCCTAATGATAGTTCAGGAAAGGATGGGACATTGACGCATCTATAAAGCTGCACAGTTGAAGCCCAGTTAGTACTGAAGCAACATTTAATCTTGTTGTGGCCACTGTTGGACAGCTCCTTGCTTGTCCTGAATTTCCTGATTAGGTGGGAATTGAGCTATATGGGACAAAAAGCATATAGAGAAGAGATCTTGATTGACCATTTACTGTACAAAAGATCTACAAGAGATCACTCTTTCAGAAGCCTGGGATAGTTTTCTTTCATGCAGAAGCTATTCTTATGGTGGAATTGCTACCACACTGTTAGAATCTAAATGATAGCAACTTAAAACACTGCTAACAACCACAAAAGCTTTTATTTATTCATTAAGCTGCCACTGTTCCCTAAATAATAGCTCATACTGTTGTATATAAGTAAATCAGATTTTGAAAGAACTAAAACTCTAAACTACAAAATAAGTAAAATAATATCAACTGATTGCACCGAGCTGAAATGAAGGCAGAGCACGCAAAGTGATCAAGGTTGATGCTGGAACACATGAAGTGAGAAGGAGGAGACATTTAGTAGTAACTGATTTCAATTATGTATTTTTGCATATGCCTGACCTGGAAGCTTGTGGTGAAGGGCAGGTAAGAAGCCTAATTCACCATCATAATCATCTGGAAAGACTTGCGAGTCAACAGCACTGAAACATAGGAAATCACTTACCCTGAGTCAGACAACTGGTCCACCTTGCTCACTATTGTCACAGTGACTGACATCAGCTCTCCAGAGTTTCAGACAGGGACTCTCTCTCTGCCTTTCATGGACATGCTGGGGACTGATCCTGGGACCTCCTACAGGCAAAACAGATGCTCTACCCTTGCTTTTAGAAGTGCATATTCAAAGAGAAGACCATTCACAATCTAATAATCCCAATACAAAGAAAGGAAGAAACAGGAAGAGAAAAGGAAAGCAAGCAATGAAGCAGCTTCTGCTCCATCACTGGCCAAGAGATGGACAAGCTCCCCCTTGCTATGATGTTCTTCCTAGGAAAAACCAGGAAAGCCAGCTTTTCAGTAGCCTTTGGTGTCCTGGCTGGTGGCAGAAGCTTCCGGAAGTAGTTCTGTGGGAAGTAGGAGAAATGTGAAATAATGTGGGATATCTTGTTCAAAAGCTTTTTCTTTTCATTAAATACTGTATTTTTTCATGTACAGTGGTACCTTGGGTTACAGGCGCTTCAGGTTACAGACTCTGCTAATCCAGAAATAGTACCTCAGGTTAAGAACTTTGCTTCAGGAAGAGAACAGAAATCGCGTGGCAGCGGGAGGCCCCATTAGCTGAAGTGGTACCTCAGGTTAAGAACAGTTCCAGGTTAAGAACGGACCTCTGGAACAAATTAAGTTCTTAACCCGAGGTACCACTATATAAGATGTTCGTTGCTAAAAAATGGGGATGGTCTTCTACACGGATAGCGAATGGGCGATTGGCGGCAAGTGGGTGGGCAGATGAGCAATGGCACATCCTCCCCCAAAAAAGCTCAACAACTTGGGGTGATCTCCCCCCCCCAAAAAAGCTCAACAACTCAACAACTTAAGAAATATTTTGAGTTCAAAAATAGGGGTTTAGGGGTTGTCTTATATATGGGGGCATCTTATACACGAAAAAATACGGTACTATCTAGAGCAAAAGCAGGCAAGATCTTGGCATTTTTGTCTATGCTAAGTATTAGCTTGGCACACACAAGTTACAAATAACCCCCACACACCACTCTTCAGCTTTTGTTACCATCTCCATGAGGATGAAAAGGATCCGACTAGAGTTGTTTCCCGATGCTGAAAGGCTGCACTCGCAACATCTGAAAGCTGCAATTAAGCGATGTTATGGCAGTGACACAAACAAAATGAAATCAATGTGAAGACCGATGGCCTTTCTCTGTCGTCCTCTGTTGGGGCTTTCTTCCCCACTGTGGCGTGATGAGATAAAGACAGACCCACATTCCTCTCTTGTGTTATATGACATGAAGCCCATTGAAACAGCTTGTTTTTGGATGCAATTAGCTAAGGACTGAGCATCAGCCTGGTGTCTGAATGTCTTGGCGCCTGGCTGGCTTGAGTCACTAACTAATGAGCGTGGAAGCAGTATTTTAAATATTTAATTCTAATAAAGATGTCTCACGACCTCAGCAACTATTGATAATGTGTCATCTCAGAGGCAGATGTGTCCCGATTTGTGCAAACTAGGAATAATAAGTGATGGGTGCGTGTGAAGGATTGAGTCCCCTAACCTCTTCCCATATGAGGTCTTCTGGGTACCAAAAAGCAAGAGGAGGGGTGGGGGGGGCCCACATTTAAGTCACTTTACAAAATGTTTGCCGCATGAAGCCTCCAGATGGACCTCATCTCCTTTCCCGGTTCTTGACTTTTAAACATGCTATGCTGTAGAAAGTATTTAAAAATGGGGAATAGACACTGAGGGCAATTAATGGCTCATCCCAAAGGCTATTAAGCGTTTGGTGATATAGTTTGAACCAATATGTATAGTTCCAGATTTCCAGGACCATTGCCGATGGTGGATATTGCCCTGCTTTCTGAAATCTGTTTTTTTATGTAATATAGAAGAACAATAAGGATTCCAGCAACATGTACTGTATAGCAAAATTGTAAATAATTTTTTTAAAAAAATCTTCCAGCTATGAGTTTACGAGTCACACTGGAATAGAATGTTTCTTCTACCCAACTTGACGGGGAGGAGGGATGAATCTGGCCTGCAAAAGTAAGAAAGAAAGAACAATCTTCTAATAAAAACATCACTTACAGCATTATCTTATACGTGTCTCCTCAGAGGTGAGTCTCGCTGAGTTTAGTGAGGCTTACTTCTCAGCTAAGTATGTATAGGTTGGCAGCCTCAAGTTGTAATTTTACAGTTAGCTGGCATTTTTTCCTCAGAGTGCAACCTCTTGTCGAAGCTGCTTTATTTTACATGAGAATATATACAGAATTAAAGTTTTTGATTCCTTCTACACGTCCCTCTGCTCTGGGTCTATTCCTCCAAGCATTAATAACTAAGTAGGAAAACTGCAAATATGCATAAAAAAGAAGAAAAAAGTACACACAGCTGTTTATAACAGCATGCTGTAAAACAGCCCTGTATTTCAATAAAACTGAAGGCCATAATTAATTTCCTAAGATTTTGAAAAGGTTGTTTCCTTTGTTAGTCTAACGGAGTGACTAGCTTCCCTCCCACCGTAAACACAGGCTTTAAAGGAGACGTATCGTGATTATTAATAGTATTTCAGCAACAAAGAGGCCAAAGATCGGAACCTCATTGTGTCAAGAACTGCATAAACAGAACAGCAAGAGGTGATGCATCTCCCTGAAGGAAAGGAACACAATGGGCGGGAGGAACAAATACTAAACACCTGCTTGTTATTCTGGAAGGCTACCAATTGTGCCTTTGAAATATTCCATGTAAGGAGTCAGTTCTTGGGTGGGTGGGTGCTGCTTCATACAAATGGCCTCAGTGGCCATTTGGGGAGGCTGAAGGGTTGCGTGGCGAGTTCCCGTGCCCCCACCCCGGTGGAAATAATGACTCATAACGCAATTATTAACGTTAATGGGCTAAAAAAGGCCACAACTTTATTGGTTACAGGTGATGAGCGGTATTGGCTTAGGCATTGGTCCTAACCAACTATATCCAACTTCAGCCCATCTGCTTGAAGTCCAGGAAGGGTTAACCACCAGTAGAGGGAGACCTGCTGATGCACATCAACTAGGAACTCCCCCGGGGTCACCAATAGAGGGTGTGCCTTAGGCCCTCACCTCCCTAGGCTTCAGACAGGGCCACGCCCCCGGAATCCTTTCCCAGACTACCCTTCAATATTCGGGGCAGGTGATGGCGTTCCCTCCCCTCTTCCATCTACAGAAATTTAGCAATGCCTAACTGCCAATACCCAGAAAGTTGTGACGATTTCCTATGAGGTAGGCGAAAACCAAGTGGCTGGTGGCAATGTGCCAAGTGGAAAAATTCCTACCAGGCCCCTCAATGGCGACCAACCAAGGTCCATAGGAAGGTCAAAGAACAAAATCTTATAGGGCAGGAGGGTGGGAAAACACAACAGCTGATGAGCGGCAAAGAGGGAGATCCCCGGCTGTGTCCTGCCTTTACAGGGCAGGCCACGCCCCCTGAGCCAGCCGATTGGCCAGCCAGGGGATGATGCGGCCAGAAATCCCTCCAATCACACGGGGAGGAGCCGTGAAACCCGCAACCCCACCTCCTCCAAAGGGCGGAAGTGGCTCTATGGTTGCAGGTCTCGTCCCCCCCATATCACGCTGCAGCAGAATTAGGACTATTTCACATGAGGCATATTAAATGAATATTATCTTGTGAAAGGGAGCGGGGAGCCTCCAACCACATCCTCAACTTGTTTCCAGCAGCCTCTCAACCATGTGCTGTGTACTATCAAGTGCTTGGCAAATCCTGTTTCTTCTAAATTGACTCGTAATGTTGGTTTCACCACCTTCTTAAACTGGTACTCTCCCCCCCCCCGAAACCCGAGGCCTTTTTATTTTAGGGATAACAGGCTCAGAGTACTCACCACCACCCCCCAAATAAAAGATGATTAATTAATTTATTTATGTATGCAACAACAGCGGCTAAAATGTTGCATGCGCAGGACCGGAAGGTGAAGAAAACAACAACGAATGAACTTTAAAGCTAATGGACTCTGCAGAGCTGGTGAAACTAACAGCAAAATATAAGAAACCAAGGTGATGAACGATTTATGGAAGAATGGAAGCCTTTTTTGGAACATCTGAAAAAATACCATAATCAGACAAAATTGCAAGCAGGATGTGAAATATGAGAGAAGTAGAAAATTCACAATATATGAAACAGAAGAATATGTTTTAGGCAGTGCTTTTTTCTGGGGGACACAGGGGGACACATATCCCTAAACATTTTGTGAATCTAAGTTTGGCCTCATTGAGGGGCACTATTTCAATATGAGTAGGAAAATGAGAGTACCCCTAAACATCTTCATTTAGGGGGACACACACTGTGTTTTAGGTGAATAATGCAGTATGTAAATTGGATGGGATTAAGAACAGCATGGAAGGAAAGATGGAAAGTCAAAGTTTAAAGAGAAATGTATAACAAACTTGGAATCTGGAATTTATATGTAAAATTTTTTTAATTTATTTTTCTTAAAAACAATGTTGGTTTCACCTTGCCATATGGTCTTGAAATGTCTTCCTCAGTTTTTTTATTCCCTCTCTGAAGCTTAATGGTGGGAGTGTCAGGACAGATAAAGGAAAGTACATATTTTCACAGAAGCCTGGTGCACACATAACATTAAATCGAGGTTTATTAAACAATGGCTTATTAAACTATGGATTCGTGTTATGTCTGAACACGGAACCCACCTGCGCAGCTTACCAATCGTTTGTTTACTGCCAACAAACCATGATCTGAACCTCACAGTGAACGGCAGTAGCTCAGTGACAGAACATCTCCCTTTTATGCAGGTCCCAAATTTAGTCCTCAGCATCTGCAGGTAGGGCTGTCTGAACCCCTCAAGAGCTGCTGGCAGTCAGTGTAGACAATACTGAGCTAGACAGTACTGGTCTGACTCAGTATGAAGACACTTCATAGGTTTCAGAGTTGTTGGCTTAAAAAAAAATAATCCTTGATTTGTTTTAACCATGGCTTGGCAGCATGTGGAGGGCATCAGTTTAGGGGAGACTGTAGCAGGCATGCACCAGTAACTGCTTGGCATTTAGAAGGGTTCCAGAAATCTCAGCATGTTATTTGCATTTTTAAAACCTTCAGAATCTTATCTTTCAGGCAGTCAGTGTTTCACACCCAGTGTAATCTGAAGGGGCAGAGGGGGAGAAGCCAGAGTAATTTAACTGAGCGAGTAGATAAAGAGTATCTCTGCCTGTCCAGCATGTAAATTTGAAGAACTGCCTTTATTATGCTTGCCAAATTTAGTGGAGGAAAGTATGAAACTAACTGATAAAAACTGGAGAGCTTCTATGTTTGCCCAATGATGGGGGGCGGGGAGAGAGAGAGAATTAAAAATAATGCAGAGTAGATACAGATCTGCATCGTACCAAAGTAATATGCTGATGGGACAACCAGGTCTAATAAATTCAGGCATGACGTTATCTTACAAAAACTTATGGAATGTGCAGAAATGGCGAAACTTACCTGAAAAAATAAGAAATCAAGATATCAATTTTTATATATATAAAAGAATGGAAGTGGTTTATTGAATATTTACAGATAAATTATAAACAGATAAAAAGTTAATTCGGATGTGCAGAAGATATTAAAAACAAATTTAAGGAACTGCAGGAAAGGGGAAAGAAGCCAAGTTTTGAAATGTCAAAATGATTGTAAAATTAGTGAAATGTATAAAATTGGTGAAATGTATAAACTTGAAAAGTTTAAATAAATGAATGAATGGGGGAGGGGGAACAAGGCATAATGTAACATAAGAAATCGCTGACCAGTGTGTTCTTACAAAGTGTGCGGGGCATATGCTAAATCAAGTCGCTTGTAAAATGTGCTGATAGAGTAGGACTCTGAGAGCCCATTTTTAAATGTTACAGCCACCACCTGGAGTCTCCACAGTAAGCTGCGGCGTCTGTAAAGTTGTTGGTTTTTTTCCTGCATGCTCCGGCCTGCCCACATAGAAAAATCTCTGCTCAGTTCTGATTACACGTCCGCTATACAGAAGTGTATTTTTCATGACCTCCATATGGAGACTGAAAAGCATCCCTTAAGATTTCATAGGCTGCAGAAACAACGGGCACCACAGTCCAGCTCGCAAAGAGGAATCTCTGACTTTCTTGTTCCCTCAAAAAAGCATTTCAGTAACTGCCTAAGGAAAGGAGATGCGAAAGGAGGGTGACCGTGTATCCTGCCCATTTACATTTGGCGTAAACGCATAATTGTTACTCATTTGTTGCCGGGGATCATTCTCGCTGCCGAAGCACTTGCATTCCCACCCCACCCCCAATGCTCAAGCTACAAAATGGAAAATAAATTTCTTCCACCAGCTAGCACACAATACGCTCTTAAAACTGCCAGCTGGGGTGCGATTCACAAGTGTTACAGAAACCAGTTGTGCAGGTCTGAGAAGTCTCTCGTGACAAATGGGTCCAGAGGGTGGCAACATGAGAATGGGGCCTCTCTCTTTTTTAATGTTTATATTTTGTTGAAAATATTTCCATTCAGCAACATGAAGCGAAAAAATTAAAAAAGGAAACAAAAGGTGCTTTTAAAATACCAAAAAATAAATAAATGGTGGGTGCTATTATTCCGTACTGGTCCTCCCCTCTCGCTCTGCTTTTGGTACTGCTGTCTCTGAAAGGAGAGGAGAGGGGTCAGGCCATCTCTGGAGAACCTGCCCCTCACTAGTTTACAGCCGCTGGCCTTGACACTGCACTTCTGGGTGGTGTGGGGAGATTTTTTTAACAAAAAATGCTGGATTGATGTGAATTGTTTTTGAGCTAGGCAGGGGGTACTGATGTTGAGTTGTTATTTTTAAGCACTGGTTAGTGGGTGGGAGTGTTGTTACGTTTACTGTTTGCATGCTGCTAATGTTTTCTAACACCCTTATGTGGGGGCAGGTGTTTAGTTTTTTCTTCTTCCCCCAGTAGGTTATATGGAATATCAATGTGTTATGCGATTTAGCTTCCCCCTTTTCTATGGTATAATGTATTTATGCATATATATTTTTCAATGTGGGTCGCTTGGAAACCCAAATAACTTTAATAATGAGTAAGTAAAGGTGTGAAAGAGTTAACATCATAGTTAATTGGCACTGGAAGTGGGGCTCCAAACTCCATCAAGCGATCTGAGCTGCACTATAGTTGCTGTTGCTGTTGTTGTTGCTTAGTCGTTTAGTCATGTCCGACTCTTCATGACCCCATGGACCAGAGCACGCCAGGCACTGCTGTCTTTCACTGCCTCCCGCAGTTTGGTCAGACTCATGTTGGTAGCTTTGAGAACACTGTCCAACCATCTCGCCCTCTGTCGTCCCCTTCTCCTTGTGCCCTCAATCTTTCCCAACATCAGGTTCTTTTCCAGGGAGTCTTCTCTTCTCATGAGGTGGCCAAAGTATTGGAGCCTCAGCTTCACGATCTGTCTTTCCGGTGAGCACTCGGGGCTGATTTCCTTAAGAATGGATAGGTTTGATCTTCTTGCAGTCCATGGGACTCTCAAGAGTCTCCTCCAGCACCATAATTCAAAAGCATCAATTCTTCTGCAATCAGCCTTCTTTATGGTCCAGTTCTCACTTCCATACATCATTACTAGGAAAACCATAGCTTTAACTATACAAACCTATGCTGGCAAGGTGATGTCTCTGCTTTTTAAGATTCTGTCTAGGTTTGTCATTGCTTTTCTCCCAAGAAGCAGGCGTCTTTTAATTTCGTGACTGCTGTCACCATCTGCAGTGATCTGCACTATAGTAATCTCAGCATTTGTGTTGGGTTTGCAACCTGCAGCTTAGAAGGTTGGCTGCACAATATACTTCATAACTTTCTTTCTAGAAAGGCTAGAGACTTACTTTTTTTAAAAAAAGAAAAGCTCAGAGTCTGGCACCGCTATTCAGGGGCACCACGCTGGTTGCCTCCCACTCTAAAGGACCAGCCTGCACTGACCTTAATTGGGGAGTATTATTATTATTAATAATATGGGACGTGGGTGGCGCTGTGGGTTAAACCACAGAGCCTAGGACTTGCCGATCAGAAAGCTGGCGGTTCGAATCCCTGCGATGGGGTGAGCTCCCGTTGCTTGGTCCCTGCTCCTGCCAACCTAGCAGTTCAAAAGTACCTCAAAGTACAAGTAGATAAATAGGTACCACTGCGGCGGGAAGGTAAACAGCATTTCCGTGTGCTGCTCTGGTTCACCAGAAGCGGCTTAGTCATGCTGGCCACATGACCCGGAAGCTGTACCCCAGCTCCCTCGGCCAATAAAGCGAGATGAGCGCAGCAACCCCAGAGTCGGCCATGACGGGACCTAATGGTCAGGGGTCCCTTTACCTTTACCTATTATTATTATTATTATTATTAATAATAATAATAATATTTATTACATTTGTGTACTACCCTTCATCCATAGATATTGGGGTGGATTGCAACATAATATTACAATATAAAAAACAAAACATACATAATGAAGATAAGAACAAACCAAAAAGCACCCCACCGCAGCCGCAACACATTTAAAAGGGCATTGGATGTCAATCAGCCAAAGGCCTGATTAAAGAGAAACTTTTTCGCCTGGCACCTAAAGGTGTATATTTAAGATGCCAGGGGGTAGGAGAAATGAAACAAACTAAACAAGTAGAATTCAAATGTATCCTTTCAGTTAACAATGCCTATTAATAACTTGGGGGTCCCAATTCTGCGCATATTGCGCATACTATAAATCCACCACATGGACTTCTCTTTTCTGAGAAACCAGGGAATAGTGCCATCGCCACCAATGTTTCATACTGTGCAATTATCCCCGAGAAGTGCAAATATTATAATAAGGTATTAAAATAACTAAAATGTGTTTTCTTAACATGCACAGCTTTTTTTGCACTTTAATGTTTACTCTGTTCAAGAGCAGGTCTTTCAGCCTGGATGTAAACCCCGCTCCTTCTCCCAGTCTGACACCCACAGACAGTGCCGGATTACCAAAATAGGCACTGGCCTATGAGCTCCATCTCTGCGACAATGGATCAAAATAATATTGATTTGATCTTGTAAGTAAATGCATTAGGAGATGATTTGCAAGGGGGTGCTATAAGATTTCAGCTGCCTAGCTGCCTCCACAAGGTTTAATCTGGCACTGCCCACAGAAAGAACAAAGGCGCAAATGTATTTGTCTCTGCCCTTTCGGAAACCAGAAAGTGCCCCAGATTTATAGGGGTCCTAGGAAAAATGCACCATGGCAAGCCCCTTTCTCTGACAGTGAGGCCTGGTGGGCTTACCTTGCATGCCCTCCAACATTTCTCTGATGAAAACAGGGGCGCCCTATTCCATAATAATAATTCTATTATTTATACCCTGCTTATCAGACTGGGTTGCCCCAGCCACTCTGGGCAGCTTCCAACATATATAAAAACATTTTAAATATAGACATTTTAAAAACTTCCCTATACAGGGCTGCCTTCAAATGGCTCGGGGGTCAGATAACTCCATACCCTCCAACATTTCTCACAGACCTTCCAAGTGTCGCTATTTTCCAGGGATTTAGAGAAGCCGTGCCAGTTTCTGACTGGATCCCGGAATGTCCCACTTTTCCTTAGGTAAAGGTAAAAGGACCCCTGACCATTAGGCCCAGTCGTGGCCGACTCTGAGTTTGCTGCGCTCATCTCGCTTTATTGGCCGAGGAAGCTGGTGTACAGCTTCCGGGTCATGCGGCCAGCATGACTAAGCCACTTCTGGCGAACCAGAGCAGCGCACGGAAACGCCGTTACCTTCCCACCGGTAGCAGGGACAGAGCAACTGGAGCTCATCCCGTCGCGGGGATTCAAACTGCCGACCTTCTGATCAGCAAGTCCTAGGCTCTGTGGTTTAACCCACAGCACCACCCGCGTCCCTCACTTTTCCTTAGGATGTTCCTATTTTCACTAGAGAAATTTTGAAGGATATGGAGTTTATGGAGTTAGCTGACCCCCAAGCCATCTGAAGGCAATCCTGTATAGGGAAGTTTTTAAAAATGTTTAATGTTTTATTATGTTTTTATATATGTTGGAAGCTGCCCAGAGTGGCAACCTAGTAAGATTTGTGGGGTATAAATAGTAAAATTATCATTATGGAATGAGGTGTCCCTTATTTCAAGCGGCGCACGTCCCAGGACATGCGCGGCAAGCGGCAAGTGTCCCTGGGATGTGCGGTGAGCAACGAGCATCCCAGGGGGCAGGGGCGGCCGCGATGTCACCCCCTCAGATAGCACCTGGGGCAGGCCGCCCCCACCTTTGTCCACCAGTGATCCTAAGGAAAAGAAGGCCATGCCGGGATCAAATAAGAAACCAGGATGGCTTTTCTAAATCCAGGACTGTCCCTGGAAAAAAGGGACACTTGGAGGGTCTGATCTTGTTGCAGGGCATAGCAGTAGTGTATGTAGCAGTAATGTGTAGCAGCAGTCAGTTTGTTTAGTTTATTGTTGCTTAGTCGTTTAGTCATGTCCGACTCTTCGTGACCCCATAGACCAGAGCACGCCAGGCACTCCTGTCTTCCACTGCCTCCCACAGTTTGGTCAAACTCATGCTGGTAGTTTTGAGAACACTGTCCAACCATCTCGTCCTCTGTCATCCCCTTCTCCTTGTGCCCTCCATCTTTCCCAGCATCAGGGTCTTTTCCAGGGAGTTTTCTCTTCTCATGAGGTGCCAAAGTATTGGAGCCTCAGCTTCAGGATCCGTCCTTCCAGTGAGCATTCAGGGCTGATTTCCTTAAGAATGGATAGGTTTGATCTTCTTGCAGTCAATGTGACTCTCAAGAGTCTCCTCCAGCACCATAATTCAAAAGCATCAATTCTTCGGCGATCAACCTTCTTTATGGTCCAGCTCTCACTTCCATACATCACTACTGGGAAAACCATTGTTTAGTTTATTATATCTATAAATCACTTCTAACGACAAAAAGCCCTGAATTTACAAAACAAAATTGTATTAGAAATACATGAACATAATGAAAAACATAATCAGAACAAATATGTTGACTCCTTGGTGCTGCCCAAATGCCCTCAAAAATAAAAACTGCTTTGCCTGGCTCCAAAACAATGACAAAGTTGATGCGAGGTGGGTCTTGCTGGGAAGAGCATTCCATAGATAGAAAAGGCCCATTTTTTATCATCACCACCATCCATATCTCCCTTGAATGTGGCATGCAGTGGTTTGAGCATTGCCAGGCAGCTGGGTCTCGCTATTATTGTAATTTTCCATAATGCCCTTGAACAATGTTATGTTGGGTACTTTTGCGGTCAACTGAAATGGCAGCTAGATCCTGTCTGGAAGATTATTAGAGATTAAGGAAAGTCTACATCTGAAACAGCTATGGGCCTTGGCTGGATACTGGGAGGCCTAGCTGCTACTCAAGCACACCAGATGTTCAAGCCAGCCTTGAGAAATGGCATTCATGTTTGAATGACTTTGGTTATCGTCACTCAAAGGACTGGATCCAGAAGTTTAAGCATTTCTGAAGCATCCTTTGGGAACATTTCCTTTCCTTTTTTTCACTTGCCAAACATTGTGTACGGGTATCCGTTTAAATATCCAGCTGACTTAAGGCGGCTTAGTTTCCTATGATTTGCTTAAGGATAAAATGGGTAGCTCTGGAAACATTTAATTCCTTTCCAGTGAAGTCCTTTTTCACTTTTACTTGCAGAAGAAACGGGGGGGGGGGGGGACGACTTGCTTCCTGGCCAGTCATGCTGCCCTTTTCAAAACTTGTGCACAAAGTAGGATGAAGAAACAGAAAACAGAGGGTGCTATGCCAGCAAAAACTTCAGTTGCAAGGAGAGGAGGGAGTGAAGCCATGTAGCAGACTGGCGTTGTGTACAGACCCTCCTGGCTTGTCAGACCAATAAGTCTTTGAGAGCTCCTGGTATGGCAAGCCAGAAGGGCCAATGGATTGCACTGCATTTCCAACCACTGATGGTCGGAATGAGATGTTAATATTATGAATGTGAGTGTTCATATTAGTGATGCATTCCATTCTCAAGCACAAACAGTCTCTAAAGACATATTATAAACAGTGTGTGTGGAAAATCATTCCATTTGCAAAGAAATTAAACATTTCCTGTACAAAGAAGGTCATGGTTACAATGTGGATTCCCGCACCAAACTAGCCCCAACTCTTGGAGATCAGAAGACAAATGTGAATGTGGAAAAATGGGGTACAGCTAAAAGTTCAATATGTGTTATGGCTTTCCTCTTGAAAGCTAGAGAGCTGACATTTTCTTCAAATGAAATTACTGTCAACGCAGCCTCCTCAGGTTCACAAAGGGGCTTGTTTAAAGCTTAGTCAATTAAAGATTCAAGTGAAAAGCACTTCAGACATCACTGACCCAGATTTTCTGAGGCATTTATATTCGAACGAGAACTGAAATGTGGACACGACGGCTTGTGAGGGAAATTCCCAGTACAGATGGTTAACTTGCCACTTTGCCCTTCGATAGTTAAAATGCCAGAAAGGTGACAGAGTTTGATGTAGAGGACTATTCCCTGAAACAATTGTATGCTATTTTAATAACCATGAGGTTGCTGAGGGGGATTATTTAAGAAGTGGCCCAACTGGGTTATTCTACTTTCACCGAGATTAGTTGCATAAACTTGTTAGGATTGAAAATGGGCGCTTCAACACGTTTTCCCCTCAAGTATCTTCCTCAATGTGAGTGCTCACTGGAAAGACAGATCCTGAAGCTGAGACTCCAATACTTTGGCCACCTCATGAGAAGAGAAGACTCCCTGGAAAAGACCCTGGTGTTGGGAAAGATGGAGGGCAGAAGGAGAAGGGGACGACAGAGGACAAGATGGTTGGATAGTGTTCTCAAAGCTACGAACATGAGTTTGACTAAACTGCGGGAGGCAGTGGAAGACAGAAGTGCCTGGCGTGCTGTGGTCCATGGGGTCACGAAGAGTCAGACACGACTAAACAACAATCTTCCTCAAGCACCTTACAGTTCCTAAATTCATTATCAGACAGCAACTTAGGTTTGTGCTGTAGTTGTATTCACATTTCAGACGGCTTCACACTCTCATATTGCTCCATGCACTCCAGAACAGCCTGCTGGATCAAGCCAAAGGCCCAACTACTCCAGCATCTTGTTCTCAAAGTAGCCAACCAGGTACCTGTGGAAAAACCTGCAAGCAGTACCCAAAGCAAGAGCATTCTTCCCCCCTGTGGATTCCAACAACTGGTATTCAGAAGCGTTGCTAGCTTACATATCAGCAATTGCAAAATGGCTCCCTTGTGGTTACAGCCTGGCGACTGCTTGCCTTTTTCCATACAGCCATGAACCCACCCACACACTTGCATGGAGGAATTTGACATTATGAACTAGCCCCGGGTCATTCCATTATTAAGCCCCTTGGCACTGGAACGCCTTGCTTCAAAGAGATTGTATGTTAAGCATCCGAGATGTCCCTTTCTGCTTCCTAGCATTAGGGATTAGAGATGAGCAGACTCTCGTGCTCACAGTAAAAGCCTCAAGGAGCCCAAGGCGAGGCCAGGGAAAGCTGACAGGGAGCTCTCCAGGCACACTCATTGTTAACTGAGCACTATATTTATATCATAGTGCCCCGGGTGGGTTAGGTAAAGCCAGGAGCCTAAATCTAAAAGAGCAAGCTTTGCTGGGACAGCAAGTCCAGTCAAAGTGACTGCTGTTTGGGGAGCTGGGTCCTTCAAGACAGTGAAATTTTGGGTACCTTAAAAAAAAATAGGGGGCAAGTATGGCATAAGACTACTGAGTGACAAGAGCAAAATAAAGCAAATAGATCAGCATACGGGTGGATCCTGCACTTCCATCGCTAGACACACAAACACGCTTCTCAAAAATTCTTTCCTGGTCAGAGCAGCTGCCCACATGCAAATTCCTGAAGGCTAATCCCACCATAGGTAAAGGTAAAGGGACCCCTGACCATTAGGTCCAGTCGTGGCCGACTCTGGGGTTGTGGCACTCATCTCACTTTATTGGCCGAGAGAGCCGGCGTACAGCCTCCGGGTCATGTGGCCAGCATTACTAAGCAGCTTCTGGCAAACCAGAGCAGTGCACGGAAACGCCGTTTACCTTCCCGCTGAAGCGGTACCTATTTATCTACTTGCACTTTGACGGGCTTTCAAACTGCTAGGTTGGCAGGAGCAGGGACCGAGCAATGGGAGCTCACCCCGTCACGGGGATTCGAACCACCGACCTTCTGATCAGCAAGTCCTAGGCTCCGTGGTTTAACCTACAGCGCCACCCACATCCCTATTAATCCCACCATGGATTGTGCCAAATCTGAGCCACTGCACCAACTCCGTGGGGCAACTTGGTTCGGTTCAGACGCATTGCTCTGTGTGTGAAAATGCTGGTTCAAAAATCAACCTTTTCCCCCATCTCAAGACAGTGATAAGAAAGGCATGCAAATGAGTCGCAATTATAAGCCATTGTCTCCCTTGGAAAATCAAAAGGTGGCATCAAAAAAACCACACACACAAAAACAAGTGGTAGAAGTCGAACAGGTTATAGGTAGACTGCCAACGGGCCCTAATATAGTTCTTTTAATAGCAGCCTGATACAGAATTTAAAACGGATGAAACCATTCACATCGCTTTATTTCCATGATAGGAAACACTTTCCCTACTTAATTTCTGTATGCCGGGTCAAAAAGGCAGTTGAAACATTAGCAGCCCTGGGTTATGGTTACATCATAATGTGTTAGAACAAATGGAGCTGGAAAAGGACAGAGTTGAAAGGGGGTGCATTTAAGTTCAAAATCCTGGTGTGTTTTCTAAAAGTAATGTCCAGCTTTGCTCATTTAAGGAATGCCATATTTTTCTTTTAATTCTGTTCTTTGCCTTACGACAGCCTTCTCCAACCAGATAGATCCCTACAGATGTTGTTGGACTCCCATCAGCCCCAACCAATGGACAATGGCCAGGGAAGGTGGGACTTTAGCCCATAACATGCAGAGGGCACCATGTTGGGGAAAGATGCCTTACAAGATACATATGAGTTCTGTTTAGTGCTAAAGGTGTTCAGGGCAGACACATACTTGTCAGAAAAATCCTGACTTTCATTGTTTGGTGGGTCCAAATTTGTGAACTTTCTAATTCTGCCTTGCAATCCTCTTCAGAAAGCCCAGATTTCTTTGTCCACTCTTGGGTTGTGCTTACTCAGATTTTACCAAGTTTTTCTGCCTTGCTCCAACCTCTGGGCTCAGAGCTGGGGTTGCTAAGGAAGACATTCTAGGCTTCCAGGACTTGTTGCTCATCCCTCCTTGTTATTAAGAGGGATTGCTAAGGGCACTCTAAGCTTCTGGAATTAGTGGTAAACTTTGGGCTTTAAAAATTGCATTTGGGTCACCCTGTGCCACCCAAAATTTGGCATGTGCCCCACCCCAACTCTTGCCTTCCGTTGGTCATCAGAGTTGCGGCTCCCTCTCTCAGTTTGGCATCCAGTTCGGACACACCAGTCCCACTCTCCTAAACCCACCTCTGCTGTCATTCTTTGTCCAAACTTCTCTCCCTCTCCATTCTCTAGAGGAGCCAGGTCTTTTTTATTTTCTCAGAGGACATGTTTTGCAATGATGCAGATGCCCTCCATCTAAATGAAAAGGGACACTTAACATTTCACCATTCCGTGAGGTTTCTTCTAATAGGCCAACACAACTTTCCCCAGGCCTTTGGTTGAGTGGCTGTCTTCCCCCCTCCTGTACTGCTGTCCTGTGCTGCTGTTTTGTCACTTTATCGTTGGCTCTTGTGAGTTCATTTTACAATCTTAAAGGAAATGGGACCTGATTTCATTGTGACATTTTTGTAACCCGTTCTGGAACCATTTGGTGAAGAAGGGTGGGCTTTAAGTCCAAATGGAGAGTGAGTGAGTGAGTGAGTGAGTGAATGAACTATCCGCACTCATATATCTTGATCCTGGCATCAGGGCCAAATGATGATCTGAGTTCAGAGAATAGTCTGAATAAGCCCCTAGGCAGAGCTAAATGGCTCTGCTCAGTTTACCAGGGACAAAATGTTTCCTCAGCTTGTTGTTGCACACACCTCTGCTTGTTCTGCACTACCTAATGTGGCAGGATCAAATTGCCATCCACAAGGCTGCAAATGCCGTAATTCATATTAATAGTCCAACCCAGACTCTTATCTGTACTCAGTACAGTAAAGACAAAGAGCAAGGGCACCTGCAGGCCTCCAGATCCAAACCTGGGTCTCCAGCTGTTTTTGGACAACAATCCCCATCGTCTCTGACCACAGGTCCTGCTATCTAGGAATGATGTGAGTTGTAGTCCAACAACAGCTGAAGACTCAAGTTTGGGAAACCCTGATCCACATGTTGAGCTGCCTTTTGTTGAGTCAGGCCCGTGGTCCCTCTAGGTCAGTGTTGTCTACACTGACTGGCCATGGTTCTCCAGGATTTCAAACCAGGATCTCAGCCCTATGTGGAGAAGCCAGGGATTGAATCTAGAACTTTCTGCATGGAAAGCTGGTGTGCTGCCACAGAGCTGCTCACATCAGCCCCAGTAAGCATGCCCATTGTTTAGGAATGATGGGAGTTGTAGTTCAAACAACATATGGAGGGATACAGGTTGCCCATCCCTGGCACGGAGGGAAACTAAAACTCCATCTTCAGCCACCTCACAATAAACAGTAGGGATGGAGGAGGAGGCATGAGGTTTGCTACTTATCAGGTCTTTAGAAAACCCAGAATAAAAGCAGCTCTATAAATTAGACATGTCATCCTCAAAGGAAATCAGCTCTTTTGTTGTTCCAAAGAGGTAGGGCAGGAAGGGGGCCAGAAATAAATACAGATCAGCACAAAAAAAATTAAGGAGTTGCGGGGGAGCTTTGTGAAAAAGACATCATCAGAGCAGCTCTTCTGGACTCTGACCCACCAGAATTTGAGAGGTAGGCATCAGTTCAATAGTACAATTATACAATTTCAGATTCAAGGGAGCTCCAGCACAGCAATTGCCAGTGATAGCGAAATCTTGAAAGAATGAAATTGAGTTAAATGGTATATATCAGCAGTAATTTGCTGAAGGGAGCGTTTGGGAGATATTAACTCCAGAAGTGCCAGTGGTTTTTTTACTGAACCCCTCATTGCATAAAACCAAGAACTATTGGCCTATCACACATACTGTAGACAGAGAAGGGGTTGGGAGACAATGAGAAAACAATTTGGTTGTATAAAAGCTAATGTTCCTTAGTGATCCCTTATTGCTGCAGAGTGGATTCTTTTGTCTCATTCCAAGGAAGACAGACACAGATAAAAGGTTTAAACCCGTGTCTTTACTTAAGATGTCTTGGGAGAAAAGCAATGACAAACCTAGACAGCATCTTGAAAAGTAGAGACATCACCTTGCTAACAAAGGTCCGTATATTAAAAGCTATGGCTTTCCCAGTAGTGATGTATGGAAGTGAAAGCTGGACCATAAAGAAGGCTGATCGCCGAAGAATTGATGCTTTTGAATTATGGTGCTGGAGGAGACTCTTGAGAGTCCCATGGACTGCAAGAAGATCAAACGTATCCATTCTTAAGGAAATCAGCCCTGAGTGCTCACTGGAAGGACAGATCGTGAAGCTGAGACTCCAATACTTTGGCCACCTCATGAGAAGAGAAGACTCCCTGGAAAAGACCCTGATGTTGGGAAAGAACTGAGGGCACAAGGAGAAGGGGACGACAGAGGACGAGATGTTTGGACAGTGTTCTCGCAGCTACCAGCATGAGTTTGACTAAACTGCAGGAGGCAGTGGAAGACAGAAGTGCCTGGCGTGCTCTGGACCATGGGGTCATGAAGAGTCGGACACGACTAAACGACTAAACAACAACAACTTACTTAAGATGATCAGTCATTATGTGTTAGAACAGAACAAGCAAGAAAGGAGAAACTGAACTAAGCTCACAACTCATGAAAGCCACCAGGCCCCCATTTCCAGATACATTAACCCCTTATATGGCTTCTCCCCCCCCCCCCATTAATTAAAGACTGTTATCTCTGAGGAAAGTATGCATTAAAATGCATTTAGTGATGATAAGAACATATAAAATACATCATATTGGGGACAGTGGGTTGCAAAAATAGGAGGAACGCACACTAAAATGCTGGCAAGTTTTTGAGGTGATTCCTTTAAAAGATAAAATAAAACAGCAAAACTACGTGGAAATGTGGCAAACTGAACTGATAGCTCAGTTGCTTAGGTGCTGATAATGCCAAGGTTGCAAGTTCAATTCCTGTATGGGACAGTTGCATGTTCCTGCATTGCAGGTGATTGGACTAGATCAGGCATAGGCAAACTCCAACCCTCCAGATGTTTGGGACTACAATTCCCATCATCCCTCACCACTGGTCCTGTTAGCTAGGGATGATGGGAACTGTAGTCCCAAACATCTGGAGGGCCGGAGTTTGCCTATGCCTGGACTAGATGATCCTCGGGGTCCCTTCCAAGTCTCCAATTCTATGATCTATAAACTGGAATAATGTGAAATGAGTGAAACCAAACAGCATGTGCCAACGTGCTCAGAGGCAGAGCTCTAAAATACCACACTGTTGAATATTAGAATGTTGTTGTTTAGTCGTTTAGCCATGTCCGACTCTTCATGACCCCATGGACCAGAGCACGCCAGGCACTTCTGTCTTCCACTGCCTCCCGCAGTTTGGTCAGACTCATGTTTGTAGCTTCGAGAACACTGTCCAACCATCTCATCCTCTGTCATCCCCTTCTCCTTGTGCCCTCCATCTTTCCCAACATCAGGGTCTTTTCCAGGGAGTCTTCTCTTCTCGTGAGGTGGCCAAAGTATTGGAGCCTCAGCTTCACGATCTGTCCTTCCATTGAGCACTCAGGGCTGATTTCCTTAAGAATGGATACGTTTGATCTTCTTGCAGTCCATGGGACTCTCAAGTCTCCTCCAGCACCATAATTCAAAAGCATCAATTCTTCAGCGAATATTAGAATACATTCCTGCAAAACTGCAAATGGCAATCCATGTGTCCATGCCTCGTCGAGAATGCAGCACGGGTGACCTTTCGAATCTGCCCCCGCCCAAAATCGACAAAAGTGCTCCTTCACTCATTTCCACTGAGATTTTGTGCTCAGCACATCATGCCTTTAAGCTGCAGCCCTTAAAGTAATTGCTTCAGCACTGGTCCCCCTGGCTTTTGGTGGGGCCATTCTGTAGTAAGTGGCTCAGTTGCTATCACTACTTCATGGTGACTGAAGAAGGATGCTCTGTGAAGAGTCTCCCTGGGTCTGTCAGGGGAACATGGCAGAAGTAAAGCTCTTAATCTCGCTAGACAGCTGGGCTAAACATTTATATAGGAGACATTTTCAAAAGACTAGGCAGATTATAAAGGCAACAGGAGTCACTGAAATCTTGTTAAACATTGTTCACTACATCACTTTAGATTTTAGTTGGAACTTACACTGTCAGATAAATTCTATTTATCTCTTGAATGCTTTTCTTGCTGTGAGTGTTTGTTGATCTGAATTCTCACCTTCAGTAAAGATTTACATGTCTGTCCTTGATCAAGATAATACTCGATTTCAAAATGCTCAAGACTTTTTAAAAAATAAAATAAAAAGCTGAAAAGACACCATTTTCTGGTATCTTAAAGCCAGATCTGAAGTTACACAGGTTCCTCGTTTTAATATGATCATTTATATGTCTGGAAAAATGCATTTACTTATTTATTTCTATCCTTACCTTCAAGTATATCTCTAGAAGTTTTTTTTAAAAAAAAATCTATACATTTAACTATGGATTAGTCCAGATTAGGCTGTGACTAATTTAAATCACATTGATTTCCGTGAATCTCTCTAAACAAGATTAAATCTGGATCTAGACTCATATTTCTCAGAGATACCAAATGGGTCTGCGGGAATAGATGAATTTGTGAGCATCCATGCTCTCAGAGACAAAATGCAGGATCAAAGGAGGCATCGAAGCTTGGAGATTGTTTCAGGAAAGCTAGAACAACTGGAAATACAAATTGGTCACTTGCCTCAGCTGCTGATATGCAAAAAAAGAAGAAGAAAATAAATCACTGAATGGCACTAAGACTGTAAAGATCCCTTATCACTGTCAGTAATGGAATGCACATGATAAGGCAGTCAAACTGGGCTTGTTTATGAAGCATATTATTGCAGTAATTAAAATTAGTAGTGATTCCCTGTCATGTTGTTAACATTTTTTTCAGATTGACTAATTATACTGGGATTAAGTGACAAACTAAACATATATTTCTGTCAAAGGTTGCTGATAAATAATCCATGATTTGTTCAAACATGTCCCTTGTTGTCCTTTTATTCTCTTTTTTCACTTTTTCTCCTCCATGGTCAAATTTGAGCTTGTAAGCTTTTCGTGTATGTTTATGTTACTCTGACATGTGCAGTAATAGTAGTACGTCGAATAAAATGATTGTCATCATTACCATAACAAAAAACTTAACCACATACTTAGACCTCTTTACCCACAATCTTACTTAATCGGTATGTATGTCTGTATTTACATATGATTAATCTCCCCATAACATTACTCTCTGGTCAGTGCACAATAAAAGTTTTAAACTAAATTTAAAACACAAAAATGCAAATAATACAATAACAAACACCAACATTAAAGCCAAAGCAGAACAGT
The DNA here is from genome assembly GCF_964106645.2 of Podarcis pityusensis. NCBI lineage: Eukaryota > Metazoa > Chordata > Lepidosauria > Squamata > Lacertidae > Podarcis > Podarcis pityusensis. The sequence goes on from NC_138026.1 coordinate 20,386,676, forward strand.
TAAAAAAACAAACTAACAACACTCATATTTCCCCCTCACATGGAAAGCTAAAACCATCTTATAAGAGCACCAGAGCCACAATTACAGCAGAGTCAAAATATAAGTATTAGTTTTCCATAATGCTAATTGAGAAAGGAGAGTAGAAGCTTTAAGAAGCTTCTACTTTCATGAGTATCATGAAAAAAAGTCATTGTCAAGTAGATTGTGACCCCCTCAACACAGTTTTACAGCAGTTTTAATCCATTATATACTGGGATGAGAGTGTTTGGATTTGGTGGGTGTTGGGCTTTAGCAGCTGAGGCAGGGGCTCAGCTGGGGCTGTACCAGTATAAGTCCCTCACTCTGGCTGAGCTGGAGATACTCAACCAGGGCTCAGCCAGCAAAATTTATGCTGGCATAATTTATACCAGCATAAATCCAAAAAAAGAGGCATGCAGGGGGCAGGGCAAGGAGAGATGTACATCTCTTCCAAACCCTTTTCAGCTTGGTCACGTGACCTAGGGCCCAATCCTCGAAATTCACATCCACAGTCTCCTGCGAGTTCAGCCAGTGGTAGCCCCTCCTTAAGGCTCCAGAGCTTACACCGATGTAATTTGGACTGTGCTGACTTGCATTATTATTATTATTATTATTAATAATAATAATAATATGTCACCCATCTGGCTGGGTTTCCCCAGCCACTCTGGGCGGCTTCCAACAGAACATTAAAAACACAACAGAACATCAAACATTAAAAACTTCCCTAAACAGGGCTGCCTTCAGATGTCTTCTAAAAGTCAGATAATTGTTTATTGCCTTGACATCTGAAGGGAGGGCGTTCCACAGGGCGGGTGCCACTCCCGAGAAGGCCCTCTGCCTGGTTCCCTGTAACCTCACTTCTCACAGTGAGGGAACTGCCAGAAGGCCCTCGGAGCTGGACCTCAGTGTCCTGGCTGAACGATGGGGGTGGAGATGCTCCTTCCAGAATACTGGGCCGAGGCCATTTAGAGCTTAAAGGATAGGTTTGAAAGATTATTAAACACATTCATGAAGAATAAGATTATCCATGTCTACTAGTTCATGATCCCTGTGTGCCGCCTCCAGTACTGAGGAAATAATGTGCTTCTGAATACCAATTGCTACAGAACATTGGGGGGGGGGGGAGTACTGTTGAGCTCCTGTCTTGCTTGTGGGCATCTGGTTGTCAGAACAGGGTGTTGGGCTGGATGAGCTTTTTTGGTCCAGCCGTGCTCTTCTTATTTTCTTAGAGCAAACACAGAGCTATTCATGCCTTGTTGAGAGTGTATGGGTAGTGACTGAATGAGACGCATGCTACAATGCATTAAAATGGTATGTGTTTTTAATACTCCTTTCTCTGGTTCACTCTATGGTGCACTGCAGTGGTTGAATAAACCATTGCTTGCCTTTCACCGAAGAAGATATTGTCGTTCAAGGAGGCCAGGAAATGTGGGTTCCATTATAACTAAAGTGAAGCACTTTGATTTCTTTTTGAAGAGCAAAGTGTTATTAAGGGAGAGACACAAGGGAAGGCAACTACGTTGTGATGATTGTGACTAAAGTGGCTGACCAACCATGTCTACTCAGAAGTAAGTCCTACTGCATTCATTGCCTATGCCCTAGGGTTCGGAAAATGAGATTTAATTATATTTTTAGAGAATTTGTTTGTACTTTGCTGCTGCTGAGTATTTTTATGTCTGGAGCAATTTCCTCCAGAAAGCAGTTTCTGCCAATTTAGCTGCTTCAGAGATGGTGTTTAGTGTAGTGCTATCTTTTCACTTAACTAATAATGTGTCATTTTCTACAAGCATTTTAAAAAAAAAGAAAAAAAGACTGTTACTTGTGCGATTTCTCCCCAGAATTGCTTACTTGCAAACACCCATCTGGATTTTTGGCCTTGAAGTATGGCTTTCCTGCAGGATATATACCAAGCAACTTCCAGTGGGGAAGTGGGTGGCAGCATTCCACAGGATCTGATCTTTCATAAGAAGGAGCAAAGAAAACAGCTTCTATCTTATTACAGTGCAATCCTGACCATGTTTGTTGTTGTTTAGTTGTTTAGTCGTGTCCGACTCTTCGTGACCCCATGGACCAGAGCACGCCAGGCACTTCTGTCTCGTTCTCTGTCATCCCCTTCTCCTTGTACCCTCAATCTTTCCCAACATCAGGGTCTTTTCCAGGGAGTCTTCTCTTCTCATGAGGTGGCCAAAGTATTGGAGCCTCAGCTTCACAATCTGTCCTTCCAGTGAGCACTCAGGGCTGATTTCCTTCAGAATGGATAGGTTTGATCTTCTTGCAGTCCATGGGACTCTCAAGAGTCTCCTCTAGCACCATAATTCAAAAGCATCAATTCTTCGGCGATCAGCCTTCTTTATGGTCCAGCTCTCACTTCCATACATCACTACTGGGAAAACCATAGCTTTAACTATACGGACCTTTGTTGGCAAGGTGATGTCTCTGCTTCTGCTTCTGACCATGTTTACTCAGAAGTAAACCCTTCGGAATTCAGCGGAGCTTGAATTTCCCAGGAAAATGAGGCTAACTTGACTGACCATTAAAACTGAAGGAGCAACAGACAGGCTGGAAGCTTGCCTATATTTCAATTACAATAAAGTGCATTTTCTGTCTCCTCTCAGAGTCACAGTCGGTCTTGAAGTAGCTAGCCTTAGATGGGGGGGGGGGATTGATAGATGGATGAAATATATCCAAACAGCCAGGAAGATGCCACTATCTTACCTTTCCTAAGACAGTATAATTTATGGTGTCGAGTTGTCCTGCACTTACGAAAGAACACTCCAGTTATATTAAGCTTTGAGAGCATAGGGACATAGTATCATATCACATAAAACACCAAATATGAGAACCATTATGAAACTTTGGGAGTTCACCACAGTTTACCTCGCAAAGCTCAAGGCGAGAATTGTCTAATGAGATAAACTGAGCCCAGGCAGGGAGAAAAGGTTTAAAGTACTTAATGGCAGTAGCTGAAAGGCCTATAAGCACCTCAAGTTGCTCCATGATCTTGAGAGGCCAGAACAATTTAAACGACTGGAATAACAGGAGATAGGCAGCGCTCCGCGACACGTAGAGAATGGCAAAACACTTCGGCTTTCTTTATCCTTGTGATCTATAGGGGATTAGTGAGGGCCTCATATAGCTGAGGGGAAGAAGATGTTAGCCTTTGATTGGGACACCAGAGAAAGCCAGCACGGTTGGAGCAGGGACAGCATTCACAGGCAGAATACATCAAGTGAACGGCATTTTTGGATAAAAATAGAGCTCTGTGGAAAAACAACGACCGCACAGGGAAGGGTAACTTATACAAGCAGGCCCCTCAAAGCTGGACCTGTCACTGTATTGTAGCTTTGCTGCTGCCAAGAAAGCCTGCCCAGGACGTTTTGTCGCCTGAGGCAGAATGGCAAATTCCACCCGCTACTGGAGGAGACTCTTGAGAGTCCCATGGACTGCAAGAAGGTCAAACCTATCCATTCTGAAGGAAATCAGCCCTGAGTGCTCACTGGAAAGACAGATCCTGAAGCTGAGGCTCCAATACTTTGGCCACCTCATGAGAAGAGAAGACTCCCTGGAAAAGACGCTGATGTTGGGAACGATTGAGGGTACAAGGAGAAGGGGATGACAGAGAACGAGATGGTTGGACAGTGTTCTCGAAGCTACCAGCATGAGTTTGACCAAACTGTGGGAGGCAGTGGAAGACAGGAGTGCCTGGTGTGCTCTGTTCCATGGGGTCACGAAGAGTCGGACACAACTAAACGACTAAACAACAACACCCAAGGTCAGTCAAGTGCCCAAGGCTGGCCAAGTCATTTTGGCGGCTGGGGCAGAAAACCCCACCTAGGCCTCTGCTCAGGAATAAAAAGTACAATAATAATAATTAAATGACCCCACCATTTGCTGCTTGTTCGCTGACACCCCAAATCGGCTCCCTGAAGCAGACACCTCACTCTGGCCAAGGGTAGGGCCAGTCCTGGAGCACGTGTGAGACCAGATCAGTGCCCATACATGTTGTGACTTAGGAACTCCCTCCAGTAGGTCACTTTAGGCTTCATAGAAAGGAACTGTCTAATGAATAGAAGTGTAATGAATAAACAGCGTTGGAAGTTTTGTAGCACTGTGGACTAGGGCTAGGCAGATTATAAAAGCAGGAGATTTGGCTGAAGGAGGCTTTCCTAAGGAAACATAGCAGTAGCTACAGAAGGTGCCATCACCTCCCTGACTCTCCACCCTTCTGCCCATTTTTTGTGAATTTACTATTCTCAGACTGCATATACACCATACATATAAAGCACCCAAAAAATAATAATAATAATAATTCTGAGAACAGTTGTTTGCTAAGGGTACTGAGAATCATAGCTCTGTGATAAGTAGAGAAGAGAAGAGTTTGGATTTGATATCCCGCCTTTCACTCCCCTTCAGGAGTCTCAAAGCGGCTAACATTCTCCTTTCCCTTCCTCCCCCACAACAAACACTCTGTGAGGTGAGTGGGGCTGAGAGACTTCAGAGAAGTGTGACTGGCCCAAGGTCACCCAGCAGCTGCATGTGGAGGAGCGGGGACGCAAACCCGGTTCCCCAGATTACGAGACTACCGCTCTTAACCACTACACCACACTGGCTCTCCTGGGTACAGCTCCTGGGACTTGGAAGGTGCATCATGGGTGTAACATGGGGGTAGCTGCCCCACCCATCAAGTAAATAAATAAAAATACTTAATTAAAAGTAAAAATTGTAGAAAGATTTTAACAGATTTTTCTGAGAACTTGGGGTCAAAAGAAAGTAAATTAAAACAACTGTTGTTGAGGTAGAGGGATCATTCTTTCATATGCGGTGGACGTTTAAAAGGGTAAAAGAGTATTTGGAAATGATTCATAATGAATTGAAAAAAATGTTTAAAGGCACTTCCCCCCCCCCCAAAAAAAAAACCCCAAAAAACCAACAACCAGAGTTCTTTTTGTTGGGGATAATTCAGATGGAAATTCCCAGGTGTCAAAAAAAAAAAAAGGTTATTTATGTATGCCACTACTGTGGCCCATGTTTTGTTAGCCCAAAAATGGAAAGCGAGCGAGGTCCCAAAATAAGAAGAATGGCAACTTAAACTTGGCAGAATATGCGCAGCTTGCAGACCTAACTTATAGAAGATTGAATATATGGGGGGAAATTAAGTACACTTGAAAACGTTGGCAGCATTAAGATAAATTCAGCAGTGTAAATAAGTTTTGATGGATGTAATAATGAAATACTGAACGGTTTAGTTAATGTAAAATATGCAGCGATTTATGTTATGCAAAATGAACCATGGAAAGAGAAGAAGGGAAGTCATTGATATTTTAAGGTTGTTTAAATGAATACTCTAAATTGTAAAACAGAATATATATATTAAAACAGAATATATATATATATATATATATATATATATATATATATATGAGACATTTCATTCTGAATCTGCTAGACAGAGTCAGATAGAGGATGAGGACAGGTGGGTTTCCTGCTGCCCCAACGTAAATTCTGTCCACACCCGTGGGTGCATCAAATGTGCTTTAAATGTATTGTGTGTGCAGCCTAGGAGGCAATAGGCTAACACACCTAATCAGTGCAACTTGAAAAACAAACAAGCACGTTTTCCATGGGCCAGTTTCTTCATGAACGTCACTCTCATCTGAGACCAACTGAAGTTCTGCATCACTTCATGACCTGCCCCTCACAGAGATCAACCCTCTTCCTGTTCCCCCTCAAGCTTAACCTAAGCCTTGTACTTGCACAAATATAGCATACAAATCGGCTCCGGCGTACCCATTCGTCCTTCACTGTGTTTCCCTTGTGTGCTCTTATCCATCCTAATGTGTTTCAATATCCCAGTGTTGTAATCTATTAGCCGTTGCTCTGAGCCCCTACAACCTCCGGGTGCCACAGCTGGGTCTTTTCTTGACAGGTGATTAACCTGCAATCGCACGCCCAAGTGGAGGAATCTTTTCTTCTTCTTTTTTTGCACATCTCATGCAACCAAGATACCCAAGAATCTTAGGTTGGTAAAGAAAAGCTCACTAGAAAGAAACTGACCAGGAAAGTTCAGCAGAGATAATAGGGGCTTTGAATGGCTATGGGGAGAAATTTCTTTATTTTTGCCTTCCACTATCGCAGGAAGAATAATAATTTTATTCATGCATTCATTCATATGCTGTCCATTAGACTGGGTGGCCCCAGCCATTCTGGGCGGCTCCCAACAAGAAATAATAAAAACACAACACAACATCACACACTAAAAACCTCCCTGAACTCCTCCTCAAAACCCAGCTGTTTTGCAGTTAAGACACAGCGCCTAACTTTAGCCAAGATGGGGCTGCCTTGGGTAGCTGTATTACTTCTCCCAGTGCAAAGCAAATAGTGTGTCCACACTGAAAAAACTGCATCTGATACATTTGATTGACCTACTAAATATCCTCCAACATTTTTCCAATGAAAATAGGGACGTCCCATTCCATAATGATAAATTTACTATTTATACACACACACACACACACACACACACACACACACACACACATACATCTTCCTGGGTTGTCGCTGACACTCTGGGCAGCTTCCAACATATCTGGAAACATAATAAAATATTTTTTTTTAAAAAAACAACCCTTCCCTATACATGATTGCCTTCAGATGGCTCAGGGGTCAGATAACTCCATACCCTCCAACATTTCCCCAATGAAAATAGGGACATCCTAAGGAAAATTCTTGGATCCAATCAGAAACCAGGACGGCTTCTCTAAATCAGGGACTTCCCTGGAAAACAGGGACACTGGGATGGTCTGCTACTATGTGAAATCAACAACAATGTCAGTTTGTAGAATTTATTGTATTCTTTGCTCCAGATAAAGTCCACCAGCCTGACTCCCCAGTGCTTTTCAGAAAGCTGCAGAAGACATGGCCGTTTATACTATCTAAGGCTGCAGCCCTATACATACTTTCCTGGGAGTGAGCCCCATTGTAACTCAGTGGGACTTACCTTTGAATAGATGTGTATAGGATTGCACAATAAGAGACACTGTTAGGGACTTGTTCTAGTTAATCTGCATTTTGGTTTGTTTTTCTGCATATGCTTCCAGCAGGATGCATTTCCCATCGCCTGTTGCTGTTCAACTGGAGACACGAGGGGTGGCCAGACATGCAAAGTATGAGCTGTTCAACCAGACTATGGTTCACTACTGTCATTACTGCAATACAATTGGTTTGAATTTATTTGCATGGTGCTAAGATCTCCAATGTAGCGGCGGAGGAAGCCGCTCGGGCACCTGGGGCGGTGTGCCCAGGGGCGAGGCAAGCCACCCGTAGGGGCAGGAAGAGGGCGGGATGCACCGCAGGGCCTCTGGAGTCTGCCTGCCTTCTCCCACTCAGCCGACCTACAGCTGGGGGGGAGAAAGCGGGCAAACTGTTGGGGCATTGCGGAGCCTGTGTGCTCCCAAGCCACCGCGTCTCTCCCAGGCATTTTGTCACCCCCCTCAGTGGTGACACCCGGGGCGGACCATCCCCACCGCACCCCCTTCCTCCGCCCCTGCTCTAATGTGGTGCTCAGGGGCGCCACTTTGCCCTCAGACACCCACTGAGGCCTATCACCCTTACCCTCTCAATTTTTATTTTTTAAATCCAGTTGTGGTGGTGGTGGGGTTGTGTGGTGTTTGTGGGAAGGTTCCTGATCCTTTGTCTGTCTCTCTGTGTGTTTTAGGGTTCATGCAGATGTTTTGCCTGTTTTGGGGAGGGCAAAGGGAATCTAAGCATCCATTTTTCTTCTGTGAAATTAGCATGTTGTGGTGCCCATGATAGTTTTCTAGATTTCCAAATGTGACCCCCTCCTCGAGCTATAAAATAGGATGGAAGCCATGAGCTACAGTGAACTTGCAAAGAGGGCTATCCTATCCTCAGCCAAATAAACAAGGTTATGAATTAAGTCCTGTTGCAGCAAGCCCTATAGCAAACTCTAAATATACTCTGGCATTACTGGACTACCTCTTCGCCCTGCCCACTTGACTTCCCTGCTTGAAAAAGTTTGTGGTCTTTCATGCAGGTTTTTCCAGAGTCAGCAGCAAGGTGTGCAATGGCTCTCAGCCTGACAGTGCAAGCCTATTCGGGTCTACTCATTTCAATGGAAGTGTAAAGACTAGAGGATTGTACTGTGAGTCACCTTGGCAGAAGTCCACACAATTGTTTGATATTCAGCAATATAATAGAAAGAGGTGTCTGATCCCAGCTGTGTCCATGTGGTCAATTACCCTTGTTTCCTTCCTGTGAAATGCATATGCTCACCACTTCCATGTTGCTAGCAATTAAGACCAGCTTTAGCCATAGGCAAAACAGGTTTTTGGCCTAGGGCAGCAGATTGCAATAGAGAAATCAAACTCTGCAGTCAAGGACAGAGTTCTTTTTGGATGACACAGTGGTATTTATGAGATGAACATATTTTCATAGCTCTGTATTAGCACACTTTTTTGTCACATTAATTTTTTCTTTGCTACTCAGAATAGCAAATTTCTCCTTTGTCTTCATCCTTATTAAGGAGTGTCTGGGGGTTAAAATTAAAATTTGCCGGCATTACAAAAGATGCTTTCTGAACTTTTCCACATTAGAGGATAATTCTGCCACTTAACAGCATGACTTCCTGCTAGGATGTGCGAACTCCTTTGTGGCTTGCCTTAATTTCCACTCAGTTCTTGAAGCCTTTCCTTGTGAGCACTTAAAACATACCAACCCTGGGATTTTTCCAAGTGATCATAGAAAGAACACAGAAAGTGAGTTAAATCATCATTCTTCCCCTGTTTGTGAACTCCTTGACCCAACATTCCTTCATTTCTCTCTACCTTTCTCTCATTTCTTCATAGTCCAAATCTGGACTATGATAGTCCAAGTCCAATAGTCCAAATCTGGTCCTGAGGCACACCAAAGGTTCTCACATGGGCCAACAGAAGAGCATAAAGGAGTATCTTCTCCAGCAGTAGGACCTGACAGAAGGTCACTAAGGAGCAGGAAGGTGGCATAGGCCTTCCAGTATAACTTCTTCCTCAAAAGTGGCCCTCATTGTAAGCTCTTTTGTTTTATTTATTTCACAGAATTATCTATAGTGCTTGCTCAAAACTAAAAAGACCTCTAATCCATTTCCGAAAGCCTTTCATGGTGGCTGTCTCTCAAGGGCTATGCAGAAAGAAGGGAGAATCACATCAAGTGTCACTTTTACAACTTGAAAAATACTACAAGGTTCTTTTACAGTTAAGAGGTGTAGTCACTGGCGTACGGAGGGGGGCAGGGAGAGTGCACTGCACCGGGTACCATTTGGTGAAAGGGTGCCATCTGTCGGAGGTTCCGTATGACCAAGCTGAAATAGCTCTCTTCCACGACGTACTTCGGAATCCATCAGGCTCTCCTCCGACGACGATAATTAACAACCTAAGCCTTTGATGCGACTTCAGGCATGTTCCCCCATTCCGCAGAGTATCCAAACAGCAGAAGGAGATGGAAATATGTGCTACATCACTACGTTTATTTCTAACTACGCAGGACAGAAAAGAATATGCATCTGCTCTCAGTGAGAGTCAGTGAACAAAGAAACAGGAAACCAGTAACATCAACATCCATCTCCCGTGAGACTTCCAACAGTCTTGAATGTAAACAGAGTCTTGTGACTCCAAAAACTGCTCAGTGGCATAAACAGAAACCTAACACCATCAAGGCCACCGCCCCCCCAGGACACACGCCATGCCCTCCCAGTACACGCACCACGCCCCAGGACACGTGCCACGCCCATGCGGGCAACGTGCCATGCCCCCAGGATGTGCGCCAGCCATGCCCCCACCTGTTCTCTGCTCCAGGGGCTGCAGCATGTTGCTCCGCCACTGGGTGTAGTCAGGGCTTTTTTTCAGCCCAGTTCCAGGTGAGCACCATTGCCGTTATAAGAGGAGAAGGCAGGCGTTCATGGTGAGTTCTGGCACCTCTTTTTCCAGAGAAATAGCACTGGGCGTAGTGGTATTCCTCCACAGCATGGGAAAATTAACCACTTGATTTATTAATTAAACATTATGTGACTGATTTATTTTTACACTGTTTGCACCCCACATTTTCAGCTTCCCAAAGCTCCTAAGGCAGCTAACAACACAAAGGGAAAAAACCATGAAAGACAAAATGGATAGAATTAAAAGTACAAGAAGTAAAATGCATAAGTAAAAGAAACGCTTGGCGGGAAGGTGGGGGGACAACGGCCATATTTCCCCAACTGCTTTGAAGTAAAGAAAATCCAGATTTTTTAAAAGGGCCTAAAATGCCCAAGATTTACTTTTTTAAAATGCATTTGTCTGGTATCTAAAATACATTAGTGTAAATACCAGGCTGCATTGATACAGATAATCTCTATTGTTTTAAACATATTTGGCAATCCAAATTTGTGGGAGCGAGCCCGAACACAAGTGCAACAAGACTCCTTGTACCCACCTCCTCCTCACCTTGTTTTTATTTTCTAAGAATATTGGGAAAGCTCCTATAAATGTACTAAACACAGTATAGGCACCTGCATCCTCTCTCTCTCCCTGATATATTGTGTGCGCTAGATCATAAATATGCATTTACATGACGGTGATGCTGATAACAGATATGAAGCAAATAGAAAATCTCACATTCAACAAGAGAAGACTTCGATTTTTTCCCCCCATCAGCCTATATGTCTTGCTCTCAAATTCATTTATTTCCACTGGATACAATCTAATACAGCACGAGAGCAGTCCAGCCGCCTCTGTGGTACACTACCTGTTGAAATATACATAGCCACCACCTGGGGTGAGGATAAAACCTCAAAATGGAGAATAAATAACTTATTGTAAAGAACCAGATATCCAATTGTTATTCACAGTAATAGAAAAAGAACTCCTGCTTTATAATTTAGGGACTCCATCAGGTTCATATCTTTGCAATGCACTGAAGTCATATATCAGGTAAAAGGGAGAATAAGCATTTACTTTTCCATTAGGAAAGGAGGGAGGGAGAGAAGGTGGCTTGATATATAAATGCGAGATCTACCAGGGTGGTAGCAGGCAAGTCCTATACGGCTGAAAAAAGCTACACTTGGTCTTCCAAAACGAATACAGATTTAATTTTAATAGGATCATGGGAAGAATATATGAAAGCCAAGAGAATGAAGGAAATGATAATGTCCTTAAACAAGAAAAAATAAGGAAGCTGGGAAAATAATCTACTAAGCCCAAGGGTCAAAAAGACACAAGACGTCAACATTGAGAACAGATTTGTGTTTCTGGCCCCAAGCCAGCCAGAGAATGAATTCCTAATGGAGGTGATGTCTTCTTCTTATTCCATGCAAGGTATTACACCAGGCTACATTAATCATCAACAATGTCTTAACAGCAAATCCATGGACTTGTAAGGTAGCTAAGGCTGAGCTGAGCACCTTGGCCTCTTGGCAAGAACAAAAATCAAATGCCACAATATCACAGCAAGTAGAAACCAGTGGGGGGCAGGGGGGGAGTGGATAGAATGTCGGCAACAACCACACACACACACATACAAAAAAACAGATTTGAAGATACCTGCAGTAAGCTGACATTTGGACATTGTGTTTCATTTTTCAGAACAGATGGCTATTATGTGAAAGGCACGAAATATGACATTTTTCACTAGCTAGCAGTGGGATTCCTGTTATATCTGTTACTTGCTCTCCATGTGAGAGTCAGAGAGAAAGAGTGTATTTATTCACTGAACTTTTGCATTGCCAAAAGCAATCTCACTGCCTGAGACCTAACCTAGTTTTGAGATAGTTTTCTACTGCTGGGGCTTAACTGGAATTTCTAAGGCTGCTGAAGGCTGTCCCTGTAGTACCCAACAGGGCAAGAGGTAGAAAGATGGTTCTCCAAAATAACAGGTCCCTTTAAAAACAGGGACAGCATGGTGTGGGGAACCCCAACTTTGAACCCCACGCAGATGCCAGCACAGCACCTGCAAGTGGAGCTCATGGATCAGTTCTTAATTAGCATGTAGCCAGCATTGCAACGACTCAATGGATTTGCATGATCTGTGCAAGACGTTCATCTTCTCATTCATTTGAATGGTAATTAAATATTACAATCCAGAGGCAATATACTTCTGAGTAATGAATGTTTGTAACAAGCAGTGTTGTAGGGCGTAACCTTCGTGGCCTATTTTGTGAGTTCCCAGAGAGTTTTGGCGGGCCATCCTTGGAAACAACCCTACTAGATTAAAATTATCAGTGTGTCTTGTTCAATACAACTTTGAACACAACCTAGGTGAGGCATCTTCATCTCTTACACTTACACACACACACACACACACACACACACACACTTCTTTCAGACCAGAAGACATCAGTGTGTCTTGTTCAATACAACTTTGAACACAACCTAGGTGAGGCATCTTCATCTCTTACACTTACACACACACACACACACACACACACACACACACACACTTCTTTCAGACCAGAAGACATGGCTTGGGTTGACCCATCAGAATCAGAAAATTGTCTCCTGGTGCAGTCCATCATCCACTCATCGAAAGTGTCAACCGAGGTCCTTTTGGTTCCCAGGTAATGTCCCAATGCACAGCAGGCCTGCACCACCTGAGTGCCTTTATAAGATTTCAAAAGGCATCTACATCCTGCTGAAACAACAGTTGCCCTTGTCAGAGGTGAGAAGCCATAAGCCAGTGCTCTATCCAAGGTCCTGAACTTCTCTGCCCAGTTCCTGACAGATTCTGCTCTAGCAGCTGAGTCCAGACCGTGCCAACCAAGAATTGTATTTGTCCAAGTCTCCCTTTGCTAAAGCCTAACTTTGACAAGAGAGGGACGCGGGTGGCGCTGTGGGTTAAACCACAGAGCCTAGGACTTGCCAATCAGAAGGTTGGTGGTTCAAATCCCTGCAACGGGGTGAGCTCCCGTTGCTCGGTCCCTGCTCCTGCCAACCTAGCAGTTCGAAAGCACGTCAAAGTGCAAGTAGATAAATAAGTACCGCTCTGGTGGGAAGGTAAACGGCGTTTCCGTGTGCTGCTCTGGTTTCACCAGAAGCGGCTTAGTCATGCTGGCCACATGACCCGGAAGCTGTACGCCGGCTCCCTCGGCCAATAATTTGAGCTGAGCGCCGCAACCCCAGAGTCGGTCACGACTGGACCTAATGGTCAGGGGTCCCCTTTACCTTTAACTTTGACAAATGTGACTCTTCCACAGTGGTGGGGAACCTCTGGCCAGCAAGTCAATCTTGACCCACCAAGGTCAATTTGGCCCACCTGGCTATTTTCCCCAACCACATTCACTTTCAATCAGCTGATATCACTAGGTGATGCCAGCCTAGTCTACCTCACAGCACTGCTGTGAAGACCTAGATTTATTACCCTGAACTGGGATGAAGGATATATCTTTAAAGGTCAATACATGGAATTTGATGGTTCCAAGCTTTGCCCACATTGAACTGCCTCTTGCATCGAGTGCCCACTTATGTGTGAGCCACTTGTGCATTCATTTTAAAACCCAGCTAATTAAATGGAAAATTATACACAAAAATACATAACAATACCATGCATATACAACAGTCAAGCCTCATGTGTTACTATATTTCTAAAGCACCATTTTATCACTATTGAAATGTAAGTGTATTGTATAGTTATACTCACTGTTGTATGTATCTGCTAATGTGCTGGTTACTTCAGGAAACCTGGAGCGCATATGTGTATAATAGTTTAGGTATAATAATGCAGGTAATGTGCAAGAATTACTCTATTTTTAGCAGAGCCTATAAAAAAATAACTAGCTGCTCACAAAGAGCAAGGAGCAAGGCAGAGATGTGGGAGGGGGGGAGATAAGCTTGACATCAAGATTTTCATTGACTTCCATCTCTCCCTGAGCTCTTTGGAAGATGGACCAAATAATAAAAAATACAGCAGATAAATAGTTTCATACTCTCCTTCCCCTGTGTAGAATTGTGTGGCAGAACTTCAACTTGAAGCATACTATGTGCATATACCATGTGCAGAACCCTGTACATATTTCTGTCATCATAATGGCACTTTCCTAACTTCCGTGATGATGGATATGAATACCAGCTGTGTCTGTGTACTGATACTTTCACACTAAGACTATAATAGGGAGGCACAAACCAAGTTGGCGAAGAACAGCATCCATGCAGCTTTCCACAACATATAGTGTTCGTTTTAGCAGCAGAACTAATTCAGGGAGGAGATAAATATTACAGACATCAAATGGCATTTAGAAACCACAGCTGCCCAGTCCTTCTAGAGGAGACGTCAGCTAATTCCTGGGTAAGAGATGTTAATTGTCTTAATTAACCATCTCAATTTGGCCATCGGACAACTGGAGTGTGACCTGATGTGTGGTCTTGCAGAAGCAAAGGCAGAGTCCTAAAATGCATTTTGAGTTGGGTGAGAACACAAGAAGGATAATATGGAAGACAGGGACAAGGATGGGTAATGCAATTCTATGCAAATATGTCTAACAAGCTTCAACCTGCAAACATTTGTATACAGACTATTTCAAAATGTTCTTCCTGTAGCTGAATGGGGGGAGGGAGGCAGAGAAGCACAGTTTCCAGTTCCTGTCAACCTTTGAAATCAGAATTAACAAAAGCATGTGCTGATTTATATGTACAGGTGCCACTTTAGAAAGGATTAAAACATTTTAAATACGAATGCAGTGCATTTAATCATTATCAGAAAGACATGCTTAGTCTGCTGCCCAGCTGCTAACTGCTGATGGACAACTAGAAGGTCTCAGAGTTGTCTTCTTATGATTATATATCTGTTAACCCAGATTTGGTCTGACTTAACTAGAAGGGCACCTTCAAACAGAGGATTGCCCTCTGTAAAGTAGGACACATGGCCACCATAGAACATAAGCCAATGTCAGGATCAGGCCAATGTCTCATCCAGCATCCTATTTTCATAGCAGCCCACCAGATGCTAGGTAGATAGAGCAGAAGAGGAAAAAGATACAGCCCACAGATTGAAGCCAAGCACTATTACCGGTAAGTCCTGCCTTCTCCTGCCTTGTAGTTTATAGTGTGTGGGGCTATGCCTTCAACCTGCCCTGATCAGAGTTTTCTGCGGAATCTTATAGCCCCAGCTCCACACCAAGTACCAGGCCCCTTCTTCCAGATGATTGCACTCATTTCTAGACAGTTTTTGGTTGTAACTGTTGCTACTACTTGAGCCAATGCAGTAGTAAAGGTAAAGGGACCCCTGACCATGAGGTCCAGTCGTGACCGACTCTGGGGTTGCGGCGTACAGTTTCCGCGTCATGTAGCCAGCATGACTAAGCCGCTTCTGGTGAAACCAGAGCAGCGCACGGAAACGCCGTTTACCTTCCCGCTGGAGCGGTACCTGTTTATCTACTTGCACTTTGATGTGATTTCGAACTGCTAGGTTGGCAGGAGCAGGGACCGAGCAACAGGAGCTCACCCCATTGCAGGGATTCGAACCACCGACCTTCTGATCAGCAAGTCCTAGGCTCTGTGGTTTAACCCACAGCACCACCCGCGTCCCAATGCAGAGAGACCAAATTGGGTAAGAATGTGTTTCTGTGTGTAGCTATCATAACTCACTAGTAAGAGGGAAGAAGGAAGGGTGCAGCAAAACACAGTTCAGTTCCCCCAGTCCTTCCTTTTCTCTTCCTAATCAGCAAAATTAGAGGTTTTACATGTGCATGCACCTTATTTGCATATGCCCAATTTTCTGCAATTAGAGTTCCAGATTCCACTCCTGTTGCTGCTCTTTAACCACATATTTACTACAGTTCTTGTGCAAATGGTCCTGATTTGTCACTCACAGTGACCTCGGTGACACCGGTCTCTGACTCTGCTATCTTGCTAACTGCATCTAAAGTAATGGGCTATGAAACCTATGGCTATAATGAAGGTTTAAAAGTGATAAATAAAAGGATTGCCTTATAAAAATACAAGCATTCAGTTGCTTTAACGCTGTAACTTGAATGTTTTTAGGCTAGTCAATGCCAGTAGGTAAAAGCTTTAAAATCTATATTAATGGCAACTGAAGGACATTCCTTGACCCCAGGTGCCCGACTGCATTGTGCTAAGTGGGTTTTTCAAAAGCTGGGTTAACGGATAAAGAACTGGGAAAATCTCTTTCTAAAGGTCACCTATTGGGGCTTGAAAACACCAAGAAACATAACCATGTTGACTTCTCTTTGTCGCTAATGTTTTCACAGTAGTGGATCTGTCATGGATCTGTCTGTAAATTCTGGATCAAATGTTCATACGGTCCCTCTAGATGTCTTAGGCTTACCTGGAGCTTTGAAGAGATGAGTGAAAGAAACTCAGTCCCATCAGTCCATTTGTGTATAGTCAAACTTCAGTTCCCAAACGCCTCCATTTTGGAATGGTTCAGCTCCCAAATGCTGAAAACCTGGAAGTAAGTGTTCCGGTTTTCAAACATTTTTTGGAAGCTGAACATCCGACGCGACTTCTGTTTGAGTGCAGGAAGCTCCTGCAGCCAATCAGAAGCTGCACCTCGGTTGTCGAAAATTTCGGAAGCCAAACAGGCTTCCGGAATGAATTACGTTCAATCAACAACCGCGGTTTGACTGTATGTATGTATGTATGTGTGTATGTACCCTGCCTTTTTCCATACTATGACTCTAGCCCAATGGTAAGTTCTTCCCAGAAACATCTTTTCCCACACAATACAGTATCTAATGAAAGCAGAAGCATACATATTATTAAATAGTTCATAAAGTGGGTGTTTTTTTATCCATTCTTTTTTCCCCTCTTTTGACAGATAGCATAGCTCTACTTTCTCTCATTTGTGAACATTTTTTCTCAAATGAACTATGAATAATTAAAATCTAACTCCGTTTGGCCTTTTATTTTCCTTAATTGAAGAAATTAAAGATGTATGTGCTAAGGATGTACGCACTCAGACTTCAAGGACGGCATATGAAAATATATATATTATTTTATTCAAATAGCAGGCTGTAACAGTAAGGTACATTTTTAGAACTGATTCTTAATGAAATTTTCTATCCAGTGGGGCAAATTAACAAAAAACAAAAAAAAAAGCCATTATATCAGGCTCACTAAGCCCAAATGCAAGTGTTCCAAAAAGGTCACATCAACCACTGCATCAATCCAATCCTACAAAACACAATCACCTGGACTGACATATGGACGTCCGATGTACACACAGAGCTGGCCTGTCTACTGCAGCTTCCTCTTCCATCTCAATAGAGGGGGTAGCTATCCACACAAATAAATTACAGACAACCGAAGCTGTCCATCCATTGAAATAAATAAGCAAGCCTACTCTCATCAAAATGAGGGATGCGGGTGGCGCTGTGGGTTAAACCACAGAGCCTAGGGCTTGCCGATTGGAAGGTTGGCAGTTCGAATCCCCGCGACGGGGTGAGCTCCCGTTGTTTGGTCCCTGCTCCTGCCAACCTAGCAGTTTGAAAGCACAAAGTGCAAGTAGATAAATAGGTACTACTCCGGCAGGAAGGTAAACGGTGTTTCCGTGTGCTGCTCTGGTTTGCCAGAAGTGGCTTAGTCATGCTAGCCACATGACCCGGAAGTTGTACGCCGGCTCCCTCAGCCTGTAAAGCGAGATGAGCACCGCAACCCCAGAGTCGTCCGCGACTGGACCTAATGGTCAGGGGTCCCTTTACCTTTACTCTCATCAAAGTTCAATGTCTGCTTTAGGGGTGGGGCATTGTAATTTAAGTATCATAGTAACAATATACTATTATACACATTTAGAACCATAGTATGAATAGGCGAGGCTTGCATCTCCCACCTCTTATTGTCATAACCAGCCCAACTGATTATTGATTGATTGTTTAATTTCTATACCATATAATATATTAAAAATATCTCTAAGCTGTGTACAGAAAACCAAAACAATAGTCAACTTAAACTAAATATTATAAAAATACAGTGGTGCCTCAGTTTTCAAACATCTGCATTGACGAACATTTCAGTTCCAATACCGTAAACCCAGAAGTAAATGCTTCGGTTTTCGAACGTGCCTCAGAAGTTGAACATGCCATGCAACTTCCATATTGAGTTTTCTGCACTGAGTTTTCTGTATTGAGTTTTCAGTTTTTGAACATTTTGGAACTCGAATGGTCTTCCAGAATGGATTACATTCGAAAACCAAGGTACCACTGTACACAGTTGCATATAGAAATGTTACATTAATACAAATATTTGTATTCCCTCTGACACACCCTCCCTCTTAGCCTTGGGGTTCTCACCCAGGGTCTGAACAAAATCTCAGCTCACCCACAAAAGTTTCACAACAAGAAGAGTTCCTGGAAAAAGCGGACATCACTCTCTCTAGGCTTGTTGACCCAAGGTAGATGATGCTTGCTCATTCACCTGCAGTCTCCACCCCCACTTCCAGGTGCAACAGCTTTGGTGAAGATTAAGAGATATGAAAACTCTCACATTTGCTGGTGTTTAGATTCTGCAAGAAACTAAGATCTAGCTGTATTTCCAGTAAGACAAGTGTTGCTTCATGCATTACCAAATTTCAATACGGAAAGCACTTCCAAGCGCAAATGAGTGTGAAGCTCAGATCACGCTGACTGTAATATGTCACAAACAACCACGTGATTTTTTTCACTATGTGTTCATGTGCTGGAAACCTATGATTAGCTGTGGCTTTCCAGAATGTTCGCATCAGGGATGGGGAACGTGTGGCCCCCGCAGATAATTCCAGACTCCAACTCCCATCAGCCCCAAACAGCATAACCAATAGTTAGGGATGATGAAAGCTATACCCTAGCTGTCAGAAGTTCAGCCTACACTCGAGTAGGACCCTGGCAGAGACACATGCCTGACTGGCATGTTCCCTCCCTCCTGGTCGATCATTCAGGAGCTTCAAAAGATTTCTTCTGCCCAAACATCACAGCAACCAATGCCAACGGACATCGGCACACTTAGGGATCTGCAGAGTCTGCGCAGTTCGCGTGACTGACCTCAGCAACTCAGCATTTTGGCTAATCTACTTTATTTACATATAAACACACACACGGAGCACTGCAACATAGCTCCCTCTCTCTCTAGCATCAGACAGCAAAGAGAAAAAGAACAAAGGACAATAGTCCCACTTCACGGAACACAGTACCACAAACATCCTGTCTCTGTCACTTCCCACTCTGTGGAGTCAAACATATACCATCATGTGAAAGACAACAATCCTATGACTGCAATCATGGATCAGGAATTCTAACACTAGCAACATCTAGAGCACTGCAGCTTCCATGTCTCTTGTTTGCACCATGCAAATGTTGGGTGGGGGGCTCAAATGTACAATAGCCACATGTTATCATTATGTATATGTGTTTTGCAGGGACGTGGGTGGTTAAACCACAGAGCCTAGGACTTGCCGATCAGGTGGTGACAGTTCGAATCCCTGCGACGGGGTGAGCTCCCGTTGCTTGGTCCCTGCTCCTGCCAACCTAGCAGTTCAAAAGCACGTCAAAGTGCAAGTAGATAAATCTGGCGGGAAGGTAAACGGTGTTTCAGTGCGCTGCTCTGGTTCACCAGAAGTGGCTTAGTCCTGCTGGCCACATGACCCAGAAGCTGTACGCCGGCTCCCTCAGCCAATAAAGCGAGATGAGCACCGCAACCCCAGAGTCGGTCACAACTGGACCTAATGGTCAGGGGTCCCTTTACCTTTACCTATGGCTGACAGACTTGGTGTTGATTCCTATTTCGAAATGAATGTTCTTGTAGGAATTGCTTAAGATATGCTGCATCCCAGGGTGAAGATGCTGGGTGATCTATTTTACCTGTTCCAGTCATGTTCTCATTGATCATACTCATTTCCAAATACACCGAGGTGGACCTCTCGCTTGTAGCCACTGCCTTTACTTTGACAGCTTTTCCAATATCCGTTGCAAACCTCTCAGGGAATTTGATTTCCATTGTTAGCCATTGCTGCTGTATATAACTGCACAAATACACTGAAACATCTCCACAACAAGACTACCCAGGACTTGGGGGGGGGGGGAGGGAATGTGCACTGAAGTTGCTAAGCGATGGCAGTGTACTTACCTGTTATGCGCCATTTCACAAAGTCAAGTGCTTAAAAGCAAGAAAACCAATGGTGAAAACACAAATCTTTCCGTGCTTACATGATATACTAAGCCACATTATCTTTGCCAAATGCAATGGCTTGTTTGTGCTTCGTACCACAAATCTTACCATCTCCCTTGAATCCTGAAGCCCACCTTGAAATAAACATTATTTGCATCTTTTTTTCTTATGCCATCTGCACATCGAAAAGAATGTTCTCCACCACCCACCCACCCAAGAATATGCATATGAAGTTAAGACCAAGTATTATTTCCCAGTATGTTTGCACAAGGACAATCGGCATAGCTCCCTATCTGCATTATCACAGTTTTATTTGTAAACTGCAATGAACAGAATGTTCATTCGGACATGCACCTTGCCGCAAACAGGTCACATATGTGGGTCACTATTCAGCAGAGACCACAAATGGGACAAAGTCTTCTGCCCCCTCACAATCCTCCCTCCCCCCATCAAAGAGCAGAGAAGAATGTTTGCACAATGCTCTTATAAGCTGCACACATATGTTTTAAATTTTCTTTCCCTAAAGAGATCTAGTTAAGAAGCCCCCCCCCAAAAAAACCCACATATGCAAATTGGAACAGAGAGGATGGCTTTTAATGTATTGTTCAGATAGCAGGGACTGTGACAAGATAAGTCATGTGATGCATAATTGGCTCTGTAATATAATGTATACACTTTTATTAAAGTACATGAATAAAATTATTTTGTCAATCACTGCTAGAGAAAAAAGGCCCTGGAGGAGCATTAATTCATCTACTGTCACTTGATGCCAATGTAGGACTCTTTCCGCAGAGATGCACTTTTAAAAATGTTGCTCTTCACACACACACACAGAGAGAGAGAGAGAGAGAGAGAGAGAGAGAGAGAGAGAGAGAGAGAAGTTACCATATATGTTTGTTGTGGCACAATCAGTGGCAAATAACAGGTAAACTAAGGGAGGGCTGGTAGGTGAGGGGCCCCCAAAAAATTCCAGTGAAAGGGTTAAAAGGTAAAGGGACCCCTGACCATTAGGTCCAGTCGTGACCAACTCTGGAGTTGCGGCGCTCATCTCGCTTTACTGGCTGAGAGAGCCGGCATTTGTCCGCAGACAGCTTCTGGGTCATGTGGCCAGCATGACTAAGCCAATTCTGGTGAACCAGAGCAGCGCACGGAAACGCTGTTTACCTTCCCGCTGGAGCGGTACCTATTTATCTACTTGCACTTGACGTGCTTTCGAACTGCTAGGTTGGCAGGAGCAGGGACCGAGCAACGGGAGCTCACCCTGTCACAGGGATTCGAACCGCTGACCTTCTGATTGGCAAGTCCTAGGCTCTGTGGTTTAACCCACAGCGCCACCCGCATCCCAGTGAAAGGGTTGCCCCCCCCCAAAAAAAGTTGGTTATATTAATCTAAAAAGTAAAAGTTTTTTCCATGGCTGGATCATGCCCTATTTTTATTTTCGTTTGAAGAGGTGTGTATAGAGGTGAGGAATCCTTATCTTTCTCTTTCTTTTTCTTTCTCTCTTTCTCTCTTTCTCTCTTTCTTCCTACATTGCTAATGAAGCAACTCTGACCATGTTCCCAGCCCACATTTCTTTGCATATGTTTTTTTTCCCTGATGTTCTTCCACCTGTTCAGAATTAAGCAGGCATGAAAAGACTGATCAAATTAAATAAAAACGCTTTTCCTTATCTTTGTTCTTGCTTTAGCCTTATCTGGGTTAATTGGGTTCACATACCTATAACAAATAGACAATCTGTAAAAAAGCAGAACAAAAGGGGAAAAAGAAAAGGGGGGAAAAGCTTTCTTTCCTTAAGGATTTGTTCGAGAAAGAAGAGGAGCCAGGCAAAATGAAGCCTTCAAGGAAGGTGTATCCCAAACATTTTTGTTCCAGCTGGTCAACACTTAGAAAAGCAATCCTCTCCTCTTTTCTCCATTCCTCCATCTTCTTATAACAGTTACATGCAGGAAATGTATAAAAACATGAAGATTTTATGCTATGACTTAATCTTTGGGGCCATAGACGCTGTTTTAGATCGCTTGTACACTGAACAGTGGTAGGGAACATTTTTCAGCCAGAGTGACATATTCCTTTTTTATGTCTTAAATTTTATTACATTTTCAGCAGTGTAACATATACGTTTCAATACTTAATAAATTCATTTTATTTTATTTTTTCCCCTTCTCATCCCATTTTCCATGTTTTTTTATTTCTCCCCCTCTGCTGCTTGCTACCTTTTATCCCTTATATACCATAACAACAGAAATATAATTTCTCCCAGTGAGTTGCCTTAATTCCGAATGACAATCCCGGAACGGATTAAGTTCTAGAACCAAGGTACAACTGTACTGGTCTTGCTGTCCTCCAAGGAGCCTGGCTTAAATACAGTTCAGAAGAGAGGGATTGATGGCATACAGCTGGCCCTCACAAGTCTCTTCCAGAGCAGCAAAAGGAAAGGGAGAGCAATGATTGTCAATCTCTTCGCCAGCCGCCCAGAAGTACCAGCTGCCGGTGCAGGTCTTGTTGCAAAGGATTGAGTTACTTTCTGGAACACTAGAGGGGGAGATTGGTGAAAACCACCTCTTCCCCCAGAGGAGTAACAAAGTCAGGTGGTACCCGGTGTGGAAAATTATTTGCCACCCCTCCACATCGACAGCTTGGGGTAGGCTTGGGAGTTTTGGTAGGCAGCACACCGAATGTCACCCCTGGGTGAGCCACCTGCCCGTGACTCCCAAGCCTCCCCTGAGCTGTCAAAATAAAGGGGGAAGGGGCGAAGGCCGCCAGCAAAGCAGCACAGCTCCCCCCTCCCCCAATGGCTTGGGGTAGGCTTGGGAGCTCCCTCCTGGTCGATCGTTCGGGAGCTTCAAAAGCTTTCTTCTGCCCGAACATCACAGCGACCGATGCCAACAGACATCAGCACACTTAGGGATCCGCAGAGTCTTTGCAGCTTGTGTAACAGACCTCAGCAACTCAGCATTTTGGCTAATCTACTTTATTTACATATAAGCACACACGGAGCACTGCAACATGGCTCCCTCTCTCTAGCATCAGACAGCAAAGAGGAAAAGAACAAAGGACAATAGTCCCACTTCACGGAATACAGTAACACAAACATCCTGTCTCCATCACTTCTCACTCTGTGGAGTCAAAACATATACCGTCATGTAATAGACAAAAACCCCATGACTGCAATCATGGAGCAGGAATTCTAACATCCCCACCCCTTCCTATGTCTCTGCTTCCCCCAATGTGAGGGAGCCTCTTCCAAGAAGAGAAGGAGCATGTTATTTTGCAAAAGGCGAACTCAGGACCCAAGCCAGTATGTCTAAGCACTGGGTCAACATAAGAGTCCAAAACAGAATGGCTATTGCTTGATTACTGTACATTTGGGGAAATTGCAGTTGTGTTCAGTTACTACTGTCTTCTCCTGCCTGCACTGAATATGCCACTGGGAGAATATCAAGAGGCACTAGTGCTGATGGAGAGACAGCAGGATACAGAGGCGATTGCCGCTTTTCTGTGCCAGCTTCCCATCAGCTCAGATTCATCTGCCATCAAATATTGCATAGTAGGAAAGCGGGAACCTCCTCCTCCTGTGACAGCCCACCCCAAAGTGATTCTCAACCTGATTGTCACTTCACCAGTGCATAACAGTAATCCAATGCTTGATGCTGTGCTTTGACCATAAATCATCATTCCCGATTTCTGTTCTATATATATCCAGAAAAGAGGTATTTGACTCGCCCTACACAGATTTTTACTTAATCCTTTATTCAAATGAATATGCCCCACCTTTAATTCCCAGATTTCAGTTTCAAATGTTGCACAGGATCAACGCAGTGTGAAACTAACCAGATCACATGACCCATGAAGCAACAGCTCTGCAGCCATGAAAGTTGATTGTACTGATTTCTGGCCTATTCTACAATATACGCCTTGACGTTTAGTAAAATTAACCGCGTCTGCTATGAAGGTTATAAAACGTCCTATGTGAATGCAGTCATCTGCAGAGACGACAATATTATGGTTTGCATGCTTAAGGATTCCGTATACAATGTTAAATTTTGATCCACAATCCAACAAGCAATGGATAAGTGTGTTTAAATGCCGCTGAAATAAATGGGGACTTGAATTAACACAACAGTGTACTGCACTGTCACTTTTACTTGAAACTATGTGGTCTTTTCTTTTTTATATATAACTTCAAATTAACCGGGAGTAAGAGGTTCGGAGTTGGTGGAGTTGGTGGATTTTTGATTGTTTGTTAAAGTAGCTGAAATTCTTCCAGTTTATTTAAGCTTCGTTTAATTCAAAATCCCATCTGCCTTTTTTCTTCTTTTTTTTTTTTTTTGTATTTCGAAAGCCTAAATAAGAGCAGTTAGTCTTTTTGCCAATGGTTCTTTGATGGGGGGGGGCACCCTTAAAAGTGCATCTTTTAACAAAAGAAAAATGCCAGTTCCCACCCATCTGCCCACCCCACGCCTGGCTTTTCAAAATAGCTCCATATATTTGTAACAAACCATTTACCAAATGCATGTATCTTCTTTATTGTTCTTCATAAACAGGCTGTTGGATCTTGCTAGCTTCCACTGTGAAAAATGAAAGAATTTCCTCCCATTCGTGCCTCTCTTATCTCATAATTGTTTTGTTCAGAGCAGTAGGGACCAATATAAATGTCTCTGCTGCTTTATTTGTCCTTTCCAAGCTCATTCATGCATTTTCTCTGGGGCATTCCCGCCCCCCCCCCCTTCAATTCTGCTTTTGTATCTGTTTACTGTTAAACGTGCATGCAGCAAGTAAAATTGTTTGGGTTTTTACTGCTAAGTCTTGTGTAATGAAGATGGGGGGGGTGAAGAAGACGGTTCTGATATGCTTAATTCGTTGCAGCTTGAGGCGTTGATAACACATCCAAGACCAGCCTTCACCAACCCAGTTCCCTTCAGCTGTTTTGGACTACAACCCTTTCCCAGCCCCGTCCTAGAATAAAAAGGTAAAGGTAAAGGTACCCCTGACCGTTAGGTACAGTCGTGGATGACTCTGGGGTTGCGCGCTCATCTCGCTCTATAGGCCGAGGGAGCCGGTGTTTGTCCGCAGACAGCTTCTGGGTCATGTGGCCAGCATGACTAAGCCGCTTCTGGCGAACCAGAGCAGTGCATGGAAATGCCATTTACCTTCCCGCCAGAGTGGTACCTATTTATCTACTTGCACTCTACATGCTTTCGAACTGCTAGGTGCGCAGGAGCTGGGACCGAACAGTGGGAGCTCACCCCGTCACGGGGATTCGAACCGCCGACCTTCTGATTGACAATACCCGTGTCCTAATTTATAGAGAAGGGCTGTCTGAAAGGCTTTCAGATGATAGTTCTCTATTTGAAGCTGTTCTGTACTGGAAAAGCTGTCCAGTCCAAGTCTGCCTTACAGACAAAGCAGCATAACTGTCAGCCTCCCTGTGGAGATCTGATGTGGGGCTGAGTATTTAACAGTCCTGTTCATCAAAGATCAAGTAAAAGCATAATTATATTCTGAGCGAGAAAGAAGAACACAAGATATCTCATATACTTTAGGAGCTGACACTGCATGACATATTGCTCTTGAGTAGGGATCTGAGAATCAGTGAGTTTCAGTTCTCTCAGTTTCTAATTTTTCCATTCCTAAATTCACATTTTGCAATAATTTTGCAAAATTAAAAAAACTCATGAAAATTAATCAACATTTTACTGCTAATTTCTTCTAATAAACACATTTTTGTATGCAGTCTTGGTCAATGTGTACATTTTTGCAACAATTTTTTCCTAGTATAAAGTGCACTTGCACATTATTTTTATGGATATGTTCACTTTTATGCAAACTTTTACCAAATGTATGCATTTTTGTAGCATTGGTTGGTTGGAAAAAAATGTATCACAAGATTTGGAGGGGTGCAATTTTTGAAGGATGGCTGTGTTTTCTTCTCATATTATTTCTGAATGTGTGGATTTGATAAATTCAGCTTTAAATGCAAAACAAATCAAATTTCTCCCCCTGATGAAGGCAGTGTGGGTGAGGCTTGAAAGCTACAAATGCAAATATTCACAGCATGGATAACAGGATTGTGATCTTCCTACATTTCCCCCATTGATAATTAGACTGCTTATTTGTTTTAATTTTAAATAAATAAAATGGGGTGAAGTCCACCAATTTCTCCATCTGAGAATGATTTAGTTGGACATCATCTTGTGTTGTTGGGTTTTCTGCTGCTCTTACTGTGATCATTTGTGTTGTAATGGTTTATTTTAAGTGCACTGAATTTAATAGGTCTACTCTGAATAGGACCCAGCTGAATCTTACCCTAAGTCAATAATGTGACGCTCCCCTCCATCACATATGGAGACCAAGGATTTTGTGCAGATGGCTGTATCCAGGATGGAAACCCCCTTCCCCTCCAGACCATTGTTCATCTAGCAACACGCAGACACACCATCCTTTGCATAACATTATTGTTAAAGATTTACAGAGTGTGGGAGGGGGTTGCTTTTTTTTTTTTAAGTCAGCAAGTAAAAAACAGATTGCTTTGGGGTGACTTTCTCTGCAACCATGCAGGACTGTCATCATCAGAGAGAAACGCTGGAGTGGAAGGTGAAACAGATACCACATAAATCTAATGCAGTACTGTCTAGCCTGTTTGGCAGCGGGGCCTTAGGCAAAAGTGTTGTCTGGCACTGCAGTCCAAGATTGCTTATCGAGAGAGAATACCGGAGACAGAATGTTGGACCCTTTAGTTGCAGCTTTAACGGACTCTGGCTACAATATTCAGGGATGCTAAATAATTTGCAAGTGGAAGAGTCCTGAACTGCAATCATTGGAATTATGTCCTGCATTCATTGCAAGGGAATGTTTGCACACATTTGCTCAGAAGTTAAGTACTGCTGAGTTTAATGAGACTTACTCCCAGGTAAGTGGATACTGCAGTCTTGCAGTACAATCGTATGCATGTTTACTCAAAAGTAAGTACCAATGAGTTCACTGCAGCTTACTCCCAGGCAGGGCTTTTTTCAGCAGGAACTCACCGGAACTCAGTTCTGGCACCTCTCAGGTGGGCACCATTGCCATTACAGTGGTACCTTGCTTCTCAAACACCTTGGTACACAAACAACTTGGAACCCAAACCCTGCAAACCCACAAGTAAGTGTTCCATTTTGTGAACTTTTTTCGGAAGCCGAACATGCTCTGTTTTGAGTGTTACGCTTCCAGTCTGAGGGCCACACTTCTGTTTTGAGTGTTACGCTTCCATTTTGAATGTTACACTTCCGATTTGAGTGTTACACTGGGGTCTGTCTGTTTTTGCTATTTATTTTGCGTTTTTGTTTTTGTGGCTTTTGTTTTCCTTTTGTGACTGTGTGGAATCAAGTTCAGCTACTGATTGATTGATTGTGTGACTGCAGTACATTGTTTATTGCTTTCATTTTATGGATCAATGGTCTCGTTAGATAGTGAAATTCATGTAAAATTGCTGTTTTGGTGGTTGTTTTTAAAAGTCTGGAATGGATGAATCCATTTTGCATTACTATCTATGGGAAAGCGCGCCTTGGTTTTGGAACGCTTTGGTTTTGGAAAGGACTTCTGGGACAGATTAAGTTTGAGAACCAAGGTACCACTGTATAAGAGAACAAGGAAGGCATTCATGGTGAGTTCTGGCACCTCTTTTTCTAGAAAAATAGCAGTGCTTCCAGGTAAGTAGGTACAGGGTGGCAGTCTGCAAGGCACCCTTTTCTCTGTGAATAAGGAGCCACACAATATTTCTGCTACAGGTCAGCAAATGAAATATTTTCAAGAAATCTGACAGTTTGCAAATAGTATCTTTCCCCCCTGTGCACACACAAAATAGCCATAATAATGCTAATACCTGGCACTTAAACTGCACTTTACATCTCTAAAGTTCTGGAGAAAAAATTAGCTAATTTAACCCCAGCAGTCTCCTACGAGGCCAGTAAGTAAGTACAGTGTGCAATTCTCAAATGTGCTTTCTGACTTTCTCCTGTTCCCTTCCTAAGTGTACAGCTGAAATTACAAACAAGGTGAATAATGCATCTGTGTGGTAACCATGGTAATCAGCTGTATTAACAACCTTAAATGACAGCGTATCTACTAGGACTTCACAGAAGCAGACCAACCCTTGAATGCGACTGGAGGGTTTTTGCCTTTCAGCCTGATCACAGACACGTTCCTGGGAAGCAAGTCCCATTGAGTTAATGGAAGCTGATGTTGCCTAAGTGTTCTTTGGGTTGCGGTCCTAAGGTACACTTGGGGAGGCTTGAGCACTTTTCATTCGGAATTAAGGCAACTCACTGGGAGAAAAGATCTAAAAAAATCCCAGCCTGTAATAACTTCGTTTCTCCCTTCCCACCCCCATTTATCTTGGCCCACAACAAGACCACAACATACAAATTCAAACCAAAAGCAGTAAACCAATATCCCCGCCCCCCCTGTGCGCGCTGTGGTCTAAACCACTGAGCCTTGGGCTTGCCGATCAGAAGGTCGGCGGTTCGAAACCCGGGGTGAGCTCCTGTTGCTCAGTCCCTGCTCCTGCCAACCTAGCAGTTCGAAAGCACGTCAAAGTGCAAGTAGATAAATAGGTACCGCTCCGGTGGGAAGGTAAACGGCGTTTCCGTGCGCTGCTCTGGTTTCACCAGAAGCAGCTTAGTCATGCTGGCCACATGACCTGGAAAAACTGTCTGCGGATAAACGCCGGCTCCCTCAGCCAGTAAAGCGAGATGAGTGTCGCAACCCCAGAGTCGTTTGTGACTGGACTTAACTGTCAGGGGTCCTTTACCTTTACCTTTACCTTTAAAAGCGTATAGGATGTCAATCAGGTCAACCAAAGGCCTGGTTAAATAGGAATGTGTTTGCCTGGCGCCTAAAGGTGTATAATGAAGGCACCAGGCGAACTTCCCTGGGGAAAGCATTCCACAGACGGGGAGCCACTGCAGAGAAGGCCCACTAAAATGTGAGAAATAGGACTCACAGTACTCTCCTGATCTACATCCCTAAACTGGTTTGGGCATTCACGACTCAAAGCTCAAGATGAATTCACTTTCCTAGGCATATTATAATGGGTATCCTGTGAAGAGAGTGCTTGAATACTCTAGCCAGAATACCACCCTCTGGATATTATAAGACAATTCTCATCATCTCACTGAAAGAGATGGGTTTGCTTAGTGTGGAGAAGGGATGTTTTAAAGGAAACATCAAATACCAAATACTAAATAATACTATAGAAGAAACATCAGCGTGCTGAAGGGTTTTGTACCTTGGCTGTCCTTTGAAAGATGGGCCCTGGGAGGCAGGAAGGGGAGGAAGACAGAGGGCATTCTTAATGCTCCCATGGCGAGTTATCAAGTGACTCTTTTGTTGCTAGCCTAAAAAGAACGCCCTTTTGCAAGGTGTGATATGTTGTTACTTTTCCTTTTCCTAAAGTGTAAGCAGAATCCACAGTCACTTCCCTTCACTGTTACAAAACAGTGGGTGGAGTCATAAAGATGCCCAGAAAGGCTGGCTGAAGTATTTAAATTATTCCTGATCTTAATCTTTTAACTGTTCCCTAAGAATGTCATGGAGCATTATCGGCACAGAATGCAGATGCTGATGAAAAAGTCTACTTACATCTCCATCCACTCTCTCTCTCACTCACTGAATGATCAAACCAAAGGAGATCGCTATGCCTCTAGAGCCCTAGTGACCAAGGAGCCAGCAGAGAGAGGTGTCACAATGAAGGGCGTGTCACAAGGACCTCCGCAACCTAGCAACCACCAGCCCTCGATTGACACTACTCTCAACTGGCAGTACTCTCAACTGACTCTACTAAGTTGCTAAGTTTTAATCCACATTCAGCTTTTTACAAATATGTAAAATGAAATTTATTCCTTTATATTCAAGCTTCCGTTGTTCCAGCACCTACTGAGCATTAGCTATCTAATCTACTATCTGCCTCTTTGGTCCTATATTGCTGAACCAGAAATCACCTCTTGGGTATTTATTCATTTTATTACCCTCCTTCACCAGCAGGTCCCTGGGCAGGTTACAACCATTTAAAATTATTATAGTTGTTATTAATTAAATTTGTATACCGCCCTATACCCATAGGTTTCAGGGCAGTTCACAGGATAAGATCATGTATAGAAACACAAAATACATAATAAAAACAAAAACAACCCAATAACCCCCCCCCCGCAACACAAAAGGGCATTGGATGCCAACAAGGCAAGTCTTGAAAATACAACTCTGGTGGCAAAGGCCAATTAACAGAGCCCCCCCAAGTGCCCCCATGTCCCAGATTTAGAGAAGCTGTCCCAGTTTCTAATGTGGTCCTGGAATGTCCTGCTTTTCCTTACGACCTCCCTATTGTAAATGTTCCCTAAGACTGTCATGGAGCATTATCAGCACAGAATGCAGATGCTGATGAGAAAGTCTACTTACATCTCCATCCACTTTCTCTCTCACTCGCTGAATGATCAAACCAAAGGAGATCTCTATGCCTCTAGAGCCCTAGCGACCAAGGAGCCAGCAGAGGGAGGTGTCACAATGAAGGGCGTGTCACAAGGACCTCCGCAACCTAGCAACCACCAGCACTCAACTGACACTACTCTTAACTGACACTACCAAGTTTGCTTATATGGCTTTTAATCCACATTCAGGCAAACTTCCCTGGGGAGAGCATTCCATAGACGGGGAGCCACCGCAGAGCAGGCCCGCTCTCGTGTTGCCACCCTCCAGACCTCTTGAGGAGGAGGCACACAAAGAAGGGCCTCAGAAGATGATCTCAGGGACCAGGTAGGTTCCTATGGGAAGAGGCAGTTCTTGATGTATTGCGATCCTGAGCCGTTCTTTTGTGGAAGCCATCATTTATAGTGATATCACAGTGCTATAAATGTATGGTGTGAATGTGGCCTGTCTCATGAGGCAAAAGTCATTTTCAACCTTCATTGAAAGCTTTCTGTTGTGTCACAATTACAATTCCTTATTGAGCATGGCAGTGGGACTGCTGATGAATACAGTGGTACCTCGGGTTACAAACACTTCAGGTTACAGACTCTGCTAACCCGGAAGTAGTACCTCGGGTTAAGAACTTTACCTCAGGATGAGAACAGAAATCACTTGGCGGTGGTGCGGCAGCAGTGGGAGGCCCCATTAGTTAAAGTGGTACTTCAGGTTAAGAACAATTTCAGGTTAAGAACGGACCTCTGGGACGAATTAAGTTCTTAACCAGAGGTACCACTGTAGTCTAAAATTTCCTCCCTTAAATAGCCACTTTTAAATGTCCCTTAGTTTCACTTTCTGTGCAGGAGTGTCTAATGTTAATGATTTCACACACAGAGAGAGGGGGGTTAATGTATAAACAATGAAATTTGATTAGCTTGGAACACATTTCCCTCCTACCGTCCCACTGCTAGGAATAGAAAATTCACAATAATGAAGAATTGAGGAAAGCTAGTCAAGGGGCAATTAACGGGGCAATGCATGGTGTGCATCTGGCTGCTGTGAGCAAGTGAAAACAATAAAAGGGCAGCATTTAGAAGCAGAAAATGTTTATTTAAGAACTAGTAGTGGCCAGTATGGTAGGTCACAGCCACCCTCCCAACACTGGCATTGGAGCTTACCTGGGCTTCAGCTGTTCCATTTTTCTCTTTCCTTCTCTGTTTTCTTGGACCACATGGAAAGTGACACAGATTAGAATTAGAGTGTTTCTTCATCTCTAGTGTGTAAACAGCCTTTGCTGTTCTTGTACATATTAACTTAAGCAAGAAGGGTGTCTACACCTTTGGACTATTGCAATGGCAATTAGCCACTCATATCTGGAAGAAAAGGTTCATTGTCAGCACTGTGGTTTTTTATTTTATTTTTGTAAGTCCCTAGTACCAGCATTCTTCTGTCATCATGACCTTAGTCTTTATCACTTAATTGGAGACGTTCTACTACAGCCGACTGTTCCTAGACAACATCTCATTAATTCAAGCAACTAGTTACAACATCTGGTAAAGGCTGTCTCATCTTTGAGTGGAATTATTTTTCTTCTTCCAAATGGCTTTTTTTCACGTAGGAATGACTAAAACCAAACCTCCACTGGCACTAGGTGCCCAACCTTTTTGATTTCCTAACAATAACAATATCACCTGCTGATCATGAGAAACGGGATTTTACACGAACAGTGATGAACTCTAACCTTCAGTTATTAGCATCTATTTGTCATCCCAAAGAGTGGTTGAGTTTAACCTGTGAGGAAGTGATGAGTTAGGAGCACCAACTCAATCATTTCAGTAACATTTAAAAAGTAAGCACACAGTCACTAATATCTCTATGAAACAAAAAAAGGATCCATTACCATACAGCTTCCATAAAAAATATGTGCACATAGGTGTTCATTTTTCAGGCAATGAAGAGTCATTCCGGGGTCATTCGTCTGAATATGGCCAATAGCAGCCGTTCCCTCAAAGCATTTACCACCTGGTATGATGGGACAAAAGACAATAGCATGACAATGAAAAGTATTGGTCATATCCCACTTTAAATGAGCCACCATGTAGATATTTCTCTTATTTGATCGTTTAAGTATGTCCAGAACAGATGTTATTTTTATCTGTGCTTTAAAAATTGTACACTAAATATGTTTGTTTATATACTGTTTCAACTCCGGTTGAATCTATCTATCTGGTTGTCTGTCTGTCCATCTAAATGTATAAAAAGTGCTTAAATATACAGTGGTACCACGGGTTACATACACTTCAGGTTACACACTCCACTAACCCAGAAATAGTGTTTCAGGTTAAGAACTTTGCTTCAGGATAAGAACGGCACGGCGGCAGCAGGTGGCCCCATTAGCTAAAGTGGTGCTTCAGGTTAAGAACAGTTTCAGGTTAAGAACGGACCTCTGGAACGAATTAAGTACTTAACTCAAGGTACCACTGTATACTGTTATTCATATAAAATACGTAACTATTTAAAACCAGAATAATTAGAAATAGTGCAAATATTTTATATATATATATATATATATATATATATATATATATATATATATATATATAGTATTTTATTAATTTGCAGTAAAATAATATAAATTCCAACAAAACCTGCAGAATGTTACAATGTTTTAGACAACGTAGTCTGCATTGTTCCACATGGAAAACTTGAAATCTTAGGAAAGATCAAACAAAACCCAAGTGCTTCTTAAAATACAGAAGTACTGTTCATTCAGTGCCGTGTAGGTCTATTTTGTGACAGACAACAGGAAAATGTTTCTCCCTCTGGTGGCCAAAATCATAAAGAGAAGACATGACCTTTTCCCCTAATGGTATGGTAAAAAAAGGCAAAGGACCCCTGGACAGTTAAGTCCAGTCAAAGATGACTATGGGGTTGTGGTGCTCATCTCGCTTTCAGGCCGAGGGAGCCGGTGTTTGTCCACAGACAGCTTTCCAGGTCATGTGGCCAGCAAGACTAAACTGCTTCTGGCACAATGGGACACCGTGACAGAAACCAGAGCACACAGAAATGCCATTTACCTTCCCTCCACAGTGGTACCTATTTATCTACTTGCACTGGCGGGCTTTCAGATTGCTAGGTTGGCAGGAGCTGGGACAGAGCAATGGGAGCTCATCTTGTTGCGTGGATTCAAACCGCCAACCTTCCGATCGGAAAGCCCAAGAAGCTCAGTGGTTTAGACCACAGCGCTACCCACATTCCCTAATGGTATATTCCATTTGACAAGATGGCTGGCAAATTCCAAATCACCCTCCTCCATCCCGTCTCACCTCTTGTAATTAAGTGATGCTCATTTCCTCAGCTGATGGGTCTTGGATATGGAGAACCACCTTCTTCTATGCTGTTTTGGTTAGTGTTGGTTATGTTGTTTTCTTTAATGTTTTTATGAACTGCTTTGCATGCCATATTTTTGCTTACTTTTACACTTGCTGCGGGTGATGCTGCCTGCAAATAAGGCAAGCCACGTATTTTAGAAATTATAAATCAATCAAGTTCCTAATCTACTCCCCCAAACATCCCAAAAAATTCCCCCTTCTCCATGCTTCTATAGAAAAATATCAATGGTCTGTTCCAGCTGCTAAATTAAACAATACAATATTCTTTTTTGTATGCATGCAGGTGACTTTGATTAGGTTATTTTATTTTACCTTTTTAGCGCAGTCCATGATTTAGATATGGCTGTGTGCATAGGAGAGCCTAAGTTACCAAAGCCGAGGAAAAGGATTAGCAATTGTGGCATGAAAGGAAATGAAAGTATCAAGGGAAGCTAATAGACGTAGCATTCAAACAAAAACAAGCACCAAAGAGAGGATCTGAGGAGCACTAAGTGAACATGCCTTGATTCCTCTGACTTTTACATTCCAAAATGCAAATACACGTAATTGTTTGCAAAAAGGAAAAAAGAAAACAACAATGGTTGTGCCCAGAATGAAACAAAAAAAAGAGAGAGAGACAAAATGGAGATCACATGAATGAAACATCAAATGGGAA
The DNA here is from genome assembly GCF_964106645.2 of Podarcis pityusensis. Lineage (NCBI taxonomy): Eukaryota > Metazoa > Chordata > Lepidosauria > Squamata > Lacertidae > Podarcis > Podarcis pityusensis. The sequence continues at coordinate 20,421,292 of NC_138026.1, forward strand.
TGTAAACAGTTTCAAACAGAATCTATTCTTTCTCTGTCACAGTGTGTAGATTTGGTTTGATTTCATCTCTTAAGCCATGTGAGCTATAGCACCTTCCAGATGTTGTAGGACTACAATTCCCATCATCCTGGGCTACTGGCCATGCTCAAAAGCAGCTCACCAGGTAGGGCAGAGCCGCTACACTAGGCTGCCAGCAGGAGGGTTGCTGTTGCTTGCCAAGAGGGAGAGGCGGCACGGAAGTCAACATGGAACAAATACACTGGTGAAGCCAATCCGACACTCTTTCTATTGTATTTGCACCATGCTGACCTCCCTACTGCCTCACACCTTCCCCCAGTGGCATAGCATGGGGGGGTCACAGGGGCGGTCGCCCCAGGCACAAAAATTTTAGGGGGTGCAAAATTTTAACAGCCGGTGTTGCCTCAATACAGCTGCACGCTTCTGTCACTGGGGTCTGTTGAAAGTGACTTCTCCATGTGAACCAGGAAGTGACATCTCCAGATGACAGAACGACTCTTTTTTTTCTTATCTCTGTGGCGCTGCGATCTCCTGGGTGATGTGGACGCCGTTAGGCAGTTGAATGTGCATGCATACTCCATCCGTTTCCCTCTCTCCCACGTGGCCCCGGGCACTGGCAACCCATGCTACACCTGTTATGTAGTGTAGTTTCACCCTGGGCCAACAGGGGGATACTGTATATAGTTTTCACTCAGGTCTGTAGATAGTTTTCACTCAGGTCCGCGTCTGTTATTTTAGGCGGGAACTCTGGGCTGTTGTGGTTACAATGTTGACAGCCGGCTGCCTATAAATACAGGCCGGCTGAGCTGTTCGCAGTCAGTTCTATTCCAGCTTACCATAATAAAGAGCTACTTGAAGAAATCGCTGTGCCGGCTGCTATGTCAACCCACGACTTAACACTGGCGACGAGGATGGGATGGATGGACATCAGAGCACAGCCAGATGCGGCCAGCCTCTGAACTGAGCTGAATCACTGAGCTGAATCACAGAGCGAAATCACTGAGCGAAATCACTGGGCAGAACCAATTCAGAGCTGACTGTTCTGGCTAGAGCACTGTGTTCCATCCATCGCCCTTCACGCCGGCATCGGAATCATGGCTTCACTTGTGCCTCTACCGCCGTTTGCGCCAGCCTCTGAATCATGGGACTCCTACCTCGCTCGGTTCGACTGCTACCTCCAAGCCAACGAGCTGACAGAAGTATCACAGGAGCGGAAGCGGGGCCTATTCCTCAGCCTCTGTGGGCCTGAGGTGTTTGAGACGGCCCGAGCGTTGGTTGCGCCTGAAGCAGTCCAGGCAACACCATGGGACACGATCCAAGAGAAGCTCCGCAACCACTACGCACCAAAGCCGTCCAAGATTGCTGCCCGCCATGTGTTCTACCACCGGAACCAGGCAGAGGGGGAGTCAATCAACAACTACACCACCGCCCTGCGACAGGCTGCCATGCACTGTGAGTTCCGAGACTTAGACGATGCCCTGATGGATCGAATCGTCTGCGGGGTCCGGGACATCCATCTGCAACGGCGCCTCCTAGCCAAGCCAGACCTCACGCTACAGAAAGCCATTGAGGAGGCTGTGGCCTCAGAAGCTGCTGAACGCTCCGCCCAGGAGATCCGCAAGTCCAGCAGCCCGCGTCTTGCTAGGGAGCCAGTTCCGGTGCATCATGAAGAGGCCAGCAGTGAGGAGGCATCCTCCAGTGAAGACGATGACGTGCACCAGACAAAGCGGGAGCGCAGGAAGTTCCAACAGAAGTCCAAGGGCCAACCGGAATGTGCTGGCTGCGGAGGCAACCATTCCCGTGCCAAGTGTCGATTCAGAGACGCCATCTGTAGGAAGTGTTCCAGAAGGGGCCACATCGCTAAGGTCTGCCGATCGGCTCCGTCTGACACCCCCCCTTCATCGACTCGCAAGTCCAAGTCTTCACTCCAGTCTGCCAAGGAAAGTTGTTTCGCTCTCACCAACTGCCGCTGCCCGTCTGGAACCACGATTGGCCAAACCGACTCGCCTACGCGACGCAAGCTGAACGTCACGGTGCTCATTGAAGGAGCTCCATGTGACATGGAGATCGACACCGGGTCTGCCCTGTCCATCGTGTCATGGAGCACCATCAAAAGACTGGTACCCAGAGTGTCCAAAAGGCAACTCGACTCTCACCGCGTACACCTGAGAGACTACCAGGGAAACGACATTCCCGTGGTAGGCGTTGGCCGGTTCCGGATCGCCTTCAAGGATTTTTCGGGCCTGCTCCGGTTGGTGGTGGTCGAAGGTCAGTGGCCAAGCCTCCTAGGGCTAGACTGGTTTGATGCCCTCGGCCTGGAAGTCACCGGCATCAACTGCATCTCTAACGCAGAGACTGAGGGTCTGGTCAAAGACTTTGCCGAGGTTTTTGACGGCACCTTGGGCCAATATACAGGTACGCCCATCTCCTTTAGCCTTGATCCACAAGTCGCCCCCATCAAGCTAAAGCCACGCCGGGTTCCCTTTGCTCTCAAGGCTAAGGTGGACGAACAACTGGACAAACTGATCGCCCAAGGAGTTTTGGAGCCGGTTGACCACGCAAAGTGGGAAACCCCCATCGTCACGCCTGTCAAGCCAGATGGGTCGGTGAGAATCTGCGCTGACTACAAGTGCACGATCAACAAGGCACTTCAGCAGCACGCTTACCCGGTTCCTGTTGTCCAACACCTGCTGCATTCCCTGGGTGAGGGTAAGGTCTTCGCTAAGCTGGACCTTGCCCAAGCCTATCAACAACTGCCAGTCGATGATGCCACTGCTGAAGCCCAGACGATCGTCACCCACCGGGGGGCTTTCCGTTGCCGCCGGTTGCAGTTCGGGGTGAGTGTGGCTCCTGGCATCTTCCAAAGCCTTATGGAGCGTCTCCTGCAAGGGCTTCCGGGCGTGGTACCATATTTTGATGACGTCTTGGTGTCTGCAGACTCACACCAGCAGCTGTTCGAGCGCCTCCGTGCCGTGCTGACCAGGTTCCAGGAGGCCGGGCTCAAGGTAAAGAGGGACAAGTGCCAGATCGCCGTTCCACAGGTAGAGTTCCTGGGCTATCTTATCGATGCCTCCGGTCTTCATCCAACCACATCCAAGATCCGCGCTATCCAGCAGGCCCCCACCCCAAAGAACAAAACGGAGTTGCAGGCATTCCTGGGGCTGCTGAACTTTTATAACATGTTCCTGCCCCACAAAGCCACAGTGGCTGAGCCTCTTCACCGACTCCTTAGCACTAAGACGCCTTGGGCCTGGGGTCATCGGGAGACGGCGGCCTTCAACGCGGTCAAGGCTCTCCTTTCTTCAGACAGTGTGCTGGTACAGTACAGTGAATCCAGGCCGCTGGTCCTTGCCTGCGACGCCTCACCTTTTGGCATCGGTGCTGTCCTTAGTCACCGTTTTCCAGATGGAAGAGAAGCACCGCTCGCCTACTTTTCCAGGACACTATCTCCGACGGAACGGAATTACAGCCAGCTCGACAAGGAGGCATTAGCACTTGTGGCTGGAGTGAAGAGGTTCCATGAATACCTCTATGGCAGGACTTTTGACCTCATCACTGACCACAAGCCACTCCTGGGCCTCCTCGCCGGTGATCGTCCAACTCCACCGGTCCTCTCACCACGCATGCTGCGATGGACTGTTTTCCTGGCTGCCTACCACTACCGGCTCATCCATCGCCCGGGGAAATCGATGGGCCATGCCGACGCCCTCAGCCGTTGCCCTCTTCCAGCATTTGTGGAAGACCCGGCTCCAGCTTCATCGCTCCTTCTGATTGAGGATCTTCCGGCAGCGCCTGTATCGGCTGCCACTGTGGCCTCCGCATCTGCCCAGGATCGCACCATCAGCCGGGTGCTCAACTGGGTGTGGAGGGGGTGGCCACAAGGGCCTGTTGCATCGGAGTTCCAGCCCTTCGCAACCAGACAACATGAACTCTCAGCTCATCGCGGCTGCCTGCTGTGGGGAGACCGCGTCGTGATTCCCCAGGGACTCCGTCAGCGCGTCCTGGAGGCTCTGCACGTTGGCCACCCAGGAATTGTCAAAATGAAGGCGTTGGCTCGGTGTTACGTCTGGTGGCCTAATATGGACGATGCCATCACTGCCTGGGTGTCCGCCTGTCAAGCGTGCCAGGAGTCGAGGCCTGCACCACCGGCAGCTAAGGGACACACCTGGGAGACGCCAAAGACACCCTGGTCGAGGGTGCACATCGATCTGGCTGGCCCCTTTCACGGCCGGACCTTTATGGTAGTGGTGGACGCCTATTCCAAATGGCTGGAGGTCGCCCTGATGCCCTCCACCACTACCGAAGCTGTCATCCGGGTGCTGCGAGGCCTGTTTGCAACGCATGGGTGTCCTGATGTCCTTGTCTCTGACAACGGACCGCAGTTCACGTCAGGCACGTTTGAGCGGTATCTTTTGGGACTGGGCATCCGCCATGCCCTAACGGCACCCTTTCATCCATCCAGCAACGGGCAAGCGGAAAGAATGGTGCGCTCGACAAAAGAGGCACTGGCGCACCTGGACCGGGGAGACTGGCATGAGCGGGTCGCCGAATACTTGTTCGTGCAACACATCACCCCTCATGCGGCCACAGGGAGGAGTCCTGCTGAACTGCTTATGGGCCGCCGCCTCAGGTCACCGCTCGACCGGCTACACCCAGACTTTGCCGTGGCTGAACCCCCAGGCTGTGCCAACGCACCACGGTCATTTGTCCCAGGAAACCAGGTCTTTGCCCGGAACTATGTGGGGGACATCCCTTGGGTGCCAGCCACAGTAGTGGGAGTCACTGGACCTCGCTCGTACCAGGTGGCACTCGAAGACGGACGCTTGTGGCGACGGCACATAGACCAGCTTAGGCGCAGGGTTGGGGACTTGGACACTACCGAGGTGCCCCCAACTGCGCTTGCGGCTCCAGAAGAGACACGTACAGATGGCGAGGCCCCACCTACACCTCCCTCGCAAGCTGCCAGCGTGGAGCCGAACCAAGCCGTTTCAGAACAGACTCAGACCACTCCACTTGCGGAGGCTCCACCCACAGCAGCGGATCCAGGGGAGTTGGTTCCAACGCCACCTAGGGTCGCACCACAGCCTCAGCGAGAACTGTGTGGCCCTCCGGACTTGGCTACCAGTCCCCGGCGGTCTGGCAGAGTTTCCAAGCGCCCAACTTATTTAAAGGACTATGTTGTTGGACAGGTATCACTGTTGGTCTAAGTATGGGAAATGTAACCGATATGCTTTTGTGCTTAATTGAACCATTACGCGTAGTGCTGTATATAAGGAAACCATTACGATTGTAACTAACGCCTTATCTCGGTGGGGAGGGGTGTTATGTAGTGTAGTTTCACCCTGGGCCAACAGGGGGATACTGTATATAGTTTTCACTCAGGTCTGTAGATAGTTTTCACTCAGGTCCGCGTCTGTTATTTTAGGCGGGAACTCTGGGCTGTTGTGGTTACAATGTTGACAGCCGGCTGCCTATAAATACAGGCCGGCTGAGCTGTTCGCAGTCAGTTCTATTCCATAATAAAGAGCTACTTGAAGAAATCGCTGTGCCGGCTGCTATGTCAACCCACGACTTAACAACACCACTGCCTTCCCTTCTCCTTCCCAGTAAGTAACAGCAACCCACCTGCTGGGGAACTAGCATTAACAGCTGTGCCCCACCTGGCAAGCCACCTCTGGCTCTGATATATGGGGCCAGTGGGAGTCGGCGTCCAAAAATGTCTGGAGGGCACGCCATTGGCTCCCCCTGCCTTACAGTATAAACTTTTTCCCATGCAGCGTTAACACCTGAAGCTGTAGTGCAGATAAGGACATTAGCTTTCACTTTCAAAACTCTGCCCAAACTCCTGCCTGCCTGTGTTTAGAAACCTTGCCTTCTATTAAATTTAATCATTTCCCACTGTGGCTTTAAATTGAGGGCATCTCCTGTTTAAATTCAATTACTTTCCCATTTAGATTCAATGCCGATAATAGTAATAATAATATTTTAACTTTGCATAAAAGTACCCTGATGAAAGTGAATGGGAAAAGTATGGCAGTGGAACAGAGTGGCTACTAAACAATGATATATGAATTTATTAATAAAAAGAGAAGCATTTATTGCAGCTTTTGTGAAGATTTAAGTCCTTCCTATTAATAAAGGGAGTGAACCGTTGCTCACTGGGGCAAGACGCACTGCAATGCAACATAGGTAAGGGGTCATTCTTTCCCCCCTGGAAATCAATTATATTCGCTTAATGCATGCTGTTCTATAAAATCAGAATATTATTGCTGTGGCTTATTTTATGGATTGCTGTTATAAGATTAATTCAGATTTCAATAGAGGGAGCAAAATACATCAAATATGTTTCCATTTTGAAGAAAAGGCTTAGCAGAGGGTGGGGTTTTCTGGGGGGAATGGGGAGGGATAACAAAAGTGCATGTCCAAAATATTCACTGTCTCTTTGTCTCTTTAAAAATTTCAAGGGGAATCCTTGGCCCCACCAGACTTTTTTGGGGGGTGGGGAGGCTTGTGGATATTTACTGCAACCTGTAATAAACTCAGTTAATTAATGTTCATTAGTGATGGGTTTTTTTTTTTAAATAATACTTATTATTTTTCCAAAAACACTAAAAGAAGAAAACAAAAAGAAAAAGAAAAACAATACAATACAACACATCGAATTAACAAAACAAGATTAAGACAATAAAATAAATCAACCAATTTCGTTATCCCATCTTTCATTCACTTATTTCCACGACCTCCTCACACCTCCCTTTTTGTATTCCACTTCTGTTAGTTATTTCAGCAATTCCTTTCCATCCTCCTCTGTTTTCAATCCTATAATTATCTTAACTCATTCTAACCTTATTTTTTTCCTTTAATACTCTATTAACCTATCTATACTTAATTCCTTATAATATTTCTACTAAAGCCGTATAACTTCATTCCAACATTTTTCTAACATTCATTAATTTTACAATATTTCTGTAAATAGTCTTTAAACTTTCTCCAATCTTCCTCCACCGACTCTTCTCCCTGGTCTCGGATTCTGCCAGTCATTTCCGCCAATTCCATATAGTCCATCAACTTCATCTGCCATTCTTCCTGGGTGGGTAAATCTTGTGTCTTCCAATACTTCGCGATGAGTATTCTTGCTGCTGTTGTAGCATACATAAAAAAAGTTCTATCCTTCTTTGGCACCAATTGGCCGACCATGCCCAGGAGAAAGGCCTCTGGTTTCTTCAGGAAGGTATATTTGAATACCTTTTTCATTTCATTATAAATCATCTCCCAGAATGTCTTAATCTTGACTGTTGTACTCTTGACTGTTGTACTTCTAGGTTCTTCTGGTAGTGCCAACCCAAAAATGTCTTAAACCATTAGTGATGGTTTTGTACTGAACCATCCACACATTATATTGCGTTACTAATTGTTCTGCAATGCTTCCTCAACTTCACCGCATTATTACTGTCTGATGGGGCAGTCTTTTGCACAGCAAAATTATAGCACACTGCTTGGATATATACATACACACACACACACACACACACACACACATATATATATATATATACACACACACAGTGGTACCTCGGGTTACAGACGCTTCAGGTTACAGATGCTTCAGGTTACAGACTCCGCTAACCCAGAGATAGTACCTCAGGTTAAGAACTTTGCTTCAGGATGAGAACAGAAATTGTGTGGCAGCAGCATGGCGGCAGCGGGAGGCCCCATTAGCTAAAGTGGTGCTTCAGGTTAAGAACAGTTTCAGGTTAAGAACAGACTTCCGGAACGAATTAAGTTCTTAACCCGAGGTACCACTGTGTATACATATATATATATATGCAAGCAGTATATAAATGTTCTAAATAAAATACAATTTTTAATAAGTGGGGCAAAAAAGAAGACTGGAACATTTCCATATGAAAAGTTTCAGGATTTCAGCAAGAAGCTACAGGGAACGCACTGGGCAGAAACTAAACAATATGTCTGTCCCAAAATTGTTGCAGGCACTATCCGCATTGAAAGCCGGATTGCATATAACCACCATCCCAACATCACCATGAGCGAAAATTGTCATGAAAGCACAATTTTTAAAAAGACACCTGTAAGGGCCCCTTATTTACAGAGGAACATAGCCTGGAAACAATTCATAACTTGGAAACAACAGTCTGTGGAAGGGTAAGAAACCTGTGGCCCTCCAGATGTTTCTGGACTACAGCTCCCATCAGCCCCAGTTAGCATAGCCAATGGTCAGGGGTGGTAGGTATAGAAAATATATTAAGAATGCAAGGTGAATCCGATTAAATGTTTACAGTCCTCTGCCGTCCCCTTCTCCTCGTGCCCTCAATCTTTCCAAGCATCAGGGTCTTTTCCAGGGAGTCTTCTCTTCTCATGAGGTGGCCAAAGTACTGGAGTCTCAGCTTCAGGATCTGTCCTTCCAGTGAGCACTCAGGTCTGATTTCCTTAAGAATGGATAGGTTTGATCTTCTTGCAGTCCATGGGACTCTCAAGAGTCTCCTCCAGCACAATAATTCAAAAGCATCAATTCTTCGGCAATCAGCCTTCTTTATGGTCCAGCTCTCAGTTCCATATATCACTACTGGGAAAACCATGGCTTTAACTATACGGACCTTTGTTGGCAAGGTGATGTCTCTGCTTTTTAAGATGCTGGATTGAATATTTACATATCACCAAAATAACAGGGAGAGTTAGAGGGAAAACTGTACAAAAGGTTAATAAGGAATGGATTATCTTTAAAGAATATCTTAAAACACCACTCCTCTCTGTCCCAGTATGCTGCAGTGACTCAGCCAGATGGACCTCAGGTGAATAGTTCAGCCTCATCCTGCTGTCCACTGCTATAAGTCACATATAACATTTCTCAGCTTTAGCCTCAGATCAAATTCAGAATTCTTCCAGCTTCTAAATTTGGAAGAACAGAGAGCTGTGTGGAAAAGCAGAATGGAGCTTGCAAACCACCTGTGGTCCATTGAACACATTTTGAGAACCTCTTTGGCATAAAAGTAACCATCTGAACATTAGGATATCAGCTTAATTCATTGCTCCTCTAGTGAATCCACAGCAATGCTTACAGGGCCTTTTAAGAACTTGTACTAATTTTTACTTGCATATTGCATTTCATAATAACAACCAGAACCTGACTTTCCAAGATGTGTTTTTAGGGCAATTACTACAATTCTCCGGTGGTCACTTTACATTAGATTTCAAGCCTTATAAAACAACATGAGGTGTGCTATAATCACTCTGAAATATACAGCCTTTCATTTCCTATTGCCTAATTACGGAGGGTATTTCACAGAAGAGATACAATTACTAGACTGTTGTTTTTTATTATCTTTTACTAAACAGCAAAGAGGAAAAATCTCTCACTCACAACAATATGAGCCAAGCCATTGCAAATGAATGCCTTTTATGAATCAGGAGGGGAACAAATGCCATATTGTTATAGAATTGAAGGGACACCCCCCTCCAACCCTAGAAATTAATATATGGTAGGATTTTGATTATTTGGAATACTGAAGGGAAGATTGGAGGCTAAGTTTCCTTCCAAGCCGGTGTCTCACCTGGGATAGAGGCATTAACATGAAGAATAGTGTTGATGGTCCATCTGAGAGGAATCTTGGGCCTGGGAAGACAGAGGTTGCCATGGTGATGGGGTGTGTGTTTGAGATGGCAGGAAAAGAGAGCCTTTAGGGCAAGGTGTGCTGGGAAGAAGGAGGGGAGAACAAAGGGGCAGATCCATCTTGGGCAGGCTGGCTGAAGGCTAGCTAGTAGACATGCCTTTCACTCCAGTGCTGCACTGCTGTGGGAAACAAGTCTCTCTTGATATGACCATGCTGTAAATTCTGGACTCCTTCCATGCAGACTGAAGGTGGAAATATGTGAATAAATCATATTTCTTAAAGCTACAGCAGTCTCCATCGCATCTTCAGCTCTCCAAAGGAACACAACTCCTGGGTGGTGCGACACAGTGCACTGCTCTCCCTTTCTCCCATTCTGAATTACAATAGTCCTTCAGACTAAGGACAGTGAATATTTGTCCATCACTTGGCTCGTAATCTCGCAATGGGTCTTTTGTTCTGTATTTCAGATTGCACACCAGATGACGTTGCAGATTCAAAGCATCATGTGTTGAAGTAAATAAAAATGTGCAGTGAAATGCCATATTTTTCCATGTATAAGACTAGGTTTTTTTCCTAAAAAACAATGCCCAAAATTAAGGGGGTGTCTTATACACAGATAGTGCCAAGGGTGGATTTTCTTAAATCTGAGTTCCCCAAAATAGGGGCGTCTTATAGATGGAAAAATACGGTGTGTGTGTGTGTGTGTGTGTGTAAGAATAAGGAAGAGGTGGTGTCCACACCCACTTTTAGCCACACCCACTGCTGACATGTGGCCACTAGAGAATTGGCCAAAGCTGAATCACCCCCTTCCTAGGTAAATACTGATCTGCCCATATCAGCATCGTAGTTATAAGCTGCTGGTTTCCATCATTAACCTATTACCAAATTCTGGGGGATGCGTATAGTGAAAAGGGTGGAAATGCGGGCAGGTTGGGGGGAAGATAGAGAGACAGAGAGAGACATCCAGACAGAGAGAGGGGGAATAAAATTTCTATAGGGCATATAGGTAGGAGACTTTTTTTAAAAAATAACTTTTTTAGGCTTCTCCTTTAAGTTGGAAAGGTTGTGTGCTATGTTTCAGCAATCAACCTATATTCCTCAGAACAGTTATTGAAGAGAATATCTAAATCGGAATGGCGATTTATGCATAAAGGGCAATCCAGCCAGATGGGCAGGATACAAATAAAATATAACAGCAGCAGCAGCCACACAAGGAGTTTCTTTTTAGAGAAAAGAGTAGCCAACATGGTTCTTTCCAGATATCATTGGACTACACTTCCCATGCTCCATGCTGGCTGGTGCTGATGGGAGTTGGAGTCCAACAATATCTGAAAGGCACCACTTTGACCATCTCTGCATTAGCAGAAAGCCTCGCTGTACATTCAAGACAAAGATCCTGACATGAGTGACAGAAGCATTTACCATCAGGTGTCCAGGGAATAACAGTACCATCTTTTCAGATAGAAAATGTTACTTATGCACCAATGAATGTTGGGCAAGACTACTTTTCAAGAAGGATGAGAAATGGCTTTTCCAAGGCAAGGCTTTGCAGTACATTTTAGGTGATGGAGCCCTTTCTCTCTTTGTCTATGTTCTTTTGCTAGAAAGAGCACTCATGTACCATTGTCAATGATGCAAGTCTCAAGTCAGCTAGGTAATTTAGATGCAAACACCACTTTAAAATATGCAGTAAAAAAAGAGTGAGAAAATGATTGTGCGTTACAGTTGTATTACAGTAGTACAGGGCCCCCTGCAGGGGTGTAGTCTTGAGAAGTACCGTATTTTTTGCTCTATAAGATGCATCAGACGACAAGACACACCTAGTTTTTGGAGGAGGAAAACAAGAAAAAAAATATTCTGAATCTCAGAAGCTAGAACAGCAAGAGGGATCGCTGCGCAGTGAAAGCAGCAATCATTCTTGCTGTTCTGGCTTCTGGGATAGCTGCGCAGCCTGCATTCGTTCCATAAGACGCACACACGCTTCCCCTTACTTTTTAGGAGGGAAAAAGTGAGTCTTATAGAGCAAAAAATACGGTACCTGATGATGCCAAGTTTTGATGTTGGCCCCGTATAGAATAACTGTTCGTCTTTCTTATAAGTTATCATACTTAAATGTATTTATGAAACTAATGCTGCAGTCCTAGCTCCACTCACCTTGGAGTAATCCCCACTGAATTCAATAGAACTTACTTCTGAGTAGACATGGTCAGGATTGCAAATCAGAACCAGTGAAAGCGGTGAAGGTCCTGTGTGAGTGGAGGTGGTTGGAGGATGGATGGCGGCTAACAGATTGAGGTTGAATCCTGACAAGACAGAAGTACTGCTTTTGGGGGACAGAAGGAGGGCAGGTGTGGAAGACTCCCTGGTCCTGAATGGGGTAACTGTGCCCCAGAAGGACCAGGTGCGCAGCCTGGGAGTCATTTTGGACTCACAGCTGTCCATGGAGGCGCAGTTCAATTCTCTGTCCAGGGCAGCTGTTTACCAGCTCCACCTGGTACGCAGGCTGAGACCCTATCTGCCCGTGAACTGTCTTGCCAGAGTGGTGCATGCTCTGGTTATCTCTCGCTTGGACTACTTTAATGCGCTCTATGTGGGGCTACCTTTGAAGGTGACCCGGAAACTACAACTAATCCAGAATGCTGCAGCTAGACTGGTGACTGGGAGCGGCCGCCGAGACCACTTGAAAGACCTACATTGGCTCCCAGTACGTTTCCGAGCACAATTCAAAGTGTTGGTGTTGACCTTTAAAGCCCTAAACAGCCTCGGTCCAGTATATCTGAAGGAGCGTCTCCACCCCCATCGTTCTACCCAGACACTGAGGTCCAGCGCCGAGGGCCTTCTGGCGGTTCCCTCACTGCGAGAAGCCAAGTTACAGGGAACCAGGCAGAGGGCCTTCTCGGTAGTGGCACCCGCCCTGTGGAACGCCCTCCCACCAGATGTCAAAAAGAACCACTACCAGACTTTTAGACGACATCTGAAGGCAGCCCTGTTTAGGGAAGCTTTTAATGTTTGATGCATTACTGTATTTTAATATTGTGTTGGAAGCTGCCCAGAGTGGCTGGGGAAACCCAGCCAGATGGGCAGGGTATAAATAATAAATTATTATTATATTATTATTATATTCCATCTGTTTCTTTGTTCCTTCTCATGATAGAGCAGTGCCTATGAAATGCTCTCACTCAGCTCCCCACCAGAAGTTGCTTGGTACCTTCCTGCAGGAAAACCATACCTGAGGTCCGAAAATCAAGATGGGTGTTTAACAAGTAAGCAATTTGGGGGAGGAATCACATAAGTAACGTGGTGTTTTTTTTAATCCTTATAGAAAATGGTGTATTATTACTTAAGTGAAAAGATAGTGCTATACCAGACACCATCTCTGAAGCAACTAAATTGGCAGAAAACCACTTTTTAGAGGAAATTGCTCAAGACATAAAAATACCGCTGTGCCTCCAAAAATACACAACAGCAGCAAAGTACAGAAATATTCTCTAGAAATATAATTGAATCTCATTTTCTGAACACTATGGCACATACTGGGATTCTGCCTCCGTGTAATGTTCTGTATACATTACATATAAACATCTACCACTCAATAGCTCAATTCTACTTGTATTTAAGGCTTTACTCGCTGTGAAGGACCGGCTTCTGCTACACAAAAGCTACTTTGGAGAGGGGGAGGAAAACTTTCCAAAGGAAGTTTCACATAAATGTATTGTCAGCATCGCCCTAGAGCCAGTGCGCCAACTGGACTCATGCACCTCAACCCCGACTGGGCTAGGCGAGCTGGGTAGCACCGCCAGAGACCTCCTTCTCACAGGAAACGGTCACAGTGCTGTGGACTCACAGCTCAGAGCTGAGAGCACCGGATTCACTGTCTCAATAATACAGTCGTTGCGCAGCAGAGTTTTGCAGAGTCTTGCAGAGTATAAACCCCTCGGAGAGCAGCTCTGTAAAATATCTTCCTTTTATTCTATAACTACAACTATGATACAAAACTATATACAGAGCTGAATATTCTAAGCATAAATCAATGCTACACTGAGAGTCTGCAGCTGCTCTTAGCAGCAATCTTATCTCTAGGATCTCTAACACTCTCACTCTCTCCGATACACTGACTGACTAACTCTCTCTCACACACACACTGATATGTTGCTGGGCAGAATAAGTAGATAGGCAGGACACGCCTCCTCTTCTCTGGAGAGTCAGCAGAGACCATCAGGAGATGATCAGGAGATTCTTGGGTATGGGAGGGGTGAAATCTCCTCATCCTCCCCCATTTCATCCGACCATTTCAAGAATCTTTAACATAACTGCAATTTGCACATACACTCCAAAAGTTGTTCTCTGCTTACAACCTTGGTTAACATATCTGCAGGTATCTCTCTCCCGGCATATAAAACACTTTTACAATACCATTGAATAAGCAGCTTCTGGAAAAATCTTCACACACATTTCTTCCTTTCAAATACAAATTGACATTTCTAATTAGGCAGATTTGAACAAACCATTTTTCAGAACTCAAATACACGCTTTCCTTCAAATATCAGGTAAGGAAATAAATAAAGCGTTTTGTGCTACTACTCTCAGCACACTTCATGCTAGGTTTGAAAACCCCACCAGAGTTGCTCGTGACCGCAGTCTTTGCAAACTCTTCAGAAAACCTTTTCGGTGGTACACCCTTGGTTGTTCTCTCGGATCTGCGCAAAACTCTCTGATTCTCTTGTTCTGGTGCTTCCTCCTCTTTGGGAGAATGGGGAGCTAAAGTATATGAAGCTGCTAAGTCTGAGTCAGCGTCAGACTCACCTGAGGCTTTTGGGGTCTGATAATCTGTGCCATCATCTGGAACTACATTGGCATCAGGATTATCATCACCAATAACACTTGCCTCCCTCTTAACTTTCTTTGCCCCTTTTGCACCATCATCACAAATGGGATGGCACTGAAAAACGCCAACTCTGTCCCATTGTGGATTGTCATCAATACTCCTGGTCAGCCTTATGGTTTTCGTGTCTGTGATCAGAACACGATAAGACCCTTTCTCATATCCTAGGAAAACACCATGTTCTCCACGCTTGCTCAGTTTGTCACCCTTGCGAGGTGTGCACCCAAACCTCCGAACCAAAAATTTTAAAATGCTTTACACATGGCTTTCTTCCGTGAAGCATCTCATATGGGGTGCAATTTACACTAGACTGGTATCTCCTGTTATACACATGACAGAAAAACGAAAGAGCTTCAGCCCAAAAAGGATTGGGCAGCCCTGAATCATGTAACAGCGTTCTGATTCCTTGCTGCAGGGTCTGGTTTACTCTCTCACATAAACCATTCTGCCAGGGTGAATTGGGCGTGGCTGTCCTATGCTCAATGCCCTGTTCAGAAAGAAAACTCTCAAACTCTTCTGAACAAAACTCTCCACCCTTGTCTGTGAAAAGAAAACGTACATTCTCATTATGTACATTTCTGAGCCATTTACAAAACTGGCGAAACTTGGTAAAGGCTTCAGCCTTTTTCTGCAGCATATAGACCCAAACATATTTCGAATAGGAGTCTATCAGAACCATGAAAAACCTTGAATTGCCTCTAGAGAGCGCTAGAGGCCCCACTAAGTCTGCATGAATGACTTCATATGGTTTCTTGGCCTCTCTCCCAGACTCTGTACCTTTGGGAGCTTGCCTTGCCTTACTCTCTGCACAAGAAACACATTTCATGTGGTAGGGACATTCTTTCAACTTCATACCCTGAACCATATCAGGCATTTTTGCCACAGCCTGGAAATTCAAATGACCATAAACGCGATGGTAATAATGAATACATTGGTCATGCAACTTCTCATTCTTATCAACAGATAAATTGCAACACTCTTTCTCAGTTGCTTCTGCAGTGCCTGTACCTGAAACAAAAGGCAATTGGTACAATCCATTTACACATTTTGCATACAGAATGAGCTTGCCATCTCTAAGAATTTCACAGCGAGATTTAGCAAACACCACCTTAAACCCTTGACGATCAAGCTGGGAAACACTCAACAAATTGTCCTGAATATCAGGCGCATACAGGACATTCTTAATAGTTGCATTCAGGCTCTTTAAGAACACAGTTCCCTGAGCCATACTCGTGAGAACTGTCCCATCTGCTTGATGAATTTCTTTCTCTTGCTTCTCAAGCTGAACAAAGAGATTCTTATCTTTGGCCACGTGGTTTGAACAGCCAGAGTCGACCACGAAGAAACTCCGCCCACGTTGACTGGAACAGCGAGAGATCAAGGCCTTTGAAGTAGCAGGTGCATGGGGATTTCGTCCTTCTCCCCCTCTGCCTCTGAAGTTTCCCTTCTTCTTTGAAGACTTCTTACACTGGAAACTCAAATGGCCTTGTGCTCCACACGAAAAGCACCGCTTCAATTTCAAAGCTTTAACAGCAGCAGTTTCACTTTCACTTTCCCCTGCTGAAGACTCAGGCACATTTTCAAGCACATTTTTAACAGCACAGTCCCGGCTTT
Organism: Podarcis pityusensis; assembly: GCF_964106645.2. Classification (NCBI taxonomy): domain Eukaryota; kingdom Metazoa; phylum Chordata; class Lepidosauria; order Squamata; family Lacertidae; genus Podarcis; species Podarcis pityusensis. The sequence goes on from NC_138026.1 coordinate 20,437,435, forward strand.
CTTTAACAGCCTGTCTGCGATCCCACTCATTCAAGAGCACGCTAGACACATAATCTTCTGTTAGCCGGTCAGAAGGCATTGTGGAAATCTGGGCAGCCACTCCATCATAAGACTCATCTAGGCTATTGATCATCAGCATTGCAAACACAGCCTCTGAAATAGCCAGGTCTCGCTGAACAAGGTCCTGTCTGAGACGCTTTAATTGAGATAGATGGCTAGGCAAATCACCACCTTTCTCCAACTGCAGCCTGCACAGCTTCTTAAAGAAAATCACACTGGAACCAGCATTTTGTCTAAGATGCATATCTCTCAACTTATGCCAAACAGCTTGTGCAGTCTCTTGACCCTCTAAGTTCACCAGCAAGTGGTCTGAAACACTCAAAATAATTGTCCCTCGGGCTTTCATATCTGCACCATGCCACTCAGCCCAATCATCATCATCCTTATCTGGAGGGTCATCTTCTATCGTGTGAAATAGCTTTTCCCTCTGTAAAAGCGCTTTCATCTTTACTTGCCAAACTGCATAGGTTTCAGGCGTGAGGAGAGGAAAGGACAGAGCCATCTGGCCAGAATGTGCACAGGCCATGTCTGCTATTACTTAGAGCAAGACACTTCCCTCGTGCAACACAGATAAAGCCTTGACTCCTTCAGCCACTCTCTCTCCCACTCAGAGCGCAATTAACAGGCAAACAGGGATGCTATCTTCTTCCTTTGGCAGTCAGCAACATACCTCCATAAATCAAGCAGCAGCAAGAGCAACAGCGGCAGCTTGAACACTCTGCTCCAAAACAGCTCTGCTTCTGGGCACCGCAAATCAGTCCAGCATGCAGCGTCCGTTCCACCGTCCGGCAATCAGCAACAGAAACCTCTGGCGACTGGGACGACTGGGACGACTGGGATGACTGGAACAACGCCAGGTCAGACGACTGGAACAACGACTGGGCCCATAACCGATGTCAGCATCGCCCTAGAGCCAGTGCGCCAACTGGACTCATGCATCTCAAACCCGACTGGGCTAGGCGAGCTGGGTAGCACCGCCAGAGACCTCCTTCTCACAGGAAACGGTCACAGTGCTGTGGACTCACAGCTCAGAGCTGAGAGCACCGGATTCACTGTCTCAATAATACAGTCGTTGCGCAGCAGAGTTTTGCAGAGTCTTGCAGAGTATAAACCACTCGGAGAGCAGCTCTGTAGACTATCTTCCTTTTATTCTATAACTACAACTATGATACAAAACTATATACAGAGCTGAATATTCTAAGCATAAATCAATGCTACACTGAGAGTCTGCAGCTGCTCTTAGCAGCAATCTTATCTCTAGGATCTCTAACACTCTCACTCTCTCCGATACACTGACTGACTGACTGACTCTCTCTCACACACACACTGATATGTTGCTGGGCAGAATAAGTAGATAGGCAGGACACGCCTCCTCTTCTCTGGAGAGTCAGCAGAGACCATCAGGAGATGATCAGGAGATTCTTGGGTATGGGAGGGGTGAAATCTCCTCATGTATTTCCCACTACTGTGAATTTGCTCTTGATACAGCATCAATCACAGCCACCTCCTGAATAAAATGCACAGGTACCAGAGAGTCCAGATCATCATGTTGCTGGAGGCATCTAAGCTGACAGTTTAAATGTAAGTAAAGAAGCTGAGCTATACTGTATAGCCAACAAGCTGCAGGAAAAGTCAGTACCAACGCTTCTTTCCTCTGCTTTCCTTCTTTATTTTACTACTGCTACAATCTGCTGAAAAGAGCACTAACAGATTACAGACTTGTTCCATCAGGGAGAATGAAAGTCTGCCTGGAACAGTGATGGGGAACCTGTGGTCTTCCAGATGTTGTTGAATTACCCGTCTGTTGGCCATGGTGGCTGGAGCTTATGGAAGATGGAGTCAAGCCAGCATCTGGGAGAGCCACAGGTTACCCATCTCTGAGAAAAAGGGAATGTAAGAAAGTGAAAAGCTTCTGGAAAATGATATATAATGAGATGAAAAAGATGTTGAAATATACATTTATTTAAAAAAATCAACCAAAAGCATTTTCACTTGGCATTGTAGGGGAGGATATTAACAGACAGGACAGTAAACTGTTTTTATATGCAACAACGGCAGCAAGAATATTATTGGCACAAAAATGGAAACAAGAAGAATTACCAACGAAAGAAGAGTGGCAAATGAAATTAATGGATTAAGCAGAATTAGATAAGATGACAGGAAGGATTCAAAACCTGCGGGACCAGAGATTCTTAGAGGACTGGAGTAAATATCTGAATTATTTGAAAAGAAGTTGCAATAAACAGATTACGCTAGTAGGACTGCAAGAAGTTTTGTAAGGAGGACTATGCGAAATATTGCAGAGAAGACTATGAAGAGAGTTATTAGTTAAGGACAATTAAAAGTAATAGAGAAATTAAGAAATGTAGACTAAGTGGTAAAGACTGAAAAATCTTCAGATGTGGTTGATGGAAGTCTAAAACACTGTATAAGATAAGAAAATATGTTAAATGATTGTTGGAAATGATATGATATGAGATATATATATATATATATATATATATATATATATATTTCCCCATCTCTGATCTATAATATACAACTCCCAGAAAATGAGGACCATTAAACATCCTCATCTCTGACATATCTAGAACCATCCTCCGTTTACTGACTGCAGTCTAGTTCAGATTTTTAAACATTGACCACTGTGCGACTAGTCTCATTTTTACAGCATAAAGATCCAGGAGAAATGTAGGAGTTTCCTTTATACCTTTTATATTTTTTTCAGGCCGCTGTCCTAAACACGTACTGGAGCACAAGCCTCTTTCAAGAACTTAATTCTGAGAAGCATGCATAGGATTGTGCTGCCAGTGTCCTTTACTTCATCACACATATCACTGCCATACAAACTGTTGCACCTATCCATGCTTCCTCCTCTCTTGGTTATCAGGTATAACCAAGTCCAGAGCTTAGCCTGATCTGGAACCTCTTTATAGATGTGAGGTGAGTCGTGGAGCTTATTGTTTGCTATTGAGTCTTCATGCACTGGGATTCCTAGGACAGCTCTCCGTACCAGCTATCAGCTCTACTGTCCCATTCTACTTCAGCAGAGGAGACTACGGCAGCACCATGGAGAGCTCCTAGAGAGCTACTTGCTCTAATATGTGTCAGAAGTGAACCGAGGTCTTTTAAGACTCTGCCTCCAATTCACTTCTTCTAGGCTTCACCCCTTTTGAATCTCTCAAGGGAGTCAACCCTCTGGCCTGAAAATAGACCTCTCTCCTGTATTCCACGGCCTCTCATGTGTTGCAATCCCTGCACCATTGGGCTGGGGAGATCTCCTACAGTAAGGCACCCCAGAGGGTCCTAGCTCAGTTCTAACAGCTCTGGTGGCAGTGGGCTCCTGCCTGTCAACCATGGGCTCAGTGATCCTTTGTCACCAAGATAAGGACCAATAATTTGGTCTGGTTCTTTAGTCAGCGTAGCCTCTGACATGGCTTCCTGGTCAATGCTGGATTCATCTGAACTCTGGTGTCATGGGGACGCCTAGAACTTTGTCCTTTTTTAAAAGTCAAGTGTGAAATTAATATCCTATACAATTTTCGACATCTTCACCAGTGAGAGGTGTTTGGCTAAAGATGGGGGAGAAATGTATTCAGAACTGCATTTTCATGTGGATGTGCCTAATCTGCAGTTCCCAAACAAAAGGTGTATTTTAAATATGAATTTATTTTATAGTTGTAAACCACTTAGAAGCCATTTTTGCATATAAGTGGTTAATAACAACAATAATAATAATAATAATAATAATAATAATAATAATAATAATACAGCTGTAATAGCACTTCTCTTAATTTCTCCAGCAAAAATAAATGGATACAGAATGGGAAAGTGCAAACAAAATTGCATATATTACTGAAAATAATGCACCAAATTAGGGGAAATTGATTGTAAAAATGCATATATTAGAAATGCACAAAAATACACGTTAATTTTCATGCAACCTTTTAATAACAAAATTCATAAACTGGTGCAGAAAAGGAGCAAACTGAGCTTAAGTTTGGAAAAAAATATAAACTGAAAGAAACTAAAACAGACAGATTCATCCATTCTGAAGTTGCACAAGGCAGATTTATAGGGCTATATGTTGTCTGGGTGTTTTTTTGGGGAGGGGCAGTTAGGTGACTTACAATTCAAATGAATAATGAATAAAAATGTTTCTTAAAATCTAACTAAAGCATTTGTTTTATGTTCTCAAAAAGCGCATTGTTTCATATCCAGATTAGGATATCAGTATAGAGGCAAGCTTTTTTCCTAATACAGCTCTCACACAGCCCTTGAAAGTTGCTGACAAACTTCAAGAAAAGGTCCCTTTCCTGTTTGCTGTCAAACTGAGGTGATTCTGTCACTCTCTCCCTGCCTCAAGTGGTTTTGTCATGTCTGAGGCCAGTTTCCAGCTTCTTGAACATGACTTGGCTGTTCACGAAATGTAAAACCAACATCAACAATCAGTATCAACTTTAGCAAAGGAGCCTAGGGCTAACACATACGAAAACTGTAATCCCCCCCCACACACTGAGAAGGGGAGGGGGAGGAACCGATACTCAGCCATTACCTAAGGGCTTTCATAGCCCTGGGCACTAACGGAATCCATATTTAGAGACTGCAGCCTAAACATTTTCCCCTTCAACGTTTCATCACTTGCTTCACTGTCAGTCTTCCCTGGTGTAACATGACCAGGTAAATAAAGGATCCATCTTTAGACTGAACACAAACAAGTCTTCAGTGCATGGGGGATTTATGTAGCCAAAATCAGACTCAAAGCTATCTTTGGCAACACACATACACACACACACACACACACACACAATTCTTTGCAGCTGTACAAAAGAATATCTGTCAAGCTTCACAGTGACCTGGATCTATCCAAGTTCCAATGTCTGGGTTAATAGGCCATCTTTGAATTAGCCATGTGTGTGATGCATTTTGATTAAAGCCACACCATACCTTATTAGGCAAATATAATTGCTCGCTGTATACTTTTTCCATGTACAGTGGTACCTCGGGTTACATACGCTTCAGGTTACATACACTTCAGGTTACAGACTCCGCTAACCCAGAAATATTACCTCAGGTTAAGAACTTTGCTTCAGGATGAGAACAGAAATCGTGCTCCAGCGGTGCGGCGGCAGCAGGAGGCCCCATTAGCTAAAGTGGTGCTTCAGGTTAAGAACAGTTTCAGGTTAAGAACGGACCTCCGGAACGAATTAAGTACTTAACCCGAGGTACCACTGTACAGTGTGGGCACCAGATACTCATGTAAGTACTTTACAATAGGGGTGACTAACCTATGGCTGGTTTCATCAAGCCATTGGAAGCAGTGCTGTAGCATGGGGAGCTGGGGGGGGCGTACATTTTGTTGAGGGGTGCAACCAGGTGCCTCCACGACAGGTTCCCTCATCAGAGCCTGGCTGTGGTATGTAAGGGAGCTGGGGAAACAGCTTCCTCGCGCAGTGGCCCAACACCACCAGTTGCAGCTCTACTCCCAGGTCAAGCCTGACCTGGGGCCGGGGCGGAGAGAGGAGAGTCAGCAGCAACATTGCCACCCACTTCTCTGGGCTGTGGCAAGCAAGGAAGCTGCTGAGGAAGCTTTCTCTTGCCTGGCCACAGCTCCACTCATGGGTCAGGTCCGACCTGGGAGCGTAGCAGTCTCCCTCCATGCTCCCATATCCTCAGGGGTTGCCCGTTGTGGCGGTTGCCCTCCTAGGTGTGTGACATCATACTGGTTTCATAAGGAAAGGGTTAACTAATTGTAAAATGACTAACCAATGGGAACCCAAGGGGCGGAGTTAACTGTGTATAAGGTTTTAAGCACAGAGCGGGGTTTTTGGAGGAGTTAGGGTGGTTGAGAAGACAGTCTGGAGTTAGAAGAGACAGAGAAGATAAGTCTGTGGGTTGGGCTAGTCTGGTGTGAGAGAGGGAGAGAATTTGTTAAGAGGAGTCAGTCAAACAGTTGAGAGAATCAGTCAGAAGGTATTAGGAAGGTATAGGACGGTAAAGAAAGTAAAGTTAAGATACTGACAGGAATATTATCTGAGAAACCATAAACTTGTTAATGTTTGTAAAATAAACTTTTGTTGTTGTTGTTGTTCACTTTTAACAACTGCCTGGACTCAGTGTTTTACTAGAGAGTAACAGGTTGGTGGCAGCAGGGAAGCGAGCATAGTGGTGGCATAGGGATCAATAGACGGTTAAACGTCCGGGGACCCTGTGTGAGCACCACACCCATGCACCTACACTGGGCAGCAGTAGCATATGTTTCCATTACTGCTTCCATCGCTGATTGGAAGTGGCCCACCAGCCCCTACAGCTTTATCTCTGCCAGGACTCTGGAGTCAGATTCCTGTTCTTCAGGACATGTTGAGGTCCTGCAGGGGTGGACCTTGGTAATATGGCTACCTGTGCAAGGCCAAAATTGGACACACATACCCCAGGCCTCGCTCCGCTTTCCTAAAGCCAGGTAAGGGAGGTGCTGGACTTTGGGTAGGAGGCCCAAGGCTCTGGCAGGGATCTAGAGTCCTCCCACCTCCTTCCTCAAACTAGGCAAATGCTAACTAGGCTTTGGAAAGGAGGCAGGAGGATTCTAGAAAGCTGTCAGAGCCCTCATACCGCCTTCCCAAAGTCCAGTGCTTTGGGGAGGAGGGAAGGAGATGCCCCCTTGACCCCTCAGCCCTGTGAAGGGGAATGGGCCACGCTGCCCTATATCTGCCTCCGAGGGCTGGGAGTTCAAGGGGGAACTGCAAGTAGGGTTGCCTCAGAATCAATTCCACAAGGCGAGCTCATGGTGCCAGTGCCTCTTCTGCCTGAGGTGTGGCTTTCTGATTAGGAAGTGAAATATACTCGGAGTCGAGAGTGGATTTCATGCTCTTTATTCAGCTCATAGTGGTGAGGAGGAATGGAAGTTCCCCCCAGAATGTCTGCTTTCTATACCTTATTTACACAATGGGCCCCATGTGATTGGCTAATTCCGGTATTCTCCTGTAGGCCAATCAGGCTGCGGATTCACTTCCACCTGGAGCTGGATTGGGTGGCTCCTGTGGACCAATCAGACTACTGCATTTTGGATCCTATTCAACTCCGTACACAACAGGAAGACTCCATTGCAGAGCCCCCAATACAACCAGAGTCTACTGCACTCTTTCAGTGAAGATGGAGCTTGGAGCTGGGGCAGAACTTCTAATTCTATACAGGGCTCAGTCCAAGGCTGACTGTTGCTGAAGGAATGTCAGAGTCCTGCTCTATATCACTGAGCCCTGGCAGTCAGTGCTCATAGCTGGACACTATCCCAATCTCAGTGCTGTGGTGCTGGGTGCTGAAACTGGTTGAAAAAGAGCTCGGCTTGCTCTTTACAGAGTGCACAGGCATCTTTTTCTCCTGATCTCAGCACTGTGATGCTCAGTGATGGTATCAGGAGATGAAATCTCTCTGCACTTTAGATGTAGAACCTGTGGGCCTCCAGTTATTGTTGGACTACAGTGCCCAGAGGAGGAGTGCCTGCTGGGAGGAGCACAGAGAGAAGAAACACCATGATGCACCTACAGCAGCACAACAGGACACCTTAATCTGCCCCAGCTGCAACAAAGCAGTTTGACTTCACCTCCAAAGGTGCAACTCCTCCATTGTCTCCTGAGATAGAGGGATGCCAACCAACCATCAGTTCCTAATATCCCTGGCCACTGACCATACTGGTTGGGCTTATGGGAGCCCAACATCATCATCTAGGGGGCCACAGGGTCACCCCCCACCTGCTCTTAAGACCTGCAGAAACATTCACAGAGCTCTTCCATTTAAGCATCACTACAACTTTGAGGGAGCAAATGAATCTGGGAAATAGAGGCATTTTATCCCAGTGAGTTTTGTGGCTCAGACCAGAACGAGAAATGACAGGAGACAAATTGTTGCTGCTGAAAACAGCAGCCCCAGGTCTTCTCCTCTCTTTGCTCTCTCTCTCTCTCTCTCTCTCTCTCTCTCTCTCTCTCGGTAACATCTAATAACACCAAATTTGTGATGTGACATGGGGAGGCAAACCAAAGACACACACACACACACACACAAAACCTGGACTTAGCCCTGAGTGAAACTCACAGCACAAAGATGTCATGTCACACATTCATAATACTAGATACTATTGGTGAGGAGAGAGAAAGAGACGCACACTTAATGTTTTCAGCAGGAGCAGTGCTGAAAACATCCCTGCCCCAATGCAGTTCATTGGCTTCTTGGTTCAGCTTAAACAGGTATTTTAATAGATTTTACCAGCTGAGATAAAATACTCTATCTGCTGCACCACACTGGTCTTAAATTGTAGTGACCATGTCAACTCAGACTAAGGCAGGGACAGAGAACCCTAGGGTGGAGGAGGAGGAGGCAGCGGTGGAGGTGGTCTGCCCCGGGTGTCACCACTGAGGAGGGTGACAAAATGCCAGGCAGCACTCACCGTGGGGCCTGCAGCACGCCCGAGCCACACGTCTCTCCTGGGAGTGACGCGGTGGCTTGGGTGCCTGCAGGCTCCGTGCTGCCCCAAATGGTCCACCTGCTGCTTCCCCCTCAGCTGTAGGGCTGCTGAGTGGGAGGAGGCAGGCAGACGCCTTGGAGGCCCTGCGAAGCATCCTGCTCTGGCTCACCCCGCCCTGCAGACGGCTGGCCCTGCCCCCACAGGCAGCTGGCCCCACCCCTAGGCACAGGGCATGCGCGCCGCCCCAGGCGCCCAATCGGCTTGCTCCGCCGCTGGGAGAACCCCAGGTCCTGGGGCCAGACGCAGCCCTTAAAGCCTCTGTATGTGGTCCTTGAGACTGTCCCCAGAGCACATCCCTCACAGACTTGCTCAAGGGCTGTTGCCTTGTTGGAATGTGCCTTGGAACTGTGATAATATCTTTTTTTGTAATTTTTATTGAAAGAATTTCAGTTATAAAGAAGTAAAGTGATACAGAGAAGAAAGTGGGAAAGTGAGGGGAGGAGAACAAATATGTGTATAAGAAAACTATATATACAAAAATGCAATGTATATATACTCCCATACGTTCTTATATAAATTGATCTAGTGTTATTATCCAAATAAATAAGTAGATGTTAATAGCCTGCTACATTCTGTATAAACTCATTCCAAATGTTGTCATATTCATCCAAACAAGGTCTACATCTGTAAGCAGTCAGTTCATAAGTTGGGAGTATTGTTGTCATACTGTCGGTCCATTGATTAAAGCAGGGGTCAGCAAACTTTTTCAGCAGGGGGCCGATTCACTGTCCCTCAGACCTTGTGGGGGGCCGGACTATATTTTGAAAAAATAAAAGCACCCATTCTACTCATATAAATACACACAGATTCCCGGGCCGTCCGCGGGCTGGATTTAGAAGGCAATTGGGCCGGATCTGACCCCCGGGCCACACAGATTCCTGGGCCTTGCCTACCCATGGATTAAAGGGTATCATATCTTTATTATTCCAATTCATCGGTATAAAGTCTCTTGGCCACCATTAGGGAGCATAGAATCCATTTCCGTTGTCCTGTTTTTTATTTTCCACACAACCAGGTATATGGTTCAAAAGAATACTGTCCGCTGAAAGATTTAACTTTTTCTGCACAGTCATAGTTGTGCAGTCCAGTACTTTCTCCACAAACTTGGGAAGTATGGAACAATGAACAAACATATGTTTCAGGGGGGGCATTGTGATAACATCTCTTGATTGCCTACTTCTCAATCCCTGGGCTAAGATGTTAGGCTCCTTCATGTGGCGCCAACAATCTGCCGCCTTCACTCATGACAGAGTAATATTGAACTACTGTTTTTATTCAGTTTTATGCAGCTAATTTTAAACTGCTAGCCTCCCACCAAAAAATGACTTTTAAATATCGCTTCCTGTTTCTTTTTTAATATAAAAAATGGGAAGGATATAAATATAGCACGCAAGGAGGGAGGATGAAAAGAGGACTTTAAATGATACATACCAAACAATGCACTTACTATTCTACTAGTTGATGCTGCAGTCCTCAGAAGAAAGGTATTTGAAGTTAGCTACATTAGAGTTTGGAAAACAACTAGTGTAAATGACTATAGGCTAACACAGGGCTGGCAGAGTATAAAGTCATATGGACAGTTTGTGGCTTTGTAAATAGAGACTCTCGTGTGTGTGTGTGTGTGTGTGTGTGTGTGTGTGTTTTAAAAAAATATTCCTTGCATCGGATCCTTGTATATTATAAAAATGGATCCAGTTTTGTACTTTACTTGAATATTACGTCCACCAGCTGTTTCCTGGTGTTTTTCACCTTTTGGGATAGGTGAAAATAGATCAGCTCCTAAATACGGTTTCAAATTAAACTGGCTGCAAATGCAATCTGCACTTTTGCTGAGTTGCCCCTATGGTGTAAAGGAGGCTTAATGTAAATAAGAAAAAGGCATTTAATTCTGTGCTGTAGGATATATGATATGTGAACTTTAGAAAAGGTCTTTTGGCTATCCCAGGAGTGCACTACTAGAATCCCAAGTAGGGGAGGGAGGGAAATGTCCGTTTGTGGGTTGGAACCTTTAAATGTGTACTTATGTGATAAGGAATGTATCAATGCATTGAGAACAATGATGGGTTTAGGCCAGAAAACTTTAATCAAGTCAGTGACTTTCTCCTTCCTCTATAGAACTCTGGTTTCTTGCAGAAAATCAGCATATAAGAATTGTCATCATGCCAATGGTTCTATCATCCTGTCTCTAATAGGGGCCCACCAGAGTGGAAGTGAATGACAGCAGCATTTATTAGGGCTGTGCAAACCAAATCAAGCCAATTTGGGCCAAATCTAAATTGGGTCCAGGCAGCTACAAATTGATTCAAATGGGAGGCAGGCTTTCTAGAGCCAATGGGAGGACCAAAGATTCCTATTGGGTCAAATCTAAATTTATCAGAACAGAATCAGGATCTGGTCTAAATTGCTGATCTGGGCCTAAAACTGAATTGGAGGAGAGGGGCTTGCACAGCCCTTATGCTTATCTTCTGCTGTTTGTCTCATCAAGATACAAGACACGTATAATACCAACCATGGTTTGGGGCTACAGGAACAAAGCCTTGTGCTCAAACACGCTCCCTCCTTCCCTTACAGAGTTAATTAGACACTTCCTCTTTTTGTGGAAAGCATGGAAGTGAGAGCTGGACCATAAAGAAGGCTGATCGCCGAAGAATTGATGCTTTTGAATTATGGTGCTAGAGGAGACTCTTGAGAGTCCCATGGACTGCAAGAAGATCAAACCTATCCATTCTGAAGGAAATCAGCCCTGAGTGCTCACTGGAAGGACAGATCGTGAAGCTGAGGCTCCAATACTTTGGCCACCTCATGAGAAGAGAAGACTCCCTGGAAAAGACCCTGATGCTGGGAAAGATTGAGGGCACAAGGAGAAGGAGACGACAGAGGACGAGATGGTTGGATAGTGTTCTCGAAGCTACCAGCATGAGTTTGACCAAACTGCGGGAGGCAGCGGAAGACAGGAGGGCCTGGCGTGCTCTGGTCCATGGGGTCACGATGAGTCGGACACGACTAAACGACTGAACAACAACAACATAGTGTCAATTAGCAAACTATGGTTTTCAAGCTTTCGCTCCAAACCAGTTATGCTAAACAATGATAAGCTAAGCTTGCACACCCTCCACAAATGCCATCAAAGTAAATATAGAAGACAAAATACCATACAGTTCCCCCATGCCCGGGAAATCTGAAACAATTGACAGGCCTCTCAAGAACTCAGTGTTTTTTTATCCAAAGCAAGACCCTAAATGAATAGTATTTCTTGAGACCTACTTGTCAAAACCAGTCTTATTCACATGTATGCAATAATGGAATTATAGCCTAATCTTAACGCAAAACTGGGCCAATTCCATGGTCTTGTCTGCTGCAGAAATGGTGGGGAGAGGGCTGCTTTCCCCCTTTCTGCTGGCACATTGTAACCTAAGCCAAGGGGTTTATTACTGCATGGCATATGGGGAAGTGTTTTGTGGAAGTCTTGTTAAAATACCACAGCTTATCATTCCACTGAAACCTGTTTCGTGCTGCCAAAAGTTCGTTTGGCTGCAATGACATCGGGTGTTTCAAAGGCTGGAACAAAATTTACAGCAGAAGAAGATACATCATTGATTTATCATAAAAATAAAATATCTGCCTGTTGTAATAATCCTTAGTAATAACAGTGGCTGAATCAAAAACCCTCATTTTGCATTTGTTTTAATGGGTGAGATTTTCTGCACTCAACATACCTAAGTTTAGATTATTACTATTCTTTTCTTCTCCATTTCCCTTTTTGTGGGTAAAATTTATTTATTTTAGTTTATTTATCACTCATTGTGCCAAAGAGGTGACAAAAATCTCATGAGGTAGGTTATGCTGAGAAATAGTGAATGTGCCAGTATTTTTCAGTGAGCTCCAAGGCTGTACAGGGATCTACATTTTTCCAAAACCAAGGTATATGATGACTATCAAGTCAAAATCTCTTAGATTAACCTACCTGATAGGGTTATTGTGAGGCTCAAATTCCATGCTGTGTGACTGACAAACTGAGCAAAATGTTCTCTTTCTCTCTCCCCCCCCCCCATTATATTCATATTTAAAGAACAGAAGGAGAAAATAGACTTTCACAGACCCTCCAAGTGTCTCTATTTTCCAGGGACAGTCCCGGATTTACAGAAGCCATCCCGGTTTCTGTTTTGATCCTGGAATGTTCCGCTTTTCCTTAAGACATCCCTATTTACATCGGAGAAATGTTGGAGGGTATGGAGTTATCTGACCCCTGAGTCATCTGAAGGTGGCCCTGTATAGGGTAGGTTTTTTTTAAAAAAAAAGTTTCATGTTTTATTATATTTTTATATACGTTAGAAGCTGCCCAGAGTGGCTGGGACAACCCAGACAGATGGGTGGTGTATAAATAGTAAAATTGTTGTTGTTGTTGAATAGGACGTTCTTATTTTCATCAGAGAAATGCAGAGGGTAGGCTTTGTCATATTATGAGATCTTTACCCTGTTATGCATTTTAAAAAAAATTATTTAACGCAGTAGTGGTTAAACATTCGCCTTCCTTATATTGCAGAGCTACCACTCCCATAATTGCTGACCTGCTGGCTGGGGCCAGGAGTTGAAGCCTGGAAGTTTTGAAAGGCTCCACCCCACAAAATGCATAAAATTGTGGAATACCCACTGTCATGACATGTATTCTTGTTGACTTCAACATGTATCTCTTTTACTGTGCGATAAAAACATCTCCCAGCAGCCAAACACAAGGCCGGTTCACCCATGCTTTGACATCACTTACCGGTAATTTTATCTAGCATTCTTGTATACCACTTTTCATTTTTAAAAAAGGACCTCAGATATCAATAGGATGATATCGACAGTAATTACCAATACAGTGGTACCTCGGGTTACATACGCTTCGGATTACATACGCTTCAGGATACAGACTCCGCTAACCCAGAAATAGTGCTTCAGGTTAAGAACTTTGCTTCAGGATGAGAACAGAAATCGTGCTCCGGCGGCGCAGCAGCAGCAGGAGGCCCCATTAGCTAAAGTGGTGCTTCAGGTTAAGAACAGTTTCAGGTTAAGAACGGACCTCCGGAACGAATTAAGTACTTATCCTGAGGTACCACTGTAAGAAGCCCATATTATAAAAAGCAATTTAAAAAACCAAGAAAAAAAATCACAACCACTATTATTTAATAAAGTATCAAACGGATTTGATTTGAATAAAGAAGGTTAAAAAATAAAATAAACACGGGCTCCAAAACCTTGGAGAACATGTATGGAAGTCTTCATTATGCAGCAGAACCCAATCATTGTCATAGTCATTCATGGTCCTTTATGGAGGGAGTTTCACAGCTGGGGCACCATCATGGAGAAGGCCCTTTTCTGTTTCCACATGCCCTTTAAATTTTTTATTTAATTATTATAAAAGACAACATAACAAAGAGATATAAAGTACAAAAAAAAATCAGAATCCACACGGTGTCCCCCCCCCCCTTAGTAACACTTTTGGTGCTATTGACATTGCTCAGTTATAGCACAGTGCCCAATTTGAGGACTGAGACATTCTCCACATGTAATATGTGTGACTGTCTCTGTTAGATGGCTGAAAACTTGAACTACATTACTTCCAACACGGTTTGATGCCGTGAGTTTCAAATTTACATGTACCATATTAGTGGACCAAATTGCATTGCAACAAATGGCAAATACGCTTTGTATTTATTTTGGCTACAGCAGCAAATCATGCCTTAATGTACCAATATGGGATATTGGTTTCTTTCAAGTATTTCCAGTATTTTTTGCAATGGTCATGACTTCCAGTTTTCAGGGCAGGAGGCCATGAGAAGGCACCTCAGACCAGGAAGAGAACATGCCTTCTAAACTAGCCTTTGCAGTTCTTGGATCCTTAGGAGGCTGAGCACCAGAGATCCCTCTGACCTGAAGAGGCTTTGACCTGAAGAGTCAACAGTAAAACAAGCTGGGCCTCTTTAAGAGTAGATGAGACTAGCTACTCAGAGGATCCTACTGTCTTATTTAAGACACATTCTGCCTTGGTTGAAGCAGCGTTCAAGCTGGACTTTTCTGACTTCCACTCCAGATGCCACTTGGAGCTGTCCAAGGTTCTACCCAATTTTCAAGTTTGTCTTCTGTTTTACCCAGCTCGACTTATCTGGATTTTAACCTCTGCTTCATCTGACCTTGCCTTGCTGGACCCTGATCTGTGCTTGGTCAGACTTTGGTGCCTGGATTTTGAACTGAAACTAGTGACATATTGCCTGGTGTCCTATTGATTCTGTGTCTAGCACATGCTCTCACTTGTGCTAGAAACCTGGGACCACTGCCTGGGACAGAACATAATCCCCCTGCTTTAGCAACACTTAATGATTTCCAGCTGAAAATAGCCCACAACTGAAAAAACCCAGTCTTTGAAATGATATGAAAGTTTTGTTTGGCCTGTATTGGTTCACCCACACGTAGCGGTCACTTTTTGATGCTGTAGCCATCAGACGATGAAGATCCAAATGTTGAACCATCGTCCCTGATTGTGCCATTATAAGAAAGGACATAAGTGGTATGCTCATTTTGAAGAGATGGCGAAAAACCTTTACCAGCAGCTGCTACTCTGCTTCTCTCTGTCGGAAGGATATTCTCCTTGGAACAATGGATGTCCCCCAGTCAATCTGGTGCCCCAGCCATACCAAACCACAATATATATTAATCTCAACATATTTGCCTCGTCTTACGAAGGCATTTTTTTCACAAACAAAATGCTTTGCTGTTGTTTTTTCATTGCAGGGTGACCACACCATTTCAAATTTTATTTGAATAATATTTGAATAACAGGCAGTCCTGTATTGGGAAGTTTTTAATGTTTGATGTTTTATTATGTTTTTATATATGTTGTAAGCCGCCCAGAGTGGCTGGGAAAATCCAGCCAGATGATGGGGTATCATCATCATCATCATCATCATCACATAGGGTCACTACCAAGACTTTAGCCTTGTTTCCAGCTATCTTACATGCACTAAGATTATGACCTCAAAAATGTCTCTCTGCTTCTTGAGATATTCATCAGTGGATCTCCTCTGGAGGTTTCGCCAAATAAGGTGAGTCAAATGCTTACTAGGGAGAGAAGCTTGCCTAGCGCCTCCACTGTGGTCGCTGGGGCACAGGCTTTTCAGATATGCTTTTCATTCATTTTAGATATTTGGCACTTACAATTTCTCCGTATACTGGCTTTGTACAGGTTTAATGATGGTGTATGATGGGTTTACATTGGCTGTACTGCTGTTGTTTTTAATATATGTCATGACCTTGTGCTATTTGATTGTATTTTTGTACTTTACTGGTTCATAGGTTTTGCAAATTGCCAGATATTTCCCCCGTTCTTCCTTCATGTGTGGTGCCATGCATGTGGTCCTCAGTCCTTCTAGGTCCTAACAGGCCCCAGATCTGCAAGGTGGTATTCTCAATGTTCCTTCAGGCCATGTCTAGGGATTGTTAACCTGTTGATGAGTGGTTTTAATATGTTGTAAATAACTCTGTCCAGGGTTGCAGTATCTTTGGAGAAAGGATCACCAGAACTCTGCAGAATGTCCTTTCATGCATTTTAAAGCCCATTATAGCTTCTGTATAACACATGGAAAAGAAGTCTGTGTCACTTCTTGCAACAGAAAGGTAATGCACACTCTTGCATTAATGGACTAGCCTACTTATCTGCTTACCTGTTGGAAGTGCCCTGATCCCTGCTTCTTATATTGGGATTTTTGAAATAACTGTCATTTGCTCTAATTTATATTATTTTGATTCATTGGTTTCATTGACTAATGTGTTACTGCTACTGCAATGTTCCTGAAGGAGATGCTGTTGTGACAGTAAACCTGTCCATTTAAAACTGGTTTTGGGTTGTGTTTTTTAAAATAAAGATATATATATATATATATATATATATAAGCAAACAGAGTTGTTTGTAATCCTTAGGCTGTGTCATAAAGGTCAGACAACAATAAGCTGGCAAAAAAGCAAGCAGGTTCTCTGAGATCACACGGTCTTTACATGACCCTACGTGGTTTCTAAAGAATTTCCACTCCATGTCCTCTAAAGCCTTGAAGTCATTCTGTGAACATTTGAACGCCTCTGAGGGACTGCCATGCTACTTATCAGGTCAACAGTCCCTGGGAGGTTTCTCACTGAATTCTAGGTCAAATAGATGCAATGGGCAAAAAAAAGTCTGCTTCTCTTGCTCTCTCTTTAAAAGGGCCTGTGATAAAAATGGCCTAGGACTTGGGAGAGTGCTGTGGGTGGGTGGGTGTGAAATAACTCACATTCAAACACATCTGAACTTATGAACCCACACATCACACTTTGGTACAGAAATCAGGCAAGTTCAGAGTAGAGGCATTCTGTGTATCCACTCCAGGAATTGATCATGTTTTCCTGTTTCAGGCTGTGTGGATATTCAGCTAAAATAATTCCAATAGTACTAACAGCAATCATGCCAATATGTGTGTGTGCAAGGCAAGTGTGGATGAAAGGGAAATTTCCTTTCCAGTGCCATCTCGTTTCCTTCCAGACATTAGAATGCATTTGTCCTTTATTTAAACCTCACTCTTCACTTTCATTACCCATTTCAACAAGGCGCTGATTTCCGTGCTTTCGTTTTCCTGCTCATCATTGCTGTGATTGCTATTATGACTGTTATTTAGGATGGCTGGCTTACTTTCAGCATGTTAGAGCACATCTGTCCGTGGCAAACATTCAAGCATGTGCATTGCTCCCCCCACTTCTTCAAAGCATGATTTGGATAATGTTTAAATCAAGGGCTGTAATCATTTACTCTGGAGAAGGTCTACCGAAGTCAACAAACTGGCTGTGTTTTGGAAGAGGCAGGTCTGCCCACGCTGAAAGTAAGCAGAAAGCATCTGTAGAGAGATAAACAGGGGCCACAATCCAAGGGAGACTTAGACGGTCTTAAATATAAAGGGGTTCCAATGCACTTAACTGCACTGGATCTTGGCTATGCATGTTTCATATCCAGTCCTCTACAGACAATACACAATTTGGTTCTTTAAAATGATATTACAGGTTGCCACTTCACATCAATAGAGAAACGCCCATGCGGTGACTTCAATGGGATTCAGACTCAGCAGCGGCGTAGCGTGGGTTGTCAGCACCCGGGGCAAGGCAAGTAATTTGCGCCCCCTAACCTGGGGCAAGGCAAGTAATTTGCACCCCCTAACCCGGGGCAAGGCAAGTAATTTGCGCCCCCTAACCCCTAACCTGCCGCCGCTGCCAGCTTCTTCTTGCTGCTGCCTGGTCTGGTCTGGTGTGGTTCTCTCCCGCGCTCAGCGCTGCGCTGGGCGGCCGCTGCACTGTCCCTCCCCCAGATAGTCCCTCGCTCTCTCTCCGCACCGCACGCCTGGCACCCACCCCCTCCACAGTGGGTGGTGACCCAGCGGCTCGGATCGGATTCGCACAGCCAGCACTGCAGTGAGAGTGAGTGAGCCAGGTAGGGGCAGAGAGCTGCGAGTGCGAGCGCGCCCCCCCCAGATGTTGCGCCTGGTGCGGCCGGCCCCCCCTGCACCCCCACTGAGACTAAGGCCTACGGGGAACACCTATTTATGAGTTGAAAGTTATCCAGGCTACTACCCTTGAGCTACTTGGGAGCAAGCCCTATTGAACTGAGTGGAGCTTGCTGGGGAGCAAATGGACCCGAGATCGTGCTGTTGGATTTTCGTTGTGCTGAAGCACTTGAGTTAAATTGATTTATAAATAGGCAAGGGCACGATGTGCACTGCTGCACGGGGGGGGGGGGTAGGTGGGGGGGCGAATGTGTTAGCCGCCCCCCCCCCAGTGCCTCACATATATGTTTTGAGCGTATAAGACCGTAGCAGCAACAGCAGTCAATGCAGTTTCCTCGACAATCGCGGCGGGGCTTCATTACCCGAGCACGTTTCCTAGCCTGCAAGTCGCCAGGAGGAATGGAAACGCCAGAAGAAACCGCCAGCTCTCTCCCTCCCCGGAAAAGATGCGCACAACAACGCTGCGTGAGCGCGGCCGGATTATAAAGTCCAGGGAAATACAGTACAAGCGCATCTATATAAAGCACGTATGAGTCAGAGAGCTAGTGGAAGAGGGAAGCAGCATAAACAGTGGATCAGGTGGCCGCTTCTATCTCTTTGCAACCTCCACGGTAGCTGCTGTTTCTCTCTCTGTGTGCGTGTGCGTGTGTAACTTTACCAGAAGTGGTGCCATTGATCTCTTTTCTCCTCGCGCTCTGCATCCTCCGTAGGGAAGAGAACAAACCTCCCTGCCTGCGGGCTCCGTTTCCTGCAGGATGGCACCGTCAGCTCGCGGTTGCCGGCTGCTGCTGCCGCTTGGCTGCTGCTGCCTGCGAGGAGGAGGAGGAGAAGCGCCAAGAACAGCGCCGGCTGCTTGGAGAGAGGGAAGGAGAAGCGGCGGCGAATGAAATAAATAAAAGGGCGACCCGGGCAGAGGCAGCCGCGGCGGTGCTGTTCGCTCTTGTGTGCAAATTGCCCGCTCCGAACCCCTCCCCGTGGGGGAGGCTGGGCTGGGTTGACACACGGGAGGAGCAGAGAGGGGGAGAGAGAAAGAGAGAGAGAGGGAAAGGAGGAGGGAGGCAAAAGAGCCAGAAAAGGGAGGCCGTCCCCGCCCTCGTCCCTCCCCCCCGCGGCCGCGATTGGCTCCTCCCGCCCCTCGCCCGGGCTGCGAGGCCGCCTCCCTCTCCAGCTAAAGCGGCCAGTGTGCGAGCAGGAGCGAGCCAGAAGGGAGCATGGTCTCGACGCCGCAACCAGCTGCCTCCGTCTGCCCGAGTCGCGCCCGCTCCGCCAGCCTCTCGCGCGCTCCCTCCCCGCGCCGCCTCGCGCCTGCCCTCCGGAGGGGCTGAGGGGGCAGCCCCGGAGGCGGCGGCGGCAGCAGCGGCGGCGGCGGCGGTGCGGGGCTTTGCGGTAGGGGGGGAGGGCGGAGAGGCTGCGATGCCGAAGCCGCCTCCCCCTCCTCCTCCTTCTCCCCCTCCTCCTCCTCCTCCCGCTGTTTCTGTGCATCCTCCTTCTCCGCCTGCCTGAAGAAGGTGGGGGGGAGGACGAAGAAGAAGAAGAAGAAGAAGAAGAGGAGCAAGAACAAGAAGAACCCAGAAGAAGCAGCAGCCGCTTTCGCGCGCCAAGGACGCGCGTAATTACGCCCCGGCGCCGGGGCCCCCTCGCCTCTCCCGCGCGCGCACCGCCCAGAGGGGAAAGGTAAGAGCCAATGTGGGGTGGCGGGGGGGGGGGAGGGAGAGCTCGCAACGCAAGGTGGAGGGAGGACCGCGGAGCGAGGCTCCTAGGTGGCGTCTCGTGGCCCCCGCCGCTGTTTGTGGTGGTGGCACCGCCTGGAGTAAGTCGCCTCGGGTGGGTTGAGCGGCGGGCGAAGGCGAATCCCCCCTCGCGCCTGCGCTCGCCGCCTGCCTGGGAAAACTTCCTGCTTGGGTGTTTTGTGTGTGTGTGTGAGGTGCAAGACCAGCCTCGGTAGCGCGGGGGTGCTCTGAGGTAACCGGAGGGGGTGAGGTGCGGGTCTGAGAGGCAGCCACCCACCCTGCTTCCTCCGCCCGCGTCGGTCACTCTTTCTCTCCCAGCACCACCACCACCTTTCTCTCTTCGCCATCTCTTCAACTTCCCTCTCGGTGTGGGTTAAAAGGCACCTTTCCTCACCCCACAGAGCATGAGTTCCAAAGGTGGTTGACTTCTCTCTCTTCTGAATGGAGGAGCAGGGAACCACGCAGTGTGTCATATTTTTATTTATTTTTTTTGTTCTCTGGCACGGCGTGTGTTTTTATTTTTTTAATTTAGTAAATAATAAAACAAGGCTCTGTTTCGTAGATGGCTTTCCCCGTTTAAAAGCACACACCACTGCAAAATCATCCATCATCACCAGAAGGCAGAGGCTATCTTTAATTAAAACTGTCCGGAAAGGAATAAAAAATGACAGGCGCCTACCTCGGAATGAAATCTGCAGGGATCTTGGTGCAGGTCTGGCATCCCTGGCTGACTTTTCTTAGTTTGTTTCAAAATGCGTTGACCCTCACAGGGGAAACACAGCTTGAATAGATTGGGTAACTTCTAGGTGTGTTAGTCTCTGCTGCTGCATCCCCTTAACCAGTCTCTGCTACTCATTGTCAAACCTCCAACCACCCCCCCCAATCCGCTACCCCCCCCCAAATATGTCCTGTCTGCCTAATGTAGGTTGTCAGGTTTCTGGGCAGCAGCTGAATTGTAGAGTGCCTTGTAGCCTTTTGGCAGAATATAAATAGTTCTATACTGAAGGTGTGTCCAGGAACCATTTATAGTGTACAGTCCTAGGCATGGCTTTCAGGAAGTTCTATTGAACCGGATGAGACTTACCTAAGCCTATACATGTTTACTTTCAAATAACACATCTCTGTTGACTGGAAGACTTGATTCTGTTGTATCGGCTGTGGTTTTCATGAGCTATAGTTTCTCTTCTTCCTTCTCTCCCTGTTCCACATTTAATTCTCGTGCCTTGTTTTTATGATGGGTAAAGGATTTGGTGTTTGTGTAATAGTGCAAACAGTTACATTTTGGGATGATGATTGATTGCATACATTTTAAAGATTTGCTCCATGTGCATTTTGAAAAGTGCGACTGACCTCTAAAATCTACTGTTGTGATCAAGGCTGTTGTTATGTGCACATTTACCTGGGACCAAGTCCCATTGAATTCAAGACCTGTTATAGGATTGTGCTGTTAAAAGGTTAATAAAGCCTAAGTGAATATAGATATCATTGATACTTATTGAAGCCCTTAAGTTATAGATGAATAGATATAAAGTTTAAAAGTTTGTCTGGGGGAGGGGGAGAGAAAAAAAGCAAATTGTTATTGATAAATTGTGCTAATATTGTTAGTGTACATTTCACCAGAAATAATTTTGGGTGTCTCCTCCGCCAAATCAATCAGATTGCCGATAGCAGCACTACACTACCATCTTTTAAGTTTCAACAAATTGTTAAATTATGGCCCCCCCTTCATATATATGATTGTATGAGAGAAGCATTACTATGTTCCTCCTATTCCTTTTAAAAAAGGCATCTGTGGCACTCTGTTACAACTGGATTAAGCTGGTAATGGCATTTACTTCACAAAGTGAAGTACAACCATGTTTTAGCCTTATTCAACAGTTTGCAACTTTAGTTATTCACAGTGGGTTACCTACTCTTATTTGAATGAGTAACAAGGTTTTATTCTTCTCTGTATAACCTGCCCCTCACTGTGGCTGTCTGTGGAAGGGTTTTTCTCAGCTTGCAATGAAACATGGCTTATATAAGTGAAATAACTATCAATGCATGTAGTTACTACCATGTTTCATGGGATTATTATTATTTTAATGTAAACTTGGTGCTTTGGACTGCACCTTCAGAGGATGCGGAGTTAGGTTATTGCAGTCAAAATAATGAATCTGGACAAATGGTTCTTTTCTACAACTTTTATCTAAGCTATTAGTTTCATAGTGGTGTTTGATCCTTATTTGAAGAGGATTAAGTTAAAACGAGCACTTTGTATAGACAGCTTCACGGAGAACTCGGATCTCTTCTATGTAGATTTGAGTGAACTGATGTGGCTTGAAAGTTTCCTATGCTCCCAAGTTTTCAGTGTTAACTGGTCTTGTGAAGCGTAAGAAGTATGTTCACAGTGCTTGGAGCAACAGAACCCAAGAACAAACGTTCCGTGTGAATTATTGCTGGAATAGAATATTTTATGGTTGTCATGGCTACAAATAGAGCAATGGTTGCTGGTTTTCACCTAAATGCAGTAGTGGAAAAGGGGTAGAATTCAAGTTCTTTTGTTACTTTTAATTATATCTCTGATTAATGATAGCCAAAATTCAGGTGTCCAATAAATGCAAAACATTGAATCTGGTTTCAAGTCCCCCCCCCTTTTTCAAACCCTTAACATTCCAAAACTGCAGAAGGTAAAGCGTTCTTTTTGTTTGGTAGATTCATCCCGCAAATCCTACAGTAATGGGACTTGAGAGAAACAGAAGAGCATCCAGTCCAGCCCTCCGTACACAATAGCCAAGATAAACTGGATCACTCTCTGCTACAGGTGGTTAAGAAGGGAAAAATAATACACAGCACGCTAAGATTGCATCCTGGATGAGAGTGTTGGGTGAGAGATGGATCTCTACAACAGTGTGACTGATGTAAGGGGATTTGTTTCAATACTTTATATGTTTCATTCGCTGAGTAGCTTCATAGTGCCCTGATGTACATGTGCAGTGCATTTTTAGTGCGTGGATGGAGTGGTTGGGGATAGTCGCTTGTTCAAGAGGGAGATGTTGGACTGATGGTGGATGGTGAATTTGTGTGCTTTGGTGGATGTGCTTGAGGTATGGGGAGTAGAGTGGGATGACACATAGTGGATGAGTAGTGGGTACCGCACGCTTTATGTTCATGTTTTAGGGAAATTGGTTGGGTGCAGATGGAAGAGAAAATCTAGATGGGATGTGGATTTCTTACTGAGGCAAGTGCTTTGTATTGTGGGCTAGGTTGTGCCTTGGCAAGAGGGGGGAATCCCTGACTCTTAAGATGTTTTCAATTGCTGTGTTTTACTTTGGGGGGGGGGGACTCTGCTGTTTTAGTCTGCACTGTGGTTTTTCAGTTGTATTGATTGTTCTCACTCCATGTATTGTGGCTGTTATTTTTTTTATAAATGACTTAGAGGCTGTTGTAGGAGTAAGAAGTAACTACATTAAATACAGTAGGGTGAAAAGCTGCAACTGACCTTAGCAGCAAGCAGTTGAAAACGTGTGTGGAACCATGTATTACACTGTTAAGGGCAGTTTTGTTGCTTTGGAAATATGTGGACATACTGATGGTGGTGGTTTCCTCCCCTTTCTTTCAGCATTTAACATGTGTTGAAGAACAGCACACCCAAGCAGTGTCTTTATTGCCTACAGTTTAGTAGCACTGCTGCCATCTGTTCTTGGACATCTGCTTGCACTGAAAAACTTGCCTAATTCTAGATTGTGTTTCTTGACCGTAGTTGCTCTCTAGGATGCTGATTCTCTTGGGTCCATGGCACCAACTCTAGGCATGTGTTTGGTCACTTGTGGTTCAGCCTTGTCCTATTATTGCTTCCCTCCCCTTCCTTTTAATGACTTTATTCCTAATATCTAGAAATTAAGGAGACAGTTCTTTCTAATCAAAGAACCAGGTTCACATGTCTGGCAGAGTGCTGGTTCTGATTGCTCAAAACTTCCATATCTATCCTTCCTGAGCTGAATCCTGTGAATTGACATAAAGTTGTTAGGCTTTTTTAATTTTTAATTTTACTATTAAGTCTGCTACTTTATTTTACTTTCCATTCACAATATTTCATTAAATCAATTGTCTTAAGAACAGGATGTAGAAAAACAGAAAACTTAATAAAGTTGAGAATCTGAACTCCTCAGAATGAGGAGGCAAGTCAGCAAATCTTATTCTTCTGTCTCCCACTCTTTCTATTTAGGCACTTATTTGCATATATTGCAAAGGCTATGGAATACATTAAGAAAAGATGTTCTGAATCCCATTAAAATGTTAAGGCTGTAAGGTGTAAAATGATAATATAAATATGGCTGGTGCTAGTCCAAAGAGAAAGATCCGAAAGTTGCTTGCAATTTTTGGGTAGTCACTGAAAGAACCCCTCAGTAACGCTGCCCTTCTGGTCAGAATATGGAACTTGCATGCTACTGTCAAGAAGGTGCTTTTTTGTTTTAGTGGGCATGGGAAACGAAGCGGTATCTTAGAATCATTAGGAGAGGCCAGCCCATTTGGGACTCAAAACAGTGAATTGTGCAGTTAAAGAAATGAGTGTGGAAATGTGTCTGAATGTTCTCTCCATATCCAAAGTTGGCTACTATTTACTATCTTCCTGAAGGCATCAGCAAGGATGCCTCTGGGAAAAGTTTAGTTGAGCACTGAGTTTGTGTGTGAAAATACAGCAGAAACCACTCTGAGCTTCAAACTAGGGATGACCTGTGTATGGCTTTTGCTCTTTAGTGCTTTTTCTAGTCAATAATTTTTGGGGGTTTGCATATTTCTTGAGCTGCTCTAAATTTTTATTGATTGGAGTTACAACCTTGCATTGTTCTGCTTTATTGTGTGCTTGTAGTATTTTTGTGTGTTCTTTTGCTTTCTTGTAAACTTCCCTGGGATTATCAGTTGTATATTAAAGGGTGGGAATACAAGCTTTATTTTTTATTTTCAAAAATCAAGATACAAATTTGCCAAGTTTTTTAATACAAAAAAGTTGTGTGTTGACTGCTTTTTACATCAGTTTACCTCTAGCTTCTAAACACTAAGATCAAGTTACCAGGACTTGTTTTCATTGCCTTTTGTTTATAAAACAAAAGGCAAAGCATAAGGAGGCCTACAGGCTACAGATGACAACATACTGTTTGGATGAAGCAAATCCAGATAAGAGAAACTTAAATGCCTTTTGCCATAGTTAGGATGGCCTGAAATGGCTGGTAGTGGAGAGTCATTAATGTTGCATGATTGGAAAACAGTAACTTGTGATGAGGAGAGAAATTGCCAGTGTGTGTCTTAGCTCTCTTTGTATACTAGAAGGCACTTGATCTCTCCGTAAGCACAGTCTGAATAAAAAGAACGACTAGCAAACTTGGGTACACTATTCCGCGACAAATCACCTCCCTTCTGCGGTGCCGACCCTCCCTTCCTACATTCTGGAAATAATTCAGACTTGTTCGCACTGAGTAATAATAAATATATCAAGCTAGCTTCCAGTGAAATGTAGGCGGTTTTGCTGTTGGAAATATTTACTTCAAGTCGGGAAAACATCTGAAGTATTACATTAAGAGTTGTCAGGTAATTGGACACCCCTTAGGCTACATTGGCAGAAATCTCACTAGTAGTGACTCACTCTGTTGGTGATGCAAGAAGGAGGAAGGTACACCTGGTACATATAATATGTGACTTCCCTTGTATTGTTTTAGTCTATGTTTTTTGTTTGCCTTAATCTTGGTTTCTGAAACATTTTCTTAGTCTTAAACACGTACATATGGTGTTGAACTATATTCCCGTATTGTGTGGTTTGTCAGATGGCCACCAGAAGTGACTCCTTTTAGTGGTGAAAATACCTGTTTTACAGGATTGGAAAGACCACCCCCTCTGTATCAATGTACAGAATATCTGGATGCACTTTTTGGCTCGTGAATGTGCCTCTTATTGCCGGCTTCATCCTATTTCATCTATTCAGCATGCATTGCCAATATAGGGACACAATTCCGAATATTTGGTCACAGTATACTGCTGAAGAATCAGCAGTTTAAATATAGGCTCTGCTGTATGTGTGCTTCACCAAATGTTGTGATGGCCTCTTAATATGTGATAAGCTTGTTTATTTTTATTTTTAACAATAACCCTGACCAACACCCTTTCCCCTTCCCTTTTAATTTGATTATATGTGTCTTTGTTAGTATAATGAAAGTTGTTGTAAAACTTAAATTATTCAATACAAAAGTATAAATTTTTAATAATTGTCAAGCACAGACAAACATACGGCTTCAAGAGTGCAGACACTGCAGATTTCAAGAGATGTACCTAATCTTGTTGAGTTGGGCTTCAATCATATCTCTATTGATATTTTTGAATCCTACAAGAGACTCATTATCAGTGTTCACTCTAACAAACATGATTAGCATCGCAATGCAGCCTGTAAAAACCACCCTTGACTTAGGTAATTTAAGAGCTTGGCTCTCAGGGTCTTTAGTGATGAGTAATTAACAGAGGAGCATAGTCTGATTTTCAAGGAGATATGCCTTCTCACACCTTGCTACAAGATTTTGTGATGGGTTTTTTTCAGGGGGGGGACGGACGGACGGACTGATGTTCTATACTGGTGGATTTGAAAATAGCAGCATGTCATAAACTGAAATAAAAGCTTCCTTTCACTCCAGTATTTCATCTTGCTGGCTCCTTAATGACAGCATTGAATGCATAAAACTCAAATGTCATCATACTGTATCTTAGCAGGCATAACTATATGGCACATCCAAAAGAAATAAATTCTACAAAAGAGTAATGAACGTTTCTTAAAGCTATGTTATGCTAACTTGCTGTAATGCTAAAATGAACACAGCTGTTCTGATTCACTGAACATGCGTGTTTAATGACTGGTATGTTAAAAAAAATATGCACCAAAATCTTCACAATTCATTTCTGCAAGTACTTCTGTCTCTCTTGATTGAATAATTCATGTCAAATTGAGATATTTCAGAATCACCTGGGGTTTTTTTTGGGGGGGGGGGTAATCTGAACATCAAGTACATTGCATTACTTTAAAAAAGTATTGGAAGCAGAGCATACCTTCTTCATGCCTCTGAGATACCAGTAGAAAAACAAGCATCCAGAATAATAAATGAATGTAAGGGCTATTCTTGTTTCTCTCCTTCCACATACACCGCCCATTTCTGGGAACTAAATCTGCCTTAGACTTGTTGTTTCCCCATAATTTGAAAGGCATGTGCTTCTGCACAAGAGAGCTTGCTTTATAGGACAATATTGTTAAATTAAAAAAAAAAAATCCTTTCTGAAATAAGTATAGGATGTGCTGCAGCCTTGTCACCGAAGTTGCCACTTAGCCACTTGGATTTCAAGCTCTGTGCGTGTATACTCAGAAGTAAATCCAATTACGGTATGTTCAGTAGTGTGTACTCCCAGGTAAGATAACCCTTGTGGTCCTTTCCAACTCTACAATTCTATAATTTTTGTTTCATTTGTGAACATTTATGTTCAATCAGATCACAATAATTTGTTGTTAAGGATAGTTTTTATTCTGTGTCTGGTAGAGAAGCCTTATGCCTTTTCATTTTGTTTTAATGTATTTTAAATACTGCATGACTGTTTTTTGTTTTGCGTTTGTAAGCCATCTAAATTTATTGATGGGTGGTCATAGACATCTTCATAAATAATTTTGCATAGAAGGACTGGAAGCTGCAGACTTTGTATTCCTGTTTGATAAAGGAAGGGGAGAGTTGGTCTTGGATTCC
The DNA here is from genome assembly GCF_964106645.2 of Podarcis pityusensis. Taxonomy (NCBI): domain Eukaryota; kingdom Metazoa; phylum Chordata; class Lepidosauria; order Squamata; family Lacertidae; genus Podarcis; species Podarcis pityusensis. Next base: position 20,465,048 of record NC_138026.1, read on the forward strand.
TAAGTTTACACAATACCATTGCAAGTATCATAGGCTATCAAGCTCAGTAATCTATCTCTATTTGACAGTCGTATATATTTAGCTGCTGTATAACTCAAGATTGATAAATAATGTTCAGCTTAAAGGAAGCTAGGAGATTAATTTAGATAAGTTCTAAGGTCTGACAAATTGGGTGGCTTACCCTAATAAGAACTGCACTGTTGTACCCAGAAACACAACCCACCTCCCTGTAGAAACAGACATACCACCTTAGCAGAGCAAACCTACAGAACATTGAAGTAAGTAATGTATAAAAAGGTAAAGGTAAAGGACCTCTGACAGCTAAGTCCAGTCGCGAACGACTCTGGGGTTGCTGCGCTTATCTCGCTTTACTGGCCGAGGGAGCCAATGTTTGTCTGCACAGTGTTCCAGGTCATGTGGCCAGCATAACTAAGCTGCTTCTGGTGAAACCAGAGCAGCACACGGAAACGCCATTTACCTTCCCGCCGGGGTGGTACCTATTTATCTATTTGCACTTTGATGTGCTTTTGAACTGCTAGGTTGGCAGGAGCAGGGACCGAGCAACTGGAGCTCACCCCATCGCGGGGATTCGAACCGCCGACCTTCTGATTGGCAAGCCCTAGGCTCTGTGGTTTAACCCACAGCGCCACCTGCATCCCAGTAATGTATATACAACACAGCAAAAAGTTATTTTTGACTTGTCAACTTGTCAGCTCTCCCTGCTCCCCCATTATCTTGTTTAAGTCAGACACAGGTTGCTTGGCTTTTACAGATTGTAATACATTACAACGAAATTTATCTTGTGATGGAAGTTGGTGTAAGACTTGTTTTCTGATTTGTTTTCAGGGCGCTGAATAAGTATTCAAACTGATTCTACTTTGTAAGTTGCCTGTCTTCACCAGGGGTCAGCAAACCTTTTCAACAGGGGGCCGGTCCACTGTCCCTCAGGCCTTGTGGAGGGCTGGACTATATTTTGGAAACAAAATATGAACGAATTTCTGTGCCCCACAAATAACCCAGAGATGCATTTTAAATAAAAGCACACATTCTACAAAAACACACTGATTCCTGGGCTGTCCGCAGGCCAGATTTAGAAGGCGATTGGGCCTTAGTTTGCCTACCCATGGTCTTCACCCTTAAGTGAATGTATAAGTTCCTCCTCAGAGAGAGAAGGCAGACACTACACATCACTAATTCAAAAGGCTAAATATTTGCTTGCTGACTTCTAATACAGCTAGAACGGAATGCCAGAAGTCTTAAAACCCTGTTGCTGCAGCTGTACTTGAAGATACTCAGCAGGCAATAAAATATGCAGGAAGGTATCATCTGTCAGACATTGCGTTAGTAGGTTAGGATTTGTGCTAAACCTGTTCCAGTCCCCAGACACTGACAACAGACAAAACTGCCTATGTGTGAAAACGTCCCTTTTGATAGTTTTTTTTTCTTTTCTCAACAGAAGTTTCAGCCTGGAGTTTCACTTGGTCTGAACATTTTGATTAGAGCTGAGCATGCTATTTGACATGTGGGCCCCGCAAATGTCCCTCGTATCTAACAGCCAGTGGTTGGGAGTAATGGGAGATGTAGTTCAGGAAACCTGGAAGGACCCCCCCACCGCAAATTGTTTTGAAGGAGCTTTACAATGCCCCCAAAAGTTTAGCATTGTCTTTACAATGCTTCATGGCGATTTTGTGGTTGTTGTGGGGAAGAAAAACAGCCCCATGGGAATATGCTTGTGTGGTTTGCCCTACTAGTGAAGCCACTCAGGAATAATAACAATAATAATATTTAATAATAATAATAATAATAATAATAATAAATAGGAACATGAATAATAATAATAATAATAATAATAATAATAATAATAAATAATACCCCGCCCATCTGGGCGGCTTCCAATAGCACATTAAAATACAATCACCTATTCAACATTAAAAGCTTCCCCTAAACAGGGCTGCCTTCAGATGTCTTCTGAAAGTCTGGTAGTTGTTGTTCTCTTTGACATCTGGTGGGAGGGCGTTACACAGGGCAGGTGCCACTGCCGAGAAGGCCCTCTGCCTGGTTCCCTGTAACTTGGCTTCTCGTAGCGAGGGAACCGCCAGAAGGCCCTCAGTGCTGGACCTCGGTGTCCGGGCTGAATGATGGGGGTGGAGACGCTCCTTCAGGTATACTGGGCCGAGGCCGTTTAGGGCTTTAAAGGTCAGCACCAACACTTTGAATTGTGCTCGGAAACGTACTGGGAGCCAGTGTCGGTCTTTCAAGACCGGTGTTATGTGGTCTCGGCGGCCGCTCCCAGTCACCAGTCTAGCTGCCGCATTCTGGATTAGTTGTAGTTTCCAGGTCACCTTCAAAGGCAGCTCCAACAGTTCTTGGAGCTCCCATTGCTATTCATAAAAGGACAGGATGGTTGCAATTTTGTTGCTACCTCACCAACCTCCCAGTACAATATTCAAGGTTCCTAAGATATGTGAGAATGATTAAAAATACTTATGCATCTTTGCCTTTCAATAATGGTGCAGAACTTTGTGTAAAGGCTGTCATTGTAATTACTGGCCTTGGAATAGATTTTTTTTAAAGAAAAATGTTCCAGTACACATGAGTCTCACATACACATTGCCCAAACACATTATGTAGTTTAAATCTGTTGAAATAAATACGATTCATATCCAACTCTGTCAAGTGTCCTAGATAATCTCAGGAAGCAACCATTAGTATTTTTCAAAGTTAAATAGTTTTGTCTATTTACTTAACTTTTAAAATGCAGTTTTTAGGATTATGTGGACAAATCAGATCTTTGTCCACATAATCATAAATCACAAAACAAGTTTTTACCTGAAGAATGTGCAAGTCATTATTTTTCAGAGGCAAACTGATGGTATGTGGTGCAGAGAAATAGAAGCGGTTCTCCTCAAATGTGTAAAATGAAGGACTGCATTTTGGAGCTGTAGAAGCTTCTGGAGACGGATTAAAGTTCAATTGTAGAACATCTCATTTGCATGCAGATTCACTCCTCAGCATTCTACAGGTAGGGCTAGGAAAGGTTCTCTTCCTGAAACACGAATGGGCTTATTCAGTATAATGCCACTTCCTGTTTTATCTCTGTAGGTCCAAATATTAGCTGTAGAAGGAGGCAGAGCCCACTTTCCTGCCTTCTGATCTTACCTGAGATTCATATTTCCTAGATTAAAAAAGAAACGTTCTCTGATGTGTCTGTTTGTTTTATTTTTTTAAAAAAAGATACAGCAGCAAGCCAGTCTGAAAAATCACATTCAGTCTAATATTGAACTAGACCCCCATAAACTGCAACAGATTAGTATCAGAAAATGTCAGTGCTTGGGGGACAGTCAAAGTTTGGTAATTAGTAACTTACAGGAACGACTATGTTGTTCGCTTTCTATTTGGAAGGACATACAGTGAATTTGGAAGCAGAAATATTGATTCAAGTGGGTTCTACAGTATTTCTTATTGAACTCCTATGATTCAGTTCCATAAAGGGTTTAAAAATGATTTGCCGTTAGCTTATATGGCCTAGGACCCTTGTACCTACAGGACTGCCTCTTCTGGTATGCACCGTGGAGGACCTTAAGGTCCATAAATAACAACACTTTGGAGGTCCCAAGCCTCAAGGAGGTTAGATTGGTTTCCACTAGAGCCAGGACCTTTTCAGCACTCGCCCCGACGTGGTTGAATACTCTATCACAAGAGACTAGGTCCCTGCGGTATTTGACATCTTTCTGCAGGGCCTGCAAGACTGAGCTGTTCTGCCTGGCCTTCGGCTTAGAATTACTCTGACCCCTTATATGGGATTTGGTATATAAATTTTCCCTTGGCTTTTTTGCTGGCCCATGTAGGATCAGCATGGATAGCTGGCTCGGGTGAATATCTGATATTTCCTCCCTTTAGGGTCTTGATTTATGGGCTACTACTAAAATGAGGCTGCATTTTAAGCTGTATTTTAATTGTTTGTTTGTTTGTTTGTTGTTGTTCCATTATGTTTTACTGTAATTCATATTTGGTGTTAGCTGCCCTGAGCCCAGCCCTGGCCAGGGAGGGCTGGGTATAAATAAAAATTATTATTATTATTAAAAACAACCACACCTAATTTCTGGAGGTAGGCCAATTAATGGTTATTAACCATGAAACAGCAAAGAGGAGACAGTACCTAACAGAGCAAAGGCAAGCGTTGATCCTCAAACAACCGCTGAGGAGTTATACTTCAAATTGCCAAGTCTGAATTTACAAATGTCTTCATTAAGGATGATTGTAAACACCAGCAAACTAAGCATGAATAAAATAAAGCCAGTATAAACAAGATAGGCATTATCCTAAAGTGGCCTTTCTCAACCTTGAATAACTTTATTCAGAAGGCAAACTCACTCTAAAATAGATAATACAAAACAAAACTATAATGCAGTACACAACTGGTCTTAATAGTAACAAAGTCACGTGTAATTAAAAAAATTATTAACATATGTTTAACTGAATGATTATTGGTCTATACATAAATGTAAATGCTTAAAAATCTGTTTGTTCTGGACTATGATCTTCAAGCATTTTTGAAATAACTACCCACTCTCAGATGAGCTAGAGCTTTTGTTATAAATTTCCATACATGTTTTAAAACCTTACTAAACCCATGAATGTTCATGAGAACAAGTGCTAGCCTTCTAAATGCAAAATTCTGTTTGGGTATTTAAAATAGCTGTAAGTTCTTCAATATCACAAAGGTGCTTACAGATACCTGGTTTAGAAGTGAACAACAACAAACAACGTTTTCTTTTGTCGTCATGTTCTCTCCCCTCTCCCCCAGCATAAAAGGGGAGTAAATTTAAAGCTTCTGTTCATGGCTTGTTCTAAGTTTTAGTTTCCAGTTTGTCCGAAGTCTGAAATTTTGGCTTGCATGTTACATCTGAATCAGGCAATAGTGTGCTTACTTGCATGTCCCTCAGTACTATTTAATCTACTACTGGCATTTTATTGATGGACAAGAAAAACACTGGGTTGCTTAGAGTTAAATCCCTGTATGCAATTTAAACCTTTTCGATACTTGTTAGTATTAAGGGACCCAACTATCTGAAACACAGAAATGAAATGTAGGCTAAAGGGTAAGCATATAAAAAGAGTAAAGGAATGGCATCCATAATCTTTATCATATTCAGTAATCATAAATGGAATCCTGTTGTGTTTAACCAAAATACACAAATTGCTAGATAGGATCCGTTTACAGCCTGTATAATACTCCTTAATGGAAACAGGCCCACAACCACCCACATCATAGCAATTTTGTGAAATAGAATATATGAATGATTAATCAGTCCCTTTGTTTGAACCTTTAGGAAGCAAACTGGTTGACCCGGGACTATACTGTTTCTGCTTCTTGAGCAGCAACGTGTTACTGGATTAACTTTTCTCTGCTGCACAAAAGTTGGGTTTATTCATAACAGCAGTTATGTTCTGCAAAGTTGCCCTGCCAAAGGAGCGTCTCTCACTGTTCTGTATAGTGCACCTTTCTTCACAATGCATCAAGGATCCACTTGTGTTGCCCTCCTGTCCAATTCTTAAATAAGAATTAAATAAGAATTGGACATTGTGGAATCCTTAATTGCAGATTTCATACGGTCCAATGGATGGATAATGCAATTTAATATACACATAATAATGTAATATACACATTTATCAATTATGAACAATTGTCATGTGGACGGATTTCTAAGAATGATCATTATGTTAGGCATAAGTGAAGTGTGTGCACTGTACAATTCATAATGATGAATTCTTCTGGTCTTCTTCTGTGCAGTCTTAGTTTTACCCTAGCAGGGAAGAACCTCATTAGCAAAGATAGCAGGCTGCAGAAGTGGCATACCTTTGAGGACCAGATGCTGAGGACAAACGGAGATAGCCATCAAATGCTTTCATTGGGTCTGTGATTTGGGCTTGTTCTGCGCAGAGTGTTGTAAGCCTACGGGATGCTCACCAGACATCTGTTGGCGATGTGGTTGTCCCATCGTCACTGGTTTTGTGTTGTGGTGCCTCACTTCCAGAAGGAAATTATCACTCAGACTGATGTGATCTTATACACTTCCCATCATATCAATAGTGTCAGCTCTGTGTAGCTGGAACATGTCAAAGGCAGGATGAAGATTGAATACAAGCCAATCAAAGAAAACGTTGCTTTGATTGGGTTGTATTCAATGTAGTTCTAAGGTTCCTTCAGCACCCCTGTGGGCCCTCTAATTCTGTTCTGGGTTTCCTCTTGACCCTCCAGAGCAGATGTGGAGGTGACACAGGATGTTGCGGGGTGGGGAAGAGGAGAGAATTCCTGTTGTGCGAGTGTGAGTCTTTGTGGCTTCCATCCACTAGTGCAATGATTTAGTTGATTATGGTTCATTATTATCTGTCTGTCTGTCTGTCTGTCTGTCTATCTGTTTCCCCTCTCCTTCCTCCCACAGGAGCTCAGGGCAGCAAACATCAAAGTGCTAAGAAGCACACCCATGTTTTTTAAAGAAAACAAATTAAGTAAAATCTTGTTGCTGGTTCTGCCCCTGTTTGTTGGAAAAGTCCTCTCCTAGTGGAGACAGGTGTCTAAGGACACCATGCTCTCTGCTCCTAAGCTCCCACAAATCCTCAATGAAATATTGATACCATAAAATAATTGGAGTTTCCAGTGAGCCATCGTGAGCTATCCTATGGCAGAAGCATTTGTTTTTCCAGTCCTCAACTTTGACTAAAGACTATTGGCTGGTTAGGAGCAGTGCAGTGCCATCAGATCACAGAAAGTTACAGTAAAGAGTAGCAGGTAATTTTGGCCAAAATGAAAAAGGAGTCTCCTGAATTTCTGTGGAATTACTAGAACCATATATGGGTTCTTCTGAAATCAAACTGTGCCAGAATCCAAAGGGCTTTCTGTAGTATGAAGAACGTCTTCTACACTCTGGCAACGTAGGCAGAAGAAGAAGAAGAAGAGTTTGGATTTGATATCCCTCCCCTTCAGGAGTCTCAAAGCGGCTAACAATCTCCTTTCCCTTCCTCCCCCACAACAAACACTCTGTGAGGTGAGTGGGGCTGAGAGACTTCAAAGAAGTGTGACTGGCCCAAGGTCACCCAGCAGCTGCATGTGGAGGAGCGGAGACGCAAACCCAGTTCCCCAGATTACGAGACTACCGCTCTTAACCACTACACCACACTGGCTCTCATTTGTGGTTCAAATTTCTGCTAAATGTGGTGCAATTTATATCCAGTGATTTTTTTAAAAAAAATACTTAAATCTTGCACTCCTGCTCTTAGTGCTAGCATCCTATAAATGACAGGTTAGTTGAAGCTAATATAGCTCTTGCTGCAGTATTCTCCTGATCCTAAAATATACAGGTGACTTTCATGAAAAATGTTTGTGCTTCTTTTCTGGGGCAAAGCACTCTCCAAGGTAGCTATAAACAGATTTAAACAGTATAGAATAAAGATGTGTCAACAGCCCAATCACAAAATTAAAAGCAGCAGCTTCAAAGCTCAGCAGTATGTTTTAAAAGCTAACGGAGATGGGATTGTGTTTGTACAGTGGGAGAAGTGGGAGAGAGCGCTATATGGGTCACCAGTGGAAACATCCTTTTTCTAGTGTCTACCAGTCTAGACCTGAACAGTGTACCTACAAGCTCTGAGGCTGATGTTGAGATGTAATGTCTTTTTAAAAAATATTGTAATACTATTTATTGGCCATAGTACCATTTTGTGTGTGTTTTGAGGGGAGATTTCCCCTTAAAAACTTTCAGTTTCCCTCCTCTACAAGGCAGTGAGGAATCTTCTAGGCAGCTGATTACCTTGATGTCTTGCAGCTGTGAGTACTACAAACTAGTTTCTGTTACAGACAGTATTTCTTTTCTTGTTGTGCTGTTATATTTCATTTAAAAGGGTTCTGTTTTTGAGGGATGGTCTTACCCACAAATATATTTTTCATAAACTCTTAAGGAATATGTGGAACTGAAAAGAGCAAGCAAATATGTTTATAAAGGTTATAGTGTCAAGTAACAGTGTCTAGCTTCTTAACCATTCTTAAAGAATTTCTAGCACATTCTTTACTTGCCTACTCAGAAATTAGTCTAAGTTCAATGAGAATTATTCCTGGGTAAGTGGGTATAGGCTTGAAAAACTTGATTTCCTCTCCCATATTGGTTGTGCTAAAGATCAGATTTCTCAAAATTTATTTCCCCTTGATTTACGCACTTCTGGATGGCTGGCGCTAAATGTGGAGAGGCAAAGCTTTATTCTTTTGCCTCTAAAATTGTGCAGCTGTATATGCTGGAGTTATTATTCCAACGTATTAGAATATGCTATATGCTCCTCTTTAGCACTCTTGAATAGAGGCACCAGTTCAGGAATCTTGCTGTGCAGGAGACTGGAATTCGCAAATGAAAATTCACCCAACTAGGAAAGCCGCTGAATATCAAGTAAATACTCTGCAGTGAGGGGGGCACTGTATATAAAGAAACTTTTCTTTTTTTAACCCTTAAGAGACACACACACCACATGGATCTCTTCCTTATTTTATACCACTTGTTGGCTGAGATCCAAATAACTTGTTCTGCATGCCTAAGGAGGTGTCGGGCTCATGTTTCTGTTACTTGAACTCTTCTTCAAGAAACACATGGCCTTTTGCTTTTGGAACTGAGAGCACTTCTGAAAGCAAGTTGAGATAATTGCCTGGTGTGTCTGTCTCTCCCTGTGTGTATGCCCTATTCCGAGACTTCAAGGATGGGAGAAGTCAGATAATCCACTGTCTTTTGGCATTCCTAAAGTAGCTCTTCACATTCTGGCAGTGAAGTTCAATTTTCATAACACTATCATAGAAGGCATTTTGTTCATTTTCTAGTATAGTGGTCAACAGCAATAGTACCCACGAGTGGCTGTGTGTCTGCTGCAGTAAGTCCTATGTTATCTGCAAAAGGTCTCTGTTAACATTCCTTCAAAAATGCTCAGTGGTCTTTCTGCTCAGTTTCTGCTTGGACTGGCTCTGCGTATACTATAGTGAACGTGCTCCCTTTAAAATATCTGCTTTCGTTGTATGCCAGGACTGGACATCCAGTGTCTCTTCGTTCTGAACACAGAACAGGTGCGAACAGCTTCTCTTTGTGGGCAAACATGGCTGTGGCTGATTTAGGTGCCCCTCCCAATTGATGGGTATGTTCCTGAATGATTTTGTGCCCATTTAGAGGGGGTGGAGGTGGGAACTGGGTACCCCTTGGTGTTTTTGTTGACTCTTTTCAGATGGTGGTTATTTTATCATTATGTATATGTTTTGCAGGGACGTGGGTGGTGCTATGGGTTAAGCCACAGAGCCTAGGACTTGCCGATCAGAAGGTCGGCTGTTCGAATCGCCGCAACGAGGTGAGCTCACGTTGCTCGGTCCCTGCTCCTGCCAAACTAGCAGTTCAAAAGCACGTCAAAGTGCAAGTAGATAAATAGGTAGCGCTCCAGCGGGAAGGTAAACGGTGTTTCCGTGCACTGCTCTGGTTTGCCAGAAGCGGCTTAGTCATGCTGGCCATATGACCCGGAAGCTGTACGCCAGCTCCCTCGGCCAATAAAGCGAGATGAGCGCTGTAACCCCAGAGGCGGCCACGACTGGACCTAATGGTCAGGGGTCCTTTTACCTTTATATGTGTTTTGCACATTTCTCTTAGAGATGGAGTGCTTTTGGTAGAATCTTCTCTAGGGTACCCTGAACTGGCCCTTTGTGGTTAAAGAATCTAATGATGCCAGAAGACATCTGTATAGCTTGAAAGGGGGCAGCAAGAGGCGATGCTGTTTCTTCTCCTGTGGACCATTAATAAGGCTATCTCCCATCAACCACCATGATTGCATCTCTGCCAAATGAATGGTTCCTTGCTTCTCCACCTGTTGGGAGACTCAGCTTTTTACTCCTTTAGCCATTGAACACAACTGCACTGTACAGAACACTTATCCATACACGAATACAGTCACACACAGTAAACCCCAAAGAACAGGATAACTTGTAAACCCAAAAAGCTGTTCATAAACATATAAAGCTTGTTTTATAAAATTGGCACATGCAGTTCAATATTTCTTCTAAAAAATTAATGTATATGTTTTGGCTGCATGTTTTATTTATCTTTTGAATTGTTTTAGGTTTAGCTTCTCACTTCTATTGACATTTTTTATTCTATCTTTTATATTTTATGCAAAACCTGCTTAGATGTTTCCTCAGTTAAACAGTTTTCAAATTACCTTAAATAAATAAAATCATCAATGGTGTATTGTGGAGAAAACACAGTGCTGCCACAACAGCTAGGTTTGACATAAGGCAAAGGAATGAATTACTGTTGTTGGCGAAAGAAAAGAAAAAAAGGAACGCCAAATGGCAAACTCAACAGTAATGTTTCTAAGGACAGGAATGGGAACAGCTTGTCAAGTCAAGAGCAGTAGAGCATTTTTGCCCATACTGTCTTGGGATAAGACACAGCTCATGTTTCTTTAAAACAGAAAGCCATATGTCTTTTTCGCAGCATCGCAAGCCACCTCCTTGAGCCCTTTCCTACCCCTGCACTACAAATGCTGATTAGTGATGCTGGTTTCTATGGCTTTTTGCCCGTTCTTCTCTGTCTAGGTAGCTATAATACTTTCATAATAGGCCTGCTAACTAGCGATAATGCTACATCCTGGCTTCCTTTATATCTCCTACTTCACTGTGGACAAGTGTTCTGAGAGCATCACTATGGCAGCCTAATACTGAAAATATTTTGTTTAACTAGAGCCCTATTCATTGTTTTCAGAATACAGGTGCTGCTATGATGGCTTCTGTTAGTACTCAGACCAGATAAAATGATTGAAGTAGTTGTGTGTACACACACCTTGTTTGTTTTCAGAGGCTGTTGCTGGCAGGCAGTGCCCTGAAAGTACCGTATTTTTCGCTCTATAAGACGCACCAGACCTAGTTTTTGGAGGAGGAAAACAAGAAAAAATATATTCTGAATCTCAGAAGCCAGAACAGCAAGAGGGATCGCTGCGCAGTGAAAACAGCAATCCCTCTTGCTGTTCTGGCTTCTGGGATAGCTGCGCAGCCTGCATTTGCTCCATAAGACGCACACACATTTCCCCTTACTTTGTAGGAGGGAACAAGTGAGTCTTATAGAGGAAAAAATATGGTAATTTTTAATTGCTGTGGAGATGCTAGCTCTCTTAAGTACAAGCGACTAAGATCTGTTTCAGACTAGTGTGTTGTTCATGATGTAGGTTGCTCTAGCAGAAGCATTTAAAGATGTCATGTGCTCCTCATTTTAATATGGCTTTAAATAATTAATTGAAAATTTTCTTAAAAAAAACACAAAACAAATTTGTCGGAGTCAGACTGATTTGCTTCTCAAAAATATTTCTAACTAAAATCTTTGTTGTCCTATTTTTAAGTAGCTTTCTTGCTTTGTTTTTTAAAAACACCAATTTAAATGAGATGTTGATTGCTTCTGACATTCTGAAATGCAGCTTCAAAGTGAGTGACAATTGTAAATTTTAATCTGCAGAAGGAAGGCATTTCCTCTTGAAGTGTCCAAATTAGGCTTTTGCTATGCTCTCCTATTTCTGTAAAGTCTTTATTCCTCCCCCCCCCTCCCATGGGGACAGTCGTCATGTTGATAGTGTACAGTTGATTGGCTCCTTAATATATAGGAATCTTGGTAATCTTTGTACTCCTGATGTTGTCTTCTTAACAATTCAAACTATCTCCAAAAGTAATTTGTAGGGTAACTAATAAAGCCAATCTACAGTAAATTTGGTTTAAGCTAATTTATTCCAACTCTTAAGAGTTGTTTGACAGCGGAACAGACTCCCACAAGAGGTGGTGAACTCTCCTACAACTCCCATCATCCCTAGCTAACAGGACCAGTGGTCAGGGATGATGGGAATTGTAGTCCCAAAACAGCTGGAGGGCCGAGTTTGGGGATGCCTGCTTTTAGGTGCTTAACACCTATGTAGAAATAGTAGCTACTGATTTGAAGTGGGAGGGGAGCTGAGAAGAGTATTTTGTGTTTTTTCTGTCTTTTGGTTTAAAGCAAAATAAAATTCATTTTGCTAGATGGTAGCAAGGGCATATGTCTCCCCCACCCCAGCTTAAAAGGCTGAGCTGCTGCTTAGGGAAGAGGCTCCATTCTCTTGGCGATTTCCTTGTCCTGATATACATATTGCAACTTGCGATCAATATTCTAAAATAGGAAACAGCCATAATTCAGTGGTAGTGTGTTCGCTTTGCATGCAGAAGAACCCAGATTCAATCTTAATTTTCAAGGGTAGTGGAGTTAGGCGTCTTTCTGCAGGAGCCATGCTGAATTAACTACCGTATTTTTGCTCTATAAGACTCACTTTTTTCCTCCTAAAAAGTAAGGGGAAATGTGTGTGCGTGTTATGGAGCGAATGCAGGCTGCGCAGCTATCCCAGAAGCCAGAACAGCAAGAGGGATAGCTGCTTTCACTGCGCAGCGATCCCTCTTGCTGTTCTGGCTTCTGAGATTCAGAATATTTTTTTTCTTGTTTTCCTCCTCCAAAAACTAGGTGCGTCTTGTGGTCTGGTGCGTCTTATAGAACCCCCTAGAGGTTGCATCCAGACTTGAGCCCTTCTATGGAGGAGGGGAGCTTTTCTTCATTTCCCCCTTCCTCCCCAGATCCCAGTTCTACCTTCCACTGCTCTAGATGTATGGAAATAAGCATGGGAGGTGCTGCAGTGGCAATTGTTTTCCCCACTGGATGAAAATACCTCCATGAACAGAACAAGAATTTCAGTCTGTGGAGGGCAAATGTTGAACAATACCAGTAATTCCCTCTGCCAGTTTGCCTGGGACATAAGTTAAGCTGAGAAGACTGTCAGTTCTTGGCCTATTATAAGAGTTCGCCCCAACCTTGGATCTCACCTTAAATGTTGTTATATTTGGCTTCTTTCCAGTCTCCTGGTAAAGAAGCCTATCACTAAAATTTATTCATTTTAATTAAAGGATCAGCTTTAAAAACTACTCTTGGCGGATGCCATATGGTCACATCGGTTTCTTGTAAATCTCAGCCTGTCCCTTTTCATCTCTGCTAAAAATTAAGCTATTAACTTAAGTAGGTATGTATCCCACGGTTTGTTTGTTTTGGCACCTTGAGGAATGTAGTTTGTGACTTTTTCTTTTTTAAACATATCCCCCTCTCTGCTGAAAATGTTACTATGGCTTCTTGTTTACCGGCATGTATTAGAAATAAGACTCCAGGTGAAGATTGAATTGATACGGTAGAACAACTGAATACATAACAGCCCCTTATTAACTTTGGGAAGCGTTGGCAAATTAAAAACATAAAAGTACTAAGCATCATGTAGAAAAGAGTTAAATGAAGCATGTTTGTTTATAATGAACCTTGCTGGTATGAAAGCAACACTGAAACTGCAGTGTGAGCATCAGGCAGCACAATGGTGTGCTATGCCTATATATTTTGATGTGAATGTCTGTGTGCACATACCTGACTGTCTGGAGGAAAGCTTTACACACATATAAAGCACTCATTTGCACTTATAAAGCACTCAATAAATGCATAACCATAGCAGTATTTTCATGCCGTGTTTAATTACCATTTGGCAAATGGCTGGCTGTGTTATATTCAGTTATTTCATAGCAGTGTAAACAGAGAATCAGTAGTATGGACTAAATTGATTGATTTGTGCATTTGTCTACAACTTGGATATGCAACATGGTTTTCTTTCCAATAAATATATGACCATCTGTATAAATTGGTATATATGGCATTGGCTGATATGCCTTTGTATTTGTGTGCTGGCTTCAACTTTCCGTAGCAATAAGAGCTGCCACATTTTTGGGGGGTGGGCTATTGGGAGCATACTGTATTTCACTTTGCTGGAATCTGACAGGGAGAAACTGGACGCTGATCTCTCCCGTTTGTAAGGTGAGTATTGCTCATTATTGTTGTTGCAACAAAGTGAGGCCCAGTCCTGCTGCTTACTAACTCCCAAGTTTAGTAGAAAGCGTCTGTAGAGATAATAGCAGTAGGCACCCTAAAAGCATGACGACTCCAATCGTTTAAGCCTAGACTGAGAGAGATTTTAACAAATAGGCCTAGTATATGTAACCAGGCCCCCTCTAGTGGCTGGCTTCTGTGACTGGTCTCTTCTATCCCGTTGTTACCTTGGTAGGTGATGGACATAAAATCATTGTGGGTTGTCCCTTTGAATCCACAAGACACCTCATAATTTTAAAGTACTGGTCAAAATATATTACGATTAGCTTTTTGAGAAAATGAGATTTGCAATGATATAGGCATCAGCTGAATCTTCTGTTCAGCTTGTGAAGGCTTGACTTTGTTCTTGAGGCTTGACCTCTGAAAACTTATTAGGCTTGGATTTTCAAAGGTGTCCTGCAAGTTGCATTAGAAAGTGTTTGGAGCCCTATTTAGTCTGGTTTCAACGTAGGGAGGGGAAGAAGCCCCCCAAAACCTGCAATATCTTTAATTTTTGGTCCTATGAAGTATACCATGAAGACTTTGGGACTTGGGCTAATGATAGACATTGCCATATTCTAAACATAATCTGATGGGAACTTCTAATACACATACAAAGACTTCTTTCCCCCTTTAGTTTGGCTTTGATTTCTGCTTGTCGCTTCAGGTCCTGGTTGTTTGTTCTGAGTCAGGGTCATGCTGACAGGCCTGACTGTTCAGAACACATGCTAAGCAACTAGCTGGATTTCAGTAAATGAAACAATTGTATAGCTCTGGAGAAATAAATCACATTAGAAAAATTACCCCCTATTTTGGAAAATTACCTTGTGAAACAACGTCTGAACATTATCTTAAATTACCTATGATCTGGGCCCCCCCCCAAGCAATGATTGTTGTATTATCATTTTGAGAACCAGCTGGATGTTCATACAAAACCTTTCAGGCTGTGGAGATTCGGCTGGCTAAAAGCACAACCATCTATTCACAATCGCCTTTCCTTTGTCCTGCATCCGGGAGTGCACAAACTGTGAACCTGATTCTTAAAAGGGGCAATGCAACCCCATTCAAATGGGACCACATCTTTCTTGCCCGTTTGGAAAGCCTGTTAACTAAGAACTCTTCTATCTTGTCTGGCTTCAGGTTACCTGGCTATCAGCTGCTTGTGACCAAGTGAAGATGCCAGGATGGTGCCTGATGTCTCCACCATCTGGAGGATCCTTCGATCTTGACTGTTTTCACACACTAGCAACACATCCTGTAGAATTCCATCCACTGTATTTCATATGAGCAATGAGAACGAATTCCAAGAACTAAAAAGTCGTATTGAAAAATACGACTTTTGAGCCATCTCGCCTAAAAATGGCATCTGGGCATTCCATTTTGGTGGCTGTAACCCTGATTTAAGGAGTTATTTGGCACCTAGCTTATATGAGTTTCTAACACTGGATAATGGTGATGGCAAACTTCGCCTTTTTCAAATGGTCCTTCCCATTTTGTTCAACCCAGAGATCATCCAGAAATTCAGAGTCTTGGGGTGGGAGAGGAGGAAAAGGTAAATGCAACTATTCTGCAAGTGCCCAAATCCTAAACCGTAACATATAGGCAGAGCAATCCTAACCCCAACCAAGAAGCAGTGGGGCACGATGGAACCACTGCCACATGCGAAAGCCCACCACACATTCTGGAGCTAAAGTTGGGGCAGGCAAAACCCTGTTGGATGCTTTCCATAGGCTACTACTGCTGGTGAGAATTCCACAGGCAGAATGGGGAGCTCCATACCAGAGGAACAATGCCAGCATCATTCCGTGTGTGGAAGCCAATAGAGTTGTTTTGGGCAGGGTGTGGGAGACTTTCAGCATATCCAAGCCCTTCAGTGTGGAAGATTAGGGGTTTTGGATAGCAGTCTTGGAAATGAAATATTTCTAAGTTGTTTGCAAAGCGCTGAATATCTGCTAGATGTTTTGCAGAAATGGAACAAATCACAAATCTGTGTCTTACATTTTGTGGGACTGTTTGTGTCATTCTATAATAGTACTTGGGGATAGTGTACACTGTCAAACATAATCAGAGATAATATAGGATATAGTGTTGTTATTGTTAAATCGTACTTCCAGCAAGTACATTCAAATATACTTTTTTTTTAAAAAAGTACTATGTCTTCCTATATGTGTACTGTATTTATTTCTACTAAATGTCTGATCGAAAGAACTGCACATCCTTCACCAGCAGAACAAAAAGGATTTTCCACAGTCCAACACAGCACATCTGACTACTTCTATGTTGCTTTGTAACCAGTTATATGTTCTGTTTCTGTATGTCCTCCATTTTTCGAAGAAGGTCTCCTAAATATATAGAACTCTGGGCACAGTTCAGTATTGATGCAAAATCAGTAGAAGCATTCATTTCTAACTTAAAATTACATCACAGTCTTGTTTAAAAGCACTCTTGTTGATTCACAGCTTGATAATTTGCAGTGGGTCATTATTTACTTTGATTCTGCTTTTTTTTGGTGGGGACCGGGGGTGAGCTCTTTCACCATCACCACCCCCTTAAAAAAAATCCACACAGGCTTATAAATACTTCTGTGGGCAGCCTCTAAATTTAAAATGATGGGTTAACATGATTTGTCCTTCACCTGTGTATTGTCAGGATCACCTTCCCAGAAGCTACCCTGAGGAGATATAATATTTAGCTGTGATTTTTTTTGTTCAGAAAATGCAATGCACTTTTCTTGCTTTTAAGCTTAGGTTTTTGTTTGCCATAATGTTGGCATAGGGGAGATGGTGAGAATAGCCATCCTGCCCACCCCCCTCTGCTCAGTCCGTTTTGAGCACTTGGGGAAGGAGTTCTCAACTTCTCTTCTGGCAGATCGGATCAGTGTATGCTTCTGACTGGATTCTTAGTAAAAGCTGCTTTTCAAAAAATGCTAGATTTCCCCCTGCAGTCTATGGAATTGCAGCAGTGAAAGCTGATTGGAATGAAGTCAGTCTTGTTCCGCTGCTCGAAAAAGCTAATAATGACCTTTGGAAACGGGGAAGGAACTCTTGTGTATGCAAGCGGGAAGCATTGCTTCGGATCACATGCATGGCTGCCTCTACTGCTATAAACAACTTTCTCCTTTTTAATTGGAATGTTTCGTTGTGTGTTTTGTTGCTCTGCTTTCCTGGCAGTCAGGTTTTCTGCTAGTGGGCAGAACCATTCCCCACTACTGCCCACTCCTCCAAAGGAGGCATTAACTTAGGGAGGTCCATCATACCATCCAGGATGTTGAGATGTGGCTTCAAATAGGAGGAAAGAGGTGGGAATTCTTAGAGCCTCTCTACCTGCTCCACAGATATGAGGAACAAGATGCTCTCCCAACCCCAGCCAGCATAGCCAATAGTCAGGAATGGTGGGAGCTGTAGTCCAACAAGATGAGAAGAATCTCAAGGTAGCCCCTACCTCCTGGCTCCTGCTCCTGTTTCAGATGAAATTTAAGTGTAGGGGACGTTGCTTCTCAAAAGCACTGTTTGAAGTAGCTTTTGAGTGCTTCTCCCAGAAGTGGGGAGAGCCAAGGGGAAGGGTGGGGAAATCTCTTCATCACCAAGGCACATAATCACGGAGGGAATGTGGATGAGTCAAGACCCGTAGACTTGCTTTTTTCATCCCTGATCAAAAGGTACCAATTACCTTTTAAGTCGCCTGCTGCAATCAACAGCCTTTTAAATGCAACATGCTGGGCTAGGCTTTTGTGTTGATTGAAATGTTTTCTACCCTTCTTAGATTTGGCTGTGGTACCCAAGGAAGTATGGTGCTTTAAAACCATCAGCATTTTGGCTGTGTGGAAAGTGTCTCATCTTCTTAGGACTTCTTTCCTAAAAAAGGTGTTAACAGCTGTATTTCCCCCCTTCCGTTTTAATAAAAGTCATTTAAACTAACTTCTTGCTGTGCAGCTTTCATTTTCCATTGTCACCTTTGCATTATTCCTTTTATAGATAAAACCTGGCCAGAGTGGTCCCTTTCATTTTTAATTTTTATGTTATTGCAGCAAAGCAGAAACAATATGAAGCTACAAAGCCCTTGCAGTAGAGCAGCAGTTCTCAACCTGTGGGTCCCCAAATGTTGTTGGACTACAACTCCCATCATCCCTAGCTAGCGAGGCCAGAGCTCAGGGATGATGGGAGTTGTAGTCCAACAACATCTGGGGACCCACAGGTTGAGAACTGCTGCAGTAGAGGGTATGGAGGTTATGGGGAAAAGGTGAACCTTGCCCAACCCCTGCCCTAAAGAGCCAAATGATAACATAGATTACATGACTTGTCAAATGTCCCAGAAGCAGTAGGCAAAATTCTCTTTGTCTTGTGGAAGTTTTCTTCATTTTCTGCCGCGCTTAGTGGTTTAGTATTTCTGATAGAACAGTGACTAGATTTTCTAAAATAATGACTAAATATTATATGTGAGTAAATACTGGTGTATATATAGTGTTGTGATGTACACTAGTGATGTTCTAAACATATCGGGGTTTGGTAAATTTATTTTACATGCAGGTAAGAGAAACCCTATGCAGGTTGAACTCCAAGAAGTTTTCTGTTTCCCTTATGCTATGGTACATGAGGACTATAACTAACCTATAGATATGATTTAATTCTTTAAAAGACAAAAAGCTTTTGGCTGGGGGAAAAAGGCCCGGAAAATGACTCTTATGATTTAGTCATTCTGCTCCAAAGAATCTAGTAGGCAATATAAAGATTTCTGAAGTGTATATGTTTGTTTCTTTACAAAGACCAAGGAGGCAGTGTTAACATTTTCAGGGGAAATTTTTTTGTTTTTGCTTTTTCAGTAGTAAACATAACAGTTCGGTAAAGCGTAATTATCTATTGTAGAAGAGTTCAGTAATGAACATTATAATCATACTGAATTGGGTGTAACTAGTTGTATCTGTCACTATTTGACATAACACTATATTTTTTATTATTAAAAAAAGAATTCCAAAAGGAAAGATGACAAGCATGTCTGCTGGCATTATCACAAAGCAGTGCTAGATCCCTGGAGCTGAGGGTCACAGCTTCATGGCAAGGGCCCAGGTGGATTAAGGTGTCTTAGAATATTTTCGCCTCTGGCTTTTTCTGTGTCTGAGGGAATGCATAAGGCAAAGGAAGGAAACAAACTTTTTTTTGAAGCTCTAGAAAGAAAGAAAGAATTGAGTGTTGAGCCCTCTTTTGGGGAGAAAACTGTTTGAAAGAATAAATAATATTCTGCTGAACCGAAGGTAGTTCTTCAGATCAGAATGAAATCCTAAATGATTGCACTACAGTTAAACACTGTGGGTGGCATTCTGCTAATGGATCCCATCAGTGCAAGGATTTGCACTTGTGCAAAAGGAGATTCGCACTACCATGTGCACACTGCACCTTCCCTAAATCTGCTCCAGAGGGTTGGGAGAACCTTGAGGGGGGCACACAGGGGAAGGAGAGTGGGAGAATGTTCTACTGTGTAAGCAGAAATCCTTGCACTGATGGAACAATTGTCTTAACACATTATTAGATTCCTCCCTGTATTTTGAACACCACAGTTCAGTAGGCAGGGACACAACGGTTGCATTTATACATGAAGTGGAAAGAAGTCATACTGTAAGAACACACAATTTACCTTTATTTCATGATTGGGCACTTATTTATTTTTCTGTAGGTTTTGCTATCTGATACAGCTTACACACTCTTAAACAGAGTACTTTGGATATGATAACAATGGCCTGGTTAGCAAATAATGCAGAACCATTGATTTTTTAAGCCAACGAAACAGGTGTCCCACAGATGATCAAACAAACCAAAGCTTGTTTCTCTGTCATTTGTTTTCCAGCTGCTCATTTTCTCATGCTTAGGTACTTGGGTGACTTTGTACTCAGATGAACCATGGTTAAGGAATGGTGTTGGGTTCGCACACAACACCAAGCCATAATTAAAACAAACCACGGTTTCATTTCCTAGTTTATTGACAAGAAATAAATCATAGTTTGGACCAAGTTTGAACATAATGCTAAGCCATGATTTAATAAATCATTATGTGTGAACCAGAACCACAGTGTGAAAAACGGTAATATGATTTTTAATAGCAATGGTTTGATAATAACTTTAAGAAACTGTGTGCTGTGACCTGGGAGTCTAGGGTTTGAATCCCCACTCTGCCATGAAGCTCACTGAGTAACTTTGGGCCATTCACTCTCTGTTGGCCTAACCCACCACACAGGGTTGTTTGTTTTCCCCTCCCCTTTTTACCCTTACAATGTATACCCGCTTAAACTCCTTCAAGGAAAAGGTGGTATATAAATAAGTTCTTGGTGCAGACTGTAAATATGTAAGAACTGTGAAAGAACATGGCTGGCAAGCGGTGGAATGTATGATGCAATGTTATACTAGAAGTATTAAGAACAGAATTGTGGAACAATATATAAACCAGGAAATTATATAAGTCCTTGTGATTTTAGACCGAAAGCAATGAAATGTGTCCTGGGGTATAATAGAGAAGTTTGTGGACTTCTGAAGCAATACAAGAGGCTTGTATAATGAAGACAAGAGGCATGTGGAATGAGCAAGATGAACTGAAAGGCAAACAAAACTATGGTATGTTCCTCATAGCTAAGTCTTAGTGAGGTTATAGTCTCACAGCTGTTCGGTTTTCTCTATCTTATGCTCGAAGTAGTGGCAAGCTGTACCATGGAGCACCCATTAAGGGTAGCAAATTGTCATTTAATTCATTTTTCCAGTCTTGAACTGCACAGGGTACCACCCAGGGCCTTCATTCAGGAAGGCTAATTGTACCCCATCCAAGTGTGTCAGACCATATGCGGTTATTCCTCAGGATCAATATCATCACAGCCAGCTCACTATGAATGTTTGTCAGTAGCAATGGCAGCAAAACATTGCCATCTTCTGGATTCCATATACTTAGTTCTATTCCTCCTCCTCCTCTGTTATATTCCATTCCCTCACTCCCCAGCAGTCATTTGGCATTTTGTGGCCACTGAGCATCCTCGTCCTCATTGGTCAAGTTTGGGGGAGTTCCCCATTCAATATTTTTTTCTGAATATTCGTTTGTACTTACACAAACCAGGCGTGCTGATACCTCCCTCTTGTGAATGGGTGGTGCTGTTTTGTCTTCATAAGCAATAGCGCTTGTAGCATGAGCATCAGAAATGGAAGGAATTATTATGATTAAATGTGCTACCCAGTGCTATTTTGACTTACAACAACAAAACCATTGTTTTCCTTGATGCAGGAAGAAAAGTAACATCTGGTACTAATAATACTATGCCCAGAGTCCTGCATTCACAATCCAAGGAGGACACTCAGTAACTGGAAAGCTTTTCAAACAATGCTAGGAGTAGAATAAAGGCTTTAGGGAAACCTCTGGGCCTGCAGATGTTGCAGAGGTACAACTCCCATCATTCCTGGTTATTGCCCATGGTTGCCAAGGCAGTTAGGAGCCGTACTACAGCAACATCTGGAAGGCCAAAAGTTTTTAATGCCTGATCAAGGTGGTGCTTCATTTGAGTAAAGTGTAAAGGGAGTGAGGATTTGAAGAAAACAGCTTTTTATGGGGGAACATACAGACCAATTTTCAAATGTAACAAAAGGTTTTTGAAGAAGCTGTCTTCTGAGGATAAGGCAAGAAATTTCCCCTGTGCATACACTTTCTAATTTTAAAGTTATTTCAGTAAGGGAGATGTGGTTGTGGGGGTGCAGAATAATTTCCGTGGTGGTATTTGTTAAAATATCAGGCAGACATTTGCTAGAGAAATGTTATATTTAGGCTGCCTGGCAAGAGTTGTATTGGTTGATCATGAATTCATTTCCTGCTGTACAATATTATTCAGATGAATTTTAAACATTCTAATAAAGTATCCCTTCCATTTTATTGACAGTCTAGCTCTTTAGACAATATAATTAACTGTTCTCATGCTTCCTTAATTTACCTGACCACTTCCTTAAAAAATTCCAGTCAGCTATTTATTTTCAAGATTTCGAGTTGTTGTTTTTCTTGTTTCTAAGCCATTTACCAAGAGTGGAGGCTGTAATCCTAATCTTGCTAATCCCATTGCACTCCATGGGACTTAATTTCGGAGTGGACATAAGATTGCACTGTAAAGGTACCCATTATTTTACCCTACTTGTCTCTCTGTTTTGAGGGACTGAAATGTTTATAGTCAAATCAGCTAGGTTAATCAGTTAAAAATTTAACTAATGCCTTGATTGGGCAACAAACTAATTAGTGTAGGGTTGCCATACGTCCGGGATGTCCTGGACATATCCAGGACTCGTTCGTTGGAAATAGCGTCCAGGTGGAATTTTCGAAAATCACAAAAATGTCTGGGGAAACCTGGACGTAAGACAACCCTTGTCGGCAGTGCCGGATTTATGTATAAGCTAAACAAACTATAGCTTAGGGCCCCACTCTCTTGGGGGCCCCAAAAAATTAAAAGGGAAAAAAACTGGATGTACATTTCCAAAAATAAGATAAAAAACAAATAAAATAAAACCTACATACAGCAACAGTGTTTTGTGTTGTGTAGGCTCCTATGATGTAAGCTATGGGCCCTGCCTGCTAGCCTGCTTTCTAAAATATCACTGGTTTGCTCACTTCTATTTATGGGATGCCTACATTCTACATGGAATGTATTTCAGTTCAATAATTACTTTGATAAAATACATATTTTGTTATGTGCAAATGGCTTTAGATACCTATTAGGTCCATAAATTACCATATAGCATATATTCAACATAAAAAACAGCAACCATTTGTTGTTGACAAAGGACAGCTGGACATATAAAGGGCCCCATTACCTTGAGTAGCTTAGGGCCTCATCAAACCTAAATCCAGCCCTGCATGTCGGAAATGTTGCTTTTTTTTGGAGAATTCCCTTAAAAATAGCTCAAAAACTTCATTTGCGAAACTCAGCAACTTTGCTCAATAACTTTTGTGTCTGGATTTTCACTTTTTAAATATGGCAGTCCTAAATTTATGCTTTTAAGCAACATCCAACATTGTTCCAACTTTTCTTAACAAAAGGAGGGAGTGTCTCGTCTAAGATGATGCTCACTATCATACATGCAACTGCCATCATCTTAAGTAGCAGTAGCCAATTTGGTTCCCTTCAGATGTTATTGAGCAACTCCCATCATAGCTGACCAGTGACCATGCTTGGCAGGGACTGAAGGGAGATGCATGGCTATAACTATGTGTTACAATTTTGGTTTAGAACTACTGTTTTAATTTGCATTCATATAAAATCTCCTAAAATCCATGTTATTAGTTGATAGGACTATTTAAAAGGTGTGTGTTAGCACTACCCTTTTTCCATTTAATTATTGTTCCCCTTCAGAATTGTCTAAGGCAACTTTATGCAAACTTTCGTATAAAAACTGGAGAGAAGGAAAAGAAGACAAACACTGTTATTGGTGTGCTGGCTCTTAGAAAGCCATTGCTGGCAATTTCTCAGATTTGGGTATGGATGTGTGGTTTCGGCAAACACTGAATCTTGGCAATTGCTTCCAGGGTTCTGTGAAACCTGTTTCTCATCCATAGGAGTTGTCCTCTGCATAGTTAAATTATAATACTGGCAGTGCTTCTTCATAAACTTTCAAAAATGAGAGCGGAGCTGAGAGAAATCAGTGAGGCAGGGTAGCCAAATGTATATCTGAAATAGCTTTGTAGATCTACAGAAAAATAATACAAGCCCACCTAGCTGTACATAGGAAAGCTAATAATTTATTGGAAGAGGTACCCTTAAAGAGAAATGCTTTCAGTTTAGAAAAAGTTTAAACCTGCTTGGGAAAGCCTGTCTTTGCCAGGCCAGGACACACACTGTTTTGGACTGGATTAGAGCTTTTAGTGGTATTTCCATGTAATCTAAACATTTTGTGACTGCAGTTCTTCTGCCAGACGTGGAAAAAGTGCCCATTAGAGTACTGTTGTACTGTTTTATTGTTGTTATCCGCCCTGAGCCCGGCTTCGGCTGGGGAGGGCGGGATATAAATAAAAATTATTATTATTATTATTATTATTATTATTATTATTATTATTAAGTGCTCATAAAAATGCATATATTAGCCAAATAATAGTAATAACAACAACATGCACAATTGCATTATATTCAGGAAAATTGCTTGCGAAAAGGTATATATTAACAGAAATGTTTGGTAATTGTTTGCTAAAATACTAGAGACTTCATGATAGTTTTTTGTTTTCTTAATGACGAGCTGATATGGAAATATTGACAATGAAATTTAAAATTAGAAACGGAGAGAAACCAGAAATGACAGATTTATCTATCCCTACTTTAAATATTTTATAGCCTGGAAAGAGATATGCTTGAAAAGTTGTCAGCTCAGCTAAGTTAGAGTTGGGTATGGATTTGGGTTGAATATTTCTCACTCCTTACTTCTACACTGACTCTCTCCTGTAGCAAATGATCATGAACTAATGGTCAGAAGCAGTTTTCCTGCTGAAATTAAGATCCAGGAGTACAGTGGTACTTCGGGTTACAAACACCTCGGGTTACAAACACTTGGGGGTTACAGACTCCGTTAACCCAGTAGTAGTACCTTGGGTTAAGACCTTTACCTCAGAATGAGAACAGAAATCGCGTGCCGGCGGCACAGCAACAGCGGGAGGCCCCATTAGCTAAAGTAGTACCTCAGGTTAAGAACGGTTTCAGGTTAAGAACGGACCTCTGGAATTACCATAATTAAGTTCGTAACCAGAGGTACCACTGTATATTGTAGCGTGGCCCTTAAATTATGTCCATTGCTTTAGTATTTGTTGCAAAGCTTAGGTAACTACTCTTCCAAAGCTTGTTACTTCATGGCTCATAATAGCTTCTAAATGTTGTGTAGTAAGAGAGGGGACTGAATTCAGCCAGTGAGTAGGCTGCTTATCCCCACATAAACACATGCAGGTCTGTTTGAACAAGTGGTCAGGGTTGCCTACATGTCAGTCACCAAACATCAGAATGCAACCTGTTTGTGTGTGTTTTTTGCCCCCACACAGCTTGAAACTGTGCAGGCAAAAGAGTGTGTTCAGTGCTTCACAAGCACAATAATCAACTTCTGTCCAAGGCCAACCCCCACCTTTGCCTGTCCTACACCTGACATAATTTATGGACTGGGCATGGGTTGGCCAAACCAATTGAGGAAGTGTGGTAGGGGCTGATTGGAGCTGTAGGCCAAACATTCCCCAACCCCATTGTACAACAACAGCTCATAACATTGTATTGCTTTGTTGTTGTTTTAAAAAACATTTATTCAAAAGTTACAATACAGTTACAACACAATATATTTTCAATCAATATATCCTCTTCACAGACACTTCTGTGATGATAGTGGCATTAAAATATCCTGCTGTTCTTCAATAAAAGAGAAAAAGGGAGATCAGATCGTGTCAGGGTTATCTTTTTTGGAGATGCCTTTGATTAGTCGCTGATGGTATGTGAGGAGATCTGATAGAGCATCTAGATAACATCTCTAGATGTTATTAACTCAATCATCTACTGGTATTTTAGAAGTTTCTTTCTATTGTTGGGCAATAACAAGTCTAGCTGCTGTGAACAGGAAGAAATTAATTCTTTAGATATAAGTGTAGAATTTGGGGTCAAAACTAATGATAATAAGGCAAGTGCCGAATTAGGAGGGATAGATTGTTCAGTGATTTTGGAGGTTGGATTAAAAACCTCTCCCCCCCCCCAAAGGTGTGGACCATGGTACACTCCCACCAAACATGAATATTGGACCCTCATTCTCCACAGCCTTTTCAGCATAATGGTGAGCTTAAAGGTTTTATCTTTGCAAGGTGTGTTGTGTGGGTCCAATGCCACCAAAATAAAATTTTAAGGGAAATTTCCTGGAGGCGAGCCAAAATTGTTTTTAAAGATGGATTTTGCCATATTGATTCTCCTGCTTTTTCACTGCATTGCTTTGTGTCTTCCTCCCATACCCAAAAGTTAACAGCATTCTCCACCCCCCACTCCAGCAAACTGTCAAAACTAATGGAATGCAGCCGGTTTCATTGTCAATCAAACCGGGATTTTCTGCACGCAGCTGTGGTCCCTCCCTGTTACAAGTTTTCCATAGTCAGAAGGAGAAGAGAGAATAAGCAGTTCTCAAGATTAAGGATTAACCCGAAGCAAACACTTTACTGTTTAAGTATTGATAGGACAGATTTGATGAAGGAGGCCCATGTCACTATAACACACTTTTTTGCTCCCAAAAGAGTACCATGCATATAAAGTCCCACTTCTGTGCAGCTAATCATGTTTGCATTGTGAAACATATCCATAGCACAGCAGGGCTGCATTAGATTAGATTAGCAACACACTGCGTTGAAGAGAAACGTTGGAGTGCCAAAGTGTCAAATGACACAGCCTGAAGAGGAGATGAATTCGACTCTCTCCTAAAGGAGTTTTGTTCATTTGTTTTAGCCAAGGGTGCGGAGGTCTTAATCTGGTGGAGAAGAGGGTCTCCCCTTTTATTAAACAAACAATTTAAAACAAAATGTCATGCAACTGTTTTGTTTTCATCTTTACACTTCTGCGGCAATTCAGCAGCAAATGGCAGTAGTCAGATGACTTGTGTGTCCTTGCACCACAAAATAGGTGTGTGAAAGAAGACGGATGTTCTCAGCTATGTTATGAGATAGTGGGTTCACCTTCATGGAGAGCACGTGTTGCGATGGGAGCAACCATGACATTCCCTGTTGCTGGGCGGGTTAGTTTGGATGGCCACGGATTTGATTGGGCACCTCCAATGTTGCTGGAGAAAATTGATTGTTGCAATTTTATTTGATTGATGGGGGTGCTATATAGGTCCCTGTGCGCAGCGTTGAGCTTCTTCTTTTTGCTGCGCACATCGGATTACCCGCCCACCCTCCCTTTAATTAGGGTTTGTTTGCGCTCACCTTGCTATGCCTGTCATGGGGTCGTTTGCTTTGGAGCAGGGGCCTGGTAGGAATTTTACCATTTGGCTGATTGGCTGGTGCCATTTGGGTTTTGCCTACTGCGTAGCAAATCGTCACAACTTGTAAGTTGCGGTTGTCTTCTATATTTACTTTGACGGCATTTGTGGAGGGTGTGCAAGCTTAGCTTACCATTGTTTTGCATAACTGGTTTGGAGCGAAAGCTTGAAAACATAGTTTGCTAATTGACACTATGTTGTTGTTGTTCAGTCGTTTAGTCGTGTCCGACTCTTCGTGACCCCATGGACCAGAGCACGCCAGGCCCTCCTGTCTTCCACTGCCTCCCGCAGTTTGGTCCAACTCATGCTGGTAGCTTCAAGAACACTGTCCAGCAATCTCATCCTCTGTCGTCCCCTTCTCCTTGTGCCCTCCATCTTTCCCAACATCAGGGTCTTTTCCAGGGAGTCTTCTCATGAGGTGGCCAAAGTATTGGAGCCTCAGCTTCAGGATCTGTCCTTCCAGTGAGCACTCAGGGCTGATTTCCTTAAGAATGGATAGGTTTAAACTTCTTGCAGTCCATGGGACTCTTAAGAGGTCTCCTCCAGCACCATAATTCAAGTTGCGGTTAGGCATTGGTTAATTTTTTGGTTGGTGGAGGGGATGAGGTTGGCTGTGCCTGCCCCTCAAATGCTGCTGCTGCAAGGGTATTCCGTTAAAGGAATCCAGGGGCTCACCATGCTTTTGTCTGTATCCCTGGCAAAGGGCTAGGGCCACGCAAGAGCCCCAGGGAGCATTTGGGGAGAGGTGTGAGCCTGGCACCCAGCTTTTTCTCTCCCCAAAATTGCTTATCCTTACTGACTTCTGCATGGGTGTGGTTGTCAGTTCTGTTCCTACCTCCAAGTGGGAACAGATAGTCGCTAACCAATGCCTAAGCAACCACTCACTTACTGTAATTCAA
The DNA here is from genome assembly GCF_964106645.2 of Podarcis pityusensis. NCBI lineage: Eukaryota > Metazoa > Chordata > Lepidosauria > Squamata > Lacertidae > Podarcis > Podarcis pityusensis. Next base: position 20,492,903 of record NC_138026.1, read on the forward strand.
TAGAGTTTTGGCCAAAATTATGCCAGAAACCAAAACAAAAACGATGTGTGAACGTGTTTTTATTCACATTCTTGGGGGTCCTCGACACGCAAAAAAAGCACTTCAAGACCTTCTGAAATGGTAGATACACAGTTATTCAGATTAAACTGTCTTTATATTGGTGTGTGAGATTATAGTTTTGCAAACTTCGACTATGTGGGCATAGCTTCTGCATTGTGTGCTTGCCCCTTCCTTTCAAAAATATATCCAGTCAAAATGGCTTCTTTCAGAATTTGGCTGGTGCCAAGCCAGGTATGATATCAGTACTGATTTAGTTTAACTTTGGGGTAGGATAGCTTGTTTTGGAAGAAGAGATCCAGACATTAAATCCTGGATGACTTTGGACCTTGTGAAGAAACATTCATCTTTCTGTGTCCTTATTTGTTATCAGTTTTAACCATGCGTCTGGGTTGCAAACTAAGTAAAGCCTCAGTAAACTGCAAGAAATCATCTGCACAGCACTAATACAGTGGGAGATTATTAATGAATGGGGAATTATTTATGATTGAGAAATATTGATTTTGTTAGAGGTGGTAACTCTTTATGTTAGAAGGGATAAATAATGCTGTTTTCTTAAAAAAACAAAAACCTGGGAACAAAACATTGTTCTGCAAACCAAGGTGAAGCAGCTCAGACTGGGAACACAAGTTAATTTTCTTTTAAGAAATTTAAAGTAGGGATTCCTCAGCCGCAGAGGATTGTTCTAATTTAATGTCTGGACTGTATTCCTCTTACACTAGGGGAAAAAAATCTCCCTCAAGCTATTCTCAATGAACCAGTTACTAGAATTTTTGTATTGAAAAGGAGAATATTTAGGTCACTCACATGAAGAATGCTGTTGGAGCCTCAGTTTTTTTTAAAAAAGTACTGTGAATATCATAGCAACAGCTTTAAAATGTAGAAAACAAAATGGCCTGGCTGAGCTGCTAACAGAGGTATATGAAGTATTTATGTGGTAAAGTAACTACAACATAAGGATAGTGTACTTATTGTTTCAATTTAAACAGTTTATTAATCTGGAAAGTGTTTTGGAAGAGGGTAAGAAATGTGGAGCTCTCAAATGATTGAGACTATGCTAATGTGGCAAAAATGAATAGATAGGTTCAGTTTGTGGCAATATTCTTTATTCCTAAGTTAAATATTATCTATTTCTGTAATTGTAATGTCAGCTTAGCTCATATTATCTAATGCAAGACATTCCAAGACCCAAAATTCTTTTCAGACTTGGAAGCTTCCGTAGGCACCTGTCTGTTAACAGATGCCACCTTTTGCAGCTAACAGGTGGTTCCACTTGGTTTCCTGAGTAGTCAGACATTCAGGAGCTCACTTTTCAGGTATGACAGCTGAATACTTTTTTTTTAAAAAAAAGATGTCCTGTAATATCTTCTTTATAAGCACACAGGTTTTGCAGTAGGTATCCAACAAGCAGCAGCTAAACAGACCAGATGCAGCAGCCCTGGAATCACTAAATAGTCCAGCAAGAAAAAAGCAGCTCTAATTAAAAACTCTCTCCTTGGCTCACACTCAGGCTAGTAAAACCAATTTCACAGGCTCTTTCTACCCTGCAGGTAGATGCAAGCAGACCATCTTTAAAAATGGCCTAGGTGACCTGATCTGTTTGCCCATTAATTAGCATTCATCCTTAGTGTTGGAGTCATGCAGTTGGAAACAGGATTCGAATTAAAAGGAGACATGGCTGAAGACATTGTGCTGTGCTGTAGTATGATTTATACAGTTCAACTTCCTTTTGCAAAGTGTTTTACCATTAACACGGAGTTCAGCATAACAGAAAATGGGTAGATGTTAAACAGTATGGGGAACAAAACTGAACCCTGAGGAACCCCACATTGAAGGCTCCACAGGCCTAGAAAGCACTCCCCAAGCATTACCCTCTGGAAGCAACCATCCAAGTAGGACTGGAACCACTGCAAAACGGTGCCACTCACCCCTAACTCTGACAGCTGCTACAGAAGAATACCACGGTAGATGGTATCAAAAGCCACTGAGAGGTCAAGGAGAATGAATACCACGGTAGATGGTATCAAAAGCCACTGAGAGGTCGAGAATGAATACCACGGTAGATGGTATCAAAAGCCACTGAGAGGTCAAGGAGAATGAATAGGACACCTGTGTCTCTACTGACAGAGGTGACCAAAGCAGTTTCTGTACCAAAGCTTAGCCTAAACCCAAACTGAAATGGATCTAGAAAAGCAGTTTCCTCCAAGGGGACCTGGATCTGGTGCTTAACCACCTGCTCAAGAACCTTGCCCAAGGAGGAGTGATTGGTCACTGGCCAGCGGTTACTTAGATTTTCCAAATCCAAGGAGGATTTTCCAAATCCACTGCCTCCTTCAGGTAGGCAGGGACCACTCTCTCTTGCAAGTCCGCATTAATCACCTCCCTGGCCCAGTCAGTTGTCCCCTTCCCCCCATGCTTCTAGTTTTTATTAGCCAAGAGGGGGAAGGGTGCAGAGCATAAGTGGTCACCCAGATGGATCTAAGCACCTTGTCCACAAGACCATATAATATCCATAGCCACTACCTTCCTTTCCCCAACTTTGTACTGGCATCTTGGAGAACCAAAATGGTGTAGTAATGAGACTGCTGTAACCAAAAGACAGCCTAAAGCAACCCAGTTCTCAGTCATTACTTTTGAAATTCAAGGAAAGGGCTTCCACCTTGTCTGTGTTCCACCACCACCCATCTCCTGGAGACTGCTATAAAAGGAGCCCAGGAAAGGGAAGATAATTGAATTTAAACATACTTTTTTTGTCAACAATGGGGAGATGAATCCAGAAAATATATGTAGCTGTTCTCCTCCCCCAGCCTTACCGCATATAGAAAACTATCTAATCAAGAAAATGATTGCAGTAGAGGCAAGATCATTTTGAAAAAATAGAGCATTTTTGTCACAGTAAAACAATACATGGCTGAAGCTTACCTTTTCTATTCCATCTTTCTGCATGATGGAGTTGTAAATGTCTTGCTCAGAACTAAAATCTATGCAAACCGAATTGTATAAAGCAATGATTTTTAAAATAGTATTTCATCTCTGGCAAGACCAGGAAATACCATAAAAATCTAAATTATCTGAAAGAAGTAGTTTATCTTCAGATCTTCAAAGGGTTCTGTGTCTGAAATGCATAAAAATGCTCATTTTTTTCCTTTGGTGCATAGGAGTGTTATTGAAAGAAGGCTGCATTTCAAATAGTTTGTATAACTTAAAATTGATCTCTGCACTCCCAGACTTACAGTTTTGATCCATTTGGAGCCTATGTGCAGTCATTATTGTTCTCCTTAATCATGTTGTTTGAAGGAATACTTATGAACCCCTTTATACCAATCATAGCACATGCTGTGTGTTAGATATTGGAAGACCTGTGTGTAAGTTGTTAAATTAAGAAATCAACCACATCCATCCAAGTTTCAATAAAACCCCATAATCTCTTTGCAGAGCTTGTTACAGAATTGGTGCTAATCACTAGTAATGTTTGAGCGAGTAGGATCTTGCATGTTTATAATATAGGTATTATGAAAATACCTGTAGCTTTTCTAATTCGTTCTTGTTCATTTCACTTCCTTCTCTCAGTAATGTTCTCATAAGGCACAAAATACAACATAAAAACAGGCACTGAGGTGAAGTGGCTTGTGTGAAATAATGCTTAATACAGTTGTGATATCTTTCTCTGCACAATTCTGTTGTTTGTCCCTCATTAATTCCTTGTTCATTTTTAGATTTCTTTGCAGTTCCTCCAGTCAGAATCTTACATGCTTACACCTTGAGAACCCATTTTCGTAATTGGGATACCAAATGTCATTGTCTTTTTCTCTTTTGGTATTTTGAAGCTTGTGTCCTGGTTGCCTGTTCAAATGCCTCTGAATTCCATTGTTTTTGTCTATCTTATAAATCCTCCCCACCATCATTTAAACTGGAAACTGGGTATAGTCACCCCCTTTTGTGTCTATCCACTTATGCGGTCTCGAAGAGGAAGTTGTTGCATCGCTGCCCCCACCGCGACCTGATGTGTGCTTTTGTCATGCACAGCAGAGGTGAGTTGCATTTTGGCGCATGCAAACGAATGGTGAAGAAATTATAGAATGTTGTCTTACATGCATACTGCTGGATCTGTTTAGTCTTGAGAGGGTGGCTGAGTCATACTATTAATCTATGTTTTCAGTGGAAAAAAGAACCTGTGCAGTGTGGCTTCTGCTACTGGTTTTTGTTGTTGTTGTTGTTCCTTCTGAGGCTCACTTGAGCTATCATTCTTTTGATGCAAACTACAGCTAGGCATTAATTTTATCTGCTCCCAAGAGCTGATCGGTTCTTACACGATGCTCCGTTGTCTTTCGTAGGCCTGCACCTGGTGAAGGAAATGTTTCCAGGCACATCAGCAAGCGTCCCTTGGGCCTCATCAGATACCAGCCTTTAGTAGCCGGTTTGTGTTATGACCTTGTATAACTAGCATTCCTGGTCTCTGTAAACGGCTGTTAGCATTAGGCCTGTGCTTTCTGAAGGTGCTGTTAAAGCATCTGGATTGATCTAAGGCACAGTACTGTGAAAGATCCTAATGGAAGATAAACAGAACAAGCATGTGTGGGGATTTATGATAAGGAAAACAGTTGTATACAAAGGGCTGTTCTCTTCAGCACGAAGGCTCGCATGAGGAGGCGGAACAGAATTTATTACCCATTAATGGTTTAAATACTATTAAATACTTTTAAACGGTGGCTATACTGACTTAAATTAATGGCTTAGGGTGTGTGTATGTATGCATAGCATAGCTATTATAAAAAGATATTCTGTGGGTTGTGTGTTAGAGAGAAATAAAGGTATGTACCAGATTGAGGCATGAAGGCCAACTGACGTGGCTTCGGATAAGTTTCATTCAAGAGCCACTAGACTTGCAGGACCACTACCAGCTCAAGCATGATGCCCATGAAGGAAATAGTAGGAACTAATGGATTTTTAGTTATTAAGCTCTTCAGTGTCCAAGGAATGTTTCTTAAGTACTGCAGTGGCTGTTCAGCTCCTCCTTAAATGCCACTCCCTCTTGAAGAGGATGTATATGTCTGGTCACTGGACACACGTATGCCGACCATTCTTAGATATTGCCTTCCTTTTGTGTTATCTCTTCCATGCCCCTGGAAACACAGCTCAGGCTATTGTGATGAAGTGTGATTCTGAATAGGTAAGGCAACGCCTAGCATAATATGGGATGGAAACTGAATGTTGGACTGAAGGACAACTAACACCTGCAGTAGCGAGTTTCTGAGGGCTGTTGTAGATACTTTTAGACAATAAAGGTTGTTGTTGTTGTTTAGTCATTTAGTCGTGTCCGACTCTGTGTGACCCCATGGACCAGAGCATGTTAGGCACTCCTGTCTTCCACTGCCTTCCGCAGTTTGGTCCAACTCATGTTCATAGCTTCGAGAACACTGTCCAACCATCTCGTCCTCTGTCATCCCCTTCTGCTTGTGCCCTCCATCTTTCCCAACATCAGGGTCTTTTCCAGGGAGTCTTCTCTTCTCATGAGGTGGCCAAAGTATTGGAGCCTCAGCTTCAGGATCTGTCCTTCCAGTCAGCACTCAGGGCTGATTTCCTTAAGAATGCATAGGTTTGATCTTCTTGCAGTCCATGGGACTCTCAAGAGCCTCCTCCAGCACCGTAATTCAAAAGCATCAATTTTTCAGCGGTCAGCCTTCTTTATGGTCCAGCTCTCACTTTAATACATCACTACTGGGAAAATCATAGCTTTACTATACGGACCAATAAAGGTTACTGTTAATCTACTGAAGTCTCTGGTGCTTGTTAGACATGGTGTTAGAAGTCAGAACCACACCACAGAGCATCCAGTGAGGGGGGAAAACATTTCTGCAGCTCAGCAAAGGAACAAGGCCTAAAATGACTCAATTCTCCTCACCAGAGGCTGCTGATCTTAGCAGGCCTGATGGGATGGCCAGAATGGAAGCAGCAGTTCCCTCATGACAAAATTGCCACAAAACTAAATTCAAAAGTAACAAGATGTATGTATCGTAGTACTTGGGCCCGCACAATACATATTTTTCGGTTGACGTACAGCATTTATGCTTTGTGGTGTAGGCCTTCATTTCTTAGTTTGTGGACACGGGTGGCACTGTGGTCTAAACCACAGAGCCTCTTGGGCATGGCGGTTTGAATCCCCACGACGGGGTGAGCTCCCATTGCTTGGTCCTAGCTCTTGCCAACCTAGCAGTTCGAAAGCACGCAAGTGCAAGTAGATAAATAGGTACCGTTGTGGTCAGAAGATAAAGGGCGTTTCCATGCACTCTGGCATTGATCATGGTCCTCCATGCACCAGAAGCTATTTAGTCATGCTGGCCACATGACCTGGAAAGCTATCTGCGGACAAACACCGCCTCCCTCGGTCTGAAAGCGAGATGAGCACCACAAACCTATAGTCGTCTTTGACTGGACTTAACCGTCCAGGTGTCCTTTACCTTACCTTTTTTTAAAAAAACCTTATTAGTTTGCCAAGTCGAGTGTTCTAAAGCTAGAAAGCATTAGAACCCCTTATTGCACACTCCCATGAACCTTGGCAGAAGTATTAACCAGGTGTGCAGTTAAGTATTTGCCTCGGGCTATTTGTGTGGAAAAGGTGCCTTGGTAAGCTTTTTTTCTGAAGCACCTACTATATTCTGTCAAGCAGAATGAACTCTGTGAGCTCCCCAAACTCTGTCTCAGCAACGTTCGGCTCAATACATTTTTATTTATTATTTAGAAGACTAACAGAAGTAGTGTAAAATGCAATCGGTCTCAGCAGACCTAAGGAAAGGGGCCTCACTGTTTCTCTCACTTTATCCAGGCCAACTCCACTTGGCTTCTAGCAAATATGTGTGTGGCCTCAGTGACCATTAGAGAGGTGCTCACTCTAATATAGAAGCTTAGCCCAGGGAGCCATTTTTAATTAATAACAAGGCCTACTATTGGTACACTTTTGGGATGTAATGATCTTCAGGAGTAATTGGTAGTAGAGACTTTCAAACTTTACAGTCTTCCTTACTGCCCTAGGTGGGTGTTGAAATTCCTTTAGCCTGGATTCGTGCAAGGAAAGAAGTACAGTGGTACCTCGGGTTACAGACCCTTCAGGTTACAGACTCTGTTAACCCAGAAATATTACCTCAGGTTAAGAACTTTGCTTCAGGATGAGAACAGAAATCGCGCGGTGGTGGTGGTGTGGCGGCAGCAGGAGGCCCCATTAGCTAAAGTGGTCTTCAGGTTAAGAACAGTTTCAGGTTAAGAACGGACCTCCAGAACGAATTAAGTACTTAACCTGAGGTACCACTGTAACTGAGTCTTGTATATTTTCATAGTCAGGGATTGTTTTAAAAATATGTTTTGGGATCAAAAGCAGCAATATTGTATCAAGCGCTTCTGTGTCTGAAACACAAAAGTTTTATTTTTTATTAAAAAAGCACGGTTCAATCGAAACAATTGTCTTTATAACCCTAGACTAAACATAGACTGTGTGTGTGTGTTTGCAATAAATATTAGCTTTAGACCTTTGTTAATCCACCTTTTCACTCTAGGTCATGTTAATAATCTGAATTTAAAAATTCTTCAAAGCATACCATTAAAAATACATTATTCATAACACAAAGACTGTTATTGTACTACCTTGTTGAATACCATCATTTGCTTTCTTTGCCTGCACATTTTCGTTTTTGGTTGGTTTTTTTTGCCTCTGGTGTAGTATTGATGTAACTATTTCTACAGCAGGCATTTTTTGATGCTCCATAAAACCTCAGCTTGCTAATTGAATGTCTGAATGCTGCTGCATGTTTTGTTTATTTTAAAAACCTGTAAAGCTATGATATCTGAGTCAAATCTGGGTTGAAATTCTGCCCTCTGAACTCCAGCATAGGAAATGTGTGTAGGGGATTAAATATAACTTTTCTGGAAATTTGGAAGTTGAAGTCATGGCCCTGATATGTGTGGGTGAGGGAATTCTCCAACCTGAAACCATGGAGAGCCAGGTGAGTTCACTCACCTTTACTTTGGTTTTACTTTGGTATAAGGCAGAGCAGAGCGAAGAACTGTCATGGTGGACCTGCATCAGCACATCTGCCCCACCTGCCACCAAACATGTCTCTCCCATATCCATCTCTATAGCCACAGCAGGTGCTGTAACTCACCAACATTTTTGCTTCTCCCCCGAAGGCGCACTCTTGTGTTGTCTCCCGAGACAGACGGATTCCAACCAAACTTTAGTATGTAGAATGATCCTATATTTTGAAGGAGGGAAACACACCAATATACAGTGCTGGACATGGGAGTTACAAGCAAATGTGGTGTAAGCTAACTAAGCATATCTTTTTGCAGATTGATACTTGGGGAATGGAAAATGGAAAGCACCATTATGGTAGTACGCAAAGGAAAGCTATGGCTTAAAACAGAAGTGCATGTGTTTCTAGAGAGAACATGGAAATTAATGTGCCTTTTATTCAGTTTAGATAATGTTGCTCATTCAGGAACAGGAAATATTTCATAGGATTTTTCAGTGTGAGTCTGGGACACAGAAAGTGCACTTTTCCTTGATTTTCTTACTTTCCATCTCTTCATCTTCCTAGTGTAGGGCTTTCTTAATGTATGGGAACATTTGACCATACAAACACCCAGCTTGAATTCTGAAGTGATTCTGTCTTTGAACCTCCTCTGTGCTTCTCTTGAGTGTGCGGATTGGCTCTGAACAACAACTTTAAACCCCTCTGTCTTCAGGCCCCAAGTGAATGTACAACAATAACAGTCTTCCTATTCCCCAAACCAAGTCTTATGTGAGACTTTAACATAGCAGAGTTCAGTTGACTTTTGGTGATCCAAGAAATTAAATGATGCTGTATGTTTGCCAGCAGAACCAGCTGCTGCAGTTTCTCCATCAAATAAAAGCAGGGTTTAGGGAAGGAATTCAGTGGGTGGGGCACAAGATTAACTCATACTTAAGCGACTCAACCCATCATCAAGAGAAATTATGGAAGAAGGTGATAAATCTGAACTATCTTTATTGGGCAGAACATTGTGGATTTTTAGTTTGGTAAATATGGAGGTATTTGGTGGTTGACTGGTTGTTAAAATTTAAAGTAGGTCACGCTACCTCCACTCAATACCTCTAATAGCATAACTCTCTCCTCCAGAGTTTTAATTACAGTGGTGGCTTCCATAAGGGGATCTAGTTTATGGCATAGCATTCAGACAGCTCATCCTTGCTCCTAGGAGTCATTTATATGGGCTCCAGGTATATCTGTCAAACCACAAATGGCAATGAAAGGATGAAGAATGTTAATTTAACTGAAGCTCCTTTTGCTGTTAATGGTAAGTACCACCAGCTGCACATCATAAACATTGCTGTTTATCTGCCTCGGCTCTGTATTATTCACTGAGGCCTACCGTGATTGATAGAGGTGGAATTGGAATGATGGGCTGAGCGTAACAACTTTCTCAGTAGTGCTACTTCAGATTGTGTTTTTTATTGTAGGAGACAGCTCAGAAATTTTAATTACTTTTCAAACTAGCAAGTGCTGATTGTGTCAAATGCTGATAATTGGTTTATGACATAGAGGTGTGCTATAAATTAAGCAGAGGCCAGCACAGATAATTTGCGTGTTACCTAGCTGGGAGGGATGCAGAGTGGGGGGAGTTCTATTGAAATGACAACTGACTGTTAGGGGACCTTCACTTTTCTGTGTCAAAAGTGTCCATTACCTACAAGGTACACAGCTGCCTAAGCAAGATATTCTATAGGAAGTGGACAGTCTTGGAACAATAATGATGTGCAAAGCCGCTTTATGATTGCACAAGTTACTGAATAATGTAGAACTCTGTGAAGCAGTTCTCTCCAGTATATTAAACATTAATGTTAACTTGGAAAAATAAAACGATAGACTTCTGTTCATCCATCAGAGATTAGATGCATTAAATTTATATCTATTTTTATTGCATAATATCCTCTTCCATTGTCAAGTGATGAGTCATGCAGTTTATTATAGGACACTTGTGATCTGGAGACCCACCAGAGCATTTTTAGGTACACAGAATTAAATAAATAGATTATATATATATATATATATATATATATATATATATATAATCTCCAAGTCTAAGTAAAAGTCTGGTTCAAAATTTGATCTCAGGGATGGACTTTCTCTTGGCACCACTTTCTCCCTAGAAAATATGAGGAACAGGCTTGGATTCGCACAGACTTCGTGCCGCAACTCACTGGACCCAATAAAAAGCCACCTAGAATGGTCAGGTGACACCTTGATGGTGTAGGATGTTGCCCAGAGAGCTACAGCTGGAGGCAGGTATTGGTGGGGACTATATCACACATACTGGATCAAAGGCATTGCTTCCACATATAATGAATAAACGAGACTTGTAAAAACATGTTGCAAATGAAGTCCTTTGAGTCTTTTCTTTCATTGGACCAGATGTTGGGTGGCTAGCTTTGACTTTTGGATCCAGTCCAGTGCAGGAAGCTTAATATTGCCTGATTTTGTGCATGTTTCCAGAGAAGTAATTCCCCACTGTGATCAGTCTGTTAGGAAACTGGAAACCATTTCTCCAGCACAAGCACTCCAGTATTGCCTCCATTTTCTAACTGTGAGTCTCTGAGGGAGGAATGCTAACTTAGATTGTTTGTTGATTCTCATTTCCCACTCCACCTCTGCAATGCCCCTCATTTAGCAATTCCTGTTTTACAAATATCAAAATGGAAGCCTCTTCGTTTAAGTTTTTATATCCTCAGAGAACCTGCGTGCTTTTCTGGACACCAACAAATCTGAGCTGAGAAATCATAGTGCCTTATCAAGCATTTTTTGGGGGCAAGGCCTCTTCCATGCTTTTATATGGTAACTTCCGTTTATTGCTCATATTTCTGTTCCTTTCTTCCTGCGTTTTTATAAACTAACCTTTACTGCCAGCAAAGCTACTATGGTGCAGTCGTTTGAGCATATCTATCAGATTTCTGCCTCTAAAATAGAAGAGCTATGTTGCAAAAAAGATACCTAGCTCTTTAAACCCCCTGCTCCTATATGAGATGCAATTATGAACTTGAGATGGGCTGCATGGATTGAGCAAACAAACAAAACTCTTAACAACTCCATTAACACTGTGTTCATTTTCATCAGGCATGGATTCCACCTAATGTACCACTAACCATTATTTTCTCACCTAGTTTGCTCAGCACTGACAGATAATAGATGAACCCATTACAAATATATTTGACACTGCATCCATGAAGATGTGAAAATTGGAGTCTCTCATCGTGATTTAAAATGTGTGCTCACTCGCTCAAATGAGGTGGAAGAGGCTTCGGTGGAAATAAAGCAAGCCAAATTGCCTGAAAGACTGCCTCAGTGTCATTCAGGTTAATGTACCTGCATTGTGTCTTTATAGAGTCCATCCAAGAGTAGCATGGGATGAATCTCTGCTTCATCAAGAGTTCTCAGGATCATGCTTTTCCCCCTGGTGAGAAACACTTAATCAATGAAGATGATGATTTTAATTCTGTCATTAATTCAAGGTCTGATAGAAATGACCACTAGACACCTTGTCTGTGACCTTGGGAATGGAATCCCAATCTGATCATGACCAAATCTATTAATTTCTCTTTGTGTCACCTGTGTGTATTAGAGCATGTGTGAACCTCACCCTGGGACTTTTTATTAATCGAGTTTGTTGTAATTCAGTAGATGTGACCATAAAGAGTTATATAATACAGATTGGACTGCAATATTGATAATGAGTGGTTGCACTCTCAGCCATAAACCTGTGGGGATAGTTAGATAGTCTTCATTTTCTTTCTGTTCTAAATTAAGACTGTTGAAATGTGGGAGGGGACTATGCAGAAGTGGACTTTTGTATGGAAGGATTGTGAACAATACAGTGGTACCTCTGGTTGCGAGTGGGATCCATTCTGGAGGCCCATTCGCAACATGAGCAGAACGCAACCTGCAGCGGGGGCGTCTGCGCATGCGCGGGTTGCAATTCACCGCTTCTGCGCATGCGTGTGACGTCATTTTGTGCATCTGCGCATGCGTGAGTGGCGAAGAGTAGTGAAACCCAGAAGTAACCCTTTCTGGTACTTCCAGGTCACCGCAGGACACAACCTGAAAAAATATGTCATGAAGCAAACATAACATGAGGTATGACTGTACCTCATGTACCTCAATTCTGGTACCGAAAACAAGTTTTTTGCCTCACATTGTATTGTGTTCTTTAATTCCAACTGTATTTCTTTGGCACCCCACTCTGGCTGGTGGACTAGTAAAAAATAAAGTAGAACCAACAAGCCTGAAGTCTGCCGTCTGTTACGATATGAGTACAACGCAGCTGCAAACTGGCAGCTCGGTGAAAACATCACATGATGTGGCTAGCTGTGGGAAAGAATCTTCCCGGAATGAGACCTTCCTGTTGCGTATGTAAAGGAAGTTTGAGTCTCTTGCTCGATAGAGACTGAGCTGATCGGTCATGTTTTCTGTAGTGCTGTAAAGTCAGAAATAAAGAGATGTAAATAGACTTTCTGACCATCTCCTTTCTCTTGCTGGTATGCAAGGAGGGAGGGGGTGTGCATTTTCCACGCTGGGAAATGTCGCCTATCAAGATCTACCCTGGACTTTCGGGGATGCCAGCCAGGAAGATCACCAGTAAACAAGCCCAGGAGCCTGGGAGAGTTGCCAGCCTCTCCTGAGGGGGCTAGTTTTCCAACAGCCCTCAGTGAAACAGATTATTTGCTCCACTTTGGGTGGATCTCATACACTGTTGCCATCTTACGAACTGGCTCCTAGAGCTGCCCTCTCGTGGGCTTGGGCTGGGTTATCATTCAAACGTAAATCTTGCTATACGTCAGGCTACAGGTGGAGGTTGATACGACCAAATGCTTCTCCATACAAAAAAATTAAAGCTTCCTGTGTGAAAAGAACTTATTTGTATGTAAAAAAATATAATCAGGTATGTTTCCCTGAATCTGTGACCTGAAGTAGTACAGCCCAGACACAGATTTGCCACCTCAAAGCGATGCAGAAATAACGGGGAAGAATTTGGAAATCATTTTATAATTTCCATATGCCAAACCTCAGGAATTTATTTCCATTTCTTTGTTTATCCTAGCCAGTTGGCAACTGTATTCATTCACAGTGCGCAAAGATTGGGGTGGGGGGGAATCCTACTTTGCATATAAAACAAAAAAGTGTAAGACTGCAAGCTCCTGTTTAATAAACATACATCGTGCTTTTTAAAGGGGGCGTTTCTGGGTTTGCATCTGTGATTCCCCCATTGCTAATGTTTAAACATCTTTCTATTGAAGCTGTTCAGTCTCTCTGTCTCTCTCTTAAATCTGACCCCCCCCCCCCAAAAAAAACCCACACAATAAGATTTTAGGGCTCTTGGAAATATATAGCTTGCAGTAATGTCAGAAAGTGTTGGCAGCAATCTTGAAAGCTCCGTGTGCCTGAAAACAACCAAACTTCTGAGTGTCTAATTTTCCATCCAAATATGTCACACAGACTGGTGTTTTTAAGCTTTACATCTGTCACAACATCATTTTTCACCCAGTGTTTGTTGGAAAGTTTTGAAAGAAAAATAAAAGCTGCTAATTTACCCCCTGTAATTTCACGGCAGTCATCAAAGGAATGCATCTGACCACGTGCCCTTTGGACACCTGCCTTTTCTGGCTGGTTTAAAGCTAGTTGGAACAGGCTGACCAAGTTGGTACAGGTGTATGTGAACGAATTGTTGCATGATTGGGCGTGGGGGTGACCATTGCTCTTAAGAAGCGGGGGTGGTGTTTGCTCTTCAGAAAGCCTCACCTAGACCAAGTGCTGTGTAATAGCTACCAGGCAGTTGCCAGCATCACTTTCGACAGTGGGGAAGGCAGCGGATAAGGTGGATGCTGAACAACTGCAGAGTATTCCCGGTTGACATTGATTAGCTGGGTCCACTTCATCTGGGTTGAGGGCTGGTTTGGGGACTGAATCAGCCTTGATCACCCTGAGCTTTATCAAGAGAGAGATGGGGGAATGTGACCCTGTTACTCATGCTAGGTGTCTCAGTGTCTTTTGCTACTATTGACCATGATACTTTCCTGGGCTGACTATTCCGCATGGGTATTGAGGACTCTGACCGTATTACCGAGGTTCCAGTCCTACCTGTGCCATCATGTCCAGGGAGTAGCATGTGGGGGATGCTCATTGGCCACCTGGCTATGGGATTCCACGGGGCACTATTCTGTCTCCAGTGTTATCTAACATCTATATGAAGCTGTTGGGCGTGGTCATTATGAGTCTTGGAGCACAGTGTCATCCGTATGCTGGTGACACATATTTCTATATCTCTGTAACATCTGAATCAGGAATGGCTGTGTATGCCCTGGACTAGCGCCTTAGTGCAATGGTGGACTAGATGAGACCCAGTAGTTTAAATCCTAAGAAGATGGAAGCTCCGTGGGTAGGTGGTTCCCATGTTTGAATGATAGGCCAACTGTCTTTTCTGGACAGGGTTGCACTCTTTCTAAAGGAGCATGTATGTAGCTTGGAGGTGCTCTTGGATGCATCTTGGTTGTTAGAAACACAAGAGTGACCTCTGTGGCTAGGAATGCCTTTTTGCAGCTTTGTCTGGTGCACCAGATATAGCCATGTTTGGAATGGGACAGCCTGGCCACTGTAGTCCCATGTATTCGTAACCTCAAGACTGAATTACTGCAATGCACTCAATTTGAGCTTCCCTTGGGCCTGATTTGGAAGGCCCAGCAAGTGCAGAACTACTCATGGCAGCAGACAGTCGACAGCTGACAGCATTTGACACCTCTGCAAAAATATCTGTTTCCCATATGTTACTGGTTGAGGTTCAAGGTTCTTGTGTTAATATACAAAGCCCAGAAGACTTGGGTCCAGGATACCTGAGCCCTTACATCCAAGCTTGATCACTGAGATCCTCTGTAGCAGCACTGTTAGTTGTATTCAGTGTTACAGAAGCCCAGCTGATTTTAAGTCAATTATTTAATATTTCCGGTCCCATGATGTGGAATATTCTTCCAGCAGAGATTTAGCAGGTATCCTCACTGCTAACTTTCAGGAGTCTTTTGAAGACCTCATTATGCCAACAGACCTACTTAACAAAGTAAAGCCATTTGCATAAAATTTTCTGAAGATGAGCCACTCACTCATTTTGTGTAATTATTCTGCTTTTTTATGATATCTTATGTTTTATTGTGGGACGCGGGTGGCGCTGTGGGTAAAACCTCAGCGCCTAGGGCTTGCCGATTGCATGGTCGGCGGTTCGAATCCCCGCGGCAGGGTGAGCTCCCGTCTTCGGTCCCAGCTCCTGCCCACCTAGCAGTTCGAAAGCACCCCTAAGTGCAAGTAGATAAATAGGTACCGCTTTATAGCGGGAAGGTAAACGGCGTTTCCGTGTGCTGCGCTGGTGCCGGCTCGCCAGAGCAGCTTCGTCACGCTGGCCACGTGACCCGGAAGTGTCTCTGGACAGCGCTGGCCCCCAGCCTCTTAAGTGAGATGGGCGCACAACCCTAGAGTCGGACATGACTGGCCCGTATGGGCAGGGGTACCTTTACCTTTACCTTATGTTTTATTGTACCTATGCATATTGTTGTATGCTGCCTTGATTTTTTTTGCCACTAATTTTTTTTATTTTTTTAGAAAATAGCATAGATAGTGTGTCATACACACACCTCTAAGATAGGGAAAAAGTAAATCACTGCCATCTACAAATGTGCAGTGGTATTTTATGTAGTATAAGTAATACATCAATTGCTAAAATACACCAAAGTAGGAAGAGAAGATTTTCATACTCTTTTGTGCAGCACTGAAATACCCAGAGAAGAATTCGCTTTATCCTTCAGCAATAATACTCATCTAGCTTGAGCCTGTCTCTAGTTGGGCAGAGAAGAGAAAACAAAGGGCAAATGATATTGCAGTGTGATCTTACTTTATTTTTAATTTCAAACTTGTTAATAAATGCCAAGTTGGCATATACAGAGTTTTTATACATAGATTCTATTAGCAAATTTAGCTCTACAATTTGCAAAAGATTTGCCTAAAATTTAATAAAAAAGATAAGGAACAGAAAACGCCAAAAAGGAAAAAGAAAAAAAATCTATTTAAGCTTCCTCTTCTGCTCATATTATCTTGCTTAATGGAGAGTTATCTCACATAAATATTAGGATTTACAGTAAAACAAAATAGAGGTTAAATAATTAGATAGGTTTGGTTTTCTTAAGTTTATATTCTATGAGTATTGGCAAGATGCACATTTAGCAAATAGCACATTTTTTCATAATAAACCTCCTGTTTTTGTTTTTTTTAAATGTCCCTGGCAACTTTTGCTGTTTTATTACACAATTTATATTTATAGAGCATATTTTTCTATTATTTTTTCTTTACATTTTAGGTGTGGTATATGTGCCACTCCTTCTCATTTCTCTTAAAAGGTAGAAGAATCCAACTATAAATGAGTGTTTGATAGCCAACTTTAGTCTCCTAGCCTTTGTGAAATTTGCTATGTGAACTACACAGAAAGACCTTATGTGCCCTTGGGGAATATATAATTCATTTTATATAAAAGGATTGGGATTGGGTCCAAAGAGAACTGTGCATGGAAAGAAAAGAGCTGCTAGCATAAGAATTTGTGTGCCGCTGTAATTATGAACTGTTGCAGTTACCATGCTTCGCTCCCTGTACAAAATTTTGATTTTCTTACTCACATAATCTCTGCCTCGAATGTCCCTGTGTTGAGCTTAATACATGGGCAGCTAGCTCTTTTGCTTATCCAATTTAGGAGTCCTTTCGGCCTGTTGGGAACCCTAGAAAAGATTTCTATAACAATAACAATTTATTATTTATACCCCGCCCATCTGGCTGGGTTAAACTGAATTCATAGATGCTGGAAATGGTGGTATTATATATGATCTTGCTGCTGTCCTTCCTTTTCAGTGTCCTTGTACACTGAACACCTGTCCTTCCCAGTGTTCAGTGTAATGTGGGGAAAGTGCAACCCTGTAGAACAGGGGTGTCAAACTCAAATTCATCGGGGGCCGCATCAGCAGTTTGGTCACCCTCAAAGGGCCGGTTGTATCTGTAGGACTTCATCAAAGTTATTTTTCCTTAGGCACTGGTGTGTGTTGTCTTGAACCTATACACTATTTAATATACCTATTCCAGTACGATTTTAAATAATAATAGAAGAAGAAATAATAATGATTTTTTAAAAAGATGACGAGATGGGCTTCCAGGCAGACTGGAGCGCCAACGGGGAGGAGACAGGAGCCTGTCCCAACAGAGCAGAGCAGAAGCAAATGTTGCCTTCCCCCGCCCTGCCGCCGCACTCAGGAGTCGGAGGATATGGAGCTGCAGTTTGGACAGCAGCAGTTTCTTCCTTGCAAGGGAGCCCCAGCGGCACTGCGGGCGCGGGTGGCCAGGATGTCCTGCTGGGACCCCGAGCGGCTGCAGTTGCTCCCGGGGAGGGGGCTATCCGCCAAGCCCTCCAGCCCGGAGGAAGCCTGTGCTGGTCCCCGGGGGGGAGGTTACCGTTGGCGTAGTCAAAGTCTGGTCCTGGGTCACTGGTCTGGAAACAGTTCACAAGGAGCGAGGCAAGGTCCGAAGCAGGAAGCCAGGCGGGGACAGGAACACTGGAAGGTCAGGTCTGGGTCCGGGCAAGAGCAGGTACTCAACAACGTTGCTCCCACAACCTGGGACCGGGCTGACTGGCCTTTATCTTCTCTGAGGCCAGGGGCGGTCCCGGCCCCCAGGAGACCCGCCTCTCCTGGCCTTAAGGCGAGCACTCCTCCTGGGAGAAACCAGTTCCCTCCGCCTCTCTGCCCTAAGCCTTTGAAGTTCAGGAGAGGCTGGGGAGTTACTGGACCCAGGGGGAGACTCACCTTCCTCTGGCAGGGCCGGGAGAGGCGCACCTGTAGGCACTGTGTCCTTAATCACCTCCGGAGCTAGAGTGGAATCACCTGGTGCCTGCTCCTGAGGATCCGGCACAGGTGCAGGCGCTTCAGATCCAAGGCCCCGCCCCAGCTCAGCTGGCCCTGGAGGCGGGGACTCTTGTGCAGGCTGGGGTTCCTCCGGTTCAGCCTCTGAATCGGATTCCCAGGCCATCACAAAGCCGATGTGTTGGCGTGGGGAGGGGGGCGGTGTTTCGTAGCCAGGCTCCCGCAGCCAAGTTGCTGGCAGGCTCCCACTTTGCTCCAGCCGCCCAGATGCCGGCGCGGTCCTCTTCGGGGTGGGAGGCGCCCCATGCTTTGCAGTGTACTTAACCTGAAGCACCACTTTAGCTAATGGGGCCTCCTGCTGCTGCCGCGCCACCGGAGCACGATTTCTGTTCTCACCCTGAAGCAAAGTTCTTAACCTGAAGCACTATTTCTGGGTTAGCGGAGTCTGTAACCTGAAGCGTATGTAACCCGAGGTACCACTGTAGTGATTCTGACTTTAAGCTATTGTACCTTTCCCCCCGAGAAATGACAAACTAGCTGATTGTGTTGGTGTTTATTGTATTTTGAATTGCCTTTGCTACGTGTGAGTAATGGAAAACAACACAAATTAGGGAGAATGAGCCATGGTTTGTTCATCTGTGAGACAAGCAATGGTTTGATAAACAATTATGGCTTAGCATTACATGGGAATCAGTCCACTGCTTCATTCCTCCCAGTGCTGGCTTTCTTCACATCATGCATAATTTTAGAAATCTCTCTCATTTCTCCTACTTTCTTACCTTTTCTCTAAACTTAAGAAGCCCCAAATGCAGTGCCAAGCCAAATAGATGCTGATTTGCTGCTTAGCTTAACCACCGTTAATGGCTTGGTATTGCACCTGAGCGCTGCACTGTAGGTGTCAAAACATAGTCTCCTAGCATGCGTCACGGTGAAAAGCGTGGCTGGTTCACTTGTACATATGGATTTTGCTTTGCTTTTCCTACACAGGTCGGAGAAGCATAACTGTGAGATGACCCTCAGTTTCAGCTACTAAACTATCTAGTATCTCATTTACCTTTGCAGGACTCCTTTCTCCCCTCTCTCTAAAATCTTTGTTACACGAGGCTGAAATGTGATGTACTGAAAATACAAAATCAATATGTGGTGTTATATTCACTTTAAAAGAAAAAAAATTATATTGATTCTGAGGTAATGGCAGCAGTTCATTTTGTAGGAATTCATGCCACCTCCTGTCTTTAGGATTATTTCCACATTTATTACATCTGAGCTAGAGCACATGGATATAAAACTGTCTTGATGTTCTTTTATAACTGGGTACCAAAATTGTCCGTACTCAAAAATAAAAATAAAAATGGTCGGTATGCAACTTAGGTTTACTGACAGTATACCCAGTGAAATTAATCAGTTTCAGTAGGCTTACTCTGTATAAAAAATTAGGTGAATATCACCCATTGAACTGTGACTTTAGCATGTTTCCTTAAGGGCAAAAGTTTATTATTGTAGTTTCCCTCTTTATTATGCATAGATTCCTTCTCATGCTGTTCTTGAACACTGTGTCATGTGTTCAATACCACCATGGGTTTCAGGTAGTATTTTAAGGGTGTTTTTACACCTTTTGAAGGAAACAGCTTGCTATCCTGCTCAAAATCTGCCAGTGGAATCAAAACAGTAAAGACTAAACCTCGCTTTTTGTGGACTATATCATTTCAGGCTGCAGGTGGTAGGGTTGTTTGAATTCTCCCTGCCGCTGTACTAAAATGGTATGATCCAGCAAAAGATTTACAGCTCCATTCTGGCTAAATGCGTGAATGAGCTCTCATCCAGCCCAAAGTTTTGGTTAAAGTGCTGTCGTTAGCGATATTATAGCATGGGGCATTGTTGTCAGATTTAGTTCTGTGTTAGTAATGGAGGCAACGAAACAAACTATTTGGCTCTCTGGGTACATATTTTTGTTTCTCTGCGGGGGGGGGGGGGATAATTGTCCTTCAAATTAAGCTTTGTATATGAAACTTCTGCTAACGTGCATTTATTTGTTTATATATTTATTTCAGTTGAATTTCATTTTCAGAAATTTACATTTTCTTCTTTTTCCCTTCCTAGGTGGTTTGGTTTCTTAGACCCCTTGCTTTAAGGAGTTGGAATCTTGTGGTTACTTCTGATTTCAAGAGATTGATTTAAATAGAGATTCTGGGAACTGTAAGGTAAGCTCCCCCCCCCCCTTTTTTTTTAAAGCAGAGTGTATTCTGTTTTGTCACAAATGTGCCTTTTAAATGGTGCCAAATTCTGAATTTATGGCTGCTTGTCATGTTAAATAGTTCACCATGCCTGCTAAAAACTGATGCACATGAAGCTGTATCTGGGGTGACTTGCAAGGATATACAAAGATGCACACTCTCTTGCTGTAGCTAATCTGCTTGCTAAACTGCTGCACCAATTGGTTTGTTGCGAGGCAACAATGCCTATCTTACTACTTTTATATCAGAGCAGTTTTTTCCATTAGTGTAACCATTTTTGGAGTGGCTCTAAAACCGCTACTCGTTCTGCTGTTAGTGGTGTGGGATTACAATATTGGTATTTAATCTGCTTCTGTAATTGTTTGGGATAAAAATATCAAGTCTTTTCTGAGATGTTGTTTTGGTAACCTCTCTTCTGCTCATTGCTTTGCAAACCTAAACATACCAAGTTTGGGGGCTCCCAGTATTGATGTCAACCCTTCTTCAACCATGCTTTCACAGCAGGCTAGTAATCTTGCAAGAGTTCTGCAGCCTGGGGAGACATATCCGCTTGTTTCAATTGTAAATCCGCAATCCCCCAATCTTGTGAAATTCACTGAAGTGTATTCCAGTACTTGGTATAAGTACTGCTTTACTGACATACGAGGGGAAGCAAATCCCCTCTTGTCCATGCCTTCGTTAATGGTCATAGTTTGTGCCATGTATGAGCTCAGGTTATTTCTTCTTGCCCATTACTGTAAATTGACCTTGCTTTGAAATAGTAGGAAATGCCTGCTTTTGTCCACTTTTGTTCCGGGGGGGGGGGGGACGGGATGGGGACCTTATATTCCTTGTAATAATAAAAGAAACTTATTTGGCAGGATGCAAAAAGTGCTTTAAAAAAAATCTAAGCAGTTTACATAAAAAGATATAATATTCTTTTAAAAAAAAATTCTGAAAACAAAGAGACTTAAAATTAACCAGATACAGTGGTACCTAGGGTTAAGTACGTAATTCGTTCCGGAGGTCCGTACTTAACCTGAAACTGTTCTTAACCTGAAGCACCACTTTAGCTAGTGGGGCCTCTTGTTGCTGCCACACCGCTGGAGCACAATTTCTGTTCTCATCCTGAAGCAAAGTTCTTAACCTGGAGCACTATTTTTGGGTTCGCGGAGTCTGTAACCTGAAGCGTATGTAACCTGAAGCGTATGTAACCCGAGGTACCACTGTACAGATAAAAACCAACTAGAATCATAGAATCATAGAATCATAGAGTTGGAAGAGACCACAAGGGCCATCGAGTCCAACCCCCTGCCAAGCAGGAAACACCATCAGAGCACTCCTGACATATGGTTGTCAAGCCTCTGCTTAAAGACCTCCAAAGAAGGAGACTCCACCACACTCCTTGGCAGCAAATTCCACTGTCGAACAGCTCTTACTGTCAGGAAGTTCTTCCTAATGTTTAGGTGGAATCTTCTTTCTTGTAGTTTGGATCCATTGCTCCGTGTCCGCTTCTCTGGAGCAGCAGAAAACAACCTTTCTCCCTCCTCTATGTGACATCCTTTTATATATTTGAACATGGCTATCATATCACCCCTTAACCTCCTCTTCTCCAGGCTAAACATGCCCAGCTCTCTTAGCCGCTCCTCATAAGGCATCGTTTCCAGGCCTTTGACCATTTTGGTTGCCCTTCTCTGGACACGTTCCAGTTTGTCAGTGTCCTTCTTGAACTGTGGTGCCCAGAACTGGACACAGTACTCCAGGTGAGGTCTGACCAGAGCAGAATACAGTGGCACTATTACTTCCCTTGATCTAGATGCTATACTCCTATTGATGCAGCCCAGAATTGCATTGGCTTTTTTAGCTGCCGCGTGCTTGTACATTTTCTTCCATTTCCACAGTCTTGGTGTGGGCTTCTGAAACATATTCACGCTGCAAAGCATTTATAAATTGCAGCCAGAAACAGTATAGTTATTCCAATAATATAAAGTAAAGGATAGTTATCTTCTTTTCTTTCCCCTTCCTGAAGCAGACAATAGTTTCCGAAGCACTGCTAGAAATCTGAATTCTGTAGACAGGGTAGGAACAGGCGAGTACTGGAACTTAAAGCTGTGATGCAATTGTGTATTACCTTGGGGAAGTTATGTGAGATAGCTAGTAAGCTATCAGTGAAACAGCAATTGCCCATGTAGTATTAAGAGGCTTGCGTACTGAACAATTGAATCGGTGAGGTTATTAAAAGCATATTTCAGGAAAATCTCAACAGTGCGTCTCTTTCCTTTTAGCTTAGTAAGCAAAAAAACACTTGAAAGAAAAAGGTGTTACAGGGAAGGCTTCTAACTTCTGCAAAGTGTCTGTTTTAACGTTCTCTCTCTTAAGTGGTTCAAAAAGAACATTTATTTGGTTGGGATTCCCATTATCTCTGTCCAGCTTTTCTTTTCTTAAAAAAAACGGTGTATAATATTGTGCAACAAAATGAGATGCTTTTATCAAAATTACCTTGTGGGAATCTAAATTGCTGCTTGAAAATCAAAGGTGAGATACAGTAAGGTTGCTAGGATGCCTTGATTCTGCGCACTCGAGCGTTAGGACTAGAACCAGATCTTGGGAACAGATACGAGAAACATGCCATTATTTGCAAATGTAACATGCTTTCACAAAAGCCAGAAAGAATAATGAGTGGAAAATAAGCTCTCAAGGGTTTCCCCTCTCAAGTTTGGTATGATTTTAGAGTGTGTGTGTGTGTGTGTGTGTGTGTGTGTGTTTTTAAAAAAATCCTTAAAAGTTCCTCCCCTCTTCCTTACTTTAAAAGCTTTTATTCTAATAAAAGATTCGGCAAATCCTTTGTTTTTGAGGAAAATAACTTTCAAAAGCTACCTTTCCCATATGTCTTCCAGTCCATCTGTGCTGCTAGCATAACAACCTCATTTCTCACCTTCGTTCACAGGCATTCTGCCAAATTCTTTCAAAGTTTTATCTAGCACATGCACTAACCCTTAAAAAAAAAAAGAGCAGTCTCCCTAAAAGAGTGAACTCTATTTAACCATCAGTGCAATCCAGAAAATGACTGGTGTACTAAATCCCCGTTGAACACCATGAGATTTAAAGAGCTTAACTGTACATTGAAGCCCCACTGATCTCAAAGAGGCTTGAGCACATCTCTCCTTTTTCCTGAATTGTATTAAAGGGGCTAGAAGGAGCTGTGTGGGGTGTCCAACACTTCGACCTTTAGAAAATCAGTATTCCTAGTACTTCTATATCATCAAAGCAACTTTCAGTCTACTTAGCTTCACTGTGTTCCTGCAATTGTTCCTCCAACATTATGAACCTGAAACAATTATTGGGGAGTAAGCCGAAGAGCTTTCTTTTTTCAGCGGGAACTCAGTTCTGGCACCTCTTTTTCTTTATATATAAAAAAGCACTGGTAAGCCCCATAGACTTTTTGTGAACATGTCTAGAATCACACTGCACAATAGCTATCAAAATGGCGCACCAACATCCCCACCAGCCAATGAGAGCTGTTGTAGTGTTTCCCTGGAGCAGGCATCCCCAAACTCAGCCGTCCAGATGTTTGGGGACTACAGTTTCGGTCACCTCTGACTCCTGTTCCTGTTAGCTAGGGATGATGGGAGTTGTAGTCCCAAAACGTCTGGAGGGCCGAGTTTGGGGATGCCTGCCCTGGAGGAAGAGGAGGGAGAGCTCCCTCAGCAAGATTTTCTGTCTCCTTCCTCTTTTCAGGACAGAATGGAGGAAAATGCACACTTGTCATCTTAGTACCATTCAGACCATCTCAGTAGAAATATAAATGACCCACATGTAGCCCCATTCCTGCTCCCTTTTGAGATCTGATTCAACCAGTAAGACTATAACAGTTTCCTGTTATAAGAAACGATGGCTACTAACCTCTGAACAAGTCAGGATTCTAAACAGCTTGAGAGTTGGTTTTGGATAGTTTCTTGTGCTCCCTGGTTCGGATGAAATGGAAAGGATGGGTAATTAGAGATTCCCATATTGCATTTGGGTTCACATCAAAGGAAGCAGCCAACAGGCTGTGTGCTCAGGCAAAGGCTCATTCATCTCTCTGGTTATTAAGCTGACACAGTGCTTGTCTAAACTGCTTAGAATGGTGGCGACAAGCCACACTTCTGCATTATTTTCACTAGGAAAGGCTAAATACCCTCTGAACAGTTTCCATCCTACTACGGTGGTACCTCGGGTTAAGTACTTAATTCGTTCCGGAGGTCCGTACTTAACCTGAAACTGTACTTAACCTGAAGCACCACTTTAGCTAATGGGGCCTCCTGCTGCTGCCGCGCCACCGGAGCACGATTTCTGTTCTCATCCTGAAGCAAAGTTCTTAACCTGAAGCACTATTTCTGGGTTAGCAGAGTCTGTACCTGAAGCGTATGTAACCTGAAGCATATGTAACCTGAGGTACCACTGTATAGGTCTTTACAATCTCTGCTGCTTATGTTTAAACTTGCCTGACTGAGGGGATGATCATGTGCATAGATACGTAAGCCAGGCAATGTGTGATCCATACATTCAGTGCGCATACCTGCTTGTTTGACTGATGCAGTATGCCTTCCAACTCTTATGATTCCCCAAAACAGGAGGAGGTGTCATGTGAACCAAGTCTTAAATGGAGTGCCTGAGTCATCTGTTACCTTTTTATGGGGGAAGCTTCGGCTCAGTCTGCTGTGACTCGGAGACTATCCTTGGCTGGATCAATGTTGTGTGAACTAGCCCATAGATTATTTCATTTCCTTTATTTGAGCTGTCAAGCAACTGTTGTACACATTTGACAGGCTTTTTGAAGCTACTTCAAAAAAGACAGATCATACTTTCATAGAAATACTCTGCAGTATCTCATTTAGTGTGCAGCCTGAAACTCCTGGTGAAAAATGATTTCAATTAAAGCTAATATATTTTAAGAAAACATTATTGATCAGTGTGTGCTTTTTACTGGAACACTGCCCCCTCCTTCTCCCCCCAACTGAAACTAAAGAGATTATCTCATGTCACTAGAAAATAAATTGTAATGTCAAAAAGAGCATTGCTTTAAAGGTCAGAGTGCCCATGTGCTCTCTTTCCCAACAATGTTGAGATTTCCCCCAAACTATCAAAATAACTGTTATTACAAACAAAACAAATTGAGATTCTAAAAGTTAATAATAAAACATGAATTACTTTGAGGTAGCAGTGAGAACTATGCCTTCAGCTAGAAGGGATCAGAAATGAGATTTACTCTGTTCGTATTACTAAACAGTCTATTATTCCCATGAGCTATTTCAGAAACTTTTGGTCTTGTTTTGGGATTAGAAATAACTTATACATATTCAGCACCACACGCCAGACACTTTTCTTACTGAGCTATTAATGGAATTTTTGTGGGAACAGTACTCTGTGACTTTCTGTACTCTTATATGTAAACACTGCATTGTGTGTTATGAAAACCTTCAAAGGAAAGCAAACATTTTTTTCCAAGGAAAGCAATTTTTATGAAAATATGAAACTGCCTTATAGTCAGACTTGGTGAGGCAGTACTATCTCCCTTCAAGGCTTTGAGTTGAGATTCATTTCAGCCCTTTTACCTGAGCTTAAAAACATAAAGCAAGGATGTGTGAATTTGAGTGTGGAATTATTTGCATACCAAACATATATGCTGTACCACTGATTTTTAAATTACCACATTTTTCTGTGTATAAGACTAGGTTTCCCCCCTAAAAATAATGTCCAAAATTTGGGGGCACCTTATACACAGATAGATCTCTCCCCTCCCATTTTCTTAAACTGAAGTCCCACAAAATAGGGGGCGTCTTATACATGGGGGCATATTATAGACAGAAAAATACGGTATATCCATATCCTGCTCTTGCATGAGGCTTTCCAGGGGTTGCCTATTGAGGAAACTGATCAGGTCTGCACCACCCAACTCTTAATTTCAGTAGTATGGTAACACCAGGTCCTCCAAGGCCATTACTTAGCCCTAATGACTGCATGTTCCTTAGAACATGCAATGAAGATGTGCTTGCTTTTAGATGTAGCTCTTGACAGACAGACACCACACACTTAGTGTTTTACATTACAGTGGTAATGTACGCTTCAGGTTACATACGCTTCAGGTTACATACGCTTCAGGTTACAGACTCCGCTAACCCAGAAATAGTGCTTCAGGTTAAGAACTTTGCTTCAGGATGAGAACAGAAATCGTGCTCCGGCGGTGCGGCGGCAGCAGGAGGCCCCATTAGCTAAAGTGGTGCTTCAGGTTAAGAACAGTTTCAGGTTAAGAGCAGACCTCCGGAACGAATTAACTACTTAACCCGAGGTACCACTGTAGTTCACACTCCCAGACAAAGACAGACCCACATAAAACACATCGCAGTAGTCAAGCCTTGAGGTTACTAATGCGTAAACCAATGTGGTCAGGCTGTTGCCAGTGGTTGACTGTGGTTGTAGCCAGTGTGCCCTCTGGAAGTGGTAAAAAGCCTTCCTGGCTTGTTCCTCTTGTGACATAGATGTATCAAAGAACCTCTGAGTGAATACATGGACCTTCAGAGGGAGGACCACTGTGACTCTGGAGTACCATCTCTTTAAATATACAGGCCATATCCAAGCAAGTTGTACTTTGAGCGGACCCATTGAAATTAATAGACTTGATTGATGTTCAGTGGGCCTAGTCTGAATATGACTTAGGATTGTATCCAGCTAAGTCTTTAGTTGATTACGCTACTCCCTATCAACTCCCATAATTTGCCCCTTAATTTCTGCCATTTTGTAGTGCAGGCGGACCCTTTGGTCTATTCTTTTCAAAATGTTGGTTTACATGGTTGCCTTTTGACAGCTCGTGCCATCCATCCCTTTGAATGCAAAATTCATACACATCCACCTACTTGGTTGTATAAGCATGAATGTACAATTTAAAAATCAGAATATTTTCTTCTGCAAAAACAGTTGCAATTTGCCAGCGGGAGATTTCTGTTGATGGGTCTATTTGGCCATAGCTTTTTTGAGGTTGGGAACAGTTCTGACACATGATGATGCACCTCGGAAACTTCCCTACAAACACAGCTGTTCCAGTATTTCCTGTCAACCTCCTTTCACCAGCAGTTCTTTGTAGGAGGGTTTAAAATGCTGCTTGAATCAGCTAAATCAGACTTGCACTATGAATGAACTTTGTTGCAAAGATAGACGTGACTGCGGAGACATGAATTATTGAAAGGTAAATTGTTTTTAGTCACTGTTTCTGTGTTCATGTAGTGTTTGAAGAGAGGAAGAGTTGAAGGCTACTGAGAGGACAGATTGTGTTCATAATGAATCTTGAATGGTTTTGCCTACCTTTGCTTTGAATTCAGAAATCTACCTTAGCTTCCTTTGAGTGAAATTTCAATTTTTAGATGAAAAAATATATAGTGTGTTCTTAAGCTTTAGCAGCTACTTAAGAGAGCTTGTTTTAAAAAAGGGAGGCATTGGCTGTTAAAGTCTGTGATGAACGCCATTAAGTGCTGTGTACAGCTTCTTAAATCCTTTATACACAAATATTTTAATCTTTCTTAAGCCCTTTAGCACCTTCCTACACACACACACTCTTTATAATGGAAGAGGCAGATTTCCCTCCCCCTTTTTGGCAGCATTATTTATGTAGGAGGATCTTAGCGAGATTATAATCTTCCACTTCCCTAGTCATAAGCCTACTCAGAACTTCTTTTTACATTCCTACCAAGAGAAAATCTTCAAGAGCTAAATTTGAATATTGGAATTGCCTCTAATATCCAAAAATAAATGGTTGATTGGCTATATATTTAATTTATCAGTGTAGAACTGGCAAAGTGCATGTAGTTCGTGATGTTTATGTTTATAGCATTCTAAGATAAGACCTGTCTAGTTCTAATACAGAATCAACACTTGAAGGAGCTAAAATGAAGGGTTTATGCTGCTGTAAAACTGTTGCCATCTTCATGGTTTTGGCTCTGTTTTGAGAGTAGTTGTGCAAGGTTCTAGGTTTTCAGTAGACTTAGAAGCCCACTATATATTCTTCTTGCTGTCCGTGGCAGAATAATTTAACACTGAATGGAAGAGTTGTCATCAGTTAAATGAGGCAAGAGTTAGTTGCTTTTTATGTAGAACCAAATGTACACCAAATCTGCTGCTGTGAGCGAAGATTCTGTTATATTTCTGCCTCTGTTTCCATCAAATTACTTCCTTTTGCTAGCATCATGTGGCAGATCAGCTAGGTGCCTCCTTGATTTATCTGTTTCAGAACTAAATAGGAGTAGCTCTGATGTATGTGTTTTCATATGGCTGCCATCCAAATAAGGAGCTTGTAAAAGAATAATTTCATCTGAGCATTTTTGAGCTCTTTAAAAATTGGACTCAGTAGTTCTTTAAAGGAGAAAAACTTGCTATATAGTTTTGCATGTGAGTTGCATTCTTTTTAATTCTTCATCTTCCTCATTTAGCAATTCATGCTAGTCTGCCCGCCATCTTCTTTCTTCTTCCTCCACCCTCAAATCAAGTGCTGAAAATATAGAAGAAAATAATATACTTTACTACACATTGTCCTTCAGTGGCACCTTTTACCCACACTGCTATACTTGGGCTTGTAAAGGGTGCATTGTGGACTATGATTTTAGTGCAAAACTGCTTACAAAGTGGGGATTCTGGTCTGCAATCAATCAGGGTAGTACTGCTTCAGAGTAGTCCCAGCAAGTGTGAAAACTTTAATAACATATTGGGGGGGGGGGGTAAGCCCCATCCCACATAATTAATTACAAGATGTGGCACACACACACCATTTGAATGGCAATGCCCATCAACTTAGAGGGGGGCGGCCCCCTCAAATATTTTATTCAGGGGAGGAGAAGGGAGCTTAGCCCCTAGGAGTTGACTCCTGTAAGTCCCAGTCTTACTTTGATGGCTGTCTCCATAGGGTGGTACCTGGAAGAGGATGCTCAGATTCTTGGATCCTCCAATGTGGGGTCAGTTTTATCCTCCATGCAGCTGAACGTCTACATAAAGCTGCTGAGTGGTGATCATTCAGGGATTTGGAGTGTGTTGTTATCAATATGCCGAGGACATGGAACTCAATTCCTCCTGTACTTCAGGAGGTGTGGCATAGGATGTACCAGACCTGTGTTAGGCTTCCATAACGAGAGCCAACAAACTGAAGCTCAATCCAGATTAGACTGGGGCACTGTTTCTGTTTAGTTCAACCTCTTCTGAATGGAGTTGCAATCCCTCTAAAGGAGCAGGTGCACGGTTTGGGGGTACGTCTGGCTGTATGTCTGCCTGTGGAGGCACAAGTGAACTTAGTGGTGCAGAATGCCTCCTATAAAGCTACAACCCTGCCTGGACAGGGAATGCCTAGTTTCTGTTGTCTACACTCTGGTAAACTCTAGGTTATATGGATATACAATTAGAAAAAAGACTATGGAACTTGGTTCCAATATACGATTATGGTGGTGAGACTTTTATATGCACAAAGATGGAAAGACTCATCATTACCAACTATGGAGGATTGGTTGTTAAAATTAATGGACTTAGCTGAGAGGGTGAAATTGACATGTTTAATCAGAGGAAAGTCATTGCTAACATTTACTGAAGATTGGAAACCTCTCATAGACTTTTTGTGTGAAAAAGAAAATGAACTAATGACATTTGGTTTTGAGGACTGAAGATAATGTTGGTTTATAGAAAGTGGTTTTATTGGGTGTTATATTAAGAGTGGCTGAGTTGGATAATGTTTATATATCAAGGACAGGCAAAGAATCAGAAGTTCTTTATTTTCTTAACTACTATGTTTTTTCTCTTTCTCTTGCTTCCCTTCTCCCCTTTATCCCTTTTCTCTCTGTCCTTCTCCATTTCTCTATATTTTTTATTTTTTTCTGTTTTTATTTAGATTAACATTTTAATTTTGATACAAAGATAATAATATTTGAATCTGTTTTTTCCTATAATAAAATTTATTTTTTAACAAAATTAATCCGTATCTGTACATATATTAGTTTGTTTTTGTTTATCTCATCTACAAACTTCCCTTCATCTCATTGCAATCCTGGAGCACTTTCCAGTAAAATGATTGAAACAGAATATAGTAGTACATTGAAACCCTAATAAGGTCAAGTTAAACAATGTAAAACAATACCAAACACTTGATAAGAGCAGTTAATTATATGCAAATCTGTGTTCTCATCTGTGTGTTTTTCTCCTTTTTTTGGCCATGTGCAAGCAGCTGCCTTGTTTGCAAGTGTCCTTAAAAACAGCATTTGCTAGTATTTCTTTAGTGATAAAAACCAGGCGTGCTCCTTGGGGTCAGGGAACCATCAGGTTCTGTCAGACGATTCCAGAAGCTGATTTCTTACAGAGTGTTATACAGAACAGCGTCTGGACACCATAAATTTCAGCCCTAGTTTTAGGTGGAATTCTTAATCTGTTCCACATCAATGCTCCAAGG
Source organism: Podarcis pityusensis (assembly GCF_964106645.2). Lineage (NCBI taxonomy): Eukaryota > Metazoa > Chordata > Lepidosauria > Squamata > Lacertidae > Podarcis > Podarcis pityusensis. The sequence goes on from NC_138026.1 coordinate 20,523,585, forward strand.
CCTCATGTTTGCATTGTCGCTTGAAGCTCTGGTTCAGATCCCAAATCTGTACTTAACAGCTCCTGGGGCAAATCCCTGTCTCGGTTCCAGTTCCCCATCTCTAGCACAGAAATAACTTGTGCCCAGTGTCATAGGAAATCTTGCCTGCTTTTGAGCCTTGGGTAGCAGGCCATAAATGTAAATTGATTTACCTACATTTAACTCTGTGCTTGGCAACAAGCTGGGTATCCTCTAGAGTAGTCAGAAGGAGAACAGTGGTACATCATGTTTTTCAATAGCACTGAATAGTGACTCATGTTGTTGAGAGCCATCTAACATAAGGCAAATCTTCCAGTCAGTAGTTGGTATAAATAACTTGTGACAAAATAAGTCTAAAAAGCTCGCTTCCAAAATTCTCCTTTTTCAACCCAAACATTGTGTGGAAAGCTCTATGCTCCATCTGCTTTAAAAAGTCTTTCCCCCACTGCTTAATCATTCATATAAAAAAGTTTGGGATAGCCAATCTCGTAAACTTGTTTTTAATTAAGAAAAAAATTGCCTGAATGATTTTTGAAGGCTTAATAGCAATTGCCAATAACGTTACTTTTAAGCTTTGTTTAGTTGGAAATGAGATGTGTAACATCTTTATATAACATCTCAGGACTCCTATAGCTTGGTAACAAGGGAACTAAGAACGATATACTAAAATGCAGAGGTTGCTGATTAGATCAGTAATCTGGTCTGTTCTCTTTTGAGTGTTGAATTCTGTTATTTTGGCCAAATACTTGTATCTGCCAGATATCATGTAACAATTAGCCATGATAACCAAAGCGTTCTGGACCCTATTGTTCTAGGACCAATCAGACTGCTGCATTCTGAATTCTATTGTTCTAGGACCAATCAGACTGCTGCCTTTTGGATCCTATTCAACTCAGTACATAACACTTTAAAAGCATTAAGATCTGTTGGTCTACTCGTTTGCAATTTGAATAGGGTTACTTTTAAATAACTGCAACAGCACAAAGTCTTTGGCTTTATAACGAGACATGTAGGCAGTAAATTCAAGGTTTGGGAGGAGTGCTACCATAATTTACCAGATGCAGAAATCCAACCATCAGCCTTCCCCCCCCCCCCGCCTCCTTCAATTCAAAACTGGTTTCCACAGTTGTCAGAAATTGAGGCAAAGAGATCTCCTCCTTCCATCTTGGTGAACTGTGATACCCAAGTGGGAGGTGTGGGTTTGTTGTCTCCTGGTGAAAGACAAACATTTCCAAGGAAGTTCTGCTTTTTGCACAGCAGGCGACTGCCTCTTTTAGCTGAAAAGGTTTACTGAGCGCTAACGTAAGGAAGGGATGGGGTGTTCTCCCCACAGGGGATGAGCACACAAAAGAAAATTCTGTGGTACTCAGTTGAAAGTTAAATGGTTATTGTACTATAATAATTATTTAATGCTGGAGGTGGGAAATGTGCTGTTAGCTTCTGTGTGTACATACACACACAGCAACCATCAGTTAAAACTTTAATTGCCCAGTGACATTTTTCTAATACCTGGGCTAACCAGGCTCCTAGACATTAATCCAGGTAACCAGGATTTGTGTTTAACTACACTCATTTTTTGGCATTTTGACATCTGTTTGGGCTTCAGCTTGATGATTTTAGAGTAATGAATTCTTGGTACAGTATGCTAATACAAATCTTAAGTGGTGTGTGTGTGTGTGTGTGTGTGTGTGTGTTTGTGTGTGTGTGTAACTGTCAGCCAGACTCTCTTAATCTTTTCTCCTATGCTCCCTACGAGTCAATAACCCTAACAGATCAAACACCATTAACTGTAAAGCTGGAAATTCATTCCAATCCTTCTAGCGGTGTGAAACCTGCATTAATCACTGTGATTGTGTCAACGGTATGATAATGTCACACTTCCGTATCAAAACACGACAGCGGCTCTTACTTGAGAGTATCAGAGAGATGCAGAACTGAACTGAAGCAGCAAAGATGTCCCAACAGTTGCCACACCCTTCTTGCAAAGCTTTTAAAGACATGGCGGGGCAAGCTCACTCACAGAACTTTCTCATGTGCAATCTTGTGTTCTGTCTGGTCTAGAGATGGGAAGGCCTGGAAAGAACCCGGAAAAATTGGGGGGGGGGGCGCAGGTTTCCCCCCCTGTTTTTCTCCAAAGCCATTTTTTCCAGAAAAAAGCGAGAGAGAGAAAACAGTTTGATATAGTTTGAATATTCCACACACACTCCCCCCCCCCAATTTTCCCAGGGGAAAAAAAGGCTTTGGGGGGAAATGGAAAAAACCTGGGTCCCCCTCCCCAATTTTTCCAGGTGTCCCCCCCCCAGGCCTTCCCATCTCTAGTCTGGTCTCATCTATGGAGGAAGCACCTGGTTCTCAGTGACAGCGCTGTGTCCTGCCCCTTTAACTCCAGCTCTGCTGCTGCCACCTCCTCCTACTCAGCTGGTCAAAGTACTTCCCCCTCCGCAATGAGGCTCTGCTCCCTGCAGGAGAAGTAGAAGGGAGAGTTGCAGATCTGCTTTCTTCCCTCCAACTTGTAGAGTTGCAAGGGGGAGAACCTGCATCCTTAGGTGCCAGCATTCACTTCTCCCCTCTGCCTTTTCTCCTTACTCCTCCTCTGGCTGGGGCTTCCAAACCATGCCAGATCCCGATGACAGATAGTTTTAATATTTTATTATACTTTATTTGTCACGTGTATATAGCTGGACGGATGGTTAACCTCAGCCCCACGTTAGGCAAAAGATTCCTGCATTGCAGGGCATTGGACTAGATCACCCTTGGGGTCCCTTTTGACTCTACAGATCTATGATTCTATGATCTTCAAGCCAGCAATCTTTTGTCATGAACTGGCAGGACAACAGGGAGGAAGAAGAGGAGTGTAGCCAGGACCGGGACACATCAGGACAAATTGGGGATGGGGAAGGAGAAGTTGGTGTAGGAAGTACTTGTGGGGAGGCGGAGGATGATGAGGGGAAGGGGTTCAGTGCACAGGAACCAGAGCAGCAGGACCCATTACCAGAGCCATGTTCTGACTCCACAAACATGGCGGGCTCTGAGGTGTAGGGAGCAACAGGCAGGGCACTCTAGGAGGCTGAAGCAGGCTACTAATGCTGACCTCACTAGTAGTTGACCAGGTGGGGCTCACTAGCTCTGGGAGAAGGTGTGTGATTCTTCAGCTGGAGTAGGCTTGGAGCAGGTGAGGGTCACATGCCTCATCAAGCCCAGATGCTGCAATCAGCACAAAAAGTATAAAAGGACAACAGAGCTGAGGTGTTGTGGCTGCTGTATTGCCCATGTTGATGGGCCTCAGCATGGCAGTTCCAGTATCTCTGTAGGACTGTTCTTCACTTTGGACATGTGGATTGACCCTGGACTGAGGACTTGACATACTGACTTTGCTGCCAGGTAGGCTAGGGGTTCAGGACATCTTTCCTCCAGGGAACTCTTCCTCCCCTTTTATCCTCACAGCAACCTTGTGAGGCAGGTTGGACTGAAAGACTATGATTTGCCCAGGGTCACCCAGTGAGCTTCATGGCTGAGTGGGGATTTGAACCCTGGTCTCCCAGGTCTTAGTCCAACTTCCTAGCCTCTGCCTGGCATGGTCTGCAGCAGGTATGCTTGTCTCCCTCCTAAAACCATACCTGAAAACAAGGAGGCTGGTTTTTAGGGTGTAGGGATGGGGAATCTTTGTTCTTGTAGTTTTAGGTAGGGAACCTTTTTAGTACAGCTATGTGAAAGGAGGCTTGGGTTATGGATGATCATAGGCAATCGCATTTATTTCTTTTTACGTGTAAGTCACCTAAAGGCTTTGGCGTGGGTAATGCACAAATTCAGGAAATGATGACAAGAACAATTATATCTTGCAATTTATGATGAAAAACAAAACTCCCTTGTCCTTATCCCCACCCAACCCTCAATTTATTGAGTTTCTAGCCATGCACAGTTGGGTGGTTTGTTTAGGCTCAGTTTAGTATATTAAAAATGCAGTCTTCATGCAGCACTGATAGAGGAAGATTTGTTGACTTTACTGAGACTTGCTCTGGTAAAGCACTTTGACAAATCGGGCTGTGAGAAAGCCAATACAGTTGTCTGCATGCCAGGAGTTGTTTGGGTTTGACAGGCTTAGAGGAGGCAAATCTCATTTGATTCTGCAAAAGCCATGCAAGTGTGCCCGTTCTGGTGTGTATACTGCTGCAGCGACAAAGGAAGTTGCACAGTCTGGATCAAGGATGGCCAGGAGTTATTCTGTATTCCTAGGGGTTACTCTGGGCTCCAGGCAGCCTTCCGGGGATCAGACTGTATTTTACTGCACAAACCAACCTCATAAGTTCAAGTCTCATAACGAAGGTAACAAACGTCTTGCCATTCTACAGCACATGCATTCAGACATTCCATATAAAAATATACTTGTACATACTAAATGTATGGACATTTTCTTTCTTTCCAAGTTAAACTGAGAATGATTCTTTCAAGCCTGTAGAATTTGGTATATCCACTGAATATCACATTAAGATTGGTTTGGGGTTGAATTTGGCTGGCTAAGTCACAGATAGTGGCAGCCTTGATGATGTAATCAATGATTCAGTTATTTGACAGCATCCCAACTCAATTCTTTTTATATGCTGTTGATATGAGCATGTAACAATCTGCAGGTTTTGTTGGAATTGATCAGTTTTACTACAAATTAATAAAATATCCTCTTTTAAAAAATCTGGCCAGCACTCAAGAAGTTATCCATGATCTTGATTAGTGGAAGGTGTGAGTTTACTAAAACAGTGATTTTGTTTACATGGGCACGTTGTGTAGTTATTACACATGATTAGCTGTGCAAATAACTTTGTCATTACGTTGCAGGAGCAATGTAATGCTTCTTTGAACTTCCAGATTGGGCCAAATAAGTGTTCTACATTTGGTAGCATTTTGAAAATAAACATTTCTAATTTTGACTTCCTGGGCACCAGGGGGACTTTAATGGGGTTTTTTTTGGCAGGGTGAGGCTCCCCCACCATTGAGTAGAACATTTGAAACCATCAAAGCAACAAGAGGTCGTAAGAACTTTTTTCTTAAAATTCTGTAAGACAAACAGATGTTTTCCCCGCATTATTAGAATTACCTGTACTTAAAAATGAAAACTAAAACTGTAATGCTTAAGGGATTTGTGACAAAATCCATATATATATATATATATATGGTTCATGAGCATTCGCCCAAACTACTCGCAGTCATTGTAGATATTATATATCTTGCAGAGGCAGTATAAATACCTCTGCTAGTGCTGGGAGACACTTGATCCTGATCACTGAAGTCTTTACTGGTATGCTGTCAACAGCAATTCAAATCAAGGGAAAGGAGAGTGACAGCTGGGACCCCTACAGAAGAAATGTAGAGAAATGTGCTTGGTAACTACCTAAGGCAGGTTTGTTCAATGTCTTGATTATCTATCTGGAGCTTGACTGTGTTTTGGTAGTTTTCAGAGAGGCTAGGTGTACACTATGCAAGCTTTGGCTTATTTTAACTGAGGGGTAAATGTGTTACGGTTTGTCATTATTCAGTGCTGTCAATATACATAGGCATTTACAAATTATAAAAGGAAAATGGGAAGGGAATAATAACACTATAGGGTTGCATGCATGCTAGTGGTTTTTGTTGTGGTTTCATTTTTGTATTGTTTTACGGTAAGCAGCTTTGAGCATTTTTAACGAAAAGCAGTTCACGAACATATATATTAATCTTTCTCTCTATAGAGTGTTCCAATATTAAAACATTTCCCCTCAATTAGTCCAAAACGTTTATTTATGCATAACTGTTCAAGACTGTCGGTGTTTTTGTGGGAGCATCTTTTTATAGATTAAGTCGGGGGTTTTTAACGGAGAAGTATTAAAGACAAACATAGGATTGGATTCATATGTTGCACAAGGAGAAGGCTACGTGCACAAATATTTTTTCTGCCTCCTGAAAAGCAACTCTAGGGTTAAGAGGGCTTTACATTGATGGTGGGTCTGCGTTGGGTGGGTGGGTGGTACTCTAAATTGACCAGACGTATCTTGAGAGGCTTTGCAAAGGGGGGGAAATGAAGTGGAGATGAAGATCCTTGCATGAGTGGCCTTTTACTTTCCCAACCTTTGGGGTCCAATTCATTAAGTATGCAAAGTCTTGAGGAAAGGAAAGGTACGGAAAAATGCTGCTCTCTGGGGTGAGAACACATGATGTCTTCAGAACGACGTAAAGCCAGTCAGGTATTTAGTTTACACATTCAGATAAAGAAAATGGAAGTCTTGCCTATGATTCTGTGAAGGGAAAATAGAATACGGCCTTCGTAGCTATGTCCCTGCTATTATGAAATGAGAAGGTATCTTGGACTGGGCTTATTTTCTTCCCTGTGAATTGCATAGCAAGGGAAATGGGGCTCAATCGGGGGAGATTTTTGTCAAGTCATTTTAATTTTTGAAAACTTTTCATGCTTTAAAGAGGCAAAGCATGTGCTCTTACAAATATGGTGCTGACAGACAAGTACATAAAACAAGCTGGTTGTGTTTTGAAAAGAAGAATAAGTTTGCTAGGAAATTTGCTGTTTGAGTTCAGCCTTTGGGCCTTTGTGTCTAAAAGCAACAGCAAGCCTGTGTGTTATATATTCTCTTGCATTTTGTGCTCTCTCCTACGCTGCTTGGACTCCAGCAGCCACAAGATCAGGCTTCATAGCTAGATGCCTGCAGCGGAAAGCTTGCACACCTGTTAGGCTGCCTGTGCAACTCCAGCAGGGAGCCTTGCTATTCTGAATTTAAGCACCTTCAGCTTTGGGAAAGGAGGATGAAATGAGATCTGATCTAGAGGAACTGTAGAGAGGATGATCCTGGTTCTAATTTTACATCTTCGGAAGGGTTGTTTATTTGCTGCTGTCACTAGAATGGAGGTGGAGGAGAGGGGGTGGGAATTAGATGGCAGTCATACATTTCATATTGGAGGAGTTGTGTTTAAGATCTTGATGATGTTCAAGAGATTCACTAGCAGATACTTCATATGTTAAGAATAGATTAAACTCATGGGAGCAGTGTGTGTGTGTGTCTGTCTGTCTGTCTGTCTGTCTGTCTTCGTGTGGTGTTATAACCTTGTGAGACTTATTAGCAATTACATCTACCTGAGACTTGAGATCTACCAGGCTGCTTCCAGCTGATTAAAATTATCTGTGAAGAAAATAGTCTGGACATCTTCCCCACTAAGTTTTCATGAAGCCATTGTTTGATGAGCCTGGTTTGTTTCATATAATCAAAATGGGAACAAACCCAGTACTAAGCCAAAACGAAAAAGTGCAGATGGTATGCATTTGGGGAGGGGGTGTGGTTCATGGAAAAGGGCTCCAAGTTAGCAGATGTCAAATATCTGCAATGATTCTCTACTTGTCAAGCATCCTCCCAACTCCACCCCCGCTGTAACTAAATGGGAAAATCTCTTCCTTTTGATGTCCTACAACTGAGTATCATGTTGATAATTGATTGATGTAAAAGAAATTGGCTCTTTCATATCCTTCATCTTTTAGCCCAAGCTTTGAGCTCTGTCTTTGTAACATGCATGTTGTACTGATGAAGCTGTTTCTGTCTCCAGCTTTGTTCCATCTGGCAAAAAAATCAGTTTTTACAATATGTGCTTTGGAAAAGAAAAAAGAAAAACAAAAATCAATACCCCATTTGATAGAGACTGAGAATATAATGTGGGCTAATGCCAAAGGATATATGGCAGGTGAGGCCTAAATTTGCTTTAATTTAGTCCCCCCTTCTTTTGTCTTGGTAACTCAACCAACTGATTAATTTTGTCCAATGGCTTAGAAGCACATCTTGCTTTTAATAGGAGGGGATGGGTTTTTGGAAGGGATTTTTGAACATTGATGGGCATCAAAGCCTCAGGCTAGCAAAATGCTGTGAGAAATCACTTTTAATCATTTTAAATTTTTAGAGGGGAAACATAAAAATCTTTCTGCAAACATGGTGACATGGCTGACTCAATTGATCTAGAATCGGAGGTAGTGATTACACTTGTGTGGTAGTTGATTCTGTGGCATGTAAAAGTCTCATACTTGTCCCAGTGTATTTCATGCTTTTAATAACATCATTGTCATAACCTTTGCCTGCAAGAAAATATCCATAAGACTGTGTATTAGAGGTTATGTTTGTAGGGCAAGGGCGTAATGTGCCAGTTTTTATAAAGGGCGCATACATGTGGCTATAAAGTATTTTTCTCACTCAGGCCATGAGATGAGGGTCCTGCCTCTGAAGACAGTTCAGAAATTTCATCTGGTGCAGAATGTGGCAGTCATGTTGCTCACTGGGGCAAGGCAATTTGAGCATAATATACTGATCCTGGCCCAACTTCACTGGTTGCCGGTTTCCAGGCCCAATGCAAAGCGCTGGTTTTGACCTATACAGTGGTACCTTGGGTTAAGAACTTAATTCGTTCTGGAGGTCCATTCTTTACCTGAAACTGTTCTTAACCTGAGGTACCACTTTAGCTAATTGGGCTTCCCTCTGCTGCCACACGATTTCTGTTCTCATCCTGAGGTAGAGTTGTTAACCTGAGGTACTATTTCTGGGTTAGCGGAGTCTGTAACCTGAAGCATCTGTAACCTGAGAGCCTTAAACAGATCAGGACTACAGTACTTCATAGAAACCCTCTTCCCATATGAACAGACCCAGACCCTGTGACCATCACCTGAGGCCCTACTTCGTGTACCCCCTCCTCAAGAGGTCTGTAGGGGAGCAACATGGAAATGGGCCCTTCTGTGGTAGCTCCCTATTTGTGGAATGCTCTCTTTGGGGAGTCTTCATTACATATCTTTCGGAGCCACCAGGCGAAAACGTTCCACTATAACCAAGCCTTTGGCTGATTAAACATTTTGTGGCCTTGTGTGGGAAGGGGGTTATTGGATTGTTTTGTTTTGTATTTTGTTATCTTTTTTGTGTGTGTTTTTTTGGGTGAACCACCTTACGATCTTTGGTAGAATGGTGACATACAAACCAAATAAATAAATAAATAAATAGTTTGCTCTTCATTTGTTACTATGAGATAAAAATAGGAATTTCTGCAGGTGCGTTCCCTCCATAGCTGTTGCCATATGAATGCATTTATTACAATATCTGAAGCAGAGTACAAAACATCTGAATGGGGTGACCTTCTGAATGAGGCCATTTCCATAGTGCTCTTGTTCTGTTCCTGTGGCCAATAGAATATACTTGATCGTCAGAAGAAATAGCTTAGGCTATGTACACATCAGCAGCTTAAAATACAGCAAGGTTATTCCCACCTCCTGTGTTTCAAGTCACATTTGGAAGATGCCTTGAGTGAAAACACGTCAAACAGCAGTATTTCTCAAGGCGCCGCAAGATAGATATGGATTGTAACTGGCATCATGTGTGCACAGCTTTAAGCACCAGCAATGGGAGTGCACTGGAGCCAGAATAAACGGTAATGTGTACACAGCTTTAAAGAACCGTTAAAAAAAAAAAAGTGTTCCCCCTGTGATAACTTATTCTTGATGAGCCATCTAAGATATCTGACCTTGGAGCTATGAGAAGCATGAGTGCTGGTCCATCTTAGTAGGCCTCTTTGTTTAGGTCACTTTCTTGCTGCTGTTCAGCCAATGACTATCATCTATATACAGTGGTACCTCAGGTTAAGTACTTAATTCGTTCCGGAGGTCCGTTCTTAACCTGAAACTGTTCTTAACCTGAAGCACCACTTTAGCTAATGGGGCCTCCTGCTGCCGCCGCACCGCCGGAGCACGATTTCTGTTCTCATCTTGAAGCAAAGTTCTTAACCTGAGGTACTATTTCTGGGTTAGCAGAGTCTGTAACCTGAAGCGTATGTAACCTGAGGTACCACTGTACACAAAGCAGCATACACCACTTTGTCTAGGACTTCCCATTACTTCACCTGCCCAGATGAGGGTACAGGTGGCAAATACCCAAGTCTTACAGGTAGTTCCTCTTTCTGGGCTCAGAGCCCAGCACTCCAAGCCCACAGATAAGGATAACATCAAAGCATGCTAATTAGCATATATCAAAGCAAGTGAATATAAACATATATGAGCTCATTGCTACAACGGCTACCAGTTAATTGTGGGGTTATATTGACTACCAAGATGGCATTAGCAAAGCTTCCAGAACAGTTTAACTTTGGTTCAACACAGTAAGTCTTTCCCGTTGCCATCTGCCAGGCTTTTAGTGATGGCGGTGGGATATTTACCTCCTCCCACGTGACCATACCTTCTGTGTAACCAGGCTGCCAGCCATTTAGGGTCCTGAGGTTGGGTGCAGGCTCTCCTGGACACATGCACTCTACTTCCCTCCACTGTGAGAACCTTACAAATATTACAGTTCTTTTTACTGCATTTTGATGTAAAGAATTCACCTTGGAATAGGTGAAAATTTTACCAAGGAGAGGATGAAGAACAAATGTGGTAAAGGTCATCCTTGTTTAGTACCCCTATCAATGGTGGTTGAGGTGAAATTAGTGTGAACCAAGGAAGAATTGGCAGTTTCAATATGGCGTAGATGAATTTGTTGCCCATTTGACTGTGTTGTAGCACTTTGAATAACATCACCAACCCAGGCAATCGAATACCTTGAATATGTCTATAGTGACCACAACACCAAGGGGTGGTTTTTATGTGTAGTATAATGGATGACATTTAGTGTGGAACTTTCCTCTTTTAACTGTCATGAGGGGAGTAAATGAGAGAGCTCACAACTGGAAAGGGAATCAGTTACCCACTAGGGGAGAGTGGCTATGTAAGCTCTCAGAATACTTAGAATTAGCCAAATTGACAGACATAATAAGACAAAAACCAAAAAGTGAAGTAAAAAAAGAATGGGAGTGCCTAAATGAATACCTCAAAAGTCAAGGTTCGAGGGCAGAAATCTGGCTGAGTCTGGAATAACCTTGTGAAGTGAAAGGATATGAAAGAAGGATTTATATCTAGATGTTAGGATAGAGATGATAAAGAAAACAGGAAAACACAATGAGAGATAAAGGAGGTCCTGTGGGATTGGTGGAAGTCAATGTTTTGTTGTTTTAGTGTTTATAATATTAACTTGTAAGATATGGATTTTTGTTGTTGTTTTTAGTTTTCAAATGTTGATTTTTGTGTGTTGTGTATTGTTATTTTTTGATACCTTTCGTGATGTTGTTGTTGGTGTGTGAAAAATACTAATAAATTCATTTTTTTAAAAAAAATGTCTTTGAGGCCAAGTAATCTCCCAGTAGGCTTTTACTTTACTTTACTTTACTTTACTCTACTCTACTCTACTCTACTCTACTCTACTCTACTCTTTCCTTTCCTTTCCTTTTTCTTGAAGTTAAATTCCTGTCCTCAAATTGGCCGTGTGGTTCTTTGATTGGAATGTTGTTGGGCTGCTGTTTAAAAGGCCTGCATCTTCCAGCAGAACATGAAAGGAAAACAGACTACTGGGTACTGCTGTGCATAAAAGGATGAAGAACGTTGACTTTGTAATGATTGCTGTTGTACAAAGTTTATTTTTTAACCCACTTCCTTCTCCATTAAGAGTTTCATATTCAAGGAGAGATGAGACACAGTGACCACAAGATTACTGGCAAACTGCCATAGTAATTATCTGTAGACAATATCTGTCTGACAGTATAATAATCCTAATAATTCAATTAATCAAAACAATAAACAAGGGATAAATATAGGAACGCTGAAGGCAAAATAAGTGACACATTTGCTCTGATGGAAGCTGAATAGTTGCAGTGTAAGCCAATTCTCATTTGCGTTTTCCCATCTGTCTAAGTCTGAATATCACTGATATGAGCAGAATCCCCCATTGGGCTTTTTGGGGGCTTTAATCTTTCTAAAGAAACAATTGCTTTTCTATTTCTGCATTTGTAGGTACTCCTTCATCTGTCATTCTTACTAACATACAGGTAACAAAGGACAGAACTGGTCAGTAAGAAACTTTTGGATTTTAAAAATATTTCCTTTTTATAATCTGTGTATTTGATTTGACAGTTCAAATATAAGCCCCAGTGTTATACATAAAGGCTCTTTCAGTTTGGTTTCTTGCTGTTCTAAAGTCAGTTTTCCATAATCACTGCTGTGTTTGCTTTAGTAAAGGACATAAAGGTCAGATTGTAAAGTGATGGACAAGGCCCATAAAATATATAAAAAGGAAATAATAAAGTTTTGAGCAGGGGTTGATTGTATGACTTTTGTCACAGCAGGCAAATTCACTCTATTTCCCTTACTGCATGGTTTATTCAGGCAGTTCTCACAGCATTCAGTATAGAACAACCTGTCTCCTTTTTTGCATATACTTTGATTTTAGAATAAATCATGTTTAGAATAAGCAAACTGGAGCATCTCCTCAATGAGCAAAATTAAGGCAACTGTGAGTTTTTAGACATGGATGTGAATTATTTTGCTGCTTGTGTTGTCCCCCAAACTAATGAGAGAAATATGTGGAATTTGAGTTCAGATGTGTACTACTCAAGTAAAAAAAGGAACATGGGGTCACAGCTGAACTTTCAGAGTTGAGCAGTCCAGGAGAGGCAGTGATGAATATCCCATCTGAAATACTTTAAAATACTTTACCATTGATTTCCGAAGCACCAATTTCACCTTCCTAATTAACACTTACCTTAATTTCTAGTATCAAGAATTCTGCTGCTGACAAGAATCAGGAGGCAAATAGCTGAATGAAAACCAACATGGAAAATCATTTTCTGCTCCTAACATTTTGACTTGAGTAGTGGAAATACTTGCGCCCATATATAGGGCTTATCCACACTTCCACAATTGCCATTTGTTCCGATCTATTGCTAAAATGCATGTTTTCCCTTGGAAAGGAACAGGGCAAGGGGGAGATTGCTCAGACCCATGCTTCCTAGGCACGGTACAAGCAGAAGTGGGGACGAGTCCATAGAAAGACTGTCTTTCTCATCAGCTGAAAAGAGAACAGCTTATTCAGTGGGATATGTTGAAAGTGTCTTTCCCCTTGCCCTAGAGTCCTTCTATTCAAACAAGCAGAAGGTTGGTTCCAATGAGATGTAGAAAGACAAGTGTGCAGAAGCAAGACTTGTATGAATCGTGTGAGCTGCATGACTTGCACAGGAAAACAATGCTGCCTTCCCTTCAGTGAACTGAAATCTTCATTCTGCAGTTTGCTAAACATAGATGGTGATCTCATTTGTGTTCACTACTCCCTCTTTACTCTTCTGGTGCAGGTTTATGTGAGCAAACTGGCTCCAGGTAGTGTCATCGGAACAGCCACTGAAGGCCAAATATTGCTTGACAGCTTGGCAAAATTTAGGGTGCACAAACTTGTTTGAGAAATAATCTGAGTAAAGAATTCATTGTAATGGGGGCCTCTAGTATAGATTGCCATTAAAATGTGTAAAATTTCTCATAGATTCATAGAATTGTAGAGTTGGAAGGGGCCCTGAGGATCATCTATTCCAAAGAATCTGTTGAAGCATATATCCAAGCTCTGCTTAAAAACCTCCAATGAAGGAGCGTCTGTGTAAGAAAAACACTGGGGCCTAATTAGATGAGTAGAATGTCTGGCGTCTGGTGGGCGGGGTTTCTGTGTTTTCTGGAATCGGCCCCTCCCTTTGGGTGTTCAGTTAGAGAGGCCAACTGTCATTCATGCCTCCTCATGTTGTTCTTGTTTCTCTCAGATAGTATGTTATTGTATTACAATTTTCTTTATTATTGTTTGACGTATACATGAGTGGCTTACTTCGTTGAAAGACAGGAAACTCTGCTGAAGAATGGTGGAATATTCTAAACTGGGTGAGTGATTTTTAATCACCCCACTTTCCGCAACACTCAGTTCCACTGCTTTAAATTCAGATTAGTTCCTTTAACCTATATATTTTATTTATATATTTGTAATATATATATAATACAGTCGTACCTTGGAAGTTGAACAGAATCCGTCCCAGAAGTCTGTTTGACTTCCCAAATGTTCGAAAACCAAACTGAGGCTTCTGATTGGCTGCAGGAGGGTTCTGTAGCCAATCAGAAGCCGTGGAAGCTCCGCCAGACGTTCGGGTTCCAAAAGAACGTTAGCAAAGCGGAAGAATAACTTCCAGGTTTGTGGCGTTCGGGAGCCAAAACGTCCAAGTTCCAGGGCATTCGGGATCCAAGGTATGACTGTATATAAATATAAATGTATATGTGTGTGTGTACACACACACACACACACATATTAATTTATTTTTAAAAACATTATTATTATTATTTATTTATTGACAAGGCTTTATTTTCAGCCAGAACTCAATTCTGGCATCTCTCAGGTGGGCACCATTGCCATTATAAGAGAATAATGGAGGTGTTCATGCTGAGTTCCGGCACCTCTTTTTCTAGAAAAATAGTACTGATTAATGGTATATATTAATATAAAGATATATTTCAGTTGATGCTGTTCTTCAATATTGCATTAGTGTATGTATTTCTGTGGTTGATACAACCGTGGTAGTTAAAACAACAATAAGCAACTCTATCTAGTAGAAGGATTACATACCCTAACCATTCCAAGTAGTGGGTAAGGCAAACTATTAACTCCCCCCCCCAAAAAAAAACCTGCTGCCTCCTAACTGGTAACCCCCCCCCCACTCCTTTTCTTCTACACTTTACTAATGGGGACAGTGCAGATGAGATTACTGCTCAGAAAATCTGGCCAGCTTGCTTGCTCCAAAGACTGACATAAGTGAAAATAATACTCCCCTTCGGTTTGCCACTTGTGCTGACAGTGCCATACTTAGCTGCTGGAAACAGGAAGGACTCCATAAATCTTATTGATGGATCCATTAGCTCTCTTTCATAGTAGCATAGCACTTATACCTCTAGGACACTGCTGCAAATATTGGGGAAATACATGGTTGGAGGGGAGAGATAATCCCTTGTTTCCCCCCTCAAGTTAGGCTGGTTAGTACTGATTATGAAGAAAAGTGGGAAGGGAAACCGAGGGCTGCATCTACCTCAATATCCTCTCCACTCCTGAACTTTTGTGTTCCCTTCAGACAATGCTGGTGATTTAACACTTAAGCACCTAGGTGTGTTTTTTTTAAGCACTGTACATTCATTGAAATTTTGCTTGAAGGCTCACCATTGAATAAGTGTCTAAAACTTTCCCCAAGCAAGGACTGATATTTACTGGGCAGAACACTGCTTTTTCCGTGAAATCAATGTCAATTTTTAAATGTTAAGTTGCTATAATTTGATAGCTGGGCTTGGGTAGTTGGCATAAGACACAGCGTAGCATTTTCACCTTTCACCTGTTCTTAATTTGTGGCAGATTTCCATCTTTTTGTGGGCCGATCAATGGGTTACCTTCAAAATTCATGGTTAATTCTTTTGGACAAAAAGCAAAAATTAAATAGTATTTTGATAGCCAAGTTTGAGAGAATTGTAGCCTTTTTAAAAACCCACATTTCTTTAAAGCAGAAGCCATCCTATTTTCAGAGCCATTGTATCAAGAGTGCGTTTGTGTATAATATATGTATGTGATTGTGTGTGCATGCAAGACCATTTTCAAATAAATAGTGCTCCTAGAAGTAATAATTTTAACATTTGTGTTGTTGATTCTGTTTATTATTTCCTTTCCACCTTCTTCCAGGACATAGTGTGTGTTCTTTAATCACACAATGTCACTGTTGCCTTAACTGTCCCAGCTCAGACATATTCTTTTTTTTAAAAAAAAATGATATTTATTGAAAATTTTTGAATTACAAAAGAAAACAAAGAAGAAAAAGAGAAAGAAAAAACAAAGAAAAAACAAACCACAGTCAAACAATACAGATTAATAAAAATAAAAATCAAAAAATAGCACAACACACTCAAAAAATAAAAATATACCACAAACATTTAAAAACAAATCCAATATTCTCAAATCCTTAACTGTCATTACCTTCTTTCTTTGACCTCCTCCTCCTCCCTTTTTTTGTATCCTGGTTATTAATTGTCGCAGCAAATCCTTTCCATACTTCATAATATTCTGTCATTACTTTACCTTACTCTATTTTAATCTTATCTTACTATAACAACCTTAAAGCTTAAAACTTAAATCTTATTTTTACCAATTTCTCATAACCATAATATTCTTACATAATTCTTTAAACATTTTTGCTAAAGCCAAATAATTTCGTTCCAACATTTTTCTAACATTCATCATTTTTATAAAACAATCCTAATAAAAAAGTAACAAAAAAGAAACAATCCAATCTTCATCCAGCGTCTCTTCCTCCTGGTCCCGGGTTTTGTCAGTCCTTTCTATCTCATCAATCTAGCGCATTAACCTGGCAATCTTATGTCTGAGGCCCTTAAGTCCCTTCCATGTCCCTTCCGCAGCTCTTCTTCATATTTATAGCTGTATTTTCCTTTATCTCCTGCTCCTTTCACTCTTGGGAACTCCAGCTTGACAATGCTTGTGACCCATCTCGACAAATCAGCCCCTTTTCCATAGTCCAGACTAAGCTCCATGTGGTATTTAAGAACATGTTTCAAAGTCTCTCCAAAATTAAGAGCCCCCACAACCCCAAACATCTCACGGCCCATTGCCAGACTTGAAAAGTCCAAACCTCCCTGCATAGGGGGGTCTATCCAACCCCCCATTTCCAAACCAAACCAAACTTTATCTTTCCAAATCTGGCTTTTACCAAGTTCATTTGTCAAATCCAAGAATTCGTGTTCCTGCTGGGCCACAGCTCCCTCCATCTCTGGCGCCCAAGATTCAGAAACATCCTCTTCCTTCATCTGTTCTGTCAGGGCACACTCCTGATCTGATTCCTGGGTGGGCTCTAGATAATTTCCCACTGCCTGTCCAAAATTTCTGATCACATCAGTCATAAAATCCGTCTTCTCATGTAGCTGTTCCAGTAGGGCACTTGTTTTACAGAAAACACACAACAGAGCTTCTGAATACATTGTCCTGCAAGGTCAGAAGTCTATTCCCACGATCGTAATCTGTGACAGCTGCAAGCTCCCCGATTCAGAATTGGTTACAGTTTCACAGGCTCCCTCTAGGGGAAGAACTTCTGTTTGTTCTTTTCTTTTAAAAAAAGATCTAACAACAAAATTTCCTTTTTCAGATATTTTGTCAATATTTGTTCCTTTAAGATGCGAAGGGGAACAATGGAGTCACTATGTTTCTCTTCTTTTAGCTATCTGTCAGAAACGTTTGTCTCTGGTCAATGAGCTTCAAAAAACGTCAATCCTGACACCCCACTCCAGGATCAAGACGGTGGAAAGTTACTTTGCTTTACACTCACTTCTGCAGGTTTAAACAGTCTGAAAAAAATCCCCCCTCTTCTCCTGCTACCGAAGGGGGTTCAACAATTTAAAATGATGAAAGTTGATCCTTTACAAGCGATTTTCAGAACTCTAGTTTGCCATGTCTTTGCTTTAATCTATCTACAAAGAAACGGAAGGCTGACTTCCTGTTTAGACCTTCCCGTTTCAGTGCCAAATTAAAATAAACTTTTAAGTCCAATTTTCCTTTCAGCTCACAAATCCTTATTTAAAGTCCAATTGTCCGAAATTTAAGTACTCACGGGTGATTGTTTTAAAAGCCAAATTGTCCCAGGAAAAAGGCAGCGCTCTCCGGCAACGGCTGTGCGGCTTCACTCCACGGAAGAAGCAGTTGACTCTCAGCACCGCGCCACTTCCCCCTCTTCGCTCCGGAGCCCGTTAGTGGGTTCCTTTGCGGGTTGGGGGGGCGCTAAAGGTGCCCGTCGAGTCCCATGGTCACAGGCTTCATCTGCCTGTGATTTTTGAAAGGGTCCCCGCTTCGCCGTAGCGGAAAAGACCCGTTTCCCATGGAGCTGGTCCCTCCAGATCAGAGGGAGTCCGCCATTACCGATGGCGCCACCCCGGAAGTCCCTCTCCACCCCGGAAGTCCCTCATATTCTTTACACATTTTGTCCTTTTCCATGGAAAATGAAAGACTTAAAAACAACAGATTTTTAAGGTCTATCATGTTTGATAGGCTGAACGCCACAGTTTATACTATTGATTCCTTACGCTATTGATTGCTCAGTTTACATTATTGATTCATGGGCGTGAAGTCTGATAGCAACAGTCTCTGTGGATCTTGAGTCTAAGAATGAGCCCAGAATTTAAATTGAAATGCAATAAAATACAATATAAGAAATAAAAAGAAGCAATGAAAATACAATTATAAAGCACAACGACTGTTTAATGTAGATGTGCAACAGATCACCCGAATGAAGCTCATGGAAATACAGTTTAGGAACCCCTGCTCTGTATCTTCCTCTGACAAAAAGGAAATCTAATTCCAGGTCATGACATTAACCCTGGCCATTGGTCATGCTGACCAAGACTGTTGAGCGTTGGAGTTCAACAACATCTGGAGCATAGCAAGTTTCCCATCGCCTCACAAGAAGATTATTAATCTGATATCTTAAAAGCAAAGGCTCCTGCAA
The DNA here is from genome assembly GCF_964106645.2 of Podarcis pityusensis. Classification (NCBI taxonomy): domain Eukaryota; kingdom Metazoa; phylum Chordata; class Lepidosauria; order Squamata; family Lacertidae; genus Podarcis; species Podarcis pityusensis. The sequence goes on from NC_138026.1 coordinate 20,542,029, forward strand.
CAGGCAATTGTGCTACTTCAATCTTTTCCCCTTAAAACTTAAGACGAATGGCCCTCTTCCTGCCTCATATCATGGCGTGAGCTCTGCTTAAAAAAATATATATTAACATTTAAATTGCAAGTTAATGCATATGCAGTACACTCTTTGTGTCTGGTTGACAAAGTTGTGTGTGGTGAATTGTTCTGACAGTCAACTGTCACAAGACTTATAGCCTAGATCTACTTGTATAACTATTATGCCAAAAAGGAATAATCTTACTGGAGAAGTTCCATTTCCAGGAACTATTTGTACATTCTGACTCTACTCCGTATAATAGGATTACATATTTCTTATCGCAACCACAAACTGGATGCATGCCAACTATATGTAGGAATGTGACTTGAGGCAATTTCTTTCTGTCTCTCTCCTTGCCTCTTCTTCCATTTCCATCGTATTCCTATTCTTAGTAAAAAAAAAAAAAGGGGGGGGGGAGACCTGCACATGTGGCTGTGCATTTAGAACTTATCACTTAAAACGTCAATATGGATTGGTATACACAAGGAAAACCACTCAGCCTGCTGGAAACTTGCATTTTAGATAAAGGATCTGTATTGAGTAAGCCTTACAGGGGAGAGCTATGCATATTTAAATTCTACATTTTAGAAGGGAGGAGGAAGGACTATGCATTTATTTTTATTTGAATCTATTTGTTGCTGTTCCCATAAAATATCTCCAAATGACTTCATAATAAAAGCAATAAAAACAATTGCATATACACACACACACACACACACACACACACACACACATATATACATATACACACACAAAGTCACATATAGACAGGGATTCCCCCCCCCCAAACTGGAACTAGGAGGAACTCAGTTCAAACACCTCTCAGGTGGGTGCCATTGCCATTATAAGAAAACAAGGGAGGTAGGTGTACATGGTGAGTTCTGGCACCTCTTTTCCTAGAAAAATAGCACTGCATATAGATGCAGACTGGGATAACGATCTCAAGCTAAAATGCTGGTGTGTGGGTGTGGGTGTGCTGGGGGGGGGGGAATTCAACAGGCACAAAAAAGACAATGGAAATGGTACCTATTGCATTAGTTCATCTTTACTTGACAAAAGTAACACCCTACATTTTAGGCGGATGTGGTGATCTTGGGGCAAATAAAACACGATCTGTGAAAGTACTTTACATCTAGAGTAAGCACTGGAGAAGAAGTACTGCATTTGTCTTTAGCTCCACAGTAACCACCAAATTTTTGCACTTCTCTTTTTTAATCATAATTTCCACGTGCTGTTCAGTTCTGGACAGCTGGATCTCCAAGAGAGTGCATGACAATCTGAAATCAGTAAATGGTACCTAGTGTTCTTATTGTGTTTTGTGTGTTACAAGATTAATGTAGTGACTGAAAGGAGCATTTGTTTGAGCACTAATAACCAACACTTTTCGTGTCATTCACCAGACATAACTATGGTGTAATCTTTGTGTCCTGAGATACTCTAGTCTTACTCCAATTTTTATGCTGGCATTATAGGTGTGAGTCCATGTGACCAGAAATAAAAGAAATGTAGAGATGGGAGGATCAGCCACTTACAGAGGAGGCTAAAAACCACACTAACACATAGCACCTGTGCAATAATGAGATAAGTGGGTTGGATTCAGTTAAGTTGGCTTGCTAGCAGACGCCATTGCAAGGGTTTTTGCTAGCACCATGGGGCTTCCCTGCATGTCTCCGAAATTTGCTCTGAAGAGCTAGGAGAAACCACAGAGCAATGCGCCAGGCAAGAAACACAATAATCGTTCCACCTGTCAAAAAGAAATGTTTGATGTTGATGTCCTCCCAGTGGCTTTGAATTCAACTATGAATCTGTTTCTTTACAAGTTATGCAATGTTTATTTTTTGCAGATTTATTGTAGGTGGAGTAGCTGAATTTACACTTATACCTCAGCTGCAAACAAATTAAGCAAAAAAATAAGGAATCCGCTATATAAAAACATACACAAATAGAAAAAAACGGGTTCGGGCCAGCATACAAAGACACACTATATGGCAAGCAAAGTACAATGGATACACACTAGATGGCAAGCCTAGGACTTGCTGATCAGAAGGTCGGCGGTTCGAATCGCCACGACAGGGTGAGCTCCTGTTGCTCGGTCCCTGCTCCTACCAACCTAGCAGTTCGAAAGCATGTCAAAGTGCAAGTAGATAAATAGGTACTGCTCCGGCGGGAAGGTAAACGGCGTTTCCGTGCGCTGCTCTGGTTCGCCAGAAGCGGCTTAGTAATGCTGGCCACATGACCCGGAAGCTGTACGCCAGCTCCCTCGGCCAATAAAGTGAGATGAGCGCCGCAACCCCAGAGTTGGTCACGACTGGACCTAATGGTCAGGGGTCCCTTTACCTTTACCTTTACCCACTGTTACAAAGCATGTACGTCAGTGTCACTGTGCTTTTTCTGGAGATAGTTTTCCACCAGATGGGCACTTGTCACAGCATTCCTAATGTGAGATCTGTGTTCTCCAATCCTAGCGCAGTCAAACCTCATTTTTCAAACGTCTTGGCTGCCGAACATTTTGAAAGCCGAAAACCAGGAAGTGAACGCTTCCGTTTTTGAATGCGCCTCGGAAGTTAAAGGGCTTTCGAGGTGCATTTTTCATTTTTTTCCATTGAACTTGCTGACAGCCCTTTGATCCTTGGTCTTCGAACGTTTCGGAAGTGGAACGGACTTCTGGAACGGATTAGAACATTTGACCACATGCAATAAATTGAAATTTATCTCCAGAAAAAACACAGTAACACCGACATACAATTTTTCACCATTTGGCGACTGAAGTCTGACCCATACAACAGAATTAACACTGAGAAGGTACTCTTCAGACAAGAAATTAAGTGAATTCATCTTCTCAATACAAGCACCTCATGGGTTGAATACATCTTTTGCTTTGGGCTGTTTCTTGTTATACCTCTTTAATAAACCCTTGGTGCTTTACAGTTTCTACTCATAAATATCCACTATTGGGCTTCCTCTGTGCTCTGCCAGCCAGCATGCAGCAGTTGCCTCAATTTGTACCCAATGTGGGACCTTGTTAACTTCACAGGGTGAGTTAGCCTGCTCATGGTCTGGAAAAGTTTACATTATATTATACTGTTTGCCTTGGGTTGCTACCATTTTCTTCTATATCGTCAGCTGAAAAAGGAGTTTCTCTTCAAAACTGGGATCACCGGGCTCCAGTCCTGTTTGCTACAGCTGCTCTGACGCTTCCAAGAATTTTCTTGAGTCAGAGAAATGAAAATATATCGTTAATTGTAATATTGTACTTATTTTGATGATCCAGTAGTACCACTTGTATGTACTACATGCCTGGTAACAGCAGGCACATTGTGACAAATACATTCAATGTACTTGCCATATATTGTGTCTTTGTATGCTGGCCAGAACCCCTGTTTTTTTCTGTTTGTGTATTTTTTTCTAATTAAGGGCAATATTTTATAAATCAGATTTTAAGGCATAGCAGTGTTGTTGTTACTTAGCCCAAGGCAATAGTCTCTACCACACAAGTGTACAAAACAATTGGGAATTCATAATTTTCTCTATTACAGCTCATAGCTTTTAAAGGTTATAAAATTCCACACCAGTATATGTTTTGATTTCTCTTTTTAAGCAGAGTAGAAGGAAGGTGTCTGAAGGAATGGTACACATAATCCCTTTTAAAGGCTGAAAAATATCTCAAGAGCATGCCAAGACTATTGACCAGAAGCATTATGTCTTTGGTAACTCCCCTTGAAGTATTTATTTAGGAGCACAGAATTTTTACTTTGCTCCTGAGACACAATTACGGAGATTTTTTCCACTGTGTGCTTGGAAAAAAGGATGCCTGCTTAGTTATAAGATCCCGTCTGAAATGCATCAACAAGTTAGCTTACAATGCATCTGACTCACTGTCAGTGTAAGGAGTGACAGTTACTTTATTCAGAAAATATGAAATGGCAAAATTCCAGTATGGCTAACGCCCAAGGTGAAACAGCAGCATAGGAATGGATATGCAAGTTAATTGTCAATTAAGGAAGACATGTGGAGTAAAGTCTGGATGCTTGTGCTGAAGAACTATCGGTGAATTCTACTTGATTGAGTTACGGGCAGTATAGTAATCACATCTTTATAGGAATGGGGGCCCATTGAAGAAAGCACCCTAGCATATTCAGAATGAAAGAGGAAGTACTCAAGAAGTCGAAAGAGGAATTCATAGTTTATGGTAGGACATCGACCTAACCATGATCTCACAGGAACAAGGACAGGATGGTACATATCCTTTGCATTAGAGTCACCTTTGTGACTCTCTTACTCTTCTGTCCAGTCTTTTGAATCTTTGTAATTTTTCTCCAAAGGAGCTAATTGTTGTTAGTTGTAATGTGGGCCTCTAGTATAGATTTTCATTAAACATGTGTAAAACCTCTCAAAGAATTTTAGAATAATAGAATTGTAGAGTTGGAAGGGACCTCGGGGGTCATCTAGTCCAACCACTTGCAAAGCAAGAAACTCAACTAGGTCATACGTGACAGGTGGCCATCCAACTTCTGCTTAAAAACCTCCAGGGAAAGAGAGTCCAGTGCCTTTTATGGGACTCTGTTCCACTGCTAAACAGCTCTTACTGCCAGAAAGTTTTTTTCGTATGTTTAGTCAGAATCTCCTTTCTTGTAACTTGAAGCCATTGGTTCGAGTCCTCCCCTCCAGAGCTGGAGAAAACAAGCTTGTTCCCTCTTCCATGTGACAGCCCTTAGGATATTTAAAGATGGCTATCATATCTCCTCTCAGTCTCCTCATTTCCAGGCTAAATAGACCCAACTGCCTCAACTGTTCCTCATAAGCTTGGTTTCCAGACCCTTGATCATCTTGGTTGCCCCCCTCTGCGCACATTCCAGCTTATCAATATCCTTCTTAAATTGTGGTGCTTAGAACTGGAACCAGACCTGCCACTCTTCCCTCATAGAACTAAGATTTAGGATTTAGATGTTTGTATAGCCATTCCCTTTTGAGTAGCCTTGCCAACTTTAGGATTTTTGCTTAATTTTTGTTTCCCTCAAACTTTGTGAACAAACCGGTCATAATTCTGTAGCAATTTAACTATGTGAAATATAATTTTATTGAGTGACGAGACCTAGACTTTTAAGTTGTCATCTATAGTTCCCAATTAGAGCTGCAATAATAAATTGTTTGATCAGGGTAATCAATTAAAACATATTCTGATAAACTAAAAGGTTTCTGATTGAGCAGCAGTTTTACACTTTTTTTGTTTTTTTAAAAATAGAAATACTATGCAAAATACAAATGCCATCTTAAAGAACCACACAATTTAACAGGAATGGAAATGCTTTTCAAATATACAATCTTTTGGATTTCTTCGCTTTATATTATTATGGTTAAGCAAGCACACATACAGTAACTCAAACAAAAACAAAAACCCCAGAACCCAGCTTTATTCAAACAGATCTTAAACATATCAATGTATGTTATGGTGACGTGATACCTAGGTCAGAACTTTTATCCATAGACCCAACACCATCACTAGCTGTAAACTGCCCTTTAATCCAGGGGTGGCCTTCCACCTGATCCAACACCCTTCAGCATGGACAGTGGTCAGGATGGTGGGAGATGTAGTCTATTACATCTGGAGCGCCTCAGATGTGCCATCTGTGCTTCTGCTGTGTACTTGAGAGTAACCATGTTTTGACACTTCTGCAGATGGCATGTTCAAGCCTACTCCTCCAGCTTTAACCCAAGAAGTGGACATTAATACTGTCCCAAGAGAGATGCATTAAAAATGTCAGAAGATGCTCGGAAGAAAGAGCTAGCAATTTCATTTTGTGTCTGTGAAACTTTCAGGCTCCGTTCAATGTCATTATAGATGCCTCGCTACTTAGAAATTCTCACAAATGCTGTACAAAAGGAATGAAATTCTTCGTTGTCTAAAATGACAAGAGACTGTAATGCACAAAAGCAATAAACACAGGTTCTGCTAGCAATCAGATAGTGCTCGCTGTAATAAAATTGCTTAAATCATTGTTTACATTTGAAACACGTTACCACTACTTTCATAAGAATTTGGTTATTATTTCTCTTTTTTATTTTTTATTTTTTTAGCCTGAGCTAAGTGTTTAACTAGAATAATTTATACAATGTTGGTTGGAAATTGATATCCAGTGCCAATATTCTAAAAAGGGAACATGCAGTGTGTTTTGTTTCTGGATGAAGTGCCCTGATCTCTGTAGCTTTGAGATTTTCCATGCTATATGTCTTCAGACCTTCTACAGCCTAGTTATTAAACTGTTAGCATCCCAGCAGCCATGCTGTGGTTCTTGCGTTCAACAGGTGAGCATTATCAGCAAAGCCTGACGAGCAGAGTGTGGGCATGCAAAACAAATTAATATAATGAGCTGCAGGACCCAGAAGATCAAACGAAGCCAAATTGAGAGTTGTCTTACCCACACACCAGATGCCTATTCCCTCTGTTTTGTATCATACCATTGTAAACCCCTAATTCTGGAAGACAAGTTACGCTCAGGGTAGAACTAGATGTCCCTCATAAGAGTATATCTGGATATAACAAAAAACAGTAACTCGGGAGTTACACCCTTTAGTGGGCCAGTGGGTACATTAAGAATTTTGAGAAAGGGATGTGGGTGCCAGTCACAAAATGGCTGTCATGACAGCCATTTTGTGCTAGGTCACACCTCACATCTAAAGAGCAGAAAAAGCGACAGGACCCAAAAAGATACGGATTGTATCTCCTGTAGTAGAGCCACAGCTTTTCCTTCTCTAGCACCTATAATAACTTTCCTTATGACATACTTCAAGTTTCCCCATCTTTACTTGACAGGCAAAAGACCCTTCCCCCCAAAAAACTAAAACAATATAGTAGTATGATGTTCAAACACTTAAAAAATCGTTGTTACCAGTTGTTACTGGGTAGAGAGGAGATCTCATTCAGTGTTTTCCGATTTTGTTCATTCTTGAGGAAAGGAAATTTGCCTCTCTAAGGGCTGTTCCTTACAGTGTTTTCCTGCCTCTGAGCATGTGTTACTGTCAAGAAAGTAAGTGATTGTGGTATAGGAATCAACAATTTCAGGGACAGAAAACAGTTTGTAAGAGGGGTGAAGTAGAGGGAGAGAACTCCTGAGAGCCCAGTCTTAAACTAAGAGTGTCAGACTATGCTCTAGCGTACTTGCCGAAAATCTGACCTTGCCAGCAATTATTATACTCATCAGTATATTACTGGTATATATTTGTGTAGCTCTATACTTAACATTGGTGGTTATTAGCTGGAGTTGTTTTTATAGCAATAATAAGAGAACTAAAACAAGCAAATGAAAGGTTTGGTCTGATAATCTGAATGCACTAGAGCGTGTATACACACACACACAAACATAACTCACTACAATTTTAACTCAAGTCTTTCTTGGCAGATGAAAGTCTTTGTGTTACAGTATTTGCTGTGAAATTTATCCCTTAATATGTGTGTAGTATGACAGAATTACAGTTACTTGGGGAACTATAACTTTCAATTCCATGACTTCTTACATTAATTTTTTTTGTACATTCAATTCCCCTTAGCTTACGAATATGAGAATAAAGACAGCAATACACAGGAATAAATACCCATAAATCTTACTAAGTTTCATAGTGGGATTTTGGTAATTTGTACATTTATCCATATCTCGGCTGCATCTTTAGAACCATGTGTCAGATGTACACCCTTCTATTGATATTTGTTGTGTAGGGACTTAATTATAATGGGATATAGTATATTATTCAATTAGATTGAATATTCACTCTGGGTCTTTGGGGAAGCAGGCAAACAACTAGCTAAAAGTGATTGTTTACTGTGAACTGCACTTAGATTACCCATGAACCCCTATAGTAAAAGCTCTTGTTTTCTCAGCTGTGGTTCCATTTTGTCTCTGATTGTCCTAAGTTTTCAAGATATGCAAGTACAGTGGACACTCTAGTTATGTACTACACTGGATACATAACTTTCGGGTTACGGACACGGCAAACCCGGAAGTGTATACTTCCAGGTTTCGCCACATGCACAGAAGTTCTCAGTTGCGCCATGTGCGTGCGCTCGCTCGCAGAAGCGACGCCTCTGCCTATGAACTGTTCGGGTTGTGGATGGACCCCTGGAACAAATTTAATTTGTATCCAGAGGGTCCACTGTATTCCTTGTTGATCACAATCTTACTATGCATCAGATTTCTTAGCCATTGAAAAGATGCTTGTGTGGAGATCAGACAAATGCTATTCATCATTGTTTTATTATAGAGCACATTCTTTCCCCCATCTTGTTGAGATCTGTAATACTGCTCATTTGTTTTGTAGGTCCTAATCCCATCATTCCAAATCAGTGAAGTCACATCACTTCCTACTCCTTGAGCATCAAGTAGGATTGAACATCTTGAACAAGTGCGTTGGTTGGCATGCATGAAACACACATATCTAGCAATTAGAGTAAATCAGTGGGATCTGCAATGATATGTTGTAGTGTGGAGTGCTCTTGCTCAGCCCGCTCGTCCACTCTCCACCCTCCTACAACAGACACTCAGGCATTGGGTTGTCTTGAGGGTTCTATCCCTTAGGCATCTTCTTTTATTTTCTGTAATACTTCCCTAGCCTCTTGATGCTCTCCTTTTGTGTATGGCTGGTATTCTTTTGACTACATAGCATCTGCACACACAGAATGAGTCTGGTCTTCCTTCGTAGGATGCCTTGTCATAAGACATCAGTATTTTGACGAGAAATCACATAAGCACTCTGGGTCAGTGGCTCACTGGGCAGCTGATGTCATATCTTAAACCCTCTCAAGGGGCAAAGTTCAACAGGCTTTCACTTCTAAGAGCATTACCAACACATAATACTAATACTTCCCAAATGCTCTCTTGACCTGTCGCCACCGCATTAGCTGATGTAAACAACACCTGGCATAACACCCACAAACCTCTTAGGCTTCCTACATTGATAGCATTATTATGTTATCTATGGATGTAAATATGGATTGCTACACGAATCGAGGTTCTAGTGGGTTCTGGAGTGCTAATTTCCACTGACCAGCAGTGAATGGGTATGTGTTGGGGTTGGAATGAAAAACTTAGGTTCAAACACAGCTCAGCTGCACACTGCTTATGGTGGGAAACAGGGTCAGGCCATGGGGCAAGGTGAGGCCTCTGCCTCAGGCGGCAGAATCCCCAGGGACGTCAGAGACAAATGTGGAGATTTAAGCCTCTCTTGTTGCTGATGTAGATTTTCACTCAACCCATCTTCCATGGCAGGGGGCACCAAAATGTATTGGGCCAGCCCTGGTGGGAACATTGAAGTCTCTCCGATTCTGTTCATGGTCTGCAAAATTGGAATAACTTGACTTTTCCTTCAAGGTTGTTCTGGGGGCAAGCAAGATAGATTGTAAATCCCTAGGTACATTTTAGTCGTGCCATTTGCTCATTGATACTGGACAGCCATCAGAATCCTTTAGTACCACTGTTCAAAGGACAGTGTCAAATCTGGAACAATAGTACAATGAGCATTCCTAATGATGGGTCACATATGCCATAGGAAGAGTGTGTTTTATGTGAATAGTTCGTGGTGCAGGCAACAGATTCGGTGCACCTGTGGTCTCTACTTGAAGCAAGTGAGGAATGTTGTTACCTGTTACACACTTTTCTCAGGGAAAATACAAGCACTTAGTTGTCTGTAGTACTGCTGGGAGAGGAAGCTCTTTTTACCCTTTTAATTTTTGTTTTCCCCTGGAAACATTACCTTTCATCTCGTGTTGGCTCCCTATAGCCTGCTTTCTGAATCACCAGAAAGCATAAGTCTCCCTCGCATTTTTATATATAGGCTTTTCTCCCTGCTGCCACTGTGCACTAATATCAGTTGAACGAAATTGGCTAAGATCCTGTTCTCTGGAGCACTGTCATAGAGTGCTTTAGAGATTAAGATTTAAGAGTATCATCCTCGCTAGCTCCCAGAGCGCAACAGTGTGACAAGAAAACACAATAGTGAGAGCCAAAGGTTCTGGCCTGGCACCTTAGCTTTTAGTCCCTAGAGCTTTTCACAGAACATGTTTTCATTATTGTTTTGTCACTTTTTTATGAGGCCATTTCCTAAGAGATAGGGGTGGATGGGGAGAAGATGTGTTCATATTTTTGCTTTTGGGGGATGCTGGATCCTTTTGTTTTGTTTTTTAATTATTCTTAGGAAATACTATACTTAAATTATTTTGAGTATTAGTTTAATAAAATGTGCCCACCTGCCTGTCTTGACTTTACTGATGTTTTACAGTGATATTTATTCTGTGGGCTATTTGTTTTTCTGCTGCTTATATTTTAGTAAATATACTCATACACAAAATAGATATGGATGGTTTCTAACGCAAATGCCATTGCTTGTACCGTTGACCTTCCGAATACACATGCCCAGAAGTAGAGAGAGGATCGGCCTCCTCACATTTTTTACTTTATGTTTTTTCCTTTGTTGCCTTATTTGCTAACATGCTTGCTCATGGCCTCAGCATAGATGAAATACAGTGGTACCTCACGTTAAGTACCTACCGTATTTTCGCTCTATAAGACGCACCAGACCACAAGATGCACCTAGTTTTTGGAGGAGGAAAACAAGGAAAAAAAATTCTGAATCTCAGAAGCCAGAACAGCAAGAGGGATCGCTGCGCAGTGAAAGCAGCAATCCCTCTTGCTGTTCTGGCTTCTGGGATAGCTGCGCAGCCTGCATTCGCTCCATAAGATGCACGCACATTTCCTCTTACTTTTTAGGAGGGAAAAAGTGAGTCTTATAGAGCAAAAAGTACGGTAATTCGTTCCGGAGGTCCGTACTTAACCTGAAACTGTTCTTAACCTGAAGCACCACTTTAGCTAATGGGGCCTCCTGCTGCCGCCACGCCGCCGGAGCACGATTTCTGTTCTCATCCTGAAGCAAAGTTCTTAACCTGAAGCACTATTTCTGGGTTAGTGGAGTCTGTAACCTGAAGTGTATGTAACATGAAGCTTATGTAATCTGAGGTACCACTGTACTGAAAACTGTTAAGATTTGTTGCTGGTGTGGTGTGGTACCTGTGAAACTGTGACGAGTCACGAAGTATCTCAAGCAAACCTCACCTTTGTTGAGAAATCAATTATGGGTGTTAGGTCAGCTCTTCTCTGCCTCAGTACTACCACCACCCAATGTGCAGTATGGGGATAATAATACAGATCTATATTACACCGGCCTACTTCACACGTAATACTAATGAAAAAAATGTGGCTGTTTCACTCCTTACCCAGCTCTCCTGCTGCATTACTCAGAGTTAAGCAATGGTTTGGGCTTAATGCTGTGTTGAAACCCAGCATTGTCTATCCCAACCTGGTAACCTTGACAGACTTTGACTACAGTTTGCCTACAGCACTTCAAGAATAGTCAAGAATGCATTGAAATTAGTAGTAGTAGTGATGTCAGTATTGATAATGCCCAACCAGAGACAAGGATGACGGCGGCAACAACAACAACAAAGTCTTGAAAGCACAGGGTATGAAAGTGGGTGGGGTAAAAAGAGGCATTGTTGTAGATGTACAGAAGTCTAAGATTATTAAAATATAGTGCTAAATTGCTACTCCTACCTTATATCATGAGGGATGCGGGTGGCGCTGTGGGTTAAACCACAGAGACTAGGGCTTGCTGATCAGAAGGTTGGCGGTTTGAATCCCTGCGCCGGGGTGAGCTCCCGTTGCTCGGTCCCTGCTCCTGCCAACCTAGCAGTTCGAAAGCACATCAAAGTGCAAGTAGATAAATAGGTACCACTCTGGTGGGAAGGTAAACAGCGTTTCTGTGCGCTGCTCTTGTTCACCAGAAGCGGCTTAGTCATGCTGGCCACATGACCAGGAAGCTGTTCACCGGCTCCCTCAGCCAATAAAGTGAGATGAGCGCCGCAACCCCAGAGTCATCTGCGACTGGACCTAATGGTCAGGGGTCCCTTTACCTTTACCCTGTATCATACGAGCCAACTCCTAGGGGCCATGGGGGCTTCACCCCCACTATAAAATATTTGAGGATGCCGAACCCCCACAAAGATGATGGGCATTCCCATTCAAATAATGTGTGTGCACTGCGCCATGTGATTATGTGGGGCAGGGCTTACCAGGGCCCCCACAATATTTTATTCAAGTTGGCACCCCTGCCCCATATCCTTTTCTACCTGGGGCAAGTACCACAGCTTTCCTCACCAAACAGTACAGAAGAATTACTCTATTTCCCTTTCAGACCCAAAACAAAATGCCATTACCTTCATTAGAGAGCCACATTTTTCACTAATGAACCATTTTTTTCAACTAATGGCAATGTTCAAATATCAAAATGAATGAATGGTATCCGAAAGCTGTTTGTTCAAAATCGTTGCATTGTTTTTTAAACAATGTTACTAAGCCAGAAAGATGTGAGTGTGTGAGCAGCCTATCAAAAAAAAAATTTCCAAGGGGAAAAATTGACAGAAAGATGGAACCCATCAAATATTAGTCCTTATTACCAAGGAACAATGTTTGTTACACAGCTAGGAATATACAGTGGTACCTTGTGTTACGTACCGCCCCCTTATGAATGTTGTAGGTTACGTGCTCCGCTAAACCGGAAGTGGATGCCCCTTGTTGCGACCTTTGCCCCGGGATGCAAGCGGAAGTCGCGCTCCGGTGGCACGGCAGCAGCGGGAGGCGCCATTAGCGAAAGCATGCCTCATGTTACAAGCGGTTTCCTGTTACGAACGGACCTCTGGAACGGATTAAGTACGTAACACGAAGTACCACTGTAGAAGCTTAATAGAAAATGGGCAACAAAACTTTGGTTGGTGTTTTAGATTTAATTAAATCTAATTGAATAGGAGAAGACGGAACAAAAAGTTTGAATGACTATGAGAACAATTTATTTCGTTTTAGACCATCTAGATCAGTGATTGGTCTCCTAATTTATTTGCTGCATCATAAATATTTTCTCTTTCTCAGTTTATATATTATGCAGTATTGTAATTATGTAACATTGGCAAGATGAATCAAAATTATACCTGAACCCAGTTTCATTCTTAAGCACTTGGGTTGCAAATCCGTTTCGCAAGATGTATGATGTACGTATTTGAATATTAAAAATATCTAATATAATCTGCCCTTTATTAAAAGGCTGCCTGAAGACGTTTGTATGAGTGGCCTCTGTTAATAACCCTGGGTGTGTGGATTTACTCTTTCTGTTGGGAGGCTTTTAGGATTCTCAATAGAATTATATAACTTATTGATCATCCATTGTTTATTTAAACTGCAATTTAGCATTCTTTTTTCCAAAGCAACGTCTTGTCACGCTAGCTTAATACAAGAAGACTACAAACCATGACACAGGACTGAAAAGCAGACATGTGAAGCTTAACATGTAACGCTGCATTGTGCAAGACTAGTCTTGAATTAATTGCAAGTATAAATATATCTCTCAGATAATTGTCCTAGCTGACATTGCACATGCCTGGCTCGCACATTAGGCTTACAAATCCATAGTTAGATATCCCCTGAGATCTGGGTAGATTCCATTGAGTTTATAGTAACTATTTGAATAAGGTTACCACTAATCAGTTCTAAATCCTAATGATGGTGTTGTTTTGGCAACTGAAGGAACTTCTATCCTGAGCAGCTTCTAGTCACGGAAAGGCAAGGCAAGGGAGTTTTGTGTTCTGCGATCTATTTGTGTCTGCCAAACTGGCAGTCATATTTTATCATGTCTCAGTTTTCTGAATGGCTTCCAGCAGTGGATGAAATATGCCACCATTTTAAAATTGTTGCAAAAGCACACTTCTCAACTTGGTGAAATCAGTTAGGGCAGGCTGCCTCTGCTGATTATTAAGGGGGGAAATGGGTTTGCAGGACTGGGCTGGGATCCGATACTCTGGAATGCTATATCCGTACATGAACGTAAGATTGGAAACTGCTCTGGCAACTTTTTTTGCCAGACTTCCTTCAGAAGTAGCTGTTTGCAAAATCTCGAGTAATAAGAGGCTTTTGTAAAGCAAGAATGCAATATGGAAGTAAGTCTCTGGAGTATCTGTTGAGTGGTTCTGCCATGACAGTTGTTCTCTGTATTTTATTGCATGCCCTGCTGAGCAAACTTCCTAGAATTTCCCATCATGTCTGGATATCCTGCAGAGCAAACATCAGTGATTTTATAATTCTGTAATTTCCTTCCTAGCTTACCAAGGAAGTGATTTGACTGTCTTGGAAATGACTGAAAATCTTGCTTTTGTAGAGTTGCATTTTAATTAAAAATTAGGCATAGGGAGCCCTTCAGAGTGCTTGATTTTATTGGCCAGATCTCCCCTGTCCTTGGGAAAATAAGCCAATCAGCCAGGAGGACACTGGTGGGGACTGGTTTCCATAGGGAGTTGGGACCTTTGTACTGTGAATAAATAGTTGTTCAAAGCTGCTTCTCTGCTCTCATTTTTCATGTATGAACTTCACAAGTTCGCTCCTGCCTCCATGAACCAGCAGCCTCTAGACAGAGGCAGAGTGATGGTCAATATGTCAAATGGTGTGCTGTGTTCTTATATCCAATTAAGTCCCCTTCACTGAAGGAAAGGCTCTTTGAGCCAGTGGTGCCTTTCATTGATAGAAGAGAGATTGAGGTATGTGATGCCCTCTGCTGATGCTCTCATTCAGACCTAAAGCATGTTTATTCTAGTAAGCTTCATTGCCCTGTTCATCCGAAACAGGTCGATGTCCCTAAGGCAAGTAATATATGCTTCTATGGGGGCCCTCTGCCAGCTGTTTCAGTGGGGCAAGTGAGCTTCCAGACTTTTTCACCGGACTTGCTTCTAAAACTTTTCAGCCGTATTGCCTTCTGGTCCTTTCACCTTCCATATTATATTTACAGGATTTCTAACCCACCCTTCTCCTTAAGGTCCCAGTACAGGAATGTGTGTGTCGTTAAAATAATACATATTAACAAAACTAATATCACGTAATATAAAATTAAATGGCCAATAATATAAAGAGCATTGAAACTATACCAAACTGCGCAGGATAGCAATTTTGGCAGTAGGTCCTCACCCTGTTCCAAAGACTAGGGCTATGAGGTGCCTCTTCACTTGCTGACAAAAAGTAAAAAGATGCACCTCAGAGGAGTACTGTACCTTTCCGTGTATAAGACTATGTTTTTTACTCTAAAATAATGTTCAAAATGGGGTCTCGTCTTATACACGGATATCCCCCCCCCCCATTTTCTTAAATCAGAGCCCCCCCCAAAATAGGGGGCATCTTATAGACGGAAAAATACAGTATGTTCCAAAGGTGGGAGGTTGCTGCAGAGGAGGCCATTAAACGTGCCACTGGCAGGGCCTCCCCTGAAGATCTTAACACACAGGCAGGTCTGTATGGGAGAAGACGTTCCTTTGGAAATTGGGGGCCTAAGTTGTTTTGGGTTCTCAGGTGCACCTTGAACTGAGCTGAGGAGTTAACTGACAACTAGTACAGCTCCTTTAGAACCTGTGTAGCCAGCTGGGAGTGCCTATTGAGATGCTATATGTACTTTCCTTTGTTTATTTGTTTTGTAACGTAAGAAAATTTTAATAGAAACCTTTAACAGACAAACAGACATCTTGGCCACCACATTTTGCCCCAGTATTATTATCATTTATTGAATTTATATACTGCCCTATACCCAGAGGTCTCAGTAGCTGCCTCTGAACCTTGGCAGCCCCACACAGACCATGTTATAGTACAGCCTTTCTCAACCTTGGGTCCCCAGGTGTTTTTGGCCTACAACTCCCATGATCCCTAATTCACAGGACCCAGTGTCAGGGATTATGGGAGTTGTAGGCCTAAAACATCTGGGGACCCAAGGTTGAGGAAGGCTGTTATAGTACTATAATTCCTCGTCTCTGCCTCCCTCCCAGCAGCTTTTACAGCTGATGAGCTACCTACCCTACCTCTTACTCACCCCATCTTCAGTTGTGGCTCATCCTAAGATTACAGCTGAATAGCAACAGGTCTCTAGGTTGTGGCTGCTGGTGCCTGCCTTTGGTTTCCTGTGTTGTGCTGCACCCTGAAGATAGATGGCAGGGTCATCTTCAACAGTTCCCCCTGTCCCCTACAGCCCTACAAGCTTTTATACTGCTATCCATTGCTGCAGCAGCTGCAGGGTAGAGGGGGTGTTCTCAAAAGATCACCTCTGTCCTCTGCACTGGATCTAAGAAGCTTCTGTTAGTGGAGCAATGATAATTGGGTACAAACTTTTATTAGCCAACTTGAGTGATTGTTTTGGAATCAGAAAGAGTATGTGCTTTAATGATAACTCCCCCCCCCCCCTTTTATCCAGCAAATTTGTATCTTCTTCTTCATTTCACAATAACTGTAAATATAATAGTAAAAAATTAGATAAAGCATGTGGGGGGCAAACTAAGAGTCATCTTGCAGCCCATTTATGCCGTGAGGTTACACATTTCTGCAAATGTGTGATATTAGCTTTATGCAGATCAGATGAGGTGCAAAGTGCAATTAGTCTTGCCTTATATAAAAAGTAGATAATTGAGAGCAGAAACTGATGGCTTCCTTGCAAACATGAGCTGCTGAGTTTGGTTCACATGCACAGTATAATGAATGTCCACTGTATGAAAATGTAATGGGTTAGAAGTCTGCCTTGGCCTTCTGTGGGAGGCATGACCTTTCTGGAGAACATTTCATTTCAACTCTGCTATTATTTCTTTAAATAAAAAGAGGAGGGTTTAGGGGGTTGTTGGGCGGGTTTGGGTGTGTGTTCTCAGTTGTTGTGCTTTGTCTCTTTGCCTATAAAAGAAATTCTCAGCTATTTTCAAAAGATGGAAATTAGATGGCAAAATTGCTTTCTGTTCTCCTGGAAGACGGAGAAAAATATAGTAGAACAGATGGGTTTAGGCACACCTGTAATGTTCAAGAATAATTACTGTCCCCAGTCCAAGCTACAATTTTGCTGTAATTTTAGTGTGGCTTTACTTGTGTAATTTCTGGAGCGCAATGCTTTTTTATATACAAGTCTACATTTGCTTAAAAAGAAAACACTGATTTGCACACCACTGTTTCAGTGTGTTGTCACAGTAGGACGGGGACAGGCGGGAAGTGTGATGCCTGAAGAATTTTTAATGTTCAAGTATTCTCCACGTAAAGTTAGATAACCTGTGGGATTTGCTTGTGTTCTTGTATGTGTGCAAATGAACATCTGTGGAATAACAGCCTAACATCTTCTTACTGACATTAGAAAGGCATCATAATAACATTTTAAAGATTTTTTTTTTTTTTTTTTTGGTTATTTCACTCATGCATCTACTACTAGTTCAGAATTTTTTTTACAATTGCAAAAATCTTGTTTGGACCAAGAAATTAAAACCACAACTCTGTGTGCCATGGGGCTTGAACTGAGGTATGTGTGTGTGTGCATGTGTCTATATAATATACATACAAATTTTGTTAAATTAATAAATATACACTTACACTTTTTGCGAAGATTCATTTGTTGCGAGTTCCTAAAATATTCATGTCTCACTTCCTTCTAATCTATTCCTTTGGTTTATTTCCTTCTCTTCTGCAATGCAATAAAGAATAATGCTTTTTATATAATTGACTGCTACATCTCTGCAGCCTGAAGAAGAAACAATGAATATACCTCTCGGTTCCTGATAGATGCAGATAATAGCTTTGAGGGTGCCTTTATGTTTTCTCAGTTTTGTTTTGCTTCTGCTTTAGAAATTTCGCTACCCAGGGCATGGCTAGTACTAGTGTTTTGATTGTTTGTTTTGTTTGTAAAAGTTATATTCCACCATTCAACATAAAATGATCACAGACAGGGTCACAGCAGATAAAACTACATAAAGACAATTCAGAATCCAGTTTTATATATACAACCCATCAATCTTTGCCTCTCACAATGCAAGGCAATACTCAAAATGCCTACACTCGGAATAATGCTAAGCATTTCCTACAACATTTCTTTACAGTGCATTCAGCATTGTTCACACGCATGAGCTTGGTAACCCTTAGAACAGCCTGGTAAGAAGTAGTGGATGGTTACTGGGTGGCATCCAGCTAACTTTGTGTAGCTCAACCATTTCTGCTTGCACAACTGAACTCCATCCCACAAGCCTGTGTGTGCCCTGCACCCTTTCCAAATCTACTCTGGAGGGGTGGGGGTGGGGGAACCCAGAACAAACTTAGAGAGTTCTCAGGGAGAGGAGAGGGGAAAGGTTCATTGCACAAGCTGGGCTCTGTCTTGATGTGGTGTTCAAATCAGGGTGCATTTCTCTGCATTTCTCAGGTGGTAACCAAAGTTTGTTCTTGGCTTACTGCTCTTGGCTTGTTTGGTACTTGTGCCCAGGACTCAGCTGCTGGGAGCCTGAGGGCCCCATCCTGCCTCTGTGTGGTGTAGTGGTTAAGAGCGGTAGACTCGTAATCTGGGGAACCGGGTTCGCGTCTCTGCTCTTCCACATGCCGCTGCTGGGTGACCTTGGGCTAGTCACACTTCTCTGAAGTCTCTCGGCCCCACTCACCTCACAGAGTGTTCGTTGTGGGGGAGGAAGGGAAAGGAGAATGTTAGCCGCTTTGAGACTCCTTCGGGTAGTGATAAAGCGGGATATCAATTCCAAACTCCTCCTCCTCCTCCTCTTCTTCTTCTTTTTCTTTCCACCTGGCTTGGGTCGGAGCTTGGAGGGTTCCATAAAAGACTGCTGCTGCTGCTCAACAGAACTGGATCCTTTTTAAAACTGTTTTTATTCTTTTATCGATGCCATTTTAAATTGTTATTGATATTAATATTGTATTTTTTAATCTTAGATTTTATGATTTATGTGGAAATTGTTTTCTATTTGGTTGTGTACCTTTTACTGTGCTTTTTAAATTGTTTATGACTTTTGTTATGTCGGTAATTATGTGAATCTTGTCATTCTGTAAGCCGCCTTGAGCATAGTTTTCACTATGGAAAGGCGGCATACAAATTAAAAATGATGAAATAATGATGATGAGCCTGGGTTTGAACATTGTTTGTTTCTTTTGGCAGCAGTAGGAGTGAGGGGAGGGAACTTTTTTGAAAAGCATGCATCAGCGTATTGGTCATTCACTTTAAACCATACTTCATTTTAAAATATGGTTTGCTGTGATAAGCAAACCATGCCAGAAAAGCCGAGGGAATCAAATCTCAGTCCTCTATAAATGGAAGATACAGTGGTACCTCGGGTTAAGTACTTAATTCGTCCCGGAGGTCCGTACTTAACTTGAAACTGTTCTTAACCTGAAGCACCACTTTAGCTAATGGGGCCTCCTGCTGCTGCTGCGCCGCTGGAGTACAATTTCTGTTCTCATCCTGAAGCAAAGTTCTTAACCTGAAGCACTATTTCTGGGTTAACAGAGTCTGTAACCTGAAGCATATGTAACCTGAAGCGTATGTAACCCGAGGTACCACTGTATTATAAACATGAAGCCTTAGTTGTTGGCAGTATCTTCCTGTATACGCATCCTGTTGTTTTCCTTCAATGGTTGGGAGAAAGGAAGCCTTAGACATTTATACCGTACAGTGGTGAATCTGCTGTTTCCAACCCTTGGGTTCTTATTGCTACTTAACAGCTCCCGAGTTTCCTAGATGGTTCTGCATTGCATTCATTTTCCTAAATATGTAATCTTAGAATGTAGTTGTGTATAAATGAGTGTCCTGCCTAGTTTATACCCAGAACTAGGGCTGGGTGATACCTGGTTTGCAACATCACAATATATCACTAGTTAAACATCGAGATATAACAATATATCACAATGTCTAAAATAAGGATGGAACTATGTAGAGGCAAACAACAGGGCTGGGTGATACCTAGTTTTCAACTTTGTGACACATCACTTTTGTTGTTGTTTAGTCGTTTAGTCGTGTCCGACTCTTCGTGACCCCATGGACCAGAGCACGCCAGGTACTCCTCACTATAAACCTCACTCCCCCCCCCCAAACTCCGACTGAAAAGTTAAAAGTGCGGCTTAAATTTGTGACCTTACAAAAATTGACTTTTACAATATTGCTGTTGAGTGCCTGCGGAATTTTAAGAGAGCAGCTTATATTCAGGTATTCTCTCCCCCCCATTTTTAATGGTGCGGCTTATATTTGGGCCAATACGGTATATCACTCAGCCTTACCTGGAACCAATATATAGGCATAAAAATTGACTGACCGACATCCTACATAGTATCTACGTTATATGGGATTTGTGTGAACAAAACCAAGATTTGTCATAGTCGCCCTCTTATAGTCATTCTATTGTTTCCACAGGTCAAGGAGTTAGGGTTCTCTCTCTCTCACCTCCCCACTGCCAGGACTCTTAAAGCATTTGCATAAGTCTTCCCACCCATTACCCTATTATGATTTTACCCAATCTATCCCACTGCAGCCAAATAGCATATATATATATATATATATATATATATATATATATATTATGCTAAGCATTAAGACCTGCTTTCTAAAAGTGGTAGCTGTACTTAATAACTAATTACTTTAATGATCCTGTGGAAGTGCTTGAGACCTGTTTTAGTAGTGGTGTCAATTGCAGCCATCTGCATGATGAATAAAAGGAACCGGGGCCCAGCTGTAGAGTTGAAACATGTTGGCATTTCCTAGGGGCAGCCATATGGTACTTAAGGAAAGTGAATTGTTCACACCACAAAGTGCATTGCTCCTAATAAATGCTAACATTTTGTTCTGGAAATTTTTTTCCCCTGCAAACGCATGGAGTATGCTTTTTTTTTAAGTGTTGAAAGTGTCTATATGTGACAGGATATAAATGAAAAAGATATGTGGGAAGTGAGGAGAAGGCAGGCTCAAGGTGGCAGCGGTAGGGGGAAATATTTCAATTTTTTACCACTGGAGGGTTTCTAGTTGTCTTAACCACAGCAGCTCTATTTTTAATAACTGCTGCCACTTTGTGGATAAATGCATTTTTGGGACAGGAAGGTGATAATTACAAATGTCACTCCCATTTGCCTTAAGCGTGCCCATGTTTTGAAATAATTTAGAGTAAATAATAGCTTTCTTTTATATACATCTGCATACATCAGTGAGACATCTGCCATCTTGATCATCGCACTAGAGAGCTGAACCTGTGATGCTAAATGCACATTTATAGCTCAAGCTCCAGGCCGTCCTGAAGCAGCAGTTAGCTGTTTTCCAGCTGAGGTCTTCTGCAACATTCTGGGTGTTTTAAATGACTATCTAATTTCAGTGTTTACCAAATGGCAAGTCCCATTCTTCTGACTGATGAATTGCAGAAACAGCAGCTCAGATGGCTGGGGCACGCAGGATAGAAGCAACATCTGACTCCTCTTCAATTTTTGGCAATTTGTCCTCTGAAGCATGGCAAATGGGAACAAGGACTGCCTATACAATTTGAATCCTCAGTATATCACCAAACTAATTAGTCCTGACCAGCTACCAATGCCTGAGGAAACTGTACAACTGGCACTACAATGAGGACAGTTGGATAGAACTGTATTTTGCTTAGTTGGTACCACTTAAAATTATGATGATAAATATCTGACCATTTCTGGAAGGCTATTAATTCCCTCTCCTCCCTTTAAGCAAGTATAACTGAAGAAATATATCAGAATAATAGCTGTTTCTTTCTTCTTTTGTGATTTACCTTTTTTATTGTATCTTTACAAATAATAATCAAGAACCAGAACCTGCAAGCGTACAGATCCATTTGTTTACTAAACTCTTCCACGCAGAACAATGTGCATCTGATGTTGCGAGTTCCAGAGCTATGTTACAAAATGATTGCAATTAACTTGGTGTCTCTCTGTAACGACGCTTCTGCCAACAGCAGCCTACTCCTTTCCCCACTCTTGTTAACAAAAGTCAGGAATTGGAACCAACTGCCCGGAAAATTGTCCCATTTAGCTAAGCCCCCTGACCATCTACTGTGAAGTGTAAAGTTTACTGAGACGGCAACACTCCATATTCCGGCCTACTCCCCCTTACCATGGCACCTTCCTCCAATAGCAGATAATTTTTGCAAACACGCTATCTCCCAAAGGCTGTATTCTCATACTTCCCCAGAATAGGTAGAAATTCTAAAGTAAAATTCTTCTGAAAAAAGAGTAACATGAGGAATGATATTGCAGTGGGCTGCTTTATATTGTGGCAGTAGCAGTTGGCAGGGGTGGCACTTTTTACCTGACTTCTCATCCTCACTATCATTGTGGCATTCTGGAAGGGGCAAGGGGGGGCAGTGATGTCTGTACAGTGCAAACGCGCTGGCAGGAGCACCAGATTGCCTTCACCACCGTGTTTGCACCTTACCACCACCACCTCCCTCCTCCTCCTCATGGTAAGCCAGGAAGTCAGATAAGCAGTCTCACCCTGGAGACCACTACTGCATAATGGGTTGTATCTAGTCGTGTTCTTTTGGTTATGCACGGCTCTGTTCCAGTGGGATAAGGAGGGAGGTGATTCTCATAAATTTATTCTTTCTTCTACAGTTCCCTGTACCACTTACCGTGCAGCTCCAAAAGGTTCCACAACTCTTTGGAGCAGATTGGGTGAACAGGAGGCTACAGGGGAAAGGGTGAACTGATAAAAATGCCCTCTCTTCTGCTTACAGAAGCATCTGCTGGATTATGGAGCTTTTCATCCACAGAGGGATGTAGTTTGCTCTGGTAAATCAGGATGTTAACGCCAGATATATATTCTAGCACACATTATAACAAGAGGGGGGAGCTGGGTAACTGTACTTTAAAAAATTATCGTACTTCTCCGTCTATTAGACGCCCCTGTGTATAAGGACCCCCCCTATTTGGGGGGACTCAATTTTAAGAAAATGAGGG
The DNA here is from genome assembly GCF_964106645.2 of Podarcis pityusensis. NCBI lineage: Eukaryota > Metazoa > Chordata > Lepidosauria > Squamata > Lacertidae > Podarcis > Podarcis pityusensis. Next base: position 20,564,900 of record NC_138026.1, read on the forward strand.
GAGATGGCCCAGAGTTGTGGAGCCTCTCCCCTCGTTCAGCTACGGGCAGGAAACACTCCCTAGATCATTTCCCACGTGAAGGTAGAGAGTGTTTCCCTCGCACAACAGCATCAAGGGAAGTTGTGCTCCAGCCAGCCAGCCGGTTGGCACCTTCCCCCATGCCGCTGCGTACAGGAAACAATCCAGGGAGTGCTTCCCATGCGCAGCAGCATCGGGGGAAGCTGCGCGCCACCAGCCAGCGCCCCCAGATTGCTCCCCACTCGCTGCGGCATTGGGAGAAGCTGCACACCACTAGCCAGTGCCACCCAGATCGCTCCCTGCACACAGCGGTATCTCCCCCCCCCCCCCATGCCACTATCTGTGTATTGGACGTCCCCAGTTTCTTGACATTATTTTTGTGTCAAAAAACCTTGTCCAATACATGGAAAAATACAGTACCTAGTTTTAAGCAGTGCTTTTTATCTAGAAAAATAGGTGCTGGTATTCACCATGAAATTGTTACAGTAAGTGCTATACTTTTTAACAAAAAAAAAAGAGGTGCTGGTACTGCGTACCCTTGAGAAGTCCCCCTTGGAATAAAAGCCTTGTTTTTTGTAGTAATTGTAGTAAACATACTACAATTACTACAAAAAGGATTGTAGTAAACATACCATGAAAGCACTCGGCTCTCAGCATGTGACAGCGGCCACAGCCTGGGAAATGGCCTTGATTAGCTAGCTTCGCCAGGTGAGGGTAGCTGATGGATCTTATCCCCTTGGTGAGCTAAGGACTTCTACTGCATGTGAAGACAGGCTCCGGCAGATTGAGTTGACAAGAACAACAGTGGATCCAACAGTCATGAAGGCAGTTTCTAGACGTGCTGTAAAGGAAAATGAGGGGCAGATGGGAAGGTAGCCCGTCTAGGAGTAGGAAAACCCTGATCCTAAACCTTTGCTGCTTTGTGCGATATCTTTGGAAGAAGAAAAGTTTAAGGAACAAACCCTATGCAAATCCAAAGTGGAGTTCCTAAGGTGGTTGGATGGCACCTGTTACGCCTCCTTTTGGCAACTCCTGCACCAAGCTGGTGCCAAATGTATTGCTCTGCTTTCTTTTGGACTACATTCAATGAGGCTGAGAGGGTGTGATCTTGTCAGCTGGGCAGACTAGGACCTCCCTACACACTGCCCAGACTTGCTCCCAAGGGAGGTCACTTGCTCCCAAGGTGCTGCTCACACAGCGGTTTCACTTCACCTCCAGAGGCACACTCCATTGTCTCTCAGGACAGACGGATGCCAATGGTACCACAAAATAATATAAAAGATTTTGCAGATGAGTATTTAAAGTACAAAAATAAAAAGATGAGAAAAAAAAGAAAATGATTCATCTGTCTTCTTCATTTACATATATTCAATATTATACCACTTTTCATTCTGTGTTAGACAATTTCACTGCTCTATACAAATTTACCTTTTTAATAGTTAATCAGGTCACTCCGGTTCATACCAGCTTACTTCTGGATTCTTCTGCAATAAAAATATTAATTCATTATTTGACCTGACTTATTTTTCTCTTGTCTAACTTTTATCCAAGGTGTCAGTTTAATAAATTTCAGTAAGGACCAACTCTTATTTCACATTCAGTTACTCTAGGTTTTTACTCTTTCCTTGATATCAAGCAGTTAAAACCCTTGTTTTTATAGTAGATAATAAATTAACAATTCAGTCCTTTTATGTCAGATCAGAAATAAACCCTCATTGAGTGCAGTAGAATTTACTCCCAGGTAAATGTAACTTTGCAGCCTCATTCAGTATCTGCATTTGTATGTTTTTAGACAACTTTCCGCCATTCATTCAATTTCTGGTGTGATATTTCCACAGTCACATTTTATTTTGTGTAGCTACAAATGTATTGTGCATCTGATTTATCTTTTCCACTTCTACATTGGAACGGAAGCTTCTTGGGCTTGAAGTTCTGGCTTTCTTTTTTTGGATGTGTGGTTCTTCCTGCCAAATTTACTCTTGGAAGTAGCTCTTTCCCTTCTTGTTCGATATTCTTAAATACTTTTTGTAAGTATTCGCCTTGCCTAACTCCCACTAGGAATGCAATTTCTCAGAGTAATGAAGGTTCCTTTTAGAAGTGCTTTTCATATAAGAAACAACTAAGACAAGTGAATTTGAGACGTGGCAGGTAGTCATTGTATTTCTGAATGCCTTAGAAGCTTAATCCTTATTCTCTTGCACTACTATATGGCATGTTTATAACAGTAGCATAATGCAGTAATAAATGTTCTATTTATTCTGTTTTGTCAGGCATTCTTTGGAGAAGATGGCTATTTATTTTGAAAGTAAGAACAAATTAGTTGCATAGAGTTTTTGCATAGCTGAATTTACTGGCATCAGAGCAGCAGAGGGAGATTATTCTACTTTCCTTGCAAGTGGGGAGAAATCCAACATTTCATTTAAGGCATGTGGTTCCTTCCAAAAAGATGTACTGATAAGGAATGTTTGGGCTCGCCCATGCATGCTTCTGCTTGTCTCATGCCTGAGCAGTTTGCTGCTTATTCCATGCTGTTTCTAGGCATGGGTCTCAATGGTTTTGCCTTTGCCCCACTGCTTTGCCCCAGAAAACTTGCTTTTTAGCGCTAAATCAGAACAAACGGCAATGCATGGAAACCCTGACTGCAGTTTGTTCCAATTCAGCGCTAAAGATTGGGTTTCCACACGGGAAAGTGGTGAGGCAACAGAGGTGTGGATAAGCCTTTTGTGATGTTGGAGTTGCTGTTTTATATTGATGCCACGCTACACCATGTCTTATCTCAGTGCATAATTCGTTGTTTTAGAGAATGATGCCGGCGCATCCTGTCTTCGAAATTAAAAGCGCCTACAAATCTCCCTTGCTATCTATTTAAATTACAAACCCAGTTTATACGTGTTAGCTTTTCCTCTAAAGTACTTTAGAGAGAAAATCATTGGCTTCAACTACTGCAGAAATACAAGAACAAAGTAAGGATTTTCTGAAGTATGAATGTGTTTAGTTTAATGGAGTGTACCAGAATTTGGAGAAGATTTAGAGTGTCAGAATTTAGAGGAAAATCTAGATAAGTGCACTAATTGTCTAAAATGAGATTTGGCCAGAAGTAAAGGGCTAAAGTTGTCAATGGAAGCCAGGTATCAGCTGCTATGCAAGCTGTAATTAGCACAAGAAGTTGTTTCATCTGCCGCAAGGATATTACCAGGAGAGGGAGAAGGTAGATCTGCCAAATGAACACCTGTACCCTTTTCCTGCACAGCTTGCCTGTTATTGTAGGCTAAGGTGAGGCAGCTGCCTTAGACAACACAGAAGGAAGTATTGAGTAGACATGTCAAATAATGATCATGCATCTGAAATGTAACCTCTTGATCTTCTGTCTGTTCAGCTTAGCATGTATTAATGTATGAGCACTCAGGATAGAATTCTCTTTGAAGGAAGGCAGTTGGATATGCTTTTAATGAAAGGGTAGCTAAGCTGTGGTCTCCAGATGTTATTAGACTGCAGCTCCCATGATCCCTGACCATTGGCCATATCAGTTGGGGCTGGTGGGATTTATAGGGACCAAGCAACATCATGAGGACCATAGCTTGGCCCAGCCATATAATGACTGGGGAAAAAACAAGGCCACTCTTGAGAGACAAATGACAAAAATGTATACCTGTATACCTAAAGGGACGTGGGTGGCGCTGTGGGTTAAACCACAGAGCCTAGGACTTGCCGATCAGAAGGTCGGCGGTTCAAATCCCCGCGACGGGGTGAGCTCCCGTTGCTCGGTCCTTGCTCCTGCCAACCTAGCACTTCGAAAGCACGTCAGAGTGCAAGTAGATAAATAGGTACCGCTCCAGCAGGAAGGTAAATGGCGTTTCCATGCGCTGCTCTGGTTCGCCAGAAACGGCTTAGTCATGCTGGCCACATGACCCGGAAGCTGTACGCCGGCTCCCTTGGCCAATAAAGCGAGATGAGCGCCGCAACCCCAGAGTCGGCCACGACTGGACCTAATGGTCAGGGGTCCCTTTACCCTTATACCTAAAGGAGCATCTCTATCTCTATCGTCCAGCTTGGACATTGAGGTCCAGCTCCGAGGGCCTTTTGACAATTCCTTCACTGCAAGATGTGAAGCTACAAGGAACCATACAGAGGGCTTTCTCAGTAGTGGCAGCTGCCCTTTGGAACGCCCTCCCATCAGATGTCAAACAGATAAAAAACTATTTGACTTTTAAGTAAACATGCATACGAATGCCGCCCTGTTCAGTTAAGGTTTCAGTGGTTGATGTTTTACTGTGCTTTTAATATTTTGTTGGGAGCCACCCAAAACTCAGATGGCATATAAATAATAATTTTTTTATTATAAATGAAGGATACATGTAAAATTGAGGAACATTCAGCAACTCTGCCTACCTTGAGTAAAAACAAACTGGAAGTTAAACATTTATGTGGATCTTTTCTTTCTTGTAAGGCTCCTTTTTTCAAAACTCTCAGAAAATCTCTTTGTTCCTCTCACTCTTTTTTAAAACTTTTGTACTGTGGCATAACACTTCTGTGACACAGGAGCTAGATCTATCAGTATGTAACCAAATGCATCACCTACATAATTTGATTTTGTTTTTGTTTATTTTTTGCTGACATTTAATACTGATGTTTAATTTTAGCTCTCTTAAAGTTCCCAGCAAGGCAAATAAAGTGATACACTTAATGCCTTAGCTAACTTTGATTCTATAGCAGTCAAAAAAACACTTGCTGGATTAGTAATTAAGGATAACACTTTATGTACCTGATGAAGTCGACAGAAGTTTATGAAATCTTAAATTATTATACAGTACAGCTGTTACATCTTCAAGGTGTGTTCATTTTTCTGCAGAAGACTTAAAGCAACTACCCATCTGGAAATTGTATCTCAGCAATTCCTTTCATTAAACCAATATGTCTGCAAAAAAAACCCCCAAAAAACACCTTCCTTTGCTAAATCTTTATATTAGTTATCATGCAGTATTTTATACTGGTGGGTTATGTACTATACTTATTTATCTTATCTAAATGGAAAGTTGAATTGTTCTCCTGAAGGCAACCTATCCCATGACTAAACTGGGAAGGGAAAGTGAATGTAGGCCTGTCCTAGCTGTTTTTCTACTTTCAGTGGACCTTGGATTTTTCATAGGGCCAGTAGATGTGGTGGCTTCAAGTAGTACAAAGGACTTGTGTTTTGAGAAACAAATTTTAATATGCTTAGTTATTTTGTTTAGCAGCCATTTGGATATTTTAAATGCATGTATACTCTTCTTCCAATGTGCTGAGGCAGCACACATGAGTCTTTGTACTATCCCTGCTTTCCAGACAACCTTGTGAGGTAGTCACGTTCCCAAGGCTGCTCAATTAAATTCACAAGGGCTCAACAGTACTACCGAGATTTGCTTTCACATCTTAGTTGAAACACAAACTGGCACATTGTGAAATTTGTAGGTATCTGGAGACAGGATTCTTAAACTCAAACTCTCAAAAAACATAACGAAGTACGCAAATTAAATTGAAATTTTTGTAAACTGCCATAATTTTATTCTGGCAATATTCTGTGTTACAGAATTTTGGTTTGGGGGGGGTGGGGTAACAGGAATGCGCGCACACACGGGCACATTTTTCACCCACAGTTGTGTCCTCAGAAATAACCTGCCATCTTCAGCCCCAAGGAACAACCAATCATCTCGGTGTTCCATTCTGATCCAAGTGTTTACATGCACTTTGGTAGGTGCTGTCATTAGAACAGACATAGGGAAACGTGGCCCTCCAGATGTTTTGGGACTACAACTCCCATGATCCCTAGCTAACAGGACCAGTGGTCAGGGATGATGGGAACTGTAGTCCCAAAACATCTGGAGGGCCAAGTTTGCCTATGCCTGCATTAGACAGAGACGCCCTGTTACATACAGTCTTGTATCCACAAAGTTCTAAATACAAGATGTTTTCTGCAGACTAGGGGCCCAGTGTGTTGCTCACCGCAGAGTTGAAAGTTCTGGCTTGTGATTAACTATTTTTACTTATTTAATTAATTTAACAAACCGTGTATGCCAGTTTACAAAAAAATATTAAAATTATCAATAATAGGAGTTAAAAACAAGTAATTGAAAACAGCTTAAAAAAACCAATTAAAATTGACACTAAACGAAAACTCTACCTTCCTATATGTGCCCCATTTGTTCAGCCTGCAAAATTGCTTCTACTTCCAAGCTGAACAAGTCATCGTATTCATGCCCTTTAAATCCCAAAGAGACTTGCACAGAGGTGAATAAGATTGCAGTCCTCCTGCACAGTGTTTTGCTCCTCTTCCCCACCCTCCCCCACCCGGGTTTCCCCCATGTGTACCACAAATGGAGACGTTCGTTGCTGGTGTATTTTACACGCTTTTAAAGTGGTTACTTTAAGCCTTACGAAACAGCGGCAAGGATCTGACCTCGGAGTGTATGGAGAGATCATTCAGAGTTCAAAGCTGTTAGTTCATCCATAATTCAGATGGTATGATCAGAGGGTTGGTAACTTAGGTGGTATTTAAAACATGATCCTCTTGAGTCTTGAGGCAGAGTTGTTACTGACTTTAGCATGCTAGGAGGTGGAGTTGAAGATACTGTTGTGGCTTTGATGCTAATTACTTACAGGCTTCATTTTTAATAGCAACATGAGAAACTCATATGTATATATGTGTCTAACTATCATCTGTCTACAGTGAGGGAATAAAGTATTTGATCCCTTGCTAAATTTGCCCTCTGGCGAAGAAATAACCAGTCCATAATTTTAATGGTAGGTTTATTGTAGCTGTGAGAGACAGAATAACAGCAGGAAAACCCCCAGAAGACAAAAGTCGGAGATTGATGTGCATTATAATGAGTGAAATAAGTATTTGATCCCCTATCAATGGGCAAATTTAGCAGGGGATCAAATACTTTCCCCCTCTATCTATCTATCTATCTATCTGTCTGATGCATAAAACACAGGTGTGTGGTTTATGAATTGTCATTTTTGCCTATGCGTTGTACATTTTCCAGAATTTCCAGAATTTTTAGAGTGTACCTGGTATGTTCCTGGTATACTTACAGGAAAGAGCTTTCTGACATGGCAAAAAACTGCAAAAGAGCTCGCTCCATTATGCTTTCTGCTTTAGAATGATTGGGTCTAAGGCTGTCAGTCCCCCCTGCTGAGTTGCCTCCTCTCCCTCCCGCATCCTGTCCTTTCTCTCTTGCATTTTAATCCTACCATAATTTGAGCTGTCGATCCAAACGTCACAGCTCAGTTTCATTGCCAGAAAACTTGCAACGGGTTGCTGCTTTTGTCTCCTTTGGCAAGCATACCTTCTACATTTTGTTCAGCCTTGATTATACAAAATGGAATTTAATGGATTGGCTTGGAAACCTGCAGAAGTAGAGGTCACATAGCCTTCGAAAAGAAAAGAAAAAAAAATAAGTTGGATAGGAAACTCTTCTTGATTTTTATTACTTGGCTCTATGCTTTTCTAATTATTGTCTTATAGCTTAGTAAAATCCTGAAGAGCAATTGAAGCTTCTAGGAATAATTATTATATAAAAATGAAACAACTGTTTCAACCAACATGCTTTTCAAAGAAAAGACTTTCTCCCCCTCTTCTTGTTGCTACTTTATGCATTGTGATGTCAAATGACTGGAAAAGGTTTACCAGCTAATGAGTCTTAATAGTACCAAACATCGACTTATCAGTTCTTCACATCGTTACAAGACGCTCATTAAATTAATCTGCATCATTACGTAGGTAGTTGAGAAACAGCACCACGTTCCCCTATTGCTGTTGCAATAACGATACTCGGTGGATAATGCTGTGGCCCTATTAAATAATACAACAAAGGGTCTGAAACATGTCACATAAGACCCAAAGTAACATGAGCAGCCTTAAGTAGCAAATCTGCAAGTAGCTTCTCCTCCTTCAATTAGAGAGGAGAAGCAAAACCCTGTAAATGAATAAACGTGGCAAAATGCAAACCTGTTCACAAATTTCTTCTTTGGTTTTCTCCTTTTTTATGCATACCTGCAGTGCAAAAGCCCTCGAGTGTGACTAGTTTGGGTATAAGAAGCCTTGAAACCTTAGTACTTATCAAATCTTCGTTTTTTCTTAAGGCAGCCTTCTTATATTTCTCACTTGGGTACAATATAAACCATGTTTTTGTATTGGTGTCCACATAACAAACACATTTTAACGTGCTGGTACCGTATTTTTTTGCTCTATAAGACTCACTTTTCCCCTCCTAAAAAGTAAGGGGAAATGTGTGTGCGTCTTATGGAGTGAATGCAGGCTGCGCAGCTATCGCAGAAGCCAGAACAGCAAGAGGGATTGCTGCTTTCACTGTGCAGCAATCCCTCTTGCTGTTCTGGCTTCTGAGATTCAGAATATTTTTTTTTCTTGTTTTCCTCCTCCAAAAACTAGGTGCGTCTTGTGGTCTGGTGCATCTTATAGAGCGAAAAATACGGCATTTCTCCTTTTTCTCAACAGCAGGGGGAAAGACTGGGTATAAATAAATATATAATAAGAATTCAGTATGTTTTTAACTTTGTCAACATATTCTGACTATATTGTTCTGGAATTAGACATTATCTGAATGTTATCCCTGAATGGATCTCTTTACATGGACTGCATTCACACATCCAAGTCACTCATAAACAATGGTTTACTGTACACAAACGACTTCTGATCATCCTGAAAGAAAGCAAACCACAAATCCTAGCTTAATGTTATGCCTGGTTCATCTCTAGGATCATGGTTTGTTTTGCTGACAACAAATCACAATATGTATCCTGGATTTGTTTCTGGTTTACTGATCACGGTTTGTTGGAGCAATCTCTGGTTTGGACGCAATGCTAAGCCAGGGTTGTGGTTTCTTTCCTCCCATTGTGAGCAGGAGGAATGAAGTGAATGCCATTCAGTTTTTCATGGAAATACATTGTTTATATCTTACTGTGATGTGGGAATGTGGCCATTGTGGTAGAGTAGAGTAGAGGGAAGAAGGGACTCGGGTGGCGCTGTGGGTTAAACCACAGAGCCTAGGGCTTGCCGATCAGAAGGTTGGCGGTTCGAATCCCCACGACAGGATGAGCTCCCGTTGCTCGGTCCCTGCTCCTGCCAACCTAGCAGTTCAAAAGCACGTCAAAGTGCAAGTAGATAAATAGGTACCGCTCTGGCGGGAAGGTAAACTGCGTTTCCGTGCGCTGCTCTGGTTCACCAGAAGCAGCTTAGTCATGCTGGTCACATGACCCGGAAGCTGTCTGCAGACAAATGCCTGCTCCTTGGCCTACAGAGCGAAATGAGCGCCGCAACCCCAGAGTCGTCTGCAACTGGACCTAATGGTCAGGGGTACTTTTACCTTTACCTTTAGAGTAGAGGGAAAGTGTTTTGTATTGGGTGGAAGCAGAGACAAAACAAAACAGGGAAGTGCTTAATTGTTTGTAAGGGAGCCAAGTCTAGTAGGTAGCAATGGTGTAAATCCGCCAAACAATCCTTTGCATAAAAGACGCAACACCTGCATTCTCAGAAGCAAATATAAACAGTGGTGAACAGAAATACATGGCTTAGCTAAAAATAAACAAAAAGGAAACAGAAATCTATGCTTTAATTTTCCACACACAAGCTGTTCAAACAGCCAGGCATTTTTGCTAGTATGCAGAGTATGTCGACAGAAATGGCCTTGTTTTTGCATGGCTAAAACTTGGCAATGGATTTAGTGGAATGCGTAAAACAATTAACACCAAAACGTTTCTAACCAAATATCCTTAAGCAGCAACGGCAATGTGGAAAGGAAGCCCCCCAAATATGGGCAAGTACGTCTTAACCTGAGAATCCCAGGTAAGTATTCTAAGTTAATGAAACTCAGCTTGGTGGAAGAAAGTTACACAATCAACTGCCATCTTTTCTTAAGCTCCATTACGGCCATTTTGTGTCAACGACAACTTTTCTGTTGGATCTCTTCAAGCAATACCTTCCCTTCCTATTTCTTCCAAATTCTTCTTAAAATTTATCCTTAACATAACGAAATACATGGTGAATTAAGAGGGCTTCCTCTTTGGAAGGCAGGAAGAATGAATATCTGTGACATAATTCTTCTGAAACCTGTGCTAAAAGATATTGGAATAGAAGACTGGCCATATATATTTCATGTCGCCCAAGATTAAAACTACCCTGATCCACTCCTGTAGATTGAAATGGCTGCAGTTGATGTTTAAGGTTGATTTTAAAATGTGGTTTTGGTGACACAGACATCTACGAGATAAATTTTGCAACTGGCAGGGCAAATGCTATGCATTTCATGGTGGAAGAAAGTAGCTCCTCTTTCCTTCCTCAAAAAATTTATGTTCTCTACAGCTTCAAGCCATATAGAGTGCTGTAAACTCTGGTGTAGTCTTTATTCTCATCGGAACCCCAGCCAGAATTATCCACTGAATAAAAAAAAATGAATTAAAAGATAATAAATTGCAAGAGGGTTTGGGCAACAAACAGATAAAGCAGTCTTTCTTCTCTGAGACTTCAATTTTTGAGAGCAGCCTAGGGCAGTGAGTGAAATTGGTTTATTAGTTTCACTTTGGTCACTGGCTAACATCATTCCACATCCCAAAAATGCCACATTTAATTCTGCCTGATTTGGAATAATTGACCGATCAGGAGCAAGACCCATGAAGTGAGCTTTAAATTACATTGTACCCCTAAGGGAGTTGATTGGTTGTGAGAAATGCTCATGTAGGTAAAGTTATATTAACACCATTCTCTGCATTACATTTTGCCTGCCAAAGATAGCATGCCATTTTCACGTAGAACTTTGCACGTCAAAATTAGGTAACATATAATTTGTGTGTTGCCGCCACTTGAGTTAATTTGGAAGTCAATAAGTAATGTATACAGTACATCAAATTCATCTGTGGGCATTCAGCTCATTTGCTGTTACTCTGCACACATTTCTCTTCATTGTGTGTCATTGTTTGTTGCCAAATGCACTTTTTAAAATTACCAATTTAGGTGTAACAATAATGCATTTTCCGGGAAAAAGCAATTCCAAAGAACAGCTGCTGCTGGTATGCTTTGCTTTCCCATCTTTCTCGCTGGTGTTTTTAGTAGTATTCTTTAGCGTGGAGAGGGAAATCCCTGCTTCTTTAATAAATATACAAGGCAGAAAGTGGGTGCAATTTTGCAAAATATAGACAGCTGCTGCTGGTATGCTTTGCTTTCCCATCTTTCTCGCTGGTGTTTTTAGTAGTATTCTTTAGCGTGGAGAGGGAAATCCCTGCTTCTTTAATAAATATACAAGGCAGAAAGTGGGTGCAATTTTGCAAAATATAGACAGCTGGCATGCATGATACGTGATGTGTGATAGAATGATGGGTGAATTTAGTGAAAGACAGTTGGAGAGTAAGAGTTGGATAGTGAGCAAGAATGAGATGAGGGAGAGAATGGAAGCATAGGTTAAAAGGGTTAAAGGTAAAGGGACCCCTGGCCATTAGGTCCAGTCGCGGACAACTCTGGGGTTGCGGCGCTCATCTCGCTTTATTGGCTGAGGGAGCTGGCGTACAGCTTCCGGGTCATGTAGTCAGCATGATTAAGCCGCTTCTGGTGAACTAGAGCAGCGGACGGGAACGCCATTTACCTTCCCGCTGGAGCGGTACCTATTTATCTACTTGCACTTTGATGTGCTTTTGAACTGCTAGGTTGGCCAGGAGCAGGGACTGAGCAACGGGCGCTCACCCCATTGCGGGGGTTCGAACCGCCAACCTTCTGATCGGCAAGTCCTAGGCTCTGTGGTTTAACCCTCCGCGCCACCCGTGTCCCTTAATTAAAAGGGTTAGGATAGCTTTAACATCAATCTGGGATGTTAGAAGCTTTTTTTCCTATTCTGTACTTAATTTTGATATGTTCTCTAAATGAATATATGCTCATTGTTAACTACCTGTGTTCCCATAAGTATATCCCATTCCACATGTCTTGCATAGACAAACAAACAAGCAAGCAAACAAGGGAAGAATTCTTGTTCTCTTAACTCAGTAGGTTAGATAGCTACAGTGTATTATGAGTTTGTCTGAATGGAAGTCTGGATTCCATGGACCTGATGAGTGACCTCCAGCTAGGTCCTTGAAGGGGATCCCTTGAATATCACACATGGGCTCAATGTGGGCATCAAACCAAACCAAGAGTTGTAGTAGTCATAGAGACTAGAATCCAACCATGGCTTGAGCTTCCAAATGTGTATCATGTAAACCATAGATTAGTGCTGCTTTTCTTTCATTTTGCATCTTCTCTGCATTGTAAGTTCGCTCCTTGGTGCTGCAACCTCTGGAGATGGAATGAGGACCATAATTGGTCCATAAGTCTTTTCGAATCCTAGTTAAACTTCTTTTAAGGAAAACATGGTTTGAAATGATACCGGAAATGATTCCTAGTAGTTTGGATGATGCAGTGTGTTTGGATTCCTATAGACATTAAGACTTCTACCTTAGTGCACTGGTACCTGGGGTTACATACGCTTCAGGTTACAGACTCCGCCAACCCAGAAATAGTACCTCGGGTTAAGAACTTTGCTTCAGGATAAGAACAGAAATCGTGCTCCGGTGGCACGGCAGCAGCGAGAGGCCCCATTAGCTAAAGTGGTGCTTCAGGTTAAGAACAGTTTCAGGTTAAGAACGGACCTCTGGAACGAATTAATTACTTAACCTGAGGTACCACTGTACACTGAGTTGGGTGACCTCTAAGCCTCTTCTTATCCCACACATCTGTCCTTGAATTATAAGTGTGTGGCTAGATGTCGCAAGGCAGTGGACAAAATTTATATTGCTAACAGAGACTCCAATGGTTGTGGGTTAGCATCAATTTGTGTTGAAGATGGCGATACTTACCTTTTTAAAGGCTTTAATGGTGTAGGACCTGGGTATTTCTCCTGTAATGAACCTCCTGAATGCCTAAGGTCATCAGGGAAGGCACCTGCTCATTCAGAAGTAAAAAATATGGTGAAAAGGAGAAGAGCCTTTTCAGTGGCAGCAGAGTATGTTGTGGAACCCCCTCCCTCAAGAGGATCACCAGGTTGGCCGACTTGTAGCATATTGATGGAAAAAACATTCCTCTTTTAGAGGTGTAGCATTGTGTACAGGCAGGGCCCCTGTGATCATATCTGCAACAGTAGAAGAACTAAGGGATGTGCTAAAGTCAGTGCAAGGCTGCAAATTGCAGAATGTATTGGGTTTTGTAAAACAAAACAAAACAAAACACAACTTTAATTTTGATTTCATAATGTTAACAATGACATCCATATGTTCTTATGGTGTGACATAAATAAACTCCCAAGGCATGACATGTTTTGAGATCTTAGTACAGAAAGATAGTTAACATGAACTTACCTCTTCTCTTTTCTTTCTTCCAGGTAAGTAGGAAATAAATCATAAAGTACAGAGTACCATATTGGTCATTTTGTGTTGTTTCCAGCAGCTTCATGCTGCTTTTCTCAGTCGGATACAGATTTTAATTGACTTAAACTCATTCAGGATAAATAACAATATTTTGAAACACGAGTTTCTGGGTTGCAATATTTCAGGCGCCCAAATTAAGTTTGCGGAATCGTAAGCATTCTGAGTATCTTGAAATCCAGTGCGAGTAGATGAAAGCAGATGGTTACATGTGTCTGGCAGCTGGTACTTGTGACTTCATAGATAATGTTATGGAGACCTAAGATACCCAGGGTTCTAAAAGATTAGTATCGTGTTACTTTTAAATAGTGCATATGCTAGTAAATATTTCAAATAGAAGACTTAAGTGGGTTGACCTATTTAGCATAAAAGACCTAATGTAGCAGGCATGTCTGATTGCTTTTTAGCAAACGGTGGAGGGATGCTTTGGAGTCAGATGAGAAATGCTTAATTTTGCAATTGGGGATGTGATATTAATTCATTAGTGTATTTGGCAATGACCCTGATGTTCTTCAGGCATTGTCTTTCAGGTCAAAACAAAAATAGCTAGGAGGTGAAATCAATACTATTTTCCCCCTTCCATATTTGACTTAAAATAAGAGGGTAGTAAGATCAATAAAAAGGTAATGATCTGTGGTTGAATATGTACAGTTAACAGCCAACTGCACACTGACACAGACCAGGAATAAAACTGATGACTGTAGATGTTAAAACTACAAGCATCAATCTGATAACCGAAAAACAATTCTGCTTGTTCATTCAGTTGTATGTATGAATTATTGAGATTGCCTTGCTATTATCATTGAATATCCCCTAAAGCCCAAACTTTTATTTTTAATGTTTCATTTATTCCCCTGGCTTCTCCATAGATTAGGCTTTCAAAGAGTAGACTGATACTCTCCTTTTCCAGTTAATAACGGCTGGTAGAATATAATGGACTCCAGAAACCCCACACTACATGTGATACTGTTTGGGGTTGGGCGGGGAGAGTGGACTGGCAGTTTAATTCCATGGTACTAAAAGGGTGTGTTTTGCAACTTGTTTGTAAACAGAACAGTTGGATATGGCCATTGTCTGTGTTTGTTTTTTACCAGGCGGAGCTTAATGGGCATGTGGACTTGCTTTCTCATGGTACCAGAACCAAGTGTCATGCCGTAAAATTAATTAGAAGGCACATTTTGGACAAACAAAGATATGTTTTAATATAACATATTATTACAGAGCTTAATTCATTATTATAAAATTATCTGCCACAATATGTGGTGATGCTTTCTAAAGGAGCTTATATGAATCCGTTGACGTTTCCAAATTAGCTTAAATAAATCAATGGGACAGATATTTAACAGAAGCCATTATCCAAGGTGGCTAATTTAACTTCCATGCTCAGAAGCAGGGTATCTCTATAAACCAGTTGTTGTTGTGGCACAAACAACTGGCACGGTACTGCTTTCACTTTCAGCTTGTGGATTTCCTGTAACTTTATGGCTGACCACTGTGGGGATAGATTTGTTTATTTATTTAAATATTTGTAGACCACAATTTGATCTAATATACAGTGGTACCTCGGGTTACAGACACTTCAGGTTACAGACTCCACTAACCCGGAAGTAGTACCTCGGGTTAAGAACTTTACCTCAGGATGAGAACAGAAATCGTGCAGCGGCGGCGGGAGGCCCCATTAGCTAAAGTAGTACCTCAGGTTAAGAACGGACTTCTGGAACGAATTTAGTTCTTAACCAGAGGTACCACTGTATGGCAAGGCGATACATGATGGTGGGCTACATCAACCTTTGGATTTGGTCCAGTAGAGCTGTCCTAGTATTTTTACTCAGTGAGGAAAGGCTGTACATACTTGTTCCTTTTTTCGGTATGTATGAATGAATGCCTAGGAGAAACTGAAGTGATACAGGCTTACTATTTTGAAGTGAGAAGGAAAGCGGATGAGAGCCAGTTCTCAGGAAAAGTTATGAAATAAAGGAAAGCAACATCCAGAATGTGTGTGGTTTTGACTGAACTAGTAGAAGTGTCCACTGTGTAGCTGAGTTATATGACATATGGCCAATGGCAGGAAAGGCTTAATATATCAAATCAATAGAGCAAAAATGTTTTAATTCAGCATATTTTAGGGTATGAAGAGATTCTGATGGATTTTTTTCCTGGCTACCTATTTGGGATGGATACTGCAACATATGGATTAATTTGTTTTAACAGGACACTGCCCGGGTAGATTTACTGCTCCCATGAGCAGTTCCTTTCATCTTGAGTACAGTGTAGCCTCAATCTGACGCATAGAAATCCCCAGCTCCTGAGTGTAACTCATTCTCTTTAAAGGCCTCTGTAAACGCCAGCCTAGGCCTTGGCATGTTGCCAAAATAAACCCTCCGTTTTGAGGCAATGCCAGCTGTCAAGAGAGGCAGAGAGAATTGGGAGGGCCCATCCTCATTAGCCCTTCATTATTTTTTTAGACAATTCCACATAATTGCCCTGATTTGAGTCATACCTTCAAAATCTTGAGTCTGCTAGCTACATGAAACAATCTCAGAAGCTTTTGTCTTACTAATATGGATGGGTCAGTAAAAGGAAAGACCAAGAAAAAGTGGTTTCAGGATTCTGTTTCCCGTGAGGGTTATGTTGACTACACAACCTTCTGTAAGTTCAGAGAATGCACAGTGGGTGCCAGTACTTGAACTGCTGCACTCTGTAGTTTGGTTCCTCCATTTCTTTCTGCTTCATTTTGCATATTTCAAAGGCAACCAAGTGAAAGGTGGTGGGGAATAATAAATATTGCAGCCATGTTCCCAGTGTATACACGGTACCTAAAAAGCAGAGACATCACCTTGCCAACAAAGGTCCGTATAGTTAAAGCTATGGTTTTCCCAGTAGTGATGTATGGAAGTGAGAGCTGGACCATAAAGAAGGCTGATCGCCGAAGAATTGATGCTTTTGAATTATGGTGCTGGAGGAGACTCTTGAGAGTCCCATGGACTGCAAGATGATCAAACCTCTCCATTCTGAAGGAAATCAGCCCTGAGTGTTCACTGGAAGGACAGATCCTGAAGCTGAGACTCCAATACTTTGGCCACCTCATGAGAAGAGAAGACTCCCTGGAAAAAGACCCTGATGTTGGGAAAGATTGAGGGCAGAAGGAGAAGGGGACGACAGAGGACGAGATGGTTGGACAGTGTTCTCGAAGCTACCAGCATGAGTTTGACCAAACTGCAGGAGGCAGTGGAAGACAGAAGTGCCTGGCGTGCTCTGGTCCATGGGGTCACAAAGAGTTGGACAGGACTAAACGACTAAACAACAACAACACGAGAGGGTAGGGATGCAGGAGGGATCCAGAGGTTTAAGCAAGTTGATAGTGTTGGTCGGCCTGGTTCTGTTTACCAAGGCTTGTGTGTAGGAAAAGCCTGTATGAGATGGGTGGGTGAAAGGCAGGGTTAAGGTGGGTGTGGGAGCGATGCAGGGTGGCATCAAAGTAAAGGCACATGTTAGTTGATATCTGTTGGACCTAAAAGGTCCTAGAGCAGGCATAGGCAAACTCGGCCCTCCAGATGTTTTGGGACTACAACTCCCATCATCCCTGACCACTGGTCTTGTTAGGTAGGGATGATGGGAGTTGTAGTCCCAAAACATCTGGAGGGCCGAGTTTGCCTATGCCTGTCCTAGAGGAAAGTAACCTAGAGAGCCTCTGCAGTGTCATGCTTGAAGTGTTGGACTAGTAAAGGGGAGGTGCAGGTTCACATCTCAAATCAGCTATGAGTATCTCAGCCCAACCTACCTCATAGGATTGTAGCAAGAGTACAATGGGAGAAAGGGAGAAGTATGTGAGCTCCTTGGGAGGAAAGACAGGGTCTAAATGTAATTAATTAGGATAAGCAGTAAGAACATAAGAAAAGCTCTACTCTGCCAAACAAAGGTGGACTTCCTATAGTGAGTTGGTAGCCATTGAGAAACTCTCCAGTCGTCATCATCATCACATCACAGTTGTTGCTTTAAGGGTTTTTTTTCTTACAGTCGAGCAGTATATGAAATTTTGTGAAATAAATAAATAAATATATTATGGTAGCTTATTCTGTCACTAAGCTCTGTGCTGTGTGTAGAAATGATTCCTTTTGTCTGTGCTGGCTCTCCTACCAATCAATTTCACTGAATGATCCTGAGCTTTCGTATTACGAGTGGGATAAAAACCACTCTGTATCGAGTTTTTTTTCAACACCATGAACAACATGATAAATCTCCATGTCTCTCATTTCTTCTCTTCCTTTCCCCAAATTCTTTCTTTCTGACAGTCCCAGATGTTTAAATTTTTTCTCGTAGTGAAGGTGCTCTCTTGATCATGGTGGTCACCCTTTTCTTCATCTTTTCCAACTTAAAATAGCCCTTTTTGAGATGCTGAGAACAGAAATATGTAATATTCCAAGTGTGACTGTACTTTATATTAGTATAGACCTGAAAATTTTAGATGGAATTTTTTATTTTCCCCAGAATATATATATATAGAGAGAGAGAGGATAATAATACTACAAAAACTGTGTTTTCAGTTTTGTAATAAAAAAATTCCTTCCTGTAGCACCTTAAAGACCAACTAAGTTAGTTCTTGGTATAAGCTTTCGTGTGCATGCACACTTCTTCAGATACACTGAAACAGAAGTTGCCAGATCCTTCTATATATTGAGAAGGTGGGGAGGGGTATTACTTAGAAGGGTGGTGGGAATCGGAGATTGGCAGATAGCTGAGATGAGCCTGTTGACGACTCTTAACGACTGTAATAGGTCTTACAGGAAAAGGCAAGGGGTGAGAAGGTGAGAAATGGCTTAGTCATGTATAATGAGATAAGAATCCGATGTCTCTGTTCAGACCAGGTCTCTCCATTGTTTTAAGTTTGGTAATGAGTTGTAATTCAGCAGCTTCTCTTTCCAGTCTATTTCTGAAATTCCTTTGTAGTAAAACAGCTACTTTGAGATCTTGTATAGAATGTCCTGGGAGACTGAAGTGTTCTCCTACTGGTTTCTCTGTTTTGTGATTCTTGATGTCAGATTTATGTCCGTTTATTCTTTGGCGTAAGGTTTGGCCTGTTTGTCCAATATAGAGAGCTGAAGGACACTGTTGGCATTTGATGGCATACACAATGTTAGACGATGAGCAATTAAATAGTCCCGAGATGGTATGTGTGATGTTGTTGGGGCCAGTAATGGTGTTGTCCGGGTGTATGTGGCAGCAAAGTTGGCATCTGGGTTTATTGCAGGCTCTGGTGCCAGTGTCCGTGTTAAGTCTGGTTGTAGTATTATTGTGGGTTAGGAGTTGTTTAAGATTGGGTGGCTGTCTGTAGGCAATGAAAGGTCTTCCTCCCAGAGCTTGAGAAAGAGAACTGTCATTGTCCAGGAGAGGTTGTAGATCTCTGATGATGCGTTGAACTGTTTTAACTTGGGAGCTGTATGTGATGACTAGTGGTGTTCTGTTATTTTCTTTTTTGGGTCTGTCTTGCAGCAAGTTCTCTCTGGGTATCAGTCTGGCTCTGTTGATCTGTTGTCTAACTTCATCTGCTGGGTATTTTAGTTCTGAGAAGGTTTGCTGTAGATCTCTTAGGTGAGAGTCTCTGTCTGTAGAATTGGAACAGATGCGGCTGTAACGTAGTGCCTGGCTATATACAATGGACTGTTTGGTATGTTTGGGATGGTAGCTAGAGGCATGTAGATATGTTTGTCGGTTGGTTTACGGTATAAGGTGGTGTCTATGCGTCCATCCTGTATTTTTATAGTAGTGTCCAAAAAATGTATTTCTTGCATAGATTGATTCATTGTAAGGTTGATTGTGGGGTGAAAATCATTGAATTTCTGGTGAAAGGTGTCCAGGGTCTGTTGACCATGTGTCCAGATGATAAAAATATCGTCAATGTATCGCAGGTACAAGAGAGGTTTGAGTGGGTAGGAGTTTAGGAAACGTTGTTCTAAATCTGCCATGAAGATGTTGGCATACTGTGGGGCCATGTGGGTGCCCATTGCTGTGCCACTGATCTGAAGGAACAGGTCATCACCGAATTTGAAGTTGTTGTGGGTAAGGACAAATTGGCAGAGTTTGGTGGCAAGGTCCGCTGTGGTTTTATCTGAAATGGTGTTCCTTATAGCTTGTAAACCATCGTTGTGTGGGATGTTGGTATACAGAGATTCCACGTCCATAGTAGCTAGTATAGTATTGTTGGGAAGATTATTTAAAGATTCAGTTTTGTAGAATTACTTCCAAAAATAACTTGAACAAATGACACTCTCTAAGACAAAATTTGTTCTCTTTTTCAGCTATAAAAGCTCCAAATACAGTTTAGTCCTGCATACGAAGAGGCTGCTATCTTCTTTATATTCCATTGATGACAATCTTTAAGGTTGTTACAAATCCAAGAACTTTTTCTCAGTCTCACCTGTGTTCTAGGCAAGGAGTACACAAGGACACAGCTCTACAGCTTTGGGATTTTATACATGACACAAGGACATTCATGCTTGGCTTATGGTGGGAAATGTAGTATTAGCCTATTTTTGTTAGTAAGCCATTACATTGTTGTTTTTCTGCAATATGGTTTCCTTTGATTCCCCCATTGTTCTTTGTAGTATACCACAGCCACATCAGATCTCTGCATGTTTATTCACGAGCAAGTCCCATTGTGTTTTAATGGGGGCTCACTCCCTAGTAATTTATTTTACAATTGTAGTATAAGAATCCAAACATCTCACTCACATGGACAGCTCAGCTTACTATTACATTTATTCAGTAAAACGTGTTCAGCTATTTCAGAATCCCATCATTGTACTAGTGACATCCATGCCATTTACCCAATCCACCAAGTGCTCCATAGAGACAAGCTCTATTTAGCATTAATAGATATTACCATTGTGCAGCAGCCAAGGATTAGTGCTTTTAGTCCATTAAAAATGTTCCAGTAAGAACCTTATGAAAAACAAATGTGATGTAATAAAGTTAGAACTATGTTACAGATCAATCTAGGAAAAATGATTCTCTGGCTTAGAAAATAAGTTCCTAATAGTAATGAGGAGTCTACATAAAAATTCTTTTTTCAACGTCTGGAGTACAAAACACATGGAAAGGCCAACGATTGCAACATAACTAACTTTGTTGTGGTTTAGCACAAAGTTCTGATTTTCATAGCACATAAAATAATGCTTGGTAAAGATCATTATTTTGCTTGTTCATGTAAAATCCATACCTCAACACACAGACCAGGCTGGTTAACATGTAACAATAAGCCAAGCAATGGTTTAGTATGGACATACAATGGTAAAGATGCTCTATGCTCCTCTCCCAATCATCCTCTGCTGCTGTACTCTGAACTGAGCCATGGTTTGTCTTAGCAGGCCATCCAAACTTGGGTTCATGGTTTGTCTCACACCAGGCAAACCACAATCTGTAACCTGAGCTTTTTTTTCAGGTGTTTACATGTAAGTAACAGTACAATTCATGCTTTGGGGTTATTCTTGTCATGCAAATTCATAAAGCCATTGAAGCGATGTACACAGCAAAAACAAAACACTGAAACACAAGTTCTAAGAACAATAAAATCAGTTCAGGAAGCTCCAAAATAATGAGACCATACATACAAACTCTAAAAGCGGCGGGGGGGGGGGGGGGATTCATCAAATATAAAATTAATGTGCTTCAGCCACCCAAGAATAAAAATATTATCATGTGTTTGTAAATATAGCACATTTTGTGTGACTGCCGTATCTTGGTCTTTAGTGTTGTCTATTTTAGTTTGCGCTGACATTCTCTGATAAAATTACATCTATTTACTTCTTGACATCTCTTTGAAGCGATACTGGCCTTAGTATGAAAGTGTTTTTCATATTTATCAGACACAGTACTTGGCGTTAGATCTAATTACAGGCATTCGCCCCCACCTCCCCTTTTGTGGAAATCTCCCTTAGAATATGAAAGAAAGGCGGGCAGTTTGGAATGCCTGGCTTGAAAACTTTGAATGCAATGCAAGTGTTTAATCTGCAAATTTACAGTCCAATTTTTTCACCAGTCTCTACTCTCAAACCTCTAACAAAGAAGCTGCTTCCATAAAACTATTTGTGGTCATATGTATTTGTATTGTGTCCACATTTGTAAATAGAAACAGAAATCTAAATGTATTTTATTAGAGAAAAATTTAATTAAAGGGCTGGCATTTGTTTTTGAAGTCACGTAATGAAGCTGAATCCCTATTAGCCTGAGAAATATGATTCTTCAGCTATGTATTGGCCGAAAGCCTATTTTTCTGTGCATTTATGCCTCCAAAGATAGAAACTTTGGAAGCCCAGTGAAAAAGTACTTCAAGGGACAGGCAAATGATGGAGAAGTAATACTTCTACAAAAAAGTAAGTTTGGAGGATTTAGTTTGAGGAAGATGAATGTGATAAAAGTTATTAACAAAATATTCAGGATTAAATATAATTTAATTTGGTAAAAAGATGTGCCATTTTGCTTGAAAGGATTGCTTCTTATGTTGCCGTATCTCTGAATATAATTACAGCATCTGCTGTTACATTTTCTAGAGGGATAGAAGCTTGTTAGAATAAATACAAGGAAACGTTAACTTCCAACTGGAATTGGGCTGGGCCATATCTGCAATTCACACCTATAATAAAGATTTATGAATGTGTTCAGTTTTTCCTGGAAATAGGATAGAATGTCCCCTTTGTGCATTGGTCATGGATCCTGCAGTCACTGTGCAAATCACTGTACCTTTTGTGGGGCGTGGCAGAAAAGTATTCAAAGATATATGTGCTTTAGTGCTTTTCTTTAAAAAGAAAAAGCACTTGATGGTGGGACAGAGGTTGTTGGAAAAGGTAGCTTTGTATCTGGTTTCTTCTGAAAAGGTTACATATTTGCTACACAAATTATTTGCTCCTGTTTGCCAAGGTGCAACAAACAACCATGTTTCAAAAATTGCCAGGCATGGACTGAAAGTACAGTGGTACCTCGGGTTACATACGCTTCAGGTTACATATGCTTCAGGTTACTGCCTCCACTAACCCAGAAATAGTGCTTCAGGTTAAGAACTTTGCTTCAGGATGAGAACAGAAATTGTGCTCTGGCAGCGCGGCAGCAGCAGGAGGCCCCATTAGCTAAAGTGGTGCTTCAGGTTAAGAACAGTTTCAGGTTAAGAACGGACCTCCGGAACGAATTAAGTACTTAACCCGAGGTACCACTGTATGTTCCTTTTTTATCACCAGTTGTGTCATAGGTGCAGCCAAACCTGACGTCTCGGCTGCCGGATGTTTCGGAAGTGAATGCTCATGTTTTCGAACACATATTGGAAGTTGAACTGCTTCCAAGGCGCGTTTCTCAATTTCCCCCATTGAACTTGCTGACGTCCCTTTGATCCTCAGTTTTCGAACGTTTCAGAAGTCGAACGGACTTCCGGAACAGATTACGTTTGAGAACCGAGGTTCCACTGTACTACAAAGTTAGGTGCCTTGATCTTGAAGCAGAGTAAAATGTCCATTCTGAATTCTGGAGGCATTCTTTTGGGGTTCTTCATGTAGCTCCCTTTACAAAATTGTGAAGAATATATTTGTTGTGCCCCACTCCAAAAAGCTGGGTGTGTGCCTGTCCTATTTTTGCTCTGGGAGTAAGGGAAGAACACTCCTAGCTCTCTAAAAATGATACTTTTTGTGGAGGTACTTTATGCTTCTCTTGCACAAAGAACCAAGGCTGGGCTGTTCCATCACCTATGCCAACCTTTCCCAGCTTGGTGTGCCCTCTTAGATGTTGGTTTTTGTTGTTGTTTTTTTTTATTTGATATCCCGCCTTTCACTCCCCTTCAGGAGTCTCAAAGCAGCTCACATTCTCCTTTCCCTTCCTCCCCCACAACAAACACCCTGTGAGGTGAGTGAGGCTGAGAGACTTCAGAGAAGTGTGACTGGCCCAAGGTCACCCAGCAGCTGCCTGTGGAGGAGCAGAGACGCGAACCTGGTTCCCCAGATTACGAGACTACCGCTCTTAACCACTACACCACACTGGCTCTCCAGTGTACTGGAGAGCTCTCCACACTGGTGTACTCCAGTTCCCATTAACACTAGTCAGCATGACCAATAGTTGGGGATGGCTGCAGCTGGAATTTGCTTTTTTAAATTTCATTCGTTTAAAGCATGTAGAATTGGGGAGGGGGGAGAGTTTCTTGTTCTTTCTCCTTCTCTGCAGCCACCTGTACTCCCAAGGCCTTTCCAGAGAGTTGGGGGGAAGTTCCTGAACTATGTGGAATGGGGTGGAGGAGGGTACTGTGGGTTGGGGGGAGTGATTTCTGAAAATCAGGCACATTTATGCTTCCTCCCACTGCTTAGATGTCTAAAACACACTCCTCATATGTCTACACACCCAGTATTCCTTTTTGTTTGATAATTGTCCTGATAATTGTGAGTATTCTTTGGAGAATTATTGTACTTCTTAAAAAAGAGCATTCTTCAGAAATAATAATAGAAATGGTTTGAATTTTGTTTGTTTTTTAGGTGAGCTTCAAGGTTCTGTCTAATCTGTACTTTAACCTATAGGTATAGTGTCAGAATCAAAATGAATTGCTTAAAAAACAACTATTACAGACTCACAGTAGACAGTTATAACAGACAATATTTTAATACAGTTACGGTCAGAATGTATAATTTCAGCTGCCATGGTTCCTGACAACTGACATGGACTGTTGTGGGTAGGAGTTCAGCAACATCTGGTGTGCCAAAGTTTCTCCATCCCTGTTTTAGGTAAATAAATTATTTACCATTATGGGAAATAAAATTTGTGGAAAATATAAGTATGTTTAGAACCCATGTATATACCAGAAATATTCTTTTAGTGAGTAGTCCATTTTGGGCAGGTAACTTAAAAGTTTAATGTCTGAATATATGTTGTTTTGATGATTATATAAATAAATTACTAAAACTGTGTTTTTAATTTTTATACATAAAAATATACAAAGCCCCCTATATTGGTGACACAGTTCCATGGATAATGAAATATATTTCCTTAAAAAATCAATATTCTTTCATTTTACAATTTGCTGGAAACTAAATTATAAACAGGGCCATAAAAAGATTTCTGTTTACCACTCTTTGGTGGGGAAAGTGTTGTTCTCATATTTAAATATAGAACATTCATGTGTTCATGTAGTAATCCATTCTTAGATCATAAAGTGAGCTTCATCTTTCCCAAACTACTTTTGTTTTTCTTGTGTTTGGGAGTGAAACAAATGAATTGCTGTTGTGAATCCCATTCTGTGCATCACTCCTACACAATACTACTTTCCCCCAACATCATACAAACATGTTTTCTATGTTGCAAGATCCAGAGTGAGTATTTTTAGGAAGCTGTTAGAAATATAATCCTGCTGTCAAGAGCTAATCCCTCATTGAGAGTTCAAGTGGCAGATTACTTCAAGCGTGGTGTTTCATTGTCCGTAAACTGTCATCTGATAACTCACTAGGTAGTTTGGGGAACCTCCTTGTAGGGTCAGAGAGACCATTCTCCCCACTACAGATTCATTCTGTTTTTTGTTCCCTTTGTTTTGGATTTTCTTTATTAGGACTTCCTGAAATGCAGTTTGAAGCCAGGCACACCACAGAATTCTTCGGTTCCTTTGTCATGTCCAACATGTTACGACAAAGAAATGAGCGTGATTACTTAGCACAACTTGTTCCTTTCTCAAGACTTAGTTTAATAAAACCGTTTTATTTCTTGTCTTGGTTCTCGATAGGCAACCTCTGAAAATCCCTTTGAGAAGAGGCGGAAGCCTCCTTTGGCCGAGATGTCACGGCACCACAGCCGGTTTGAAAGAGATTATCGCACAGGATGGGATCGCCGGGAGTGGAGCACCAATGGGAACCACGTGAACAGCAGTAACTGCAACAGCACAGTGAACAGCAATAGCAACAATAGACCAGGGCTTCTGCCTGTGCCAATTGTACCCTCGCGGCTGCATGCCCCAGCCACAGTTGCTTGTACCACAGTGAACAGTGATGTGATAACCACGCTTGTGGCCAACTCTTCTGCAGCTGCAACAACCAAAGTAAGAAGGGGATCTTTGTACTCTATATTGTATTAGCTAAGGAAAACCTCTTTAGAAGATACCGCCTTTTCCTTTCAGATCATGTTACCTTCCGATAAGGTCTTTGACAGTGTGCACTGGGATTTTGTTTTTTTTTTCTTCTTGTCAGTGCCATTGGTGCCTTCAAGCTTCCTTATATACAGTGGTGCCCCGCAAGACGAATGCCTCGCAAGACGAAAAACTCGCTAGACGAAAGAGTTTTCCGTTTTTTGAGTCGTTCCGCAAGATGAATTTCCCTATGGGCTTGCTTCACAAGACAAAACATCTTGCGAGTTTGTTTCCTTTTTCTTAAAGCCGCTAAGCCGTTAATAGCCGCTAAGCCGCTAATAGCCGCTAAGCCGCTAATAGCCGCTAAGCCGCTAATAGCCGTGCTTCGCAAGACGAAAAAACCGCAAGACAAAGAGACTCACGGAACGGATTAATTTGGTCTTGCGAGGCACCACTGCAGTTTCTCGGAGTAGTAAGCCCTACCATGCATTTGTAAACTTATATTGTCTAAACATTGCAAATAGTTAAAAAGGGAAACTGTCTTGAGCTGTCTTGAACTGTCTTGAGCATAAGCATAAAATGTACATCACTATCCCCCCCCTTCCTGTATATACAGCTGTCTTATCTTGTTCTCTTCTTTAGTTGCCTGCTCATGCCCTTTATGTTGCAGGATAACTTAAGCAACGAGAATGATTATCTTCTTGGCCTGAATAGGATACAGTAAAGTGTAAATACTAGCTGTTTTACTACTTTATGATTCCTACTTAAAGCCTATTGTAAAAGTCCAGGTACCACTTTGTGAGCACAAGTCATCGACATTTCTCCCCAACAGATACACAAATCCTTATCTTAATATCAATAACCTTTTACAACTTCCTGTTGCTATCAGAGATGCTGTTATCTCCCAGCCTCTCAAGCTGGGGGTCAACATTTTATTCTGCACCAAGTTTATTGCCATTTTTCTTGACTTTGTCCTCTTTGACAGCTCATTTTCTCCCTAAAACCCCCAGCCACGTTCTAATTGTGGCTCGTGTAAACAGTTTCCACCATTTCCACGTTCAACTATAGGAGGAAAAGGCCATCCTGGCACTCAGTTTGAAATGTCTGTGCCATTAAGCAACAGCTTTCTGCGAGTGTTGTCATATTTTACCAATATATACACTTGAGGCAATTGAAATGCGGCTTGCAAAGAAAGGGCAAAGTTCCGTGAGGAATATGCAACCTGTCTGTTATGGGGATTCCATTTTTGGTTCGTTACTTTTAGGCAATTGGGACTATTTCCCCCATAGTTCATAAATGTGCTTTCCGGGGTGCTCATTGTCACATGTTTCCTGCTTTTGCGGTTGTTGATTGCCATGCAAAAGTAGTCCCAATCTTTTGAACTATCTCTGCAAACTTTAGTATTTTTGGTTGTCTTCAGTACTCCATGTGAGTTCTGTGCCTGTGCAGATATCTGGATAAACTCCGTAGAGGGGTTTGTCCTCTCTGCATATACTCTAGGAGAGTGTACAAACAGCTTGTCTCTTTTGTCTGCTGTGAACCTTCACTGAGGACCGTCTCTGAGCTTTTCTCTTTCTTTCTCTAATGATCGTTCCAGAGCTTTTCTTTATAGATTTGTGTAACATGGTGTCACCACTTTTGTTGTGCTGTGGGAATAGCTTGGTGTGGGGATACCCTCCTTGAACTCCTGTGATGCATGTGTAATATTTTAAGTGTATTGGCTGGAGAAGAATGAATGGATGCCTATGATGGATATGGTCAGTGTCATGTTTTAGCAGGGAAAGAACAACATATAGTATTCCCCTCCATGCCAAAGATTTATAAATCAAGCTAGAAGGAATAGTTTCATCTCCATGTTTTTTGTGGGGTAGAGTGAGGAGTACATTGCAGAGACTAGCAGGCGCCACCTTCTAAGTATATTTTATTTAGCAAAGTTTAGATACCACTTACTTGACAGATTTCTAAGTGGTTTAAAAAGAACAATCAAAGTAAATATGAAAAATAAGTTAACATTATGTATTCAACAATTTTAAGAAACAATAAGACAATAAAATATAAATGAGAAAGCTGATTTCTTAATTTTCCTATTTGTTCTGCTAATAAGTTTTCCTGGCTTCCTTGGTTAAAAAGTTTTTAAGCCAAGAGTTGTTGATTTTAATTAGTACACAGTGGCTTATTTGTTCCTTTCTAGCTTATAAAAATGGATAAGAAAGTTATTTAAAAAAACATATTGGAGAATAAAAGGAAAACCAGCAGGTTTTTAGAAGGTTTTTAGCAGTAGAATGGGAATCCATATGTGCCCCTGTTTTTTTTTACTTTGTGATCAACAGAATGTTTTTCTAACATTTTTTAAAATAAATCTAAGTGCCAAATGAAACAGATCCAGAAAGGGAGACAATAAAGTTATTTAAAGAAAGCCAGAGTCAAGCTTAAAAGTTTTTATTGCGTTTCCATACCACATTGGTTCTACCACCCACGGTAAAGAAATAAGCTAATACTGTAGAGAAAACATTTTGGCTGAGGTTTATAATACAGACATCTTTTCTTAAAAATGACCAAAGCATTTTGACATTATTTCCATTTGTTAACAGCCAAACTGAAGTTCTCTTTCACTAAGCTGGGACATTATGTAGTTGCTGTTTGGATGTGTTTAGTCTGGAGAAGATTAGAAGTCAAGTTGCAAAGCCAACACAGTGGTTTCATTTGTCTTGACCTCTGCTCCTGGATATTGTACATAGAGTCCATCTGCTGGCTGTTGTTGATCTGTTTTTGCACCAGATGTTTGAGTCCTTTTTGAGGCTGAACTGTGATAATAAACACTGCCCTTGTTTTCAAAAAGAAGCTAGTGATATAAACTATGATTCTTCAGACAAAAAAAAGCCCTTTCCATAATAAGCAATATATGGTAATCTTGGAAGAGCTTTTCACATACAAAAAATTGTCACCACACTATTGTCATTAGCATGCTCACTTGGGAATTAAATTGAAAATATTATGAGAGAAGCCGATTATCACTTGTTCGTGTTTCAACATAAAGCTTGTGTGGCTTCCTGCTGTGTTTACTGACCAAATCTCAGATTGAAAATTGCTTATGTTAAAGGAGGAGGAACTCTGTAAAATATCGGGGCATCTAAGTAGCTCGCCACAGGCCAACTGACAGGTGGGTTGAGACCACCCACTTGTAAGTGACTTGATGTCATGCTTCAAAATGTACATGCATGCATTGGAAGTCTGGATTCCGCATAGGGAGATTGGGGATAGCTGGTTTTTCTTTTTATTTTTTTGGTAGCCATTCTTCGTTTCCAGGTTTTTCATCTTTTTACAGATTACAGATTTTTCTCAGCTCTTAGACTGCTTAGTCATCCTAACAATTGATAGGATGAATCTGTCTCTCAGAATGAGATTTATTGTTGTTGTTTCTCGTTATAGGGGCATTGCCTAGTTCTGCGTTGAATGTCACCTTACCTATGAAAAACAAATTCACTAAGTATTTTATGAGAACGTAAAAATAGCCTTCTGGGTTGGGCAGTGGCCCATCTAGTCCAACATCCTGTTCTCACTGTGGCCAACCAGATACCTGTGAGAAACCAAGAAGCAGAAAATGAGCACAAGAGCACTCTGCTCTCCTGTGGTTTCCAGCAGCTGGTATTTGGAATATCTTTTCTACAGTGGGCTGCTAATGTGTCCTGGAAGCTTGGTATTGGAAGGCAATGTGATTATGGTTTTCATCTCTTCCTGGGGCTGCTTCTTTTCACATGTTTACAGCAATACAGATTGTTCAAACAACATATTTAATTGCTCTATCAAGCAATTGACCTTTCGAATTGAAAACCAGTTACTATTGGTTGACATGTCTTTAAATCCCTAATAGCCAGTGTGTTGCCCTCCAGGTGTTGTTAGATTACAACTCCTATCATCCTTGACTATTGACTTTGCTGTCTAATGCTGATGGGAATTGGAGTCAAAAACATCTGGAGGGCACCACATTGACTATCTCTGTCTTAAGCAGCCTATTAATTATTTGTGCCTTATGTTACAGGGGTTTGGATTGGATTTCAGCTGTGTATTTTATAAAAGATAATGCTTTATTTTTTGTCTGTACTTGAAAAGGCTGGTTTTTTTAAGCCAAATGAAAACATCTAGAGGTTTGTGCTTGTGCTTGATAAATTAAACTTCCTCTGCACCTCAGGGTTTCTTTGTTTGTTTGTTTGTTTCGATTATTAACTCAAAGAACTGATGTTCCAGTTAATTTATATATGCTTGTTTTGTTGACTTGCAATGTGTTTATCATCGTTTGAAAGAACCAAGAGGCCTGTCCATACTCCAGTCCTAGCCCTATTTGAAGATGAAAGCCCTTGGTTTCAAGCACCAATTTACATCAGGAAGCACTTAGAAGATCACAAGTGTGACATGTTTAGGTATACAAAGACACTGTTTCCAGGCTTTGGCACTTGGATCAAAAATGCTTTGACTTCAGAAAGAGGAGAGAGCTGTAGTATCCGGCAAGTCAGTCAAAGTATGTGTTAGCCAAGAGCTATTTACTTTGAATCTTTTACATCTTTTTCACTTTTTCTCCCTGCATGTATCTTCAGGTTTTCTTTTTAAGTATTCTTTAATCTATCTGTTGATTCAAATGAAATTGTCTGCATATAAAAGACACGGCTGTCATCTACATTTGTCTGCTTTCAGAGAAACCAGGCGTCTTTCCCCGTCACCCTTCTTCCGCAAGGGAAAAGTGAATTCCATTTTTAAAAGACTCGTCCCTAAGTTCCGTTTTGCAAAGCGAGACGTTAACAAATTCTAACATCGCTTTATAACTGAACTTCCAGAATATCAGTTTAATATATATTTTAACAGCACTCTTTATCAAACCAAGTTTCCTGGATTTAACTTCCCCACAGGGAATCGCAGCTGGGTTGCCCTGTCTAGCTAACCCCACTCAAATAGTTCAAAACCCCAATTGCCCGCACTGACAGTTGGTCCTTCTCCCATTGGGAGTCAAATCCCTATCTGCCACAGGTCCCTGTCTAACCCACAGATAATCCCTATCTGAGCCCACTGAGACAGACAGAGAGCTCATCTGCCTACCCA
Organism: Podarcis pityusensis; assembly: GCF_964106645.2. Taxonomy (NCBI): domain Eukaryota; kingdom Metazoa; phylum Chordata; class Lepidosauria; order Squamata; family Lacertidae; genus Podarcis; species Podarcis pityusensis. The sequence goes on from NC_138026.1 coordinate 20,595,522, forward strand.
GTCAGAAAGCCCCTATCTGCCCCTTATACTGTCATCATATACAGTGGTGCCCCGCAAGACGAATGCCTCGCAAGACGAAAAACTCGCTAGACGAAGAGACTCGCGGAACGGATTAATTTCGTCTTGCGAGGCACCACTGTAACTTAAATTCCATCCTCTCACTCTCTTAATTGGCTGTTGTTCTCACCAGCTCTCATTGGTTGCTGGGTCATCAGGAGGCAAACTCAGGGCTTGTTTGTCACAGTGACCTTTAGCATTCATTGTGACTGTATCTTATATTGAGAGTTAATATAGTACAGTTCAAAAAAAAACCTGTTGACTGAAATAATGTGAGGTATAGAATTGTAGAGCTGGATGGGACCCTAAGGGCCATGTAGTCCAACCCCCTGTAAAGTGAGATCCTCTTTTCTTTTGCTTTTGGGTTCTGATAGGTAAATGAAGTTGAAGTCCTATAAACATTTACCTGGAAGCAAATCCCATGAACTCAATAGGATTATGTATAGGATTATACATAGGATTCCAGAAAGGGTTATTTGCATGTTCAGACCCAGAAACCTCCCCCCTAAATAAATACACACTTGACTCAGATTTTTGGTTTGGTTTTTGGCAGAATTTAGGCCACAACTTTATTGATTACAGCAAGTGAGTGGTTGCATAGGCTCTGGTTCGACTAGCTCCCTGCCATGCAGGTAGCGCTGACCCAGGGCACCAGCATAGGTCAGCCAAGGGTGAACACCTGGATAAGCGGAAAGCCAGGCACAGGCTATCTCCGCCACCTAAATGCCCCCCTAGACTCAGGCGCGGGCACAACCCCCTCACAGGAGTTGACCAAACCATCGAGTCCCTGGATTCCTTTAACGTAATACCCTTCACATAGGGATGGCAAGAGCGTTGTCCCATCCCTATCACCTGAACCAGAGCCTATCTGCAACCTTACAAGTTGTGACAATTTGCTACGTGGCAGGCGAAACCCAAATGGCAACAGCCGATCAGCCAAGTGGGGGAAATTCCTGCTGTGCCCCTGTCCCAACGACAGACGACCCATGACGGCATAGCAAGGTCAAGCGCAACAAGCCCTAAAAGTAGGGAGAGGTGGGCGGGTGTTCCGAATGTATGCGCCGAAAGAGGAAGCTCTGGGTCACGCGCATGGGCATAAATACAGTAGGTCCCTCAAACTATTTGGACTGCGTCCCATTGGCCAAGTTGCACCCAGCTCCGAGGGACCTACCAATTGGGTGTTGTGGCTGACCAGATGTACCCACCCACAACACAGGGTATCGGTTGTCCAGGTCTCACTGCAATATGTGCCCTCTTTAAGGGGAGGACCCGATTTACTTTCAGATGGCAGGAATTGAACCTAGGCCCTTTCATAAATAAAGCGTGTAACATCCCACTTATGACTGTACACCAGACTTATTGCAGTCCCAAATCAGGCTCTGTATGGACAATAGTATAATACGTAGTAGGAGAGATTGATTTAAATCAGTGAGTGAGATTCAGTTTCCCTTTGTGGAATTAATATATCTCCTGAACAAGCATGGATACAACCTGGCTGCTATGATTTAATGGTTCGTCTGCAGCTAGGGAGAACCTTTATATAGTCTGGCAAGAAAATCCAAGAGGTCATGTAACCTACATCAGCCTTCGCTAAACTGGTGACCATCAGATGATGATGCTGCCTATGGCTGATGGGAGTTGAAGTCTAAAACAAAAGGAAGGAACCAGGTTGCGGAAGGCTAGTCGACATGCACTTTGCTTGTCTGTGCACATGGTGGAATTCCTGCCCACTCCCCCCATTTAAACTCTTTTCTTCCTTGATTCAGGGCAATGCCGATTGCCCATTCCTGGACCAGAGTTTAACTGAAGGATGCCTTTAAATAACAAAGTTTTAAAGTAAAGGCTAAATTAACGATTTTAAACTATTATAATCTGGCAATCACTCTTATGTAGGCCACTTGCTGTGAATCATTTACTGCTATAACACCCTTCAAAAATAGGGCGAGTTTTTAAAAAAAAAGCAGAGAGAGAGAGAGAGAGAGAGAGAGAGAGAGAGAGAGAGAGAGCAATCCATAGTAAATGGAATTGGGACTGAAATATGAATCATGAATCACTACTTTTTACTTCCCCAACCCACTCCCACTCCCTTCCTATATACCTATCTTTTTACCCATTTGTCTGTCAGTGCTAATCTTGATGCTATCTTGAGAGAGTACGTAGGCATGAAGTGAACCACTGAAGTTTTGCATTACAGCATGTTGGCACACACTGAAATTGAACTGAACATGTAAGTCGGGGAGGTAGAGAAGGTAGCTTAGGATCTATTGGTAGACAATCCTCTAGGAGTTTGCAGTAGATCACAGAGAGTTTCACAACAGCAAGTTTTTAAAAACAAAAAACACAACACACTATCACAGCAATTCTTGTGCAAACTACCAGCTTTGGTGTTCCTTGTCTGTAAAACAATGTTGTTTCATTTTAACAGATCCTTTTGCAAATTTTAGTATTCCCCTTTAAACTCTGCCCTCTAGCAACTCAGTTGTGGATTTGTTTATCCACATCAAGAGTCTAATAAATAATCGTCGCGAGTGGATCTTGTGGTTTTAGGGTGTTGGGTTTTTTTTATTTAAAATAATCCCACAGTGTAAGGGGTATTCTTATTTCAGTTTATGCTGCTTTATACTGTTGACTGGAGAACAGATTGGTTGAGCATCGTGACTACTGTTGCAACAGAAAGAAGTCATGAGGGCAATTTTCTCCTTAAATGTAACCTAATAAGCCAGGGCATAAACCGCTTGGGAATAGCCTTCCTGTTGCAGCATCTCATCAGTGACCTTCATGGAACTTCACATCATACATAGTTTCATGTTTTGCAACTTAAGAGTTAAAACAGTGTGTGGGTCACTATAGATTTTGGATCCAGGAAATGGAATCGTGGCACTGGAAATGAAGGAGCAAGTTGGCTATCAAATGAATGGTGACACATCCCTAACATGAAAGAGCGTGTTATCTGCTAAGTGTTGAAGCGGAACTGTCTCTCACTACCCACACAATTGATTTTTCACTTAGCGGATTGTCTATTCACTGTCTCTTCTGCTATAGCTTTGAATGGGGGGGGGGGGAGCAAGTCCTTTTCCTGCCATTGCTAGGCCCCGTAAATATATATAGATATATATATTTCTTCAAAAGTACAATTTTCCCTACTCTACCATTTATATGCACTTCTGGTGGAAACTAATCTAACTTGCATTTTTTGGACAGGGTTTGCTGTTGTTGTTGGACAGGGTTTGCTGTTGTTGTTGTTGTTGTTGTTGTTGTTGTTGTTGTTTTGCACTCAAGAGCCTCAAATCACCCAGTAAATATGCATTTGCTAAACCGCCATAATTTCTGTGAGTAGGTAGATTCAAAGTGCATTGCTGGAGCCCTTTGTAGTGTTAAAAGAAAGCATGTACATGCACAAATGCTGATTTATCCTTAAGAGTTCTGTGCTCGTCTGTTCCACTTTATGAACAGGATAAACTATAGCTACCAACAAACACTTGCATGTTGTTGCACATGCAGACAACTCTGAAACTATTTTCTTCTCTAAGGACAGCTTTACAAGTTACTCATTTAATATAGGTGCTAATGATAGCAGAGATGTTGAGTGAATAATGGTTCCGTCTGGGTTGCTACATTAAGAAACCCTCATGTACATTTGCCTCCTAATTACATACCCCAAAAATATATTCACAGCTAAGCAATTTTTGTCGGTCTTCATTGGGATCAACTCTCTTGCCCTTGGTGTAGTTTGGTTGACAATCTGGGCAGGAGATTAGAAGTACTTCGCCACACATAGTATAGATTGCCTGCTTGCATACCAATGAAGCTGGTAGCCTGCACTTTTGGTAGAACGGTGGTAGCTCCACAGACATCGATGTGGCTTATTTAGAGTCAGGGCTTGGGCTCTGCTATAAACTGGGTGGCTAGTGTGTGTTTGTTTGTATGCACAGAGCACATACATGTGCCACTCCACTAAAGTACAGTGGTGCCTTGCAAGACGAAATTAATTCGTTCCGCGAGTTTTTTCGTCTAGCGAATTTTTCGTCTTGCGAAGCACGAAATCCCATAGGAATGCATTGAAATTCAATTAATGCGTTCCTATGGTCAAAAAAAGTCCAAACAAAGCCAAATTTGGTACAACAAGAGTTTATTAAGTGCTCTTTAAAGTCACACATACTGTAAAGAGCATTTCAAAAATTGAAGGAACAATAAATTAAGTTTCTAAACATGACAGAAAAACATTTAAAAATCAACAAAGTGTACAGTACATTTTCTAAGACTCTGGGGGACCACTCGAAAAAGGTTCCTCTTCCACTCTTTGCTTCTTGCTGAAGAACCTGTCCATGGTCTGCTGCTTCATTCGCCTTTTCAGCACCTCCCTGAAAGGCGACATGACCGTCGTATCAAAAGTGTTCGCAAGGTCATGTGCCACGTGCTTGTTAGGGTGGTGCCGCTGTGCAAAAGCCTGCACATCCTTCCACTTCATGCAAATGTCCCTCAGTTCTTTGGAGGACAGCCATTCCTCAGTTGCTTCCTCCTCTTCCAGTGAGGCCTGCTCTTGCGCAGCCTCTGCCTGCAGTTCGACCAGCTCCTGGGTGGTCAGCTCGTGGTCGTGCTCCTCCACCAGCTCACAGACGTCGTCCTCTGTGACCTCCAGGCCCATGGTCCTCCCCAAGGCAACAATATCCTGCACCACTGTTGACTCTGGTGCATCAGAGTCACTTGGTGCCATACAGTCCGGTCACAGGCTGCGCCAAGCGCAATTCAAATTTCTCTGACTGATCCCGTTCCAGGCCGTGGTGATCATCTTCAAGCAGGTGACGATGTCGAAGTGGTCCTTCCAGAATTCCCGCAGGGTGATGATGGTGCAATCAGTCACCTCGAAGCATCGCCTGAAGAGCTCCTTGGTGTAGAGTTTTTTGAAATTGGCGATGACCTGCTGATCCATCGGCTGGAGCAGTGGCGTGGTGTTAGGCGGCAGGAACATGATGTTGATGAAGCTGAACTCCTCCAACAAGTCCTCCTCAAGGCCTTTAGGATGAGCAGGAGCATTGTCCATCAGAAGCAAAGCCTTCAGCGGCAGGTCGTTGTCCAGCAGGTACTGTTTGACAGCAGGGCCAAAAGCAAGATTGACCCAGTCCACAAACAGCACACGTGTGACCCAAGCCTTACTGTTGGATCGCCACATGACACTCAGCTGCTCCTTGTCGACCTTGTGTTTCTTGAAGGCCCGTGGGTTCTCCGAGTAGTACACCAGCAGGGGCTTGATCTTCAGGTCGCCGCTTGCATTGGCACAGAAGAGCAGGGTCAGACGGTCCTTCATGGGCTTGTGGCCAGGCAACTTGGCCTCCTCCTGTGTGATGAAAGTCCTTTTGGGCATCCTCTTCCAAAACAGCCCGGTCTCCCACCACACAGAAATTCAAACCCAGAATTTTTTTAAAAACAACAACAGCAGAGTGGCCCAATGGTCACAGAAAATCATAAAAATGCAGAAAAAAACCACACAAGCTCCCAGATTCCTGCAAACCCCTCCCCAACTGTTGCAAACCCCTCCCCAACTGTTCCCCCAGCCACCCACCACACAGAAATTCAAACCCAGAAATTTTTTTAAAAAAACAACATGGCCCAATGGTCACAGAAAATCATAAAAATGTAGGAAAAAACCCACACAAGCTCCAAGATTCTTGCAAACCCCTCCCCAACTGTTCCCCCAGCCACCCACCACACAGAAATTCAAACCCAGAAATTTTTTTTTTTAAAAAAAACATGGCCCAATGGTCACAGAAAATCATAAAAATTCAAAAAAACCCCACACAAGCTCCCAGATTCTTGCAAACCTCTCCCCAACACCAAGTCCCTGAATTCCAAACACCCCAACCCAAAATCCAAAAAAACCCCAAAAAAGTTTTAAAAGTTTAACTTACCAAACGGCTGCAAAAGAAGTTTTGGAAAAGCTTCAAAAATCAGCAAAGTCCTCAAAAACCTCAAAAAAGGCTACCACACCGCGTGCAATGTGTTGCTCCTCGAAGTCAAGTCGCAACTGCACCTCTTCAAGCAATGCACCCTGGGTATTAACGGTTTTACGAAAAAGGAAACAAACTTGCAAGACGTTTTCGTCTTGCGAAGCAAGCCCATAGGGAAATTCGTCTTGCGAAGCAGCTCAAAAAACGGAAAACCCTTTCGTCTAGCGAGTTTTTCGTCTTACGAGGCATTCGTCTTGCGGGGCACCACTGTCCGTTCTCCTTTTTCTGTGATGAATGGGTCCTGTTCATCCATTGTGAAAGTGTGCTTGCATGCACTATCCCTGGCTGATAGGATTTTCCTTCACCATCCATCCTCTAACTAGAAGCTTTATCAAATCTATGTAATGTATTTTTTTGTAACTGTTTTAATTTGAGGTTGTCATGACCTGTGACAACCAGCCAAAAGAACTAAACACTGGCTCTGCTTCTACTGTAGTAGCCAGTTGCTAACTCCATTCTCACCACCATATGTTATGGAGCGCACACTTTTCCTTGAGTGAATATCAATTGTCATTCAAGAGGATGCTGTTGTGCTCAGGTCCTTCTTGCAGACTTCCCATAGGCGTCTGGTTACCCACTGTGTTGTCCGGATCCTGCAGGGCTTTTCCTACGTTCTTACCCAAGCATTCTCTATTGTTTCTTGTTGTGCCCGACGCAGAAAGCTTTGGCAGTTGCTACATAAGAATCTGCATGATTTCTCCTAATTTACCACCACCATCACCTTCCATAATTAAGCCTCCTGAGTCCCATTAGCATCAGGAGGTTGTTAAAACAGGAGGGCTCCTGCTGCTGCTAGCATTTTTACAGCTGACTTCTTGCTGAGAGAAGTTTACTTAATCCTAGAAGAAGAAGCTGGAAGGAAGAGGATTTGGGAATACTGGGGCTGGCAGCATAGCAGGCCCCAAAGGGAACACTAAACTTTCAATTCTTAAACTTTTCAAGTCCTGCTGGCACGAAGCTGGTGATGAAATTACTATGTCAGTAGCTCACTGAAGAAGCTGCTAGAGCAGGGTTTCCCAAACTTGGGTCTCCAGATGTTTTTAGACTACAACTCCCACCATCCCTAGCTAGCAGGACCAGTGGTCAGGGATGATAGGAATTGTAGTCCAAAACCAGCTGGAGACCTGAGTTTGGGAAACCCTTGGTAGATCCAGGCAGAAGGATTTCCTTAAGTCAAAGTCAATGGGTTCATTCACCAGCTGTCAACCACAAAGTATAACTGCAACAGGTGCTTCATGGTCTGTCTGTAGAGGCTGGCTGTCCTTCATTGTTGAGGCCAGCCAGGTTCTTGCAGTTGTCTCTGCCAGGACCTCTCCTATGCTATTTACAGAGTACTCAGGAGAGGAGAGAATTCAGTTCCTTGCTTTGTGCTAAACTTAGAGAGAAATATCTCAGTTGGGTGAAAAGTGACATACTGGCCCTGTCCTTTCTCTGTATCACCATGAATACCCAGCCCTGTTGATAAAGGTGCAACACTGGCCTGGATCCTTACAAGAGATGTTTGCTGCAGGGCTGCTGCTAAATGTACTGCAAATGTACTCCCAAACTGCGGCCTCCATGGATTAGCAGATCCCTGTGCTGAAGGCTCCTTTGGTCAAGAGTAGGCTTTGGTGCTCAAGGGGTACTTGCTGCCTCTTTTTATACGGGAGACTCAAGTGTAATAGTACCTGAACCAACTGGAAAAGTATGGGCTGCTCAGCCACCTCTTGTCCCAAAAATGTTTCTGCATGTGAGGTTATGTAGTGGAGCCAATGGCAACCCTAAAATACAAAACTACCAGCAAAATCTAGCATGCCACTTCGGTTTTCCCAGAGCAGTCCTGGTTTTCCTGGTCCTGCCTGGTCTTTCGGCCTTTTTCTGGCTCCAGAATATCAGCTTGAATTGTCACCAGGAGACGCTGCTCTTTTTGGTGTCTGTGGGGCATTGAGTCACAAATGTAAAATGAAATACAGCATATTGAGCTGGTGATGGTGATTTAGCATAATACTTGGAGAACATCCTGTGTTGTTGTTCTTACCTTGAGATTATTGTGCTGTAAGTCAGCATGTTTGCTCTATGCCAAAAAGCGTCATCAAGGAGCCCTGTAGTAGCTTCTGTTTTTACAACACAAACATTTGGTTCACTGAGTTTATGTGTAGTATTTGACTTCCTAAAATGGTTAACATGTGATTTTTCACTTGTAGCTGTTTTTCAAATGCGCTCCCTTCTTCTTTGTCTCCATTGTCTTTGTCGCCTTGCCTTAAGTTGCATCATTTTTACTTAAAAGTTTCTGCTTAGCAAGCATTCAGCAAGCATGTTGAGTAGCTCTGATAATTAGGTAATTTGAATTCAAGCATGGATGTTGGATAATGCATCCTGGGATGGTGGCTGGCTTGCTGGAAGGTGATGCATTCAGCCTTTAGTTGAGAGTGTAATGGGCTTTATATCATTGTTGCTTGCCTGCCTCCCAACTGCTTTGAGTGCAAAAGCATGTGTGTGCTCTGTTTGCCCTCTCTCTCCTCAAGAGAAGCAGCAGATGTTGACAGTGAATATAGTGGAGTTGGAATGGGTAAAATAATGAACTGAAGTGGAAGCTTAATGGAATTATTAATGGGATTTGTGTTCATATAATGAGCAAGAACTAGTTCTATTAATATGAGTTTTACTTGTGTAAACCTGTGCCAAAGATTTATAAAATTCTCATCCTTCTTCAGAAAGACATTTGTACGGTACCACGTGTAAGCAGAGTTGTAATTCTTTGAAGATTCCTCTTTCTACCACTCTGAAGTTCCCTTCCAGTGTATAAATCAGAACGAAACCATTTTAAAAGAGCTGCAAAGAAAAATGTGGACGGTATTTAAATGCAAAAAAGTACCTTCAAGCATCCTCTGAAAGGAACAAAAAGAAAATGCCATTTTTGATTAAGCAGTAAAGAACTGCATAGCCAGGGATGACCCTTGCTGTGTAGGAGGGTGAAGCAAACTGTTTCAAGGGGTGCTATGAGGATGCAATACATGGAGGCAGGAATTGGTATGCCAATGGTTCAGGAAGGCTTTTTAAAGGACTGGCCGTAGTGGAAGTAGGAAAAGCATCAAGAGTACTTGGTGGTTGGGGAGGGGAAAGAGATATTTTTATTTTATATTCGGAATATAAGTTAAAGGTAAAGGGACCCCTGACCGTTAGGTCTATTCGTGGCCAACTCTGGGGTTGCGGCGCTCATCTCACTTTATTGGCCGAGGGAGCCGGTGTACAGCTTCCGGATCATGTGGCCAGCATGACTAAGCTGCTTCTGGCGAACCAGAGCAGCGCATGGAAACACCGTTTACCTTCCCGCTGGAGATGTACCTATTTATCTACTTGCACTTTGATGTGCTTTTGAACTGCTAGGTTGGCAGGAGCAGGGACCGAGCAACGGGAGCTCACCCCGTCGCGGGGATGCGAACCGCTGACCTTCTGATCGGCAAGTCCTAGTCTCTATGGTTTAACCCACAGCGCCACCCGCGTCCCTCACATTCGGAATATAGGCAACTCCTAATTTGTGCAGGAGTTGCTTTCTGGGTCATTGTGCGTTTGCGTGAAATCGCGTAGAATTGAAACACCCAGCTTTGCTCCTCTCCTGTTCTGCCCTTTTAGTGATGTCTTTTATGACGTTTCCAGGTCCCTTCTAGGTTTGCCATGTGTGTGCAATTGCGCACATAATTGGTCGTGCTTAAAATGTGGGCTGCCTGTACTGTATAGAGTAGGGACGTCCAACTCCCGACAGACTGCGATCTACTCATAGTATAAAAAAAAAAACCTGGCAGTGATCTACCCATTGTTGTTGGATGGACCAAAGTTGTTGAGCTTTTTTTTTTTAAGGAAGCCACAGTTGTTGTTTTCCCTTTCGGGGGGGATCACAGACGGGCCAAAGATCTACCAGGAACACCCCATGATCTACCAGTAGATTACCATTTACCTGTTGGACATGCCTGGTATATAGAATAAAGCATCCTGTGCAAATATTACACAGACGTACAAGAGAGAGAGAGAGAGAGTTCAGAATGAAATTTTCAACAGCTAGTTTTTAAATCTGTGAGTAAAATGGTGGCCAGTTCCTGTGCACTTGTTATTTAATCTGCTTGAATTGTGTTTCCCCCCCAGTGAATACATAATATGAAACTGATGCTTATTTTCTGTGTTTGTTCAGCCTGTGTTACTTCTTCCATGACAGCAGACAAATAACAAGATAGAGCATGTGCTTTGTGCCAAGTCTTCATTGTGACTAATTTTTTAAGTTGGCATGCATTAATTCTACTGGGGTCAACAAAACACTCCGCTTGTTAAAAGTATGGACTTAATTGCTTTGTTGAATAGGAATCAGCAAGAGTATTTCATGCACCACCATGAGGCTGAGTTGGTAAATACTGATGCTGACTGGCATCGTTGTCTTCTGCACAATCAGACATACATAGGGTCAAGGTCAAATGTACAGCATTGAACATAAAGTTTGGTTTTTATGATGGATGTCGGTGCTTTCTATTTCGGAAATGTACTGATTTTGATGTTTTATTGTGGACTCATGCTCAGCCTGGGGTGAATGATATTGAATAAAATATATTGTTCCTATAACTCATATTAATGGGAATTCAATAATAGCAACCTGTCATCTGTTGAGATTAGAAATGAGTGCAAATGTTGTGCTGTAAAAGCATTAAAAAGACATTACAAATTAGGTTCTACCACAATGCCACATTGTGTTCCTTATAAATAATTTATAGCAAAGCTGGGCCTTGAAGTCTCTTGGATTGTCCATTTGCAGAGGCCCAGTAGTTACCTTCTGGAGCTGACTGTGCTCCATTGATCTGATTTATGGAACTCATAAATGCCGTGGCCTTCTAATTTAATAAACTTTATTCAGTCTATGTTTTAAGCATTGTAGTAAAGCACTTCCTTCTAACTAAAATGAAATACTGTGGTGTTTAAGCATTACACTGTAGTATTTTGTTTATAATTTTCTCATGAAAATGTATTGTGTGGCATTATAATGAATGCCCATATTTCATTTGAGTGTTTTGATTTAACAACTATCGGTTGGCTTCTTAAACCTTACTTGACTTCATTTTGTTTCATTTCTTGTTCTGCTTCCTTTTGAAGAGCTAAGGGTGAGTGGCATCAATTTAAGACTACAAACCACCACAGTTATTTGGTAAAATCAGGGCTTTTTTCCAGCGGGAACTTTCAAGAACTCAGTTCTGGCACCTCTCAGGTGGGCACCATTGCCATTCAAAGAGAATGAGGGAGGTGTTCATGGTGAGTTCTGGCACCCCTTTTTCTGGAAAAATAGCACTGGGTAAAATCAACCAATTCCCCCTTCCAAATTAAAAATGGATTATAAACATATATTAGGTTGGATCTAAAAGTGACCTTTCTCGTGTTTTTTTCTGCTCGTGGAAGGAGTCTTCTGTGCCACACAAGGAATGAAATGAAAACCCAAAAGCTTAGTTTGCTTGAGCACAGCTCCGTAGTGAAACAGAAACTTTAGCACTCCTACAGTGTGAGCTCTCACGCAAATGGTTATTGTGTTGGACAAGAAAGTTCCAGGCAATAAATGAAATAGTTCATCTGTTGACGTTTGTTGTTGTGAGAATTAAGAAGAAGAAGAAGAAAAAGCAGGCTCCTTGGAGGAAAAGTGGGATATACCGTATTTTTCGCTCTATAACACGTACCAGACCATAACACGCACGTAGTTTTTAGAGGAGGAAAACAAGAAAAAAAATATTCTAAACGAAATAGTGGATATATGATTTTTGTGATTCATGCTGTGGCCACAGACATGTGATCTGACAGTGAGTTTGGAGTAGCCCAATGCAAAAATCCTGAGGATCCATGTGGATCCATGCTTTGTAACCACGGAGGAGGGAAGGAAGGGGAATCATGGATCCTCTGCTCACGACTGCAGCAGATCCCCTCCGCCACCCACAGGCATTCGCTCCATAACACGCACAGACATTTCCCCTTACTTTCTAGGAGGAAAAAAGTGAGTGTTATGGTGCAAAAAATACGGTAAATGTAACAAAATAAGCAGTTTTATTTTTATAGAAAAAGAGGTGGCGGAGCTCACCATGAAAGCCTCCCTCATTCTCTTAGAATGGCAATGGCACCTACCTGTGAGGTGCCAGAACTAAGTTATGGCTGAAGAAAATCCTTGACAATAAGTAAATACATTTCTTTCCTATTCACACTTCTTTGGCACTAAACCCATTGTATTAGTCAGGTGTGAGGTAAACACAATGGGTTTAGCTCCAAACAAATGTGAATAGGAAGGAAATGTATTTATTATATGAATTTCCCTCAGAAGTACACCTTACTAGCATTCTGGGCTACTGGTTCTAAGAGATCATCTGACTGATTAGACAAAATATAATTCCTCATCTCTTGACATTTGTTTTTACTTCAGAATTTGCTGAAAGAAATTCATTTAAATCTTCACTGAGTATTCATTTTCCTTCCATTATTTTGCTTTACCAGCATTGAATTATGATCTACATATATACTTGTTGCTTGTGCCACTTCATGTTCCCTTCATACAGATCTTATCATTTCTCAAGTGTGATCATAAAGTATTGAATAAAAGATATAATTGTTACGATGCCTCTATAATACCTCCAACAGTCTGTTGATGAAAGAGATTTCATATTTAGATTTACGCTGGCTGGCAATCTAGACTTCATTGAAGCATTCTGCCCACAAATTAGTAATGACTCTGTATCTTGGGTTGTAACACCTCATTCAGTAACTCCCAACAATATGATAAAAAAAATTATCAAAATTTTGAAAATGTTTTTTAAGCAACCTGTTGCATATATGGAGCATAAACTATACCTAAGACAATCTTTTCCTAATGCAGTATTTAACACAATAAATCAGCCGTATGGGTCTAAATACTGATGTTGTACTTGCCATTCATAATTTTTAACATATATTCCTACTTGTATGTGTTTCACTGCATGCTGCATATTCTGCTCCAAGAATTCTATTTTTAAGCAAATTTTCATGCCCTTTCTATGTGAATCTCTTGTAAGCAAACGATGACTTCTTTCTTTTCTTAATTCTCCATATAATTGTTCGGTTTAATTACATGATCAATTCCTTGCGCGTTAAGAGAGGAAATCTTTATTTTATTGATTTCAACACCATATTAAAAATAATGTTTATTTATTTATTTTCCAATATAAATTAATTGTTTCCATCCTACTTTCCCCTCATTAGGGTTTATATATATTTATAATATGAACTGTTCTGAATACTGTGTTTTATTTGTTGTAACCCACCCTGGGACCTTAAGGCAAAGGGTGCTTAATAAATTGTAACAACAATAATATAGTTGTGCACCTTCTTCTTCACTTCTAACAACCACCCACTCTTTGTTCATTTGAACAAATTCCCCATCTATACTGGATGTTTCCTTCTCTTAAACAAATAGTAACAAATCTCAGATTTCTCTTCATTTTCAGAACCTGTGCACTTACATCAGCTAATGTTTCAGTCTTTTTCCTTACATTTTTAATGCTTTTCCCATTGTTACTTTCTTTAAAAAATAGTGCCTTTTATCCCAAAACCTTTAAATTTTGCAAAAATAATATTGAGCTTCTTATTTCTTGCATATCTTGAATTGATTCTGTAAGCTTGTTCAATACCTTGCTCTTTTAAATGTGCCACACAGATATTACTATAAAGAGAATATGCACTTTTGATTTAAAGAACGCCTGCCTAGTATGTAACCCCATAACCTTGAACTGCAGCAAGAATATAGGGGGGAAACAGTGAAGATGTAATACCGTATTCACAATTCATCCCAGTATAATAGGCAAACTGGTACGCTCTCCTCATGCTGAATCTTGAAACATTCTCCAAGAGTAACTCAACATAAGGCGAATAAGAATAATAAAGCCCTGAGATTATGAAAAATAATAATGTTATATGCCAGATATGTTTTGTCATAAATAACTATATCTTCTTTATGACTAATGTCTGTGGTTAATGGTGCTTCTGCTGCAACATGGAATACTGGGCATGTACTGGTGGATTCAAGAGACCCCTGTGCGCTTAAGTATGTGACCAGAAAAGAAGGACCACCATCCATAATGTGTGTGCGACCCACTCTCTTGGTCACAGCACCTTGTCACAGTCTTGCCTTGTCATAAGATTGTTCATCGATATATTTTACTGATATCAAACATTCGCTGTGAGGGAATATGATGTAGCCACATTGCCTAACCGAAGCAGGTTTGGTCCTCTTATCCTGCCTCAGGATTCCATGAGAGGAGAAAAGAGCGCTATAAACGGGCTAAATAAATAAATTGTGGACAGGGGGATTTGAAAGAACTAAAATTCATGATCAAAGTCTTGGAGTACATTGTTGATAAAAAAGAAAGCTTATTCATAAACGATAATTTTCTGTACTGCACTTCATCATTCCAGTTACGAATACCTCCCAACACTTAAATAAAAATGTTCCCAGTTTGCAGTTTATGGGCAGTAAGGTTCTGCTTCATAGTTTTATCTAGTAGACCATGGAGAGCAGATGCATTTTGATACAGAAGGGCAACAGGAAATAGCCGCTCTGATTAATATTGTGTTAGTCTGGATGTTCGTGGCAAAGATTTGACACAAAATCTGTACCTTACACTGATGTGATATGGATTACCCCACCATTCTCTCTTCCATGCATCAATGTACTGTGAGTTATCATTGAAAAAGCAACTGCATGATCCTTGGTCAAGTGACAGATTTAATTCAGTTGTTATCAAGATGAAGAAATGAATGTGACATTGGCTGTAATAATTATGTTCAGTTGAAAGAAATTTAGAGGAGAGAAACCCTTAGTCTCTTAAACTGAAACTGCAGATAAGGGAAAGCCTGGCAGTTGTATATATCATTCTTCCAGTTTGTGCTTTTATTGCTCCTGACAGTCTTGAAAGGTGTTAAGGTGCATCATAGTCCAGGATTTTGCATTGTGTTTGGCTGGAAATCTGAATAAGAGGAATAACTCATCCGCTGTGTCACTAGAATGTAGCGAGAGGAAGGTAGTCATCATAGATTTGAAGGTTGTGGTGAAAAACAGTGACTTGGTTGAGGGAGACAGCCCTGGGTTTGTGGCTCATCATCATGTTTCGGCCACTGCGTAAGTGGGCCGCTATGAGATATTTTGTGGTTTTGCTGTCTTACATTGTTCTGATGATTGATTTATTGTGTTAATGTGCTGTTTGCTGTTTTGGGGGCATTGGAACGAAAAGAAAAATATATGTAAAAAAATACTAAGGGCATGTCATTTTCCCCCACCTATCCCACACACCAGAACTCTGGGAAGGGTGACGAGATTGAGTTAGAAATCAGGGAGGCAGTCAAGAGAAAATTCACTGCGGTAATGGGTGACATCAGCTACTGGGTAACTGCACAGCGTGATTAACGAACAATGTTCAAGGAAGCTGTAAAAGCAAGGAAAGTTTCCACGATAAAGCTTAGAGAGTGAAACTCTTCCCAAAAGGAGAACAAAAAAGGAGCCCAGCTTTTCAGAAAACTAATGGGAGTTGGCGAAAGGCAGTTGAAGAAAGGAGCATATTATTTAAAATATTAAAAGAAAGAAAAATGTGTTGTATCCAATGGTAGCACTGCGGTAGTGGAAAGCTTTCCTGCTTGCACATTGGGGTGGGGACTCTTGCCTTTTGTTGATTCTCCTTGTTTTCTCTAACGCTCTGCAGCCTTTCCTATCCCATTTCTTGGAAATAAGTTGTGAGAGGCCTGAGGTAGGCAGAGGGAAAATGCAAAAATGAGTGTCCAGTGTTACCTGAGTGGATGTAAGTTCCCCTAGTCCAGGCATGTCCAACAGGTAGATCATGATCTACCGGTAGATCACTGGACGTTTGTGGTAGATCACTGGTAGATCACTGGGTCCCCACCCCCAAGAAGCTCAACTACTTCGGCTCCCCTAAAAAAGCTCACTTTGACCTGAACCCCTTAAAAACGAGGCTTTCCTCCTCCCTAAAAGAAGCTCAACAACTTTGACCTGAACTCCCAAAAAAGGGGGTAGATCACTGCCAGTTTTAAACTATCTGAGTAGATCACAGTCTCTTGGGAGTTGGCCACCCCTGCTCTAGTCCAAAGCCAGTTTAAATACATTGGAAACAGGGAACCATCCAGGGATGCAGTTGTACCAGGGGGTTACCAAAAAGTTAGAGATATGCTAAAGTGGGATAGGGAGATTGCTAAAACACTGAATGACTTCCTTGCATGAGTTTTCACTATGAAAGAAGTTTGACAGATACCAGCACATAAACCATTGTGGGTTTGGTTATTAATTTATTTATTTTGCTTCCTTCCTTTTGCTTCTTTGTTGGAGAGTGTGTCTAAAGAACTAAGTCAAATGACAGTGATGAGATGAAGTTTTTAGGATTAATTGACAAATTGAAAACCAATTTGGAACAGTAGGGTCCAAGTTTGTGAAATAAAAATAAATAAATAAATGATTAATAAATGAACTCAAGCCACTGAGAAGTGAAGGTGGTAATTTTTTTGGATGGTGCCATGCTATTCAGGATAGTGGAATCCATTGCAAACTGCAGAGTTCTAAAAGGATCTCTCTAAACTGAGTGAATGGGGAGGTCTTGGACTTTAATTGTTTTTGGCCTAGCATTCCTAGATTTGACATCCAGGACCTCTCCAACACATTTTCCATGGTAATTGGGTGGTGTTGTGTACTAGAAAGTATGTGTGATATCCACAACCTTCACATGTGGCAGCTGGGTCGCACTGTAAAGATCGCTGTCAAAAGCCCGTCTCCCAGACATGGAACCTTTCTCACTTCAATCCCCAGAGATGTTTTGTTGGCGCAAGAGGATGTAAGCTTCCAACTAGCAGGGACTTTGTCCATTCTTTCCACTATGACCCTCTGCTTCTTCAAGGTCCTAATTTACTGGTACAGGGAATGAGGACCTTGAGAAATATTGTCAGCATGGGAATGAGCACCAACTGGAATCCAGTCTGAATCATTTTTTTAAAAAAAATCTCCTGATTTCCTAAGCCTGCCGTTTTATAATCTTGAGAAACCAATTTGTTTTACTGAGCATTTATGCTTGGCACATATTAACAAATGCAGTAGTTCCTAAACTCCCCCACACACAATGGATCACTTGAGAATTGTGGGGAGCCTTGGAGGACCATTTTGTAATCTCTCTGCCCATCGCAGTGATTGTAAAGTGCTGTGCTAGATGTGGTATGATTTTTAATTGTATATTTACAGACATGCCACAGCCCACCTGAATGTAGCTCATGGAAAACTGTGGGGGGGGGGGGTCCTGTGGATCACAGTTGGGGAACCCCTGAGCCAATGCATGCTGCAAAGGAACGTTCGTTTGGAGACTGAAGAACTGAAATTGAGCCACGGGAATTTGTGTTCCTTCCTCCTGTTTCATGTGCAACATCCTTGCAGCTTGTAGCTTCTGGTAGTAATTTGCTCTGTCTTCCAAATGAGGAAATTGTTTCTACTGCTCATCTTTCAAGCCAAAATTGGAAAGCACCGTTTGTACTTTATAATTCCTGTTTGAAAGATGAGCGCTGACCATAACTTTCTGATTTATAGGTCGTGGCTGAGTATTATTAGCACTAAACAAGAAGTTGAAAATAAGCTGCATACGAGAGGCAATGGTTCATTTCCTATCAGGATCATTTGAACTGACTTTATACTGCTTCTTGCCTTTATTTCCATTTCTTTGGCATTATTTCCCTTCTGCATGGATGGTCCCATCACATCCTATATGTAAAATGGTTTTTAATGTATTTCTTCCATCATAGACACTCTTTTCATGTTTAGTTGAATTTTCCTAAGATTGTGCTCCTGTGAACAAACAATTGTACTACTTTCAGTTGGTGCTGTATAAGCAACCATTTATATTATTATTTAGGTCTAATTAACATGATCCATAAGGTCCGTATAGTAAAAGCTATGGTTTTCCCAGTAGTGATGTATGGAAGTGAAAGCTGGACCATAAAGAAGGCTGATCGCCGAAGAATTGATGCTTTTGAATTATGGTGCTGGAGGAGACTCTTGAGAGTCCCATGGACTGCAATAAGATCAGACCTATCCATTCTGAAGGAAATCAGCCCTGAGTGTTCACTGGAAGGACAGATCCTGAAGCTGAGACTCCAATACTTTGGCCACCTCATGAGAAGAGAAGACTCCCTGGAAAAGACCCTGATGTTGGGAAAGATGGGAGGGCACAAGGAGAAGGGGACGACAGAGGACGAGATGGTTGGATAGTGTTCTTGAAGCTACCAGCATGAGTTTGACCAAACTGTGTGAAGCAGTGGAAGACAGAAGTTCCTGGCGTGCTTTGGTCCATGGGGCCATGAAGAGTCGGACACGACTAAACAACAACAACATGATCCATGCATAGGCAGCCCCTGAGATAAAAACTTATGGTGGGGGATGGGACCCCACAAAACTCATAATGGTAACCTTGGGTACTTCTGGACACCTTTGTGTGAGAAATTTATTCCTGCCCTCTTTGGTTACTATCCAGTGCATGCTGAGATAGTGTTCTAGTGGTGAATGTGTATCTGGGCTTAGGTTTAACTTTAAACCTCTAGAAAATCCTACTCTTAATAGGTGGGAGAACAGGGCATGCAATATTCATAAGTCCTCCCCCCCCCCCATCCATGAATTTTGTGAAAGCCATTCCTAAGGATTAATTGAAGTGATGGGAGTTCAGAGATCCAGAATTTGCTAGATGATGTTAAGAACTGGAGAAACCTCAGGGGACCATTAAAACTGCTAGTGATAATCTAATAGTGATGTCTGCTTAGATGCTCAGAGGGTGTGATGGAAGCTTCATTGCTTTGGATTGTTAGAAATTACGAGACAGTTGTTATCCATTATTTAATATGATGAGACTGAAGTGGGCTGTTAAGAAGTTTTTACGTAATTGTTTTATTAAAATGGATCTAGGAGTGCTGCATACATTAGTCACAGATTTATGTAGGCCAATAGCTGGTAAGAGCCGCTACAAAAAAAATCAAAACAACTCCCAGGTCAAATTATATTCATATATTGTGAAACCTCAGGGTATTGTGTCCAAGATTGTGTCTGCCCATCTCTGTGTATATTTCTACCCTGATCTTATGACACTCCCACTCTCATGACAATTCCATACTAGTTTCCAGCGCAAATTGAGTCGGTAAGTAACAAAAAGACGAAGCCACAGAAACCCAACTATCAATAAAGTAGAAGTGATCATTACATAAACATGTCAACATATTTCAAGTATATGTATATAGTATACAAAATGCAAATTATCCAAGATGTGGCTGTTACATAAACAAAAATGAAATCCTCCAAATATTATAGATAATGATTTGATTAATTCAAGGGGAAATTGATTAGTTCAGTTTGTATTCCAAGTTGAGTTTCAGCTTATTACAAACAGAAAGTGGCACTGCAGAGCAACATCAGTTATAAGAATGCTATATAATTTTGTTGGAACGAGACACTTTTCATGTTTAACCTCACTTATAATGCAACATTAAAATAATCAACTTGGGTTAGGGAAGTTGGCATTCACATTTCATGATTTAAAGTAGAAACTACAACTCACAGACATTTTTTGTATAATACTAAAATGCTGGTGTGTAATCATTGTGTAACTGTTGATTAGTTGGTGTTAGTTTAGAGGGGGGCGGACTTGGAGAGGACAAGCCTAAGTTTTTCCTTTTGTGCCTTCACTGAGTTTGGTGCTTGGGAAGATCATCTGGAACAGACATTACTTGGCATTTGTCATTTGTCCCTCCACTGGAGTGTGATGCTAACAGTGCTTACAGTTCAGCGCTACTCCTGTGTTTCATAAACATTTTGAAATGTTTCCTGGCAGAACTTTTGCAGTACTGCAAACTCCTTCTATTACCTTCATACAGGAACATTGCATTATAATTGGAACAGGGATGTGATGTGTGCAAATGGATCTTCTGCATGAGCACACGGCCACTTGATCAGCGCCATCTTTATGGGAAAATCAGAGTCAGGAACCTCTGAATAATTTTTTGGAGTGCATCAGCTGCATTTTTGGTGTGACATTTTCTTCCCTTCAGCTGTTTAACAGATAATCATCAGCTTCTTTTCAGAAGGGTGAAAAACTAACATGAGTCTCTTATGGCACCTTTAAAGACTTACAAATGAGTTGTGGCATGCACTTTTGAGAACCAGTATATGCCACAATAAAAGTGCTGAACATTGAAGGTCCCATCATAATCTTCATTGTGCCGGCTTACTTTCTTTTCTTTAGATTCTGATCATTGTTCTTGCACATCAGCAACAACTCAGGGGACAGCTGTTTTTGCAGGAAGACTGCTGCTTGGGAATTCTGGGCAGGATTTGCCTAATGAGTTCCATCATCAGAGAGCCAGTGTATTGGCTTCGACTTATGCAACAGATCACCAGAGCACTATGTTGAGTTTCTCCCTCTATCTGAATATAACTGAGTCAGCGAAGCATATCCTCCAGATCACATAACCCGAATTTTGTCATTTTTCAACTTCACACTTTATGCTCTACAATCTGCACTTTAAGCACATTGAGTATCTGGAGGAGAGGAGGGGAGAATAGCAGTTACATCTTATTTCAGTGTGTTCATGTTTGTGGCCACTAGACAGCCACCCACAGGTTAGAGGTATGAAATTGCAGGGAATAGTTTTATCCTGGGAGAAGAATAGCTTGTTCAGGTTATGTGGCTTTTGTAAAAATGATACTCCAATTTTTGTTGAGTAGTAGATCTGTAGGAGATCCAGATTTTAATTGGGTGTGTATTTCTACCTGCAACATCTGTTGGCTCATCCTGCCCTTAAGGCATGAGCTACTAGATCCCTTACTAAATCTGAAGAAATTTTATTACTTCTGAGTCATCAGGGTAGAGCACTGGTTTCTGTTCTTTATCAGAAGACTTGATTTTTCTATGGGCCCGTTAGAAGGTCTCAAACTTAGCTGGGAGAAGGACCTACACGTGAAAATACATTTTTCTAAGTGGAATGCAATATGGGCATCTAAGCCCTATAAAGAAACCTCCTCTTGCGGAAGGGAATGCTTCTGAAAAGTTCTACATAGTTAGTACAAAGAATGTGACTATTTGGAGAATGCAAAGGTAAATGTGGAAACAGAGATTTAAAGAAGTCAAATTGTGGTGGAGGGAAACTGTGGAGGGGGGGGAGTACTATATGATAAGTATATAATATCTGTTTTCAGTGTTTTGGGTTGTATCTTTTCAACCTCTTTTCTTTCTTTTTTGTTGTTGTTTTGTTTTTCTGTATTATTTAAACAAAAATAACTAAACTAAACTAAGCTAAAGAAAGGTTCTACATAGTTGGCACTGTGCTGCTGTGTTGCTTTCTCTCATATGACATCAAATAAGACAGGGGTCAGCAAACTTTTTCAGCAGGAGGCCGGTCCACTGTCCCTCAGACCTTGTGGGGGGGGGGGGCTGGACTATATATTGGGGGGGAATGAACAAATTCCTATGCCCCACAAATAATCCAGAGATGTATTGTAAATAAAAGCACACATTCTGTTCATGTGAAAACACCAGGCAAGCCCCACAAATAATCCAGAGATGCATTTTAAATAATAGGACACATTCTACTCATGTAAAAACACACTGATTCCCGGACCATCCGTGGGCCGGATTGAGAAGGCGATTGGGCCGGATCCGGACCCCGGACCTTAGTTTGCCTACCCATGAAATAAGTCATAGGATTGTTGGCATGGTTGTGGTAGCAGGGGTACATTTTCCCATTTATGGTGGCGATGCCCTCTGCCATCAAAATTTTGGATTCGTGTTTTCAAAGTAATATTTTTTTTAAATTAAATGTGACATGCAAGCCTCCCCACAACTTGCTCCTTTAATTCCGAGGGGTGATCAAACAGCGAGTTTCCAATCTAAGAACCTTTTTACGTGGGTAATCTCTCTGCAGTTAGATCTTCTTTGGCCCATAGATGGAAGTCACTGCACCATCCCCATCCCCCCCCCCTTCCCCACGGAAGCTGAAGCTTCCATGCACCTTTCAGAGGCCGGTTCAAGAACAGTGTTAACAGTAATCCAGGCTGTGTATGACCGGAAGATATGTGACAAGTGGCTAGATCTGTTTTTATCCAGAATGGGACATAACTGGCACACTAGGAGAAGCTGTAGAAAAGCACTGCTAGCCTTGGTTGCTTCACGAGCACCCAGGAGCAAGGCTGGATCCAGAAGAAATCTCAAGCTGTGGACCTGGTCTTTGATGGGGACTGCAACCCAAGTCTGATCAGGACGTTACCCCCCCTCCCAGTTTGGCTTTTTTAATTGACAGTCTGACATAAATTAGAAATTAGGAGTACGGGATCAAAATAGTAGATATTGCAAATTGCTGAATGTGAAATGTGTTGATTTCATGCATGGCGTGTTGATTTGGTGATGCTGCAGATGCGGTTAACCTGCCTAGCAGTTGATCTCGGTAGAAAATGACAAAGGGCATCTCTGGATGCACTTGGCAGATGCCTCTTGAACAATAACATCATTTTGCATTAATCTGCTGTGTGGCTGTCCTGAAAATTAGGGTACAAAGCAAAGTTATGCAATACATTTGACATTGTCCATTAGGACACCTACAGTTTGTTTACTAGATGGGATGGATTTGGCATGCGAAAAGGTTTTTTATGTAACTTTCCTGGAGTCCTTTTCCTCACTATTGTTCATTCATTATTGCATCTCTTCTCCATATGCTGAGGTTACTGGATGGGTTTTCTGCTAGTTTTGTTTTGTATGTATGGCTGCAAATATTATTCCGGTGATGCTCATTTCATTATTATTTATGGCCTGTCTGAGTAATGTTATTACTGTTGATTACTCACAATAGGTTATTTCATCAAACTGTTTTCAGAACGCTTGAGGGGTGGGGGAGAGAGAGGTGCCATTCCATAATTAATGCAGCCAGCGTGATTTGTAGTGTTGTGTGGTTGATGTCTTTGTTGTTTCCCTCCCTTCAATATACAGAAAGAAATAAACACTTGAATTCCTCTTGTTTAGTTTCTAATGGCTGCGCTGTCAAAAGAGTAACCTTTTCCCAAGCCTTTTCTTTTCAGGCTACAATTAATAAATTGTAAGGAGCAGGCTGATTTCACAGATTTTTAAAGCACATAATTCAAAGTGTGGGTTGTAGCCAACATTAGTCATATTCAAAGTAGGTTCATTGAAGAAGAAGAAGAAGAAGAAGAAGAAGAAGAAGAAGAAGAAGAGGAGGAGGAGGAGGAGGAGGAGGAGGAGTAGTTTGGATTTGATATCCCGCCTTTCACTCCCTTTAAGGAGTCTCAAAGCGACTAACAATCTCCTTTCCCTTCCTCCCCCACAACAAACACTCTGTGAGGTGAGTGGGGCTGAGAGACTTCAGAGAAGTGTGACTAGCCCAAGGTCACCCAGCAGCTGCATGTGGAGGAGCGGAGACGCGAACCCGGTTCACCAGATTACGAGTCTACCGCTCTTAACCACTACATGACACTGGCTCTCATTGAAACAAATGGACATGGCCGACTAATTTCAAGTCGGTCTATTTTGAGTCAAATGTAGTTGGCTACAACCTGTTGTGTTTTGCCACTGCATGTACTCAGCAGGGAGCTGCTACAAGGCAGACCTCTGTGCTCATGCAATACATTTAGCTATGAATCCTGAATTGCAGGGGTTTGGACTAGATGACCCTTAGGGTCCCTTCCTACAGTTCTGTGATTCTGTGTATGCACTGTTTCCCCCCCACCCCACAGACATGCTACAGGTTTAAGATGTGTAAGCATTTTAAAACATAGTATGTGACGAAAACAACTCTAAAGTCTTGTTCACACATGCATACAGATAACCAGGCAGCTGGTGATTGATAGCTGAATGTGTGCGCCAGACCGCTTGTTTGAGGTAGATAAGAAATAATATGGAAGTTTTTTCTTTGGTGTTTAATCTGCAGTGGTTGATTCACACACGCACACAAGTCACAGCCTGCTACATTCACCAATTGATATATTTGAATGTGTGTGCAAACCTGCCCTTAGATACAGATCCATCCCATGATACGCAGCCCAGATTCATCACTCCTTCATGCGCTGTGCTTAATGTCTGTTTATTTTTATCCTGGCTTCACTGCCTTCCCCCAAGATGTTTTTGTTTGGTTGGCCTTACTCTGAAATTTCTATTGGGTGACTTAATACCTGCCAAGACCAAGGTTTGGATTCCTTTATTTTTTCAGTCATCACTGATGAATCACTGAAAATCTGACAACAAAGTGGGAAGCTCATACCTTACATGGCCTTCGGCTTTCATGATTTATCCGCAACAGCAAGACGAAGAAACAAGAACTTTGAAGTCAGTATTTGACAAATCAAGGAGGACCTTTTGTTCAAACATTTCTTCTTCTGAGATGTGTTTTGATTTTAAGCCTTTAAACATTTTGTAAATGCTCTTGGAATCCTTATGAGTTAAAGAAAACAATGGATTTCAACCTTTCTGTAATGCTGCATTTTTTATGATACTCGTAAACATCTTAGTCTATGAGCCTTTCCTTATAAATCAAACACACCAAATTGGTTGGACAATTTCATCAGCGTAATTTTCTAGCCATAACTCTGCAAGCAAGTGAAGTTACAAGTAATTATTTTCATGTTGTCGTATTATTAAAACATAAAGGAGGGTACAACATAGTTTAATGAGAAAATATTTATGCACCCTTTTCACATCATAAAGGCATGCACATTTTAAGGGATTTGAGTGGGTATCTTATTTTGCGCTTTATTGTCAGCTATTATGTAATTTGGTTGGGTTCTAGAGATGACCTACTTATAAACAACAACAACATTGTGATCCACTCCCTTTCTTTCTAATAACCGTTAGCACAAGCCAGATTTCTTCTGGTACCATTATGCACAAAGTTACATGGCAAGAAGCTCACTCATTTCTTAAATTCCTACAATAATCTAGCTCTACTATGAGAAATTGTCTTGAACATCAGTGTTACTCCCTAAGTAAATAAAAGTGAAGTTCAAAAGTAAATATCCAGAAAAAAAGTTTCGAACTTGATGTTTAGTGCTATTTTAAGTTTTCATTT
This sequence comes from Podarcis pityusensis, assembly GCF_964106645.2. Lineage (NCBI taxonomy): Eukaryota > Metazoa > Chordata > Lepidosauria > Squamata > Lacertidae > Podarcis > Podarcis pityusensis. The sequence goes on from NC_138026.1 coordinate 20,620,700, forward strand.
CAAGCAGGTATGAGAGAGTTGGATGGAAACTTTAGGGTTGACAGTTGAACTTGCATTTAAAACTAGCCGGTGCCACAGAGTTGTCATCCAAAGATGCATGTGAGCTAGGTGGAAACTTTAACATTATTATCCAGTTGAAGGAATGCAGGGAGGACCTTGGTTTAAGAGTCTGAGGGATAAAGTAAGTGTGCCTAGCTTATTCTCCAGGGCCATTGTTGAATAGGCTAACTGAGCTGGTGTAGCTTATCAATGTTTTTGAACTTTGTTTACAAGCAAAATGAGTTAATTTCTGTTTCCTTGAGTTTATACTTTAACTTCGTGTTTCATAGCTACAATGAGCTTTTATGTGCTTGTTCTGACACAGAGGAAGAAAAATGAAGTCTTTTTTTAGTCATGCAAGAAATATGTGCCACTAAATTTGCATGACTCCCAACTGTTTTCCTAAGATTACCTCTAGAGGTTAGTCCCAGCTCCTGGTTTCACTTCATTAGTCGCTCTTCGGGATGTCAACAGTATTTTTCAGACTGAGTACCCTGTCAGTGAATTGGGCCCTCTAACCCACTCACAAAAAAGATGCAGATTTGCAAAAGCTTTGTGTGTACTTTGTGTCATAAGCAAAGCTTGCCCTGTTTTTCAGGTGGAACAGAAGGCCCAAAAATAAATCAGTGGCCACACATGATTTATAGACAGACAGAATGTGAACAGATGAAGCTTTCCCCATAATTGGATTTCCATATCAGGAAATGCTTAACCCAGCTAGCATGGTCAGAAATCAGGGGTGATGGGACTTGTTGTCCAACAACACCTGGAAGGCCACACACTCTCAATCTCTGAACTGCACTATTAATTAAAAATAACAGAAGAAACCTAAGTGTGCAAAGAGAGGAAGAGGACAGACAACGGAAAACATGAGCACAGGGCTCATTTATATAGTGGTAAAGTTTAGTTTGGCATTGCATTTCAACTGACCCAATGTATGTGACTGTGTCTAAAATATATATTAGAATATATTTTTGACTTAAAATTATTGGAAGCTTCCAAGATCTTATTTTTCTCTTAAGTCTACCAAAGTTGTTGTGATGCTTTTTTTCTCAATTAGGGTGAAAAACACAGATGCAAGTAAATGCACATATTAAATCAAAAGCTAAAAATCTGTTAGGCTTGAGAGTTGATTTGAGAACACTGCTAAGCAATTCCAGGTGTGCTGGAATCAAGATTCAGAGTACTGCATTGCAAGGTGAAGTAAATAATGTTTGACATAAATTTAGTTAAATATTTATTCATATTCCATATGTGGCCATGCCTATTTTTTGTTATAGCCTGTTTCTCTTTCTGCTTAGAAATAAAATGACAAGTGAGAGACTCCAGGAATATCGAGGAATAAACAGTATGCTTGTTGGAACCACTCCAGACAACTGAATGATCAGGTTACTTTTTAGGAGCCAGCTGGACATCACACAGTTGATATGGTCTAATGCTGATAGGACATGTACTGCATGTTTTTCAGTGCTTCTCATGATATGCTGTAGAGACAATGTGCTGCCCACTTTATATTGGCAGCATGGCAAGTGGTCAGGAATTATGAGAACAGTAATTTAGTGACATCTGAAGGGCATAATGTTGTCTATGTCTGCTTCTTTGCCATCAAAAGCATGGGGGCGGGGAGGGAAGAAGAAGATGATTTTGGATTTGATATCCCACTTTATCACTACCCGAAGGAGTCTCAAAGCAGCTAACATTCTCCTTTCCCTTCCTCCCCCACAACAAACACTCTGTGAGGTGAATGGGGCTGAGAGACTTCGGAGAAGTGTGACTAGCCCAAGGTCACCCAGCAGCTGCATGTGTAGGAGCGGAGATGTGAACCCGGTTCACCAGATTACGAGTCTACTGCTCTTAACCACTACACCACACTGGCTCACACTGGAAGGAGGAAACAGTGCTTGTATTATATGGCTGATTGTAGGGCCGGCCTGCTCATGAGGCAAGGCGACTTGCCTCAGGCAGCAGGATCCACGGGCAGCAGAATCCAATGCAGATCTTTTTCCGTTTTTGTTTTCCCCTTGTTCCTGATGTAGATCTTCACTCCCCCCTTCTTCTCTGGTAGGCAAGGAGCACCATTTTGTGGCATGCCTCAGGTGCCAAAATGTATTGGGGTGGCACTGGCTGGTGGAGATGAGTGACAGCGAACTGCATCCCTGCCATGGGCACAAATAGCCACACATGTGCCAGTATGAACTAGTCAGGAAAAAACTGCGCTAAGCAGGCCTTCATCTCTTCAAGACCAAGTGGTCTTTGAGTCATTTAATATCAGCCTCAGTTTTATAGAATATCACCAAACCTGACAGCTTCTCTTCTGTTCTCCTCCAGTGACTTTGTACTTGTCGTTTAAAGACTGCTTTTATTAAGTAGATTTTCCCCATGTATTTTCTCAGCTATATAAATTAAGCTTCTTGAACTGATATCTATAGCTTCTGCTCCATAATCCCCAAAGCGGCTTTGTTCTTTTCTGAATCTTATTTTCGGGTACAGTTTTCATGTGGAGTCGCCCTCTTCAGGATGGAATCTTAAGCTAAAATAAGACGAGAAGAGAAATAGTGAGGTATTTAGTATATCGTGGCCTTAAGAGTCATTCATGATATAGCTTCTGTCATTTCGATACAGGCCACTGTTCTCATACAAATTAAACATTGACAGAATACACAGCCATTGTACCATCCTTGTTTAGTACTGAATACAGTGGTACCTTGGGTTAAGTACTTAATTCGTTCTGGAGGTCCGTTCTTAACCAGAAACTGTTCTTAACCTGAAGCACCACTTTAGCTAATGGGGCCTCCTGCTGCCACTGCGCAGCCGCTGCACGATTTCTGTTCTCATCCTGAAGCAAAGTTCTTAACCCGAGGTAATATTTCTGGGTTAACGGAGTCTGTAACCTGAAGCGTATGTAACCCGAGGTACCACTGTATTGTTTTCAGAATTTCACTGGTGTGGCTGGGTTCACCCGTGTGAAACACCAACTTTAAACTAGCTGCCTGTTCACTTCTGGACCTTGTGTGGCTTATTACCAAAATCCTTGACAGGAGAGTCTGAGATCTTTCTCAGTGGTGGTGCCTCAGTTATGGAATGCCCTTCTCAAGGTGATTGCTCTGGCACCAACACGGCTATAATTTGGGTGCAGCACAGTAAGTTTTATTTACTCATGCATTTTAATGAATTTACACGTGGTTATGGGTTGCTGTTGTTGCTGTTTTTTGATTGAAGGCATCCTTGTGGGGCAGGCTTCCAGGAGGGCAGCACTTTCTTGTTTTGCCTCAAGCGGTGAAACAGGACCCACCACCCCTGCTTCCAGTAGTATTGTGTCTTATTTTGTAGTAGTGTCAGTTTTACTATGCATCTACTTGCCATTAACAGAGTTCACTTGGCCAGTTTCTGAACTTCTTCAATCCCATTATGGGGATCACTTGCCCTACACACCTGATTTCTCTTCCTGCAATGCAGACACTTTCTAAGTGTTTGCAAGCATTAATTTCTAGAGTGGTGCAGAAAGCTTAAAAGGGTAGTGATGGCTGCGTGAGAATCAAACATTCCTGGTTTTACAGAAATGGCAGATCTTCTACAGAAGAGCAAAACGAGATAAGACTATGGCCACAGTTTTGGAGCATTTTGCTATAATAGGAATGGAATGAGATACATGTGGATGTCAGCCTCCCACCACCCTTATTCCTTTTCTAGCAACTTACTTAATTCATTGTGGGCAAGTTTGTGTTTTGATTAAGGATTGCATGTTGGAGCAGGCAGTGTAAATACTTCGGGAGGAATAGGTGGCCCAAATCTTAAATAGCAGGACCTCAAGCACATATTTATGTGTTTCATACATACTCTCTTGAGCTTGTATTCTGCCCATTTTGATTTGTTTCCAGCTTGACTCCTTCCTTTCTCCCATCAGTTGTTGCTGTAGTAATGCTAATATGTAATATTACAGATTTATTTCTTTTTAAACAGCACTACTTTATTGCTCTCCAGTGAATATATGCTTCAACCCTGTAGGATCTGTTCTATATCTAATATAACTGAAAACTTGGTAGAAGCCAATGCTCCTGAACTGATACCAAAAATAATTCTTGAAAGCGAAATGGAAAAGGAGTAAGTTAATGAAGAGAGAGTGAAGGCATTATTGATCATGATTGGATTCAGAAGCAGCAGCTATTAGATTCAGTAAAAGAACTGAAATTTAATGATGAATGTGAATGAAAGGTTAGAGTCAGTGTGCATAAAAATAACTTAACAGGGATTTTGTTTTGTCCTCCTTTGGTTCTTCTCCCATTTATATAGTTTTCTTCTTTGAAGTAGTGCATAATTCAAGACAAAGAAGATTAAAGGAAGCACACTAGTTACACCAGTGTAGTAATGTGCAATCTTTTCATGTTTCCTTGTGGGGGAAGGCCCATTAAATTCAATATGGCATTGCTTCTGTGTAATCTCACCTTGGATTGGGCAGTGTTAGAGATGAATATGAAGAGTAATATGTCAGTCAGTTGTAATATGTAATATGTGGACTTTCCACCTGATAAAAAATATTCTCTGAACTGTGGCACTAGTTCTTAGATACAGTGGAACCTCGTGTTATGTACTGTCCTCCTTGCGAATGCTTCGGGTTACGAGCTCCACTAACCCGGAAGTAGATGCCCCTAGTTGTGACCTTTGCCCCGGGATGCGAGTGGAAGTCACATGCTGGCAGTGCGGCAGCAGTGGGAGGCACCATTAACGAAAGCCCGCCTCGTGTTACGAGCGGTTTTGGCTTAAGAATGGACCCCTGGAACGAATTAAGTTCGTTACTGGAGGTACCACTGTATAGTTTGTAGCCAGTGACCAGAAAGAGTTCAAGGAGAGCAATAGCCAAAAGTTAGTGGTCTCTCAGCAGAACTAATGCAGGGACATAGTATGAGCCCCTGCTGGATCAGGCCAAAGGTCTATCTAGTCAATTCTCACAGTAGCCAACCAGATAAGAAGGACCTGTGCACAACTCACTTGTGGTTCCCAGCGACCAGTATTGGGAGGTTTCCTGCCTCAGACAGTGGAACGTAGGTGGAACATCATGGCTCATAACTATCGATAACCACATCCTCCATGAATTTTTCCAGTCTTCTTTGAAAGATATCCAAGTTGGTGGTCATCGCTACAAACTGTGGGAGTTGTTGTGTAGATACATAAAATATATATGCTCAGACTCGCGCTCTCTCTTTTAAAAAAACACACCTTTACTTTAATACAGTGGGATCTCAGGTTGCGAACGTGATCTGTGCAGGAGGCACGTTTGCAACCCGCAGTACCATGTCTGCGTAAGCGTGGGTTGTGATTCGGTGCTTCTGCGCATGCACAAAGCGTAATTTACTGTTTTTGCACATGCGCGAGCGCCGAAACCCAGAAGTAACCTGTTCCGGTACTTCTGGGTTCGGCACGGTGCACAATCCGAAAGCGCGTAACCTGAAGCATCTGTAACCTGAGGTACCACTGTAAACATATAACTGAGAAGACTATATTTACAATCTCGTGCTTATTCCCTTTGTTTCTTTTAGAGAGCTCCTGCACAGATTTCTCCCTATTAACATATAGGGATCTTCCTCTTGTCTATTTCACTTCAGACAGCTCACACTAGCCACACACTGTCCTCAGCAGTATCCTAAGAAGTCTCTCTCAGCAGCCATTCTCCCTCTTACACACAGAGAGATAACAGAAAACAGTTAAAAGTGACAGTTACTAGAATAACAGTCACAACAGAATGTAAAGCCTCCCTCATGTGACTCATGGTCAGCCAATCACATGAGAGCTATTGCCAAAGGGGGGGGGGGACCATTCTAAAAATACACAGCGATTCAACATAATTAAACATTCCCATTTCAGGAAATCAAGCCATTATCCTTAACAGGAATGGGTTCCATAGTTTAAATCTGCTGTGTGAAGAAGTACAGTACTTTCTTTTGAATCTTCCAGCATTCAACATTATTGGATGGCCCCGGATTATTGTGTTATGAGATGGTAAAATTTCTCCCTATCCATTCCTCTACATCATGCATGCATTTTATGCAACTCCACATTTTATGTTGTCATCCCTCAGTTGCCCTTTTTTCTAAACTAAAAAGTCCCAAATGTTGTAACCTTTCTTCATAGGGGCGTTGTTCAAACCCCTTGATAATTTTGGTTGCCCTTTTTCTGAACTATTTCGTCCCATCTCTTCCTCTGTTATGTAGCCTGATGGAATCATTGCTGCCATACAGCATCCTGTCCCTCTGCTATAGCTTAGTGGAATATTGTTAAATTGTTTGCTAATTTTACATTAAACATAACTATCTCATTTAATGCTAATCTTATACAGTATTTCCCGATTTCTCTTTTTAATTCCATCTGGATTTTTATCAGACCTTTAAAATGATGAATGCCAGTAGCCAAAAGTTTTTTCTTTATCTTCTCTAATACCCTCTAATAATATACATCTGGTCCTAGAGATTTGTTACTTTTAAGTCTCACTAGATTGTTTTCTTTCTGCTTCACTGGTCCTTGAAATCCACAGGAATACTGGTTAAAACACTGGCATGCTTTTGAATAAAAGGTATTTGGAATACATTCCAGTTAGGTTTTTAGCTTTCTGGGTTTCCTGATGTTTTTTCTTCTCTTCTTACTGCAAGAATAGTTTTTGTGGTTTGGGTTCCCTTGTAATTCTCCATTAGGAACTGGTAAAATAGCAAACATGAGGAGCCAGATATGGACTTAATACCATTTTCCAGCTAAGAATCACGACAAATTACCATATTTTTCTGTCTATAAGACACCCCCATGTATAAGACACCCCCTATTTGGGGGGACTCTGATTTAAGAAAACGGGGGGAGATCTATCTGTGTATAAGATGCCCCCAAATTTTGTACATTATTTTTAGGGGGGGAAACCTTATACATGGAAAAATACGGCAATTAAAACCATGAGCCATATGGTTTTAATTCTCTGTGTGTGTGCTACTTGTGCACTTCTCTGTAGATTCAAGCTACTCAACTTTTCTTGTGGTCTGTATTATTAATGAGTGTTGTTTAAACTCCACAAAGATCTATACCAGGTAAGCTGAAGAAATTAAAACAATAATTCATGAGGAGTAGGAGTTCCCAGAAAGATTTCCCAAGGTCTTGCTTTCAAGCTTCCCCATTGTGCCTTTGCCAGTCTATTTTGATTTTTTTTAAACTACTAGATCACATAAGAATATAAGAGAGCCCTGCTGGATCAGGCCAAAGGCTCATCTAGTCGAGCATCATGATGTCACAATGGCCAACCAGATTGCCTATGGGGAGCCAGCAAGCAAGACCTGAGCCCAACAGCATTCTGGGACGGGTGGTGGTGCCGCATTAAAGCCTGTCCAGGCTGATCAGATGTGTCAGGTATACATGCGAAGTATTGGTGTGTATGAATGAAAAAAGATTGTAGGTCTTTCGTATTCTGGACACTGTAACATATAGCATATGAGACAGTTGCGCACGACCCAGGAACGTTTTATTCCCAATTGTATTGTCTTCCTTTAAAAAAAATTAAAAAAAATACATAGAGCTCTTTTTAAAGGATTCCCATTCCGTTCCCTCAGAATTGTTCCAAACAATAGTAGTAACATTGCTTTGTAATAGAATCAATGAGTGTATTGTAGTTGACCTTCCAGTAAATGGAAAAGCCATTGATTGTTTATACAGTCTTGCCCTTCTTCCCCTCCCCCACTCCATTAATCATTGTGACATGGCTGTTTTTCTTAGGTAACTTTTTTTGTGCCATATAGCTAAGATATGTGCAGTATTAGTTCTTCATTCCAAGTTTGAATTTTGTAAGTACTTGTGTTAAGACTTCTGCTAGAGCAGCTTTAAATTCGCCCTCCAATAAGTAATTTAAAAGAGTGGTGTTTTATACACCAGGTGCTCATAGAATACATTTTTGGCATCTATATGCATATTTCTATGTGAAAGAAATTCAGGGTACATGTAATTACTAGGAAAGCCTGTGAGACTCTGAAGCATTAGTCTACTTTAAAAAAAGAAAAGGTTTCTCATTGCCTATGGCAATAGGCTAACAGCACGCTGTGGGAGTATGTTTTTAAGGCAACAGAGTAAAAATGTTCAGAAGCATGGCTTATGATCGTAATGTTCCAAAGATATTTAGCTAAGGAACATTGCTCTTAAAGAAACATATCAGTTGTCATCATTTAGGGTATAATCCTTTAAATGCATACTAATTTCAGATTAGCTTTGAATCCTGTACTCTTCTCAAAATGACTGGTATTAGAATCTGTACAGGCTATTGCTAAAAATAAATCTGAATTTGTTAGAAAGTGATTGTTGAACTTACCCTATTAAGTTACTGTGCTTTTATCCATTAGTTAAATGTAGTGAAATATGAGGGGAAGGCAAGATTCCACTATAAAAAACTATTCTGAGGTAAGTAACTAATCTCCCAGTGAGGACCACAACAAAACACTCATTATCATCCCAATTCAACAAATTCTGAAAATTAGTACAAAATTTGTCCTAACCGGAGGATTGACTTTTTAATCTGACTGGATGTACCTTAAATTAACCAAATCATATAAAAACATAGAGCGTATGGGGTGTTAGGGAAGATTGAGTGGAAGAAACCAATGGTGGGGCCAACAGTCAAGGAGGGGGTTTCTGCACATGCTGTAGGAGGGAAGTGAGTGGCAGATGGGGCTCATCAACCTGGAAAGGTAGCCCATCTAGGAAAGGAAATATCTGATCCTAAACCTCCACTGCCTTGTGGGTATCTTAGGGAGAAGGTAAGGCTAAGGAGTAAACCATATACAAATCCAGAATGGACTCCCTAAGGCAGTTGGATTCCACCTTATACACGTCCTTCCAGCAGTTCCTGCAGCCAAGCTGGTGCCAAGCATCTTGTTCTGCTTTCCTTTGGACCACATCAGTGAGGCTGAGAGGGGGATATTGTCATCTGGGCAATCCAGGACCTCCATACACACTGCCCAGACTTGTGCCCCCGGGAGGTAACTTCGGTGCAGCTAACACAGCGGTTCCACTTCACCCCTGGAGGTGTACTCCATTGTCTCTCAAGATGGATGCCAACAGCAATAAAAACCTAAAAACCACATGGATGATTTTAGCCGAACATGTAGTATAATGGAAACCTTTGACCAGACAGCATTGTCAGTTGTCATATGCATAACCTGCACATCATTTCTTTGCGAAACATTTCTCTTAACTTGTTAGAGTTTGAGGGCGGCAGCTGCACCCTTTCAGTATCAGTACAAGACTGGGATTCAAGTATTGCACATTTTTCTGCTAAACGAAACAAATTCCACAAGGTTTCCACACATTCTCTCTTAAATTACAACTGTACGCTGTGTTTCAGTTGGTTTCCCATGTGTATATATCTTCATAAAACAGTGATGAGGAACACCATGTTTGCCTTTCCTCTGCAAGTGAAAGAGATGGTGATTGTTCCTCCCATTATACTTATTTAGAATTCTTCTATTTCTACGCCTGGAGTCAATAAATAATAGTGCAGATTTGTTCTCTAATGCCTCCTGAAGTGCACCTACTGTATCTGAACCTTCCTACGCAGCTTCCATTAAAATATCCAGCCGTGTTTGCATATTAGATAATCGTCGGATGGTCATGGGAAAATTTATCTCCAGTACATGATCTCAAGTCCTCCAGTGCTCAAAATCTGATGATAAAGGAAATAATTGAAAGTAAGCACTGGCAGGACCGTTGAAATGCATTTTGACAAGAAAATGTAGTTTGGTTCATAAAAGGTTGCAGTGACAATAGGTTATAGTGACAGCTTTTCAACAACTGTGTAAGCCTCCACCAGATGGAAGGAAATTTGGCTTAATGAATTATAGGCCATCCGGGTAACACAAGCCTCTGTATAAAAGCAGATCAGAAGGAAGAATAAAGTTACTCATACTGGCATGTGTTAAATAGAATCATTGTTACAAATATGAAGTGGGGGAAATGAGCTAGAGAAAATGGTAAAGGATTAGAAACTCTGTGCTAACGTTGAAGACCTTTGGGCCCACAGCAGGACATGCCTCAATCATTGTTCCTTTTATCGTCTGATAATGTATGTTGTTTGCAGCGGACAACTGGGGTCTGAATGCCTTTCTGTGTCAAGATGACAGCGTTTTGGTCAGCCTATTCCTTGGAGACCCATTTATTGCAAACTGGACTGTGAATCTAGAAAATCACGGATTTTCCTCTCTCTGAGTGTCTCAGAATAATTGCTCATGAACACTGAAACATCTTTTAGACAAATAATTTTAAATACCTTTTTGTAAGAATGAGCACTTATATATACTTATTTAAGGTATATTTTGGATTCTGCTGCCTCCTATGCAATGTTTCCCTTTTAAAAAACAACAAAATGTTGTCATGACTTCACCATGGAAAATTAGCAACTTGGTACAGTTTGGTCCCGATTGAAGAGGAGTAAAATTTGGAGCTTGAATTAAGACAGAACATATGATTCACTAACTGTGTCTAATATATATTATTTTGTTGTTGTTGTTTAGTCATTTAGTCATGTCCGACTCTTCGTGACCCCATGAACCAGAGCACGCCAGGCTTCATATATTATTTTAGGATACAGTAAAAGTCACAGTCATTTTCTTGCATACTCCTCTGTGACCCAAAAGATAAAATCCAGAAACTTTCTGCATTTCAGAGGTAGTCTCCATTTTTGGCTGGTCCCAGATTGGATTCTTCCCCAAACCACAACTAGAAGCAAATGTTAAGAGCCGAGAGGAATTGGTATCAACTAAATTGTCTTGCAATTGATGCAAATGCTCTATAAACAATGGCAATACAATGAACTTTAGTTTTTTATAAAGCAGTGTTGTAAACATCTGACTTCCTCTGGAATCTTTATTTTGGCTTAATTGATTCATATTGTATTTGCATCCCTTTTAAAGGCTTTTAGAACCCACTGCTGATATCCCAGTGATCTCTCAAAGGACTGACGACAAGTCTTAAGACATGGAGGACAACAACAACAAAAAAGTTTAAACATTTCCTAAATTATTTGCTAGGTTGAGGCCCGAGCATTAGTCTTTTCTACAGTTGATTCAGTTGGGAGATCTGAAAGAAACCTCTGGAGGCTTCTTTTATACACAGCTTGGATGTCTCTTAAAAGCACATTCAGGAATGAGTCCAGCTGACCTTTGCCCAATCTGACATAGAATATTACGATGGCAGTTCATGATTAATTGCCTCTGAAAACACTCCTGATGAGCCAAGTCAACCAAAGGCAATACAGTCTTAATTGTGATTATTCTGGCTGACCGAGAAACTACTGGTCTAGGGGAGTCCTTTAAACTTCAACTATATGGGTGTACATGTTCATCCAACCACTCAGTTACCCTTGCTACTTGGTCTCTTAGTCCCACTTTTGGCTTATCATGTGGTGAATGTTACAGATTGTGACAGATCTGTATGAAGCTGTGGAGAATGATGGTGTTTCCTTTCTGACCTTCAAGATGTTCAAAGGCCTATATGAATGTGGCCTGTACAAATAAGCAAAATCTTTCCGTTAGAATTGGCACCCAGTAATTTGTAGGGCAGATATGGGTAACTATTGACCTCCCAGATGCTGCCGAACAAATCCCACCACCCCTGTCCATTAGCTGAGCTTGCTGGGGCTAATGGGAATTGTGGTTCAAAGGTTCCCCACAGCTTGCTGTAATGAAATCAAACAATTCTAAAAATAAAACGTTCTTATTTTTGGCTGTGTAAACGCTTGTCTTCTTGTCAGCTTCCCCATGACCTGCATCATGCAACTGTGAGCTCGTTTTTAGATATGTTCACAGTATCTCAGCATGGATTACGTTACTGTTATTAATTATATATTTGAACCACCTACCACAGAGTGAGGTAGGCTAAATGAAAAATGGATGGATGGATGGATGGATGGCAATCCACATGGGGGGGGGATATTCCAAGGAGCAGTGAAATTGTAGATCAGTTTATAGAACTTGCTGTGTAACCTAATATACTGTAGAGCAACCACAACCACAATTAATATAGGACTGTGGGTATGCTTTTGAGGACAGGAAGCAAAATTGTGCTGCTTCTCTTCATCACCTTGATTGTGTCAATAAATGGAATTATGTGAAGGATTAATTCTTTCACGAGGGTGGCATGGGGATTCTAATCCAAGCGAATGATTTCTTAGGACAAAGCCTGGGGTGGTGTTCTAGATTGATTAGTTTGGGATAAAAGAGTGCACCTTGTGTAAGTTTGGTTTTTTTTTACCCTTCTAAGGTTTAGTTAAATATCGGTTTGTTTCATAGTCTAATTTGTTTTTTCTCAAGCTGAATCTGAAAGGCAGTCTCTTGCAGCCTTGCAAGTTGGGCAGAGGGTTGACTCTCCCCCTTCCCCCAAATTAATGGATGTTTGTCACAAATCAGGTGTTGCTGTTTAAATGCATTACTGTTGGACAGCTCACCCACATTCCCAATTCATGTATTCAGACAATTTCATTGCGCTTTATAAATAATGGATTTGAATTTTAAGTGCATGCCGCCGTGCCCAGAAATGTCTTGCAAAAAATTTTTTGGAGCTGCTAGCTCCAAGAGAGACATCTGTTTTGGATCATCCAGGTATTAGTTTAAGCATGAGAATTGAGCATGCAACCTTTTCCCCTCCCCTTTGAGGACTTAAAAATGTTCACTCTAACCATTGGATCTTTTGGAACGTCTTTTAAAAAAGAAGAAGAAGTTGCGTCTTTCATGAATACTGCCGTTTGTAGTATCAAAGAAGCATTTCACAGCAACTGCTTCTCCCTTGCATTTTTGTTTTACAGCTTGACAGGTTTCGCTGAAACTGTTTTTACTAGGGTGGCTTGACCTCTGAACAGAAGCACTCTCGTCTGCTTCAGTTCAAAGCAGAGCACAGAGGTGGTGGCATCCTGCACTATCCTGTACAAAAGAGGACTGGTAGGAACCGCGGCTGGCTCCGTGGTGTCGTTGTCAGGCTTTTCCTTGCTGCTAGGCATTTATGTCTCTACAAAGGGGTATTGTGCACCACTGAATGACAAGCAGTTCTATATTAAGTAAGGCATGGAAATACGGCTCATTTGGAAGCCATGGGGGCTGACATAAATGCACAATAAATGGCAACATTTCAACAAAAGATAGCTTTTTTCGAGTCAATAATCTGATCAGTAAATATTTATTTCATAAGAAAAGCTCTTAAGATATTTGAAACCAGAGTTCAGTTGGCCACATTATGTTGACCACCCAGTGCCCTTGGAAACCTTGCAAATTACTGCAGGAAAGGTACACTGAGCAACATCACTGGAGGGATGTTTCTAGGACTAAGGTGAAACTGAAGCTTCCTTTTTATTTTTGCTATTGGATATTGTGTATTGTTTAAATTTTATTCTTATATTTGTAGTATTGAAATGTACATTTTTGCATGTTATTATATTTGTGATTGTTTTGCTATGTTCTTATGAAATGATTGTTTTGCTATGTTACGGAATTGTTACTATGTTATTGTTTTGCCATATATTTTTAGGAAATTGTTTTAGCAGTGTTTGTTTGAAATGTGTTTCTGTTTTCTTCATTGTAAGATGCTTTGAGCATGATTTTGTGTGTGTGTGTGTTTCTTTGTGGAAAAGAGGCATACAAATAAAAGGAAGGAAGGAAGGAAGGAATGGTTCACCCCATTCAGCATTTTGCAGAAGTTCTCCATCATATCCATTGTGGAAAAGTAAAACAGAATGTCAGCGTTAGAGAGCTAGGAATAAGTATTTGAATACATTTGTATGAAGAAATGGCTCCCAATGCAACTGTTGCCTGATCTATTGAGTCTAGCAACGAACATATATATAACACCATCTCAGGCCCAATTCAAAAGTGCTAGTTTTGACCTATAAAGCCTTAAACAGCTCAAGATCACAATACCTCAAGAATCGCTTCTTCTCATAGGAAGAATCCTGGAACCTGCAATCATTATCTGAGGCCCTTTTCTGTGGTGGCTCCCTGCTTGTGGAATGTTTATCTCTGGGCAGCCTCGCCTGGCACCATTGTTACATATCTTTAGATGCCGGATGAAAGCATTCCTCTTCCCCCAAGAAAAACTAGTGTTTTTCTTGTTTTTATGTTATGTATTGTTGTGCTTTTATATTGAAGATCCTTGTGATCCTTGGATAAAGGGGGAGGGATATAGAAATTCTGTAGATATATAAAATAAATAAATGTAGCCCTCCATATGTTGTAGGACCAGTTCCCATGGGCTCCAGTCAGTGCAAAAATAAATCTTCTCTGAGCTGCTTTTTGAGCACCTGCTTGTTCTTGGAGATCAGCATGATGGCCCTTACATTTGGACAGTACAAAAAAATGCATTATTTGGGGGAGGGGGCTTTCCGTGGAAAGTCATCTGTCTTGAGATTATGGCCATGTGCTGTAGCCTGAAAATTTAATTGGGAATTGCTTGTACAGAATAAGAGTGGTTCTTTATAAAGCTTTTAATTAGAAAGCTGACTTCAAATTTGTTAATTTCTGAGCAGCTTAATCTGCCCTAGAGGCAAACAAGCCCTTGATTAGTGAAATCCAGTGTTGTCTTTTGAATGGAGAAGATAAGGAGTGCTGGGGAACCATTATCTGCTTTTCTGTCAATGGGTCTAGCATATTAGGTCTGCCAACCTGCAGGTCAGATCACTACAGCAGCTTCATTATAAACACATATTGTTCAGCAGCTGCATTGACTTCATTAACTGTTCATTTTAATGCGCAAAGAGCTGACAGACGCAGAAGCAGTTTCACCTTTTCCCTTGTCTGGTGGGAATGATTCAAAGAAATAGTTCAGTGTGCCTTACTGTGACTTTATCATTAAATTCCCCTGTAGAACCTTATAAATTATAATTATAATATGATCCCCTTCTACCTCCCCCCAGCACATGCGTCCCCAATTTGTTATAGTATTGTGTGTGATGATTCAGTATACTTTCCTTCCTGAGAAGGGTTATTATTCAGATACTACAGGGGCCTTGTTGATGTATAAAGACTTAAATTCTAAAGGGGAATAATGCCACATTCCAGCTTATTATCAACTAATATTTCAGAGACACTGCAGTATCTTAAAAAACCATTCATGTTCCCCCGATTTTCATTATTATTATTATTTTGTTCCTCCCCTGCCCCAATTTACTCTCAACTTATTTTCCCCACTCTCCTTGGGAAAGTGGTTTTTTAAAGTTCTCATTATTTACAGTGACCCTGGGAAGTGACAGACTTTGTCAACACAAAGCATTTTGGTTTTTAATATCACTCTGTGTGTGATATACACACACACAAACATTTTTTAATGTTAACCATTGAAATAATAAGTAATAATTTCTGATACTGTGGAAAGCACAGCTGATTATTACCACTATAAAAAGGTAAAGGTGAAGGACCCCTGGACAGTTAAGTCCAGTCAAAGGTGACCATGAGGTGCGGCGCTCATCTCACTTTTCAGGCCAAGGGAGCCAGCATTTGTCCACAGACAGCTTTCCGAGTCATGCGGCCAGCATGACTAAACCACTTCTGGCACAATGGAACCCCGTGACGGAAACCAGAGCACACGGAAACGCCGTTTACCTTCCTGCCGCTGCGATAGCTATTTATCTACTTGCACTGGTGTGCTTTTGAACTGCTGGGTTGGCAGAAGCTGGGACCGAGCAACAGGAGCTCACCCTGGTGCGGGGATTTGAACCGCCAACCTTCTGCTCAGCAAGTCCAAGAGGCTCAGTGGTTTAGACCACAGCGCCACCTGCTTATCATTATGACCATTGTTGACTGTAGGCATCTGTCTGTCTCGGGAGACAATGGAGGAATGCATCTTTGGGAAGTGAGGTCAAACTGTTGCAAGTTTGTGGCAGTGAAGACCAATAGGAAAAAAAATATTATTCATAATATAGATGATCAGTATGTTGTTGTTCTTTAGTCGTTTAGTCGTGTCCGACTCTTCGTGACCCCATGGACCAGAGCATGCCAGGCAATCCTGTCTTCCACTGCCTCCCACAGTTTCTTTAGGATCTGTCCTTCCAGTGAGCACTCAGGGCTGATTTCCTTAAGAATGGAGAGGTTTGATCTTCTTGCAGTCCATGGGACTCTCAAGAGTCTCCTCCAACACCATAATTCAAAAGCATGATCAGTATAGATGAAAATAATTTCATAGATAAAAATATTAGGAAACTGTTGATAACAAAGGAAAACTAGAGAGGCATTTCGTTCTAAAACTTTCTCATTAAGAACTATTATGACTTTTAGAATACATCTGAATACTTCCCTGTATTGGGAAGTTTTTAATGTTTGATGTTTTATGGTATTCTTATATTTTGCTGGAAGCCCCCTAGAGTGGCTGGGGCAACCCAGTCAGATGGGTGGCATATAAATGATAGTAGTAGTGGTAGTGGTATCTTTTCACTGGCTTAGTATACTAACAGCAACTGCATTCTATAAAAAAGAGCAACTATCGCAAAGCCACTATTGAAATTCTATCTAAGAAACCAAAATACTAGAAACTTGCACAGATCATAAGATTTAAATTTAGAACCTCTGCCAACACAACCTTTTTTATTACACAAGCTTCAAAACTGACAGCATTAACAGAGTTATAGTTCTCGTCTTGTTAAACCTGTATATATTATGGTCACAGGCTGTGTCCCAAAGAAAAAGAACATCAGAGCAAAACACAGACTTGGGGAAAAAAATATTTAAAGTACATTAGGAGAAAACCAGTGAATGCATAGATCCATATTTTGGGGAATTTCTTGGATTACCTGTGGAAGACAAGATTACACATTGCTCAGCTCTCCTGCCCAGTTTAGTACAGTATAGGCTTGATGAAGATACTTTACAATACTGCTGCTCGCTTTTGGCTTTTTGGTTTTGGTTTTTAATATAATGTAATGTTGCTAGTTATTTTTGCATCCGTGAGAGGACTTTGTTCAGAAAGGCAGAGTACACATGTGTAAAGTAAATGAAGAAAAATGGTCAATTAGCAGACTTGTGCCTGCGTAGTGCTGAGTTTTTTTAACCCCCATGCTACCATCTCACACTATCCTCCAGTATCAGGTTCCTGCCCCTTGATATTCCTCTCAGCCGTGGCACCAGTTTCTGAATCTCTGGCTACACAAGCTGCCACTGAGACTCATTATACCTGAACGCATAATAATATCTATCCGTTCTCTTCTTCAGGAATGATGACAATTGCAGTTTCCATCCCTGTGTTGAGCTGCATTCTCCTTTTAAACAGGTCAAGTGTTTCAATTACCTCAGACCGTTAATTATTTGCTTTGCTTCCCAAGTTCATATCACTGACAGAATTAGAACGACAGGATTACTTACAGGAGCAGTAAAAATAATGATGATGGCTCCAAGTACTAATATTGATTTTCAACACCTTGGCTAGCTTGTTACATTCATTCACATTTATAACTATTCTTTGTCTCATGTTTTATAGCTTTTCATTGCTGCTCAAACATTTTTCTCCTGGCCCATGCATCGTTTATCAAAGGTTAAGAAGTTTTCAAGATACAGTGGTGCCCCGCAAGACGAATGCCTCGCAAGACGGAAAACCTGCTAGACGAAAGGGTTTTCCGTTTTTGAGTTGCTTTGCAGGACGAATTTCCCTATGGGCTTGCTTCGCAAGACGAAAATGTCTTGCGAGTCTTGAGATTTTTTTCCCGCTCCCCCCCCTTTTTCTAAGTCGCTAAGCCGCTAATAGCCTTTTAGCAGCTAAGCTGCTAAGCCTTTAATAGCCGCTAAACCGCTAATAGCGCTAATCCGCTAAGCCGCTAATAGGGTTGCTTCACAAGACGAAAAAACCGCTAGACGAAGACACTCACGGAACGGGTTAATTTCGTCTTGCGAGGCACCACTGTACAAGCATCAAATCTGTCTGTTCTTCCAAAGTCAAGGAATATAATTTTCCCCTTAAAAAACAACAACCATAGTGTGTGGGCCATTATGGACACCTGCTTTTTCTTCCTTTTACCCAAGTTGGTCTTAAAACATTTACACTTCTCTGTATGTGTCCATGGTTACTGATGTCATAGAATCATAGAATTGTAGAGTTGGAAGGGACACAGAGGGTCATATAGTCCAACCCCCTGCAAGGCAGGGATCTCGGCTAAAGCATCCATGACAGATGGCCATCCAACATCTGCTTAAAAACCTCCACCGCTTCCTGAGGGAGTCCATTCCACTGTCGAACAGCTCTTACTGTCAGAAAGTTCAACCTGATGGAAGCTGAAGATACAGAACTGAGTGTGGACCAGTGATTAGGGAATATTGTCTCAATGTGTGTTCACAGCGGAGAGACTCTTATATGCACATAGAGGGGAAGATTTACCCTTGTTTAATATGAAGACATGGTTGCTGAAATTGTTGGAGGCAAAGTTGATACGTTTAATTGGAGAAAAGCTATTGCAGACATTTATCAGTATTAGTCATTGGGAACCCCTTTTGGACTTTTTGTATGAAAGGGAAGATGAACATGCAATATTTGGGTTTGAAGATAGGAAAAATACTGGTTTATAGTGGATTTATTGGATGCTGTCGTGGAGTGAATGTTTTGAATAATTCTTTTTATGTAGCAGACAGAATCCGATCCCCTTTTCTTTTTTTTATCTTGTATCAAAAAAACTTTAATAAAAAATATATATGACAAATGAAAGTTCTTCCTGATGTTTAGTCAGAATCTCCTTTCTTGCAACTTGAATCTCTTGGTTTGGGTCCCAGTCTCTGGAGCAGGAAAAAACAAGCTTGCTCCATCTTCTATTTGAAGACGGCTATAATCTCTCCTCTCAGTCTCCCATTTTCCAGGCTAAATATACCCAACTCCCTCAACTGTTCCTCATAAGGTTCGGTTTCCAGATCCTTGATCATCTTGGTTGCCCTCCTCTGCACACGTTCCAGCTTGTCAATATCCTTCTTAAATTGTCCTGATGCACCCACTAATTAGCTGCATGAGATTACCTCAGGTTGAGTGAGTTGGTGGAAAATCTCCCCCCCCCCCAAAAAAAACCCCTATGTGTAATTTTATAAGCCTTGATAATGCAGTCCCCCACAAAAGAACTCCAGTCATTGTAACAGTTACTTGTATGGGATGGGTTCCTGTGTCAGAGCCAGGAAAGGGATATAGCAGGCTTGCAGAAAAAGGGACAGAGCCTTCTCTGCCAGGCCATTTGGAACTGGTGGAACCCATACCTTTGTCTGAAAATGAATCTCCCTGCCCCTCCCAACTTGAGTTATCCAGTTGAACTTCCAAACTCTGATTCTCCTCACTGGAAGTGAGGTGGAAGGTTCAGTATTTTACAGAACGTCAAAGTTTGTAAATTCAAGTGGAATACTCAAGGTGCTGATCAGAAGGTCAGCGGTTCTAATCCATGCGACAGGGTGAGCTCCTGTTGCTCTGTTCCAGCTTCTGCCAACCTAGCAGTTCAAAAACACACCAGTGCAAGTAGATAACTAGGTACCACTGCGGTGGGAAGGTAAACTGCATTTCCATGCGCTCTGGCTTCTGTCATAGTGTTCCATTGCACCAGAAACAGTTTAGTCATGCTGACCACATGACCCGGTAAGCTGTCTGTGGACAAGCACTGGCTCCATCGGCCCGAAGCAAGATGAGCACCACAACCCCATAGTCACCATTGACTGGACTTAACCATCCAAGGGTTCTTTACCTTTTACCTTTACTCAAGGTGGGGGGCATTCAGTTTTGGATTGAGGAATGAGGTGCTTGTGGAGGGCCAGGGGCGACCAGAATTGTGCATGGTATTCTAAGCGTGACTGCTTCATAAGTTACGCATTACAAGTTTCATTCCTGGATTCAGACAAAACTTTATCTAAAGGAATGCTTGTAGACCGTGAAGCTCCCTCTGCTTTTTTTCCCTTTTCTAAACACCCTTGGTGTATTTCATACCCCATTTCATGTGGTTAATGCTCTCATAAACATTCTGTAATTAATGTTGTTTCTGTTGCCTCAGGTAGAAGTTTCTTGCCATTCCTTAGTGAAGCATTTTGTCAAGCTGGGTGTCCAAGAGAAATCTTCTGTTTTAAGCTTAATGTGTACATTTTTTTATTCAAGTGTTTTAGACTGTCCTTTCCCAAGGTTAGGATGCACGATGGTAATAGCTGCATAAATTTAAAACTGCTCCTTTAAATTTACATCTATGCTTCTAAATGCTAACAGGGATTTTTTAAAAAGAAGTATGAGTGTGGTGAAACAGTAGTGTGTGGGTGATAGGAAAGATTATTGTCTAAAAATATAAACTTGCAGCCAAGCCACTGAACACACAAGGATAACTTCCTTGTATTTTGGCAGAAAATCAATGTATAGCACCAAGGCAGTATATTGACAACTTGATTATAAAGGACACTGAATATGCTTAACCCTGAAGCACTACTGTGGGATAGAACAAGATATTTATTCAGCCTCAACAAGTCTAGAATCTATTAAATCTCCTCTTACTTGTTTCTAAGGTAGCTGATGAAAGTAGTTTGTTGTGCTCCTTTTCCTAACCCCACCCCATAATTAATATATAGGGCTCTTTAATTCCAGTCTGCATAAACACTAACCCATTCATAACCAGCTGTTGTTCAATTTACCTCATGTTGCTGAATATTTTTGATGCTTATTTGGCAGCTTGCTTGGTTGTTGCTAGTCAATGGGGGACATCACAAGTTCTCTTGCAGGATAGATGGTGTTAATCATTATGGAATATACCAATTATGTGGTAAGGGAAGGATCACACACCAACTAGAATCCATATAAGGACAAGAATCTCCACACTCTTTTTTATATGGTTTGGCATCCTTTTATTATTTTCATGGTGTTTAGTACATTTTACAGACAACCAACAATACAAGCTTGGCAAATCTGCAAATATTATTAAATGTTTAAGCAATTAAGTCTTTAATGTATTCTATTTAGAGCTGATATCCATCATTCTCTCAAGAAGTATTCATGTATTTTGTTTTATTTCTTTGTGAAACATACATGCCTATGACAATGTTCTGTTCTTTTTTGTTGTTGTTTTGCATGCGTATGTGTCTTGTTCCTGTTGCTTTGACATGTTTTGAGTGCCATGTTTTTTCATTAGATGATATGTTCTGAAAAACCAGTAAGAATACAGGGGCAATACCTGCATCCGCTGCATTTCTGAAATTAAGGTAGTAATGCAATATGTGTTTGTCTGGGAATATGTTCCATACCCAGTTTGTGAGCTTTTTGGTGAGAAGTTGGCTAAAATTTCCTCTCTTTTTTTACATAGCAAACGTAAGTGTCAGATGTTGGCCATCTAAAGGCATAGGGGACTGTAGATAGGATGCAAGCATTTATATTGTTGGTGAACAGATTTGCTCTTGCCAGTGCAAATGCCATTTAAAAATAAAACAGAAGTCATATAAAATATTAATAGGGCAATTTCTTTTCAGGGTTCTGGTTTTTTTTAACACCTCAGTTGTTTTTATACCAGTTGGTTTGCAAACACTGGTTTCTTGAAGAATAACTTCTTGTGATGCAATGGATACAGTGTCAGGGTTGTATGTGGAAAATACTGTACAGGTTAAACTACCGGCTTTGCTAGAAAGTTAGCTCTTAACTAGATTACTTTGACTACCTCACTTTTGTCCAGATTGATTCCTAAAGGGACTGGAAACAGGGAAAGGGTGGGTACGGCTGTGGCTGCTGATTTCTATCAGTTCATTTATGAAAATTAAATGTGGCTTGTTGTGTGGCATTTTTTTAAACTTACGGCTATGGTTTGGAAATCGGTAAAAAAAACAAGTAGGGGAAATGTCTGAGAAGAAGGAATGTTCCAAAACGAGACAACCACGCTAGTGGCTCGCTCAGTTAAGGAGAGGCACAGCTCCTCTGTCACCCCTTATCCTTCCACACTCTGCAGGGAACCAGTGCAGGTTTAGTAGTCTCAGATGTGCCTCTTCAGAGACTTACAAGACAGTTGACATTAAGCAGTTGTTCAAACCCTAGTCTGTTCGTAAGTACCAAAGCACTTGCCTCATTCACTTCATGAGCGATGGAGATTTTTCTTAAATTTTAATTTGGTGTCCTGGTGTATAGCAAGCCTCTTGTGTTCCATGAGTGTGTGGTTGTGATGAAAGCTATTCCTTTAAGGTTTCTGCCACTTCCTCCCCTTTTCCCATACTGGGGCAGGCAGGAAGTCCAGAGTTTAAGCCAATTATCTACCTCAGAGAGGTAATGACCTGCTAGAAACCCACCCACCTTCATCCCTGCAAGCAAGGGCAACTTGCTTTACTCGTATCTCCTCTTAAGCAAAAGTAGGAAGTGCAACTCTGAGAAGCTCCCTGAGTGGCAGGGAGGAGACTTTCTTGGGCTTGTGACAAACTCTTTTGAAGAGCTGGTTACCCTCCAAAATCTAATGGAGCATTTTTTATTTCTAGGTGCCTGAGTTTAGGGAAGGGGGTTGGAACAGCTGACCTTCCAGTTATTAAGATTCTGTAGTTATCTGTTGATTTTCAACCAATTATCAGACATACTTCAGATTCTTCTCTCTCTGCACCTCAGTTCAAACAAAGGTAGTTTTATCAATAGCAGTACCAGCACTCCCATCTTTTAAATCAATAAATATAGGAGCAAAGTGTTCAGAGCTTGGAAATTGCTTGAGCGTGAGTCTTTGCACTATTTTGACCTTGCAAATAAAATATAGGTTAGCAGCAATCCCTCAAGAGAGTACCCATAAGTACCCATGCTATGGTTTTTCACATTGCTGATGTAAAAACATTGACACCAATAAGAACCAGTTGCACATGCAATTAATAGGATCACAGAGGTTTATTGGGTTTAGATTTATTTAATATATATTCCCACTAAAAAAAGTCCCAAAGCAATTAACAGCAGGGTTTTTTTTTTAAGAATACAGTGATCAAATCACACAAACACATTCAGTATAGATTTAACAATGCAATATTTGCTTTAAAGTTTTTATATACCACTTAATATTTTAGAAATCTCTGAGTGGGATGCAGTCTAAAAAATTATAGTTAAAACAAAAACACAACCTAAAAGCAGCAATATAAAAGCATATAAAAGTGAATACAAGACAAATTCAAGATACCCAAACATGTAAAACAGGTGTAATTTGATGGGTCAGGGAAACCCTGTACCATTTCCCGCTTGCCTTGCTCAATTTCCATTGCAACTTCTGAAGCAGGGTTCTGTCTACTTATCCCCTCTTTCTGTTGCAGTAGTTTCTTCCTCATGACCACAGCCAGTACCTGTGTCTACTCCTTGGTGAGCCTGTTTCCTTGACTATATTAGATCCATTAAATGCCTTAAGATTTAAGATGTACATGCGAACCACATGGAAATAATTTTATTTATGGTCTAAACTGTTTTGCTGTTTAAAAGTATGCAGAACGTTTTTGAACAATAGAGGTGTTCTGGTAAGGGTTATTATCTCTACATATTCTGTGTTGCATAATCCCAAGGCAAATACTCTTGTTAGCTTTTTCCAACAACAGCATGGGAGCTAATGCCTAGAGAGCGGGGTCACTTTGCCACCCCCAATAAAACATTCGAGGGGGGCAGCCCCCCAGTTGATGGGCATTGCCATTCAAAATGTGCGTATGCACCTCACTTTGTGAGGTGGGGCTTATCTGGGGCCTCCAAATATTTTGTTCAAGTTGGCACCCCTGGCAGGAGGTCAGCTGAGAAGATGCTGTCTGTTTACACATGTAGGCAGTAAGCACTTGAGAAGTGCATTCTTGTCACAAATAGCATGGGACAGGGGTGACGTGAGAATGACATTGTGTGTATAGCAACCCAAAATGATGTCACATTCAGCACTTTAATGCACATTTTCATGCCATGTATATGCGCCTATTGGACGCGGGTGGCGCTGTGGGTTAAACCACAAAGCCTAGGACTTGCTGATCAGAAGGTCGGTGGTTCGAATCCCCGCGAGGGGGTGAGCTCTCTTTGCTTGGTCCCTGCTCCTGCCAACCTAGCAGTTCAAAAGCACATCAAAGTGCATGTAGATAAATAGGTACCGCTCCGGCGGGAAGGTAAACGGCGTTTCCGTGCTCTGCTCTGGTTTGCCAGAAGCGGCTTAGTCATGCTGGCCACATGACCCGGAAG
Organism: Podarcis pityusensis; assembly: GCF_964106645.2. Classification (NCBI taxonomy): domain Eukaryota; kingdom Metazoa; phylum Chordata; class Lepidosauria; order Squamata; family Lacertidae; genus Podarcis; species Podarcis pityusensis. Next base: position 20,644,862 of record NC_138026.1, read on the forward strand.
CTGTATGCTGGCTCCCTCGGCCAATAAAGCGAGATGAGCGCCACAACCCCAGAGTCAGTCACAACTGGACCTAATGGTCAGGGGTCCCTTTACCTTTACATTTATATGTGCCTATAATGTGAAATGTGGCATGTTTGCCCTATTTCATATCCAAGATAACATCACGGGGGCTGCAACTTCAAGTGCTTCCTATGTTACCTGATTAGAGCATCAGGCGCCATCTTTGGCAGAGTAAACTTTGGTTTTCTGCCTCCCATTGGTGATTGGTCATTTGTTCTTTCTATTCCGTCATAAAAAAATGATCTATAGTGCATTTATGAAAAGGGAAACCAGACCTGAAAAGGTCAGGACCTTTTTAGGAAAAAACAAAAACAAAAACCTTTGAGTTTCCCCAGTAAACTTCTAAAGCACTGAAAATGCCACAATCCCTTACGGCTTGAGGATTAAATTTCACATAACAGCAATGGTTTCAGAAATGGAATTGTAATAAGGCAATGTAGTGCAGAGATCACAAAAAGATGCCTATGGATCTGGCGGTGCAACATTTACAGTCTCTTTATGTTCACTAGTGCATCGTTTGTTGGCATTAAACCACTAGTTCAGGGAGTCTTCAGACACTAAGATGAATGATACTCCTTAAAAAATCAATATTCACTTTAATATAATATAATACTACAATGTAGCATTTTGATGGTCATAATGTCATGTCTGCTTTTGAGAATAATGAAGACATCACTATTATATTGCTAAAACTTTGTGGGACATTTATATATTTACTTGCATAAGTGCACATACCCTGTTGTTTACTCCCTTGGAAGTCTAACCTGATTGATCGCCAACATTTCCATAACAGTGCAGGACGAATTTGATTTTAAAGATTTCTTTCGTTATCTTTTGTATGGCATTTGAACCTGCTTCCGTGTGTGTGTGTGTGCGCGCGCGCTTCGTTGTCTATGTGACTTCTAGTGAGAAAGAAGTTGTGAGTTTCATATAGATGTAGATGTACACACATTCACACATAATGCCAGGTTTGTTTTGAGTTTAAGCTCTACTTGTGTCTTTCAGTTCAGCAGTCTGGCTGTGGACCTCTATTCCAGTATGCTCACAATTTATTTTCTTTCTTTCTTTCTTTCTTTCTTTCTTTCTTTCTTTCTTTCTTTCTTTCTTTCTTTTTTGGCAGAGAATGAGTTGTGCTTTGCCTCAGGCAGCAAAATGTCTTCAGCTGGCATGGGGTTAGGTTTTTTTGCTCAGTTGTGAACTTTCTTTTCTATATCTGTAAAATGAGGAACACTGCCACGCTAATGCTCATAAGAGTACTAAGGGAGTTGCGTGTTAAGATCCCAAGACCTCCCCCAATAAATAAATAAAGACACAATTGACACAGAATTTAGTTTAAGGCTATTGGCATAATTTTGGCCACAACTTTATTGATTATAGATCGTGAGTGGTTTGCTTAGGCATTGGTTCCCGACTAGCTGCACTTGACCTCAGCAGGGGCAGCACTGACGACTGGACTCCGGCAGACGTCTGTAAGGGAAAACATTCTGGGGGAGAATTGGACCAGGTTCAGACTCAAGCTCACCCCAAATGCTCCCAGGGGCTCTGGCGTGGCCCTAACCCCTGCAAGGGGATTGGAAAAATGCAATGCCAGCCCCTGGATTCCTTTAACGGAAAACTCTAGCACTGGAGGCGCAGGCACAGCCTATCCACATCCCCTCCACCACCACTGAACCAATGCCTAACCGCCAAACCTTGTTGTGACGATTTGCTACATGGCAGGCGAAAGCCAAGTGGCACCAGCCAATCAGCCAAATGGGAAAATTCCTACCGGGCCCCTGTCCCAAGAGCAGACGACCCCATGACAGGCATAGCAAGGTCATAGTAAGACCCTAAATATAGGGAGGGTGATCCGCTGCACGAGGCACTAAGAGGAAACTCAACGCAACGTGCAGCGGTATAGATGAGTCCCTCGGTTAATGCATGAAACGATCCCATTGGCCAAATTTACCCCAGCAACCGAGGGACCACCAATCGGGTTGTTGTGCTATCGATTCGCTCCCTCCCAGAACAACAGTGAGGTCAGTCTTGATTACCTCACCGCAACACGTGCTCTCTGGGAGGAGGACACGACTTAATAAAATTGTGAAATATTTTTGCATGGTCAAACCTTCTTTAGAAATTATTACAATGGATAAACACTAGTCCAACTGATAGTGTGAATTAGCACCACCATGCATGTATGTGGCCATGTTTAATAGTCTGTTGCCCTTTTGTTTCATTTGTGTTGGGGTAGTAGTCTCTTCCCAGTATTTTATGAGGTTGAAGCAAAAATGGAGGCATTGTCCCTTCTGAAAAATGTGCCACTTTCAAGTATTAGTGGCATCCTAAGGTCTGTAACTTTTTCCACAAATACATAAGATGGTCACTCAAAAACAGTATTCAGAAAACTGAGGAAACTTCTTAATAGTGGGTTACACCTAGCCAGGCATGTTCCTTTTGGCATCATCTGAGACATTTTTGTGATCTACAATACTAGTGTGGCTTTTCCGCAAAGGTAAGTGACGTTTGATCTACAGTGACAACCATATACTGAGAAATTTGTACTTGCTAATGTTTCAGGGAGTTGTATTTTCAAGGTCTGCTATTTTAAACAACTCACTGCTCTGTTGCCTAGATCTGCCACAGTCAGCATGGAAAGAGAGATATGAGGGCATTTAAAATGTGCTCATTTCCTTATAGAAAGATCTTGAGAGCAAAATAGAATTGGATGCTAAGTAGGCACAACTGTCAAGGAGGGCACATGAAAACTGTCTTTATATTGGGTCTGTAAACACTCCTCGTTTAATTGGTTTATTCCAAATTTCACTCTCAGATATTTGAATACAGTGATCTAGGCTTAATAGATTGGGTTAACATAATCTAGATTTTTAAAAAATATATATGGTGGAATTCAATGGTGCACTCTCCCAATCGTTTTTTCGTCACAAGCACTGCAGCTTACCAGATGGAACGAGGTAGTTCCAACTTTTTTATAGGTCACACAACCTTAATAAGGAGGTATTTCCTCACCTTGGCTTTGTGCATATGTAGAAGCTGCCATGGGCTTGCCGATCAGAAGGTCGGCGGTTCGAATCCCCTCGACGGGGTGAGCTCCCGTTGTTCGGTCCCTGCTCCTGCCAACCTAGCAGTTTGAAAGCACGTCAAAGTGCAAGTAGATAAATAGGTACCGCACCGGCGGGAAGGTAAACGGCATTTCTGTCAGCTGCTCTGGTTTCGCCAGAAGCGGCTTAGTCATGCTGGCCACATGACCCGGAAGCTGTCTGTGGACAAACGCCGGCTCCCTCAACCTATAGAGCGGGATGAGCGCGCAACCCCAGAGTCGTCCGCTATTGAACTTAACAGTCAGGGGTCCTTTACCTTTACCTAGAAGCTGTGATTCCTGCTTTGGGTTCCTTCCAACTCCACAATTCTATGATACCTGCGCCCCCCCCACGTGCTCTTCTGTAGGATTCCCCCCCCCAGCCAATTTCAGGAGGCAAGGGCATGGGGGAGGGCCCCATTATGCAAGCAGAGTTCTTGCACAGGGCTTCCGCTTTTAAAGCTGGTTAGATTAATCCTACCCTTACATACCCTCCAACATTTCTCTGATGAAAATAGGGAAGTCCTATTCAATAATAATAATAATAATAATAATAATAATAATAATAATAATGTTTATACCCCAACCATCTGACTGGGTTGCCCCAGCCATTCTGGGTGGCTTACAACATATATAAAAACATAACAAGACATTAAACATTAAAAAACTTTCCCTACACAGGGCTGCCTTCTGATGGCTCGGGGGTTGGATAACTCCATACCCTCCAATGTTTATTCAATGAAAATAGGGACGGTCATTCCAGGGTCATTCCGGGACGGCTTCTGTAAATCCAGGACTGTCCCTGGAAAATAGGGTCACTTGGAGGGTCTGCCCTTAGGGTTAATGCAAGTATTTATTTCTGCCATGCCTATGGTCTAGTAACCCAAGTGGTTGAAATAAAATGAAAAGATTTATAATTTCTGACAGATACACTCTCTATGTATATGCTAGCTTTGAAAGAGATGGATTAATTTGACTCTTGCTTGTGTTTTGAAGCTTCGTGTATCTACATAGAGAAACACTAGATAGCAGCGTGGAAAAGAACTTAGCAGAGGCAGCTCTACTTCATCAGAAGAATAGCCAAGAGCTTTAAAGGAAATTAAAATGAGCCGTAACAATGGGAATTCACACAAGAGCATAAAGGATCTTTCTGAGATAAATAAAACATGCCTTATAAGGCATTGAGCAGAAAAAAAGACCGTGATAATGGGAACTGTATCTCAAGGAAAACAATTGGAAAAATAAAAATAAGACTTCAGACATGAGGCCACAGCTTTGTGTCAGCATGCTTACCAAAAGTACTACTTCAAACACAATCTCCCCATTCTTTTGCTCTGTTCTCTTATCTCCATGCCATGAACGGCTTATATCTGCATGAAATGTATACCCAAGGGTAACTATAGCTGTGGGGTTTTTGGCTATGCAGACATTTAGGAGGCCTGCGAACAGGTTGTCAAGTTCTGTTACTTTGAGCTTCATAATGAGCCATCTGTACAAACTGACCTTTCAAGTTTCTCCAAATATCTACAGCAAAACAAACGTATACAGGTATGCTTGGCCGGCAATCAGTCCCGGGTCATGGAAACATGCTTAAGACACTGATTGTATTGAAGTAGATCACCTGCCAGTGCAGAAGGCCTCATTGATAGGCAGCAGTTGAAATAAGGAATACTGCTTCTTTTCGTGCATTGCCAAGGAGATAGGAGGAGTGGGATTAGCATTCTGCCTCCTATCCCTGTCAAGAGACATATACTGGAGGAAAACTAGAATTGGACTCGTACCTGACAACCATGCACACTTTCTTAAATGCTGCCTCTTTTGTTTAGAGCAATAATTCTAAAGCTCAACTTTGGGGAGTTAAGAACCCTCCAACTACTCACAAGGATCCCTTGTGTTCTGATTAGTGCTGGAGAAAGGCCCGAGTACCTGCTAGATTTATTCAGTTTCCTTGCAAATGTCACTTTTTTGTTTTAGAATTCTACAGTAGTTGACTTGCTTTTCACCATCCAAGCGGTGATGATGCACAAGGTCTTGTAAATACCGTGCTGAAGTCGCTGCTGCATTTCGCTTAGAGCTCAGAGACTTTTTCTATTGGCACTATTGATTTTGTGAACTTCATGTTGTTTAGTACCATATGAAACATCAACATTTCAGAAACAATGCAAGGTTCTTCTTCTTTTAGTTTTTAGGATATTTTTCCCCCCCTTTTAAGGCCCACATGCTTGTGGAATACAATGTTTTGCTAATTCCCCTTTATCCCACTTTGACTATCTCAGTGTACCGGAGAGGAAAGTTCTTTAGTCGTCTTCCGACATTCTACGTCTTTCTGTTTTATACTCCACGATTGTTGGCTCTTCTTGTGGATGCTACTCCTCCAGGCAGTTTCAGAGACTTAAAAACCCCTAAAAAGATCAAAACTTTCCTTTAAAGGAACTTGTACAAACCTCTCTTTGATGCACTGCAGATCTTGGATTAAAATCAATGCAACAGCAACAACAGAAGAAAACAATTATCAATATTGTGTACAGTCTCTAAATTTCTAAAACAAAGTTTTCTTTCAAGTCTTCCGCTTGCTAAAAGCCAATGGGAGGGCTTTGACCCGATTCTCCAGAGAGATTGCTTTAGAAAATGTTTTTTTCTTTCATTCTTTCTTGTCAGGTTTTTATGTCATGCCATCTTAGACAGACTCAGACTTTTTTAAAAAAAAACAAAAAACCCTAAAAATGAAGCTGAGGATACAAGGGAGAGGAGGTTTATAAAAGAGATACTAGGGCCTAGCTTATGCCAGTAGAAGATTGTACAATAAGAGTTCCTGAGCAATAATTGTGTTTTATTTAAAACACACTCTTCCTGCACCACCAAACCCTGTCTCAGTGTGAGTGCAATAGCAGGCGGGATTGCCAATGCCCCCCCCCCGACGCCTGTCCCCATTATTATTTTTTAGGCAAGCGTGTAAAGCTGAATTTGCACAGGTTAAATGCACAGAAGTTGTGGGTCGCCTGTATAGCGAAGATGAATACTATGTAATAAAAGCATAGGTATATGCCCTGCAAAAGTGAGTTCAGGTTTGGCTGTAACTAAGCCAACCAAGGCTTAGGTCACGGCATCATGGTAGCAGGAGAACCAGAGGAGAAACCAAGAAGTCACAATCTTCTCACCAGGAGCCCACACATTTGCACTAGTTCATGGTTTGGTTTAGCGTTACATGTGAACTGGGCCTTGGTCTCTCACATTCTGTCAGCTCTTTTCCTCGCTGTAAACAGTTTGCCTAATGTAGCTTCATCTTTACCCAATAGGCCAGAAACAATGAACTGATACAGACTTAAATCATGCTTACATTAGACTCACTGATTCCTATGGTTTCACTATCATCATGACTAAAGCTGGATCCAAACCAATAATTAAACAGTTGGGTGCACTGCAGTAACTTAACCCCTCACCTATTCCCTTTTCTCCTTCTCCATCCAATTTCAGTTTGGGCTTGGGAGACATGTTTGTTTATAAATTTATACCTCAGCTTTCTGCAAAAGTCCATCAGGCAGCTTACACAAAATGGACGACACAAAATTAAGTAGCCTAAAAACAAAACACAGAGCAAAGCAAACTTAGCAAGCAAAATCAACATCAGTTAAACACAAACAAGCTGCAGTTTTAAAAGCAGATCACTCCGCAGAGGGCTGAGAACAAAGAGCAGTCCTTCCCTTACACTCACTCCAGTTTCTTTTGCCAGCCTTAATCACCCCTTGCTCCGAAGATCATGCTACTCCAGAAATTCTTATTGTCAGATGCCTTGACAAATGGCTACGTAATACAATGTGTCCACAGGTGATGTGCCCAGCTCTGTCCTAACACAATAAACATCTTGGCAGACTTGAAGAGGTGGCCTTAATCCCATCTGTTAGTTTGTTTGGAGCTGGAACATATGTAATGGAAAATAACAAAATATAACCCCTTACAGAAAGCGCAAAACTTTGTGTTTCCAGTTCTGTGTATTTATGGCAGAATAAATGCATTGGGTAGACTGCACATGCATCCTTTTTCTCTAGACAGAATCTCCGTCATATATTACGTGACCTTAGAGACATTCCAACAAATTATCTTTTCTGTATGTTACCTGCTACATGTTTTATGGTGTGAGCCTGAGAATTTCCTTTGCCTTGACTGTAGAGTGAAAATTCATTCTTACAAGCACACAAACTGATAGGGGACGTAGAACTGAATGGGTGGACATTTTGCGAAACTTTTTGCCACCGTGCATCTCCTTTTCACAACACTTGGTGCCAGAACAGCAGTTGCAGTAGAATAACTACAGCCATTGGAATTTCAGTTGGCCAGTTTTCCAAGTCTCCCCACTCCCAAGTTGTCTGGGCTTGTTATATTCAGTGACTGATTAGAATATTCTTAGTATATTTTTTGGAAGCTGTTGCATGCAAAAAGTTAACATTTCATCCATCAACCCCAGCTGCCAAAACTTATCTTAGCACTCCCATTTCTCCCCTCTCAATTTGCAGCTGAAAAGCAGGCTTGTTGTGTGCTTAGCTTTTCCACCGCATACTCGTCACCACCGTTCTTTTCTGGATCATAGTTGAAGTGTTATGGAAAAAAATGGCTGGGAACAGAGGAAGGGGAATCAAGCTTTTAGCAGCACATCCTTTACCTTTTGCTTCTTCACTGGAAATCCAGGGAGAGCAGTGGTGGCACTGTTTCGCACCAGTGGCAGGAACTCCAGAATACATGTGTGGCGATCACACAGGGTCCGCGGACGTTTAACGGTCTATTGATCCCTGTGCCACCACTGTGCTCGCTTCCCCGCTGCCACCAAACCGTTACTCTCGGGTAAAACACTGAGTCCAGACATTTGTTTAAATTGAACCAAATAAACAAGTTTATTTTATAATCATTAACAAGTTTATGGTTTCTCAGATAATATTCCTGTCAGTTTCTTAACTTTAGTTTCTTTACTGGTCTATACCTTCCTAATACCTTCTGACTGATTATCTCAACTATTTGACTGACTCCTCTTAAAAATTCTCTCACTCTCTCACATCAGACTAGCCCAACCCACAGACTTATCCTCTCTGTCTCTTCTCTAACTCCAGACTGACTTCTCAAACACCCTAACTCTAACTCTAACCCCCCCCCCCTTGGGTTCCCATTGGTTAGTCATTTTACAATTAGTTAACCCTTTCCTTATGAACCCAGTATGATGTCACACACCTAGGAAGGCAAACGCCACAACACGTCTTCCAAATTTGTACCTCTAATCATTGTCACTGAAATTTCTAAGCTTTATACTTAACGTTTCTGATGCGCCTTGCAGTACCCTATCCTCCGTGCCTTCTTTTGGCCAACCACAAAGATTGTTTAGTTAACTACTGCCAGATAGGAGTACAGAAGTAGTGGTGCAACGTACTTGTAAAGACATTTGCAATTTAACGCATTGCCCTAGAGCAGGGGTTGTCAGCATGGTGTCCTGCAAACCTTGTTGGACTCCAACTCCCATCAGCCCTAGCCAGCATGGTCAGTGGCCAGGGATGATGGGACTTGTCATCCAGCAGCATATGGAAGCCCACAGCTCCCCAAGTCCTAGGCATACCCAAACTCGGCCCTCCAGATGTTTTGGGACTACAACTCCCATCATCCCTAGCTAACAGGACCAGTGGTCAGGGATGATGGGAATTGTAGTCCCAAAACATCTGGAGGGCCAAGTTTGGGGGTGCCTGCCCTAGAGACATGAACCTGACAAGAGGGTTATTGCACCACATAGTCATATCCTTTTGTTCACTTCCAGGTAGACCAATTCATTTCTCTGCTTTTGGTGTTTGCTGTTGAAAGTCCATTATCCCTTTTTGTGTGTGTGTGTTCCCTTTATGATTTCTCCCATTGAAGAGATTGGTAGCCATGTGCCAAGAGCATTGTCCAGATCAGACAGACTATCCAGGGACCTGGAAATTTCTCACATAAAGACTCAATTGTTAGATTGAATAAATGGGCTGAATTGTTAACGATTTATAGACCCTTTATAAAGGGAAAGGAGATGCGTTGAAGTCAGAGCACCTGAATTGATCAATGCTCTCAGTGTTCTACCAGAAACACATCTAAAGAAAACAGTAATAAAATATGTAGTAGCTCCTTATGAAAAGCTTCTATTTAGAATGGTAGCTTTTGAATGTTCCTTACAAAGAACAGGCTTCATATTCCCCTAAGGAAGCTAATGCACTAGTTTATTAAAAAGGTTCATTTCTAATTACCCCAGAAACATATTAAGAATAGGACGAGGCTTCTTTTTTTCATTGGCAAGAAGTTAGCTAAACCTCCTTGGGCTTGTTTGTTAGGAAGTGGTTTGTGAAAGTTCAAAATTCACTTTTTCAAAATGGTGGAATCTAGTGATTGCCTGTTGGACTCCATTGTCATAGATGATAAAATGGCATCTTGGGACTTGTTGAGTGGAGAAACATAAGTTGATTTTCAAAGGTGGTTGGTGCACCTGAAACTGAAGTGTCTGTTGCATGGAGTAGAAATGTAAAGGGCTTTCTGCCATATCTCCTTGCTCACATACCACTTGGAGGTGAAAGTGAGCGAGGAATTCTCCCCCCCAGGTACCCCTGTCAACCAGAACTCTTGTTGTTCATGTGAACATGTCAACCTGGATAGCTCAGTTGGTTAGAGTGTGGTGCTGAAATGCCAGTGTTGCAGGTTCAGTCCCTTCATGGAACAGCGGCCTATTCCTGCAATACAGGGGGTTGGACTAGATGATCCTCAATTTCCCTTCCAGCTCTATAATTATTTGATTCCATATCTTGGGATAGAAGGAGAATTGGGTCAACAATATTCATTTGATTTGCTTTGTTTAATTTATATGTTCAAGGGTTTATAGGCCCAAGTAAGCTGAATGTCTTAACTGAAGTGAACAAAACGAATAAAGGGAATGTTGTCCTAGGGCATAGATTGGCAAACTAAGGCTCGGGCGCCGGATCCGGCCCAATTGCCTTCTAAATCCGGCCCGCAGACAGTCCAGGAATCAGCGTGTTTTTACTTGAGTAGAATGTGTCCTTTTATTTAAAATGCATCTCTGGGTTATTTGTGGGGCATAGGAATTCGTTCATATTTTTTTTCTTCAAAATATAGTCCGGCCCCCCACAAGGTCTGAGGGACAGTGGACCGGCCCCCTGCTGAAAAAATTTGCTGACCCCTGTGCTAGGGTTAAGTAGTTGTGGTAATAAGGCATAAGGCTAGGAACCTAAAAACACCTATATGAGAATTTCATTAAAATCAATGGGACCAACTTCCACATGTTTTAGGGCAGAACTTTAACTAATTCTTCTAACTAACTGATTTGTTTAAAGACTAAAGAAGTAATAAAAATTAAGTACTGTGCATTCAAATTAAATCTTGGGCTTACCATAGGTGGCTTACGCTTGCTGTTTTACACTTGTTAATAAAAAACCCGTTATAACTATGTTTCAGTATCCCAATAAAATAGGTTCATAAACCAGCATTTAACCCACAGCAATGACTTAGTTTATTAGTTCACTGGTAGTAGGACAAGTGCCTGCTTCAATTTTTTGTATCCTCTTTTAAAAGTACTCACAGGATTTCACTGTTTTATTCCCCATTTGTCATTTAAACAATTGTTTGGGATTGTGCTGCTGCTGCTACTTCTCTTTGGTGGTGGCGGCTATGATTTCAGTTGTATGTGACCTTTTTCTAACATAAAAGCATATCATTGTGTATATGATAAGTTAGGTGCCTTCATAATTATATAGAAAGGCAGGATATAAATTTCAGAAATGAAGAAATTTGTCCTTGGTGTGGTTCCTGTCTGTAATGTATGCATATCTGAGAAACTGTCTTTGAGTTCATCACAAATCCACTCTCAATCCTTTGGCGAACTTGTGAGGAATAGATTTCAGGGTTGACACCTGTTGCTTCTTTCAAAGAATAGCTCCCTATTTTGTAGTCAACTTAGTCTGGCACACAATGCACTTCTTTACATGCTTACTTGAAAGGATGTCTCAGTGTGTTCATCATGAGATGATATACTTGCATGTGAGCATGCAGGATAGCATCTTGTATTAGGAACTGCTCTGTGTGAAATAAGGAACAGATTGCAAGCCTCCTTTGGTTCATCTAGAGCAGTGGTTCCCAATCTTCTGGCCATGCCTCACCCAAACATCTCTAAAATCCTGATACCACCCCCTGTGACATATAATTCTTATTATTCAAAAAGTGAACTCCTATTCACGTGGAGGAAGCCTAAAAGGCCATAAATTGTTAATACAGTGGTACCTCAGGTTACATACGCTTCAGGTTACAGACTCTGCTAACCCAGAAATAGTGCTTCCGGTTAAGAACTTTGCTTCATGATGAGAACAGAAATCGTGCTCTGGCAGCGCAGCAGCAGCAGCAGCAGGTGGCCCCATTAGCTAAAGTGGTCCCCATGTTGGGAACCATGGATCTAGACCAGGCATAGGCAAACTCTGGCCCTCCAGATGTTTGGGACTACAATTCCCATCATCCTAGCTAACAGGACCAGTGGTCAGGGATGATGGGAATTGTAGTCTCAAACATCTGGAGGGCCGGAGTTTGCCTATGCCTGATCTAGAGTCATTATAGCCTAAGAACCAAAGGATGATATGGGGCAAAAAGTATGACTATACTACACTTTGTTACTTATGACCTCCTAGCAAGGGCAGCAGCTGCACAGGGCTGAGCTCTTTTGGCCCCTATATGTTTCTGAAGATGGGGCTGGGCCCCTCCAGTATCCAGAAAGGGCAGAGGCATCTTCTCCTTCTGCCGCAGATGGGAAGAAGGGTTGAATCAGCCTCCCACCTGGGGCAGCGCCAGGAGGAGTAGAGGAGGTGCCATCGGCCACTGAAGCTGTGCGGCCCCCAGCTCCTCAGCGTCCTGACGTCATGCACACGACATTGCCCTCGTAAGCTGGCACCTGTGCCTCTTAGGTTTCTGAGGCAGTGCAGCACTTAGATAGAAGTGCTTCTGTTGAAGTGACAGCCAAGCACAGTGGTACCTTGGTTTACGAACTTAATCCGTTCCAGAAGTCCGTTCTTAAACCAAAGCATTCTTAAACCAAGGTGTGCTTTCCCAGAGCAGCGGGGGACTCAATTTACAAATGGAACACACTCAACAGGAAGCGGAACATGTTCTTATTCCAAGGCAAAGTTCACAAACCAAAGCACCTACTTCCGGGTTTGCAGCGTTCTTAATCCAAGTTGTTCATAAACTAATCTGCTCTTAAACCAAGGTGCCACTGTATCTGGGAAGGATATACCTGGATGAGGGCTCACGGACTTCCCCGCTGCTTCAGTTTGCAGAATGCCATCTCAAACAGTAGACTGCCCAGCCTTACGAATCCAATCACAGCTTGGGAGCTCCCTGATGATGTCAGCACCAGTGTATTGACTTAGGCTGCTTCTTGGTCCTAGTACCTAACTTATTCAGTTTTTTGACTTGCCAAATGACAGATTTACATTAAACTTTGCAAAGCTGTTTCTTTCTTTCTCTTTTTTTTTTTTTTTTAATACTAGTTTTCTCATTTGGGTATATTTGAATTTTCCTGGGGAAGTGACCGAATAAAGTATTATCTCTAATAAAAAGCAATTTTTCATTTTATGTATGATACTTTCTTGTTTGGCTTCAGAGGAAGGAGTGTATTGGTTCAGTTCCTCTCCAGTGTTATTTAAGGCATGACTGTAGAAAGTGTAGGGTTGTGTGCTTGGCTTTTCAAAACACTTCGGCACAATTTTAGTTTACGTTTTGTATCCTTCATCCGATCAAGGTCAGAGCACTCTAAGCGGGAACAGTCAATTCATTTGTTGTATGCATTATATATTGATGCCAGAAAAGTATTTATAACTCTGTCTGGGCTCTTAGATATACTTTCAAGTGCTCCTTTGAAGACTGCATGGAAAAGGGAATATTCTCTTTCTGCAAATGTTTTATTTTAGAATTCTTAAGGATGAATTCAGATAGATGTACTGTATCCAGGTCCAGACATTTGAGAACATGATGCACACTTGGTGTTCCAAAAGAGTAAAATAAAATTACGAATTTTGTAAATCTCTGTGGGCTGGTGCAGACGTAACACCAGGCATCCCTTAATCAAACGGAAGGATTGCAGAATCTCCTCTCTGACCCATTCCACAAGCCTTGTTCCTTTCATACTCAGATTCATATAAAATAGTGCTGGATGTTTCATCTGTATAGGCATTAACTATGGTAACTTCAGTAATATGCATGCATATTAAACCAGGAATCCTGGTTACATCTGCATTAGATCTTCCTATTGCGTCCTCCTGAGTTCAACAAGGATCTGTCAAAAACTTAACTGATCAACTACTGGTTCGAGATATAGATGACGTATTTGTGTGTTTTTCTGTAGACTGAAAGTTCATATTGTAGATCCCAGATGAAAACATAGGACATACAACTGTGGAATATAGAACCATGTGGAAAATAAAAGTATTTTTTTCAACTGCTACACTAAATCCTTGAGTGCAGTGATTTCGAATGAGGTGCCATCAATAAATGGATGGTTCCTGACCCTGCTTTTCCTTTTTGTTAGACCCAGGTGAGGCAGTAGGAGTGTTGTTGTCAGTGCCTAGATGTGGCAATGGCAGGACCAGCACACCCTGGAGGCAAGGTGAGCAAACTGCCTCAGGCAGCAGGATTCACAAGGACAGTAGTCTCTCTCTCTTTCTTCCCTCCTTGTTCAGGATGTAGATTTTGCCTCACCTCTTCTTCCCTGGCGTGGAGGGGAGGCACCATTTGAGGGTCTGCTCCAGGTGCCAGAATATTTTGAGCCAGCCCTGAGTAGTGGACTCTATGAGGGAGGGTAAACTGAAGCTCAGTGCAGATGAAACTGAGGTACTGATAGGGGCTAGTTTGTCTTCCCAAGGTTTATAGTGTGGGCCTGTGAATCTACTCATCTTCCAATGTGAGAGTTGCATGGCCTTGGTGACACAGATCACTTTTTGTTAAGGTTGTAGCAGGTTGTATCAGTTTAGGTTGTTTTGACAGGATTACTTGTTTCTGTAGTAATAAATTAAGTCGTATGGTTGTTTATCTCCTTTACATTTGATTTAAAATAAAGTTTACTTGTTGTGACCCCACTATATTTATTTAAAAATGTGTAATAGGCCTTTCTTTTAAGACTCCGATTATATAGCATCTAAATCACAGAGTCTATATTTTCTGCCGTGCTTTGCATAATGATGTAAACATATGTTTATCCAAACAGTTAGGAGCAGTTATAAAAAATGGTCACAAATCAAATGGGGAAAATATGGTGATTTGTTGCTTTAATGAACTTCTAATTTCAAGATGGCTGTCATGTTGCATTAGCTCTTTGGGTTTATTAAGACCATTATCCATCCCTCGTAAATTTAGAGGTTCTTTTAAAAAATCACATATAGCTTACTGCTCAAGTTACGTTGAATGACCTTTTGTCATTTATTTTTCTTCAAAGAGAATTTTTATCTTATTTTTATCTTTATCTTATTTTTAGCTGATTATATATGAGTGTGCAAGTGGAGACCTTTTTAAATGCTTTACTAAAATAAATATTTGTTCATAATATGAAATGGTACAAAGTATGTATCATGACACAGGGAATTCCTTTCCATTTAACCAAGGAATAGCTTTCTCGTTCCTTTAATAGCATCCTTCAGCTTCCATTTCAGAGATTTTAATTCTTCCAAAATTGCCATATCAGAGTCTTAATTCCTTTCTATTACTGTGCTCTGAGACCTTTTATGATGATGAGGAAAATTAGTCTTTTTAGCAAGTAATTACTTAAATTACCTTAATTATCTAATAATGTAATGTCAGCAACAAAAATTTATATATACTTCAGCAGAATCATTATAATACTGATTAAAGTAATTGTCAGATCCTAAATACTAGCATGTCTTTCCCCAAAGCCAGGTTTATATATATATATATATACAATTTCAGTGTGCCTTGCTCTGTGCAATTTGGCTTGAGGTGTTTATCATCCCAGTCAGTGATGGCCAGAAAGGTATTTGGGATAATTAGTTAAGTGATTCATAATTGCTGAAACATCTGTCTGAATTAATCCCAGCAAAGGTAGCAGTTTTATTGAACTAAAAATATTCTCATAATACATTTGGCCAAATTGCCCTCTCGGAATAATTCGAAAGGCATCTGGGAGACATTTCAGCCCATCGTCTCACTTCTGCTTTGTATACTGTGTATTCCATAATTGCTTACATCATGTTTCATGATGGCACCTTTAGGCTACAATTTGGATCCCTGTAGGTAGAACCAATTTTGCTACAGCTGCATTGTTCATCTGTGGACCCTAGAGAGCTTCTACTAGGGTTGTACCTGATGTAATGTTTTCTCCAGTGCACACTGTGTGTTGTTACTCACCTGTTAGGGCTCAAACAAGGATGGAGCAGGACATTGTATTAACTTTCATTCAAGGTTCTCTGTTCACATCACCTGCAAACTATACTTGAGTTGCTGAAGCCAGTAATTGAACCTACATTTTAGCAGACCTGGTTTCCTTTTTAAAACAAACTATTATTATTAGTTGCCTAAAATGGGGATGTTGTTAGTGCTTGAAAACAATTTTGTACAAATGATGAGGAGAAAATATAGTCAGTAGAATTTAATTTGTATGTTTGTTTTTAAATCATAGAAAAGTGTAATATAAATTGATAAATCCCCACTCTCCCATGATGCTCACTGGGTCACCTTGGTCCAGTCGCTGTTTCTCAGTCTAGTCTACCTCACAGGATTGTTGTGAGGATAAAACGGGGAGGGGAGAACCATGTACACCACCTTATCCTTGGATGAAAAGGTGGTATATAAATGTAATCAATAAAGCAAAAACAAAGCAAAGATTATTGATGAACAACAATTTGATCCAGTAGCAGGACTGAAAAAACTGCCATTGCTGTGCTACTTATACAGTCTTGTTTCTTGCATTTAAAAATAAATGGTGCAAGCAGTGACCAAACGTTCTTGCACTAGACTCACGGGACTGGTTGCATTTAACCATAGTTAAACTGTGTTTTAATGTTGAACACGAAAGGTTCTTGCTCCACTCCTGTTCTGCTACTCAGAAACAAGCCAGAGTCTTGTTTGTGATTCTTTTCTCTGCAAACAAACCACGAGTGGTATGCAAATTTTGGTGTGTGTGTTTTTAGCTTATCGTGTGTGTGCTGTGATTGAGGGAACCCAGGTTTGGTCATCACAACAAGTCAGACTCTGATTTATGGGCTGGTGGCATAGCAGGAAGAAAAGTGAGAATTTTTCAGTGGTATTCACTAGCATGCTGAACCTTCACATTAAGCGTTATTATTTTTAATTTTGGTTTGATGTTACATGCAAACCAGGCCACTGTTTCCTAAGATCTCCCCTCCCTGACCATTGTGTCACTCATTGTTTATAATCACTATTTCAGTGATTATACACTTCCTAGGTTATTTGGGGAAATTGGGCTTTACCTTTTAATTGGTTTTATATTTTGGAATTAACACGCAAGATATTTTAGCTTGCCTGCTTAAATTGGAATTGTCGTTTAACGTAACTAACTCTAATCTTAAATGTTAACGGCATTAGAGATAATATAGCTCTGGCCATGGCGTGAGATGTCTCTGTACTGGCACTGTAAATTTTCCAAAAGAGGTTTGTGATACCAAGGAGAGAACTGCACATACAGCTCACCAAGGCTACTAAAGGTAAAGGTAAAGGTACCCCTGCCCATATGGGCCAGTCTTGACAGACTCTAGGGTTGTGCGCTCATCTCACTCTAGAGGCCGGGAGCCAGCGCTGTCCGGAGACACTTCCAGGTCACGTGGCCAGCGTGATGAAGCTGCTCTGGCGAACCGGCACCAGCGCAGCACACGGAACGCCGTTTACCTTCCCGCTATAAAGCGGTACCTATTTATCTATTTGCACTTAAGGGTGCTTTCGAACTGCTAGGTGGGCAGGAGCTGGGACCGAACGACGGGAGCTCACCCCGCCGCGGGGATTCGAACCACCGACCATGCGATCGGCAAGTCCTAGGCGCTGAGGTTTTACCCACAGCGCCACCCGCGTCCCTACCAAGGCTACTACATAGAACTAATTAATCCACCATGTTTTGTGGTGGTTAAAATATGTAAACTGGCCCAGGAATGCCTTCCCAAACTTGGTACCCTATAGAGGCCGTTGGACTTCAGTTCCCATCTCACCTCACCATTGGCTCTGCTGGCTGGCACTGGTGGAAGTTGTAGTCTAAAACATCTGGACAGCACCCAGTTTGAGAAGGCTGGGATAGGAAATAAACGTTCCAAACAACCAAACACAATGCGACTTTAAATGGTGTTCTCTGCTTGATGAAATCCTACTTTGAGGCTGTGGTCATTGATGTGACTGGAAATAATATTGACATGGATGACTTTAAATTGGTAGAATCCAGGTTTAATACTTTTGGAATTGTTACATCAAAGGAGCCGGTGATCATTCTTTTTATGTGTGTGTAAGGTAAGAAAGGGAAGCGTCTTCCCCTCCACATATCCTTCCATTAGCTTAAAAATAGTAAGTGATCCTCATAGACATCTTCAAGCATGAAGATAAGAAGGTCAGAGAGATTTCTGGCTGGCCATCGGTTTCTATACTGCTTTTAAGAAATGTTGTAAGGTTATTTGTCAGATGTGGAAGCGCGGAAATTGTTTTTGATAGAAGTAGTGTGGATGGTCTTCAAAGGAATATTACAAGATATCTCTGTATAAGTGTAAGTTGTCCGTCTTTCTACATCATAGGCATCATTGTGGAGGGAAACATCCATGTTCCCGAGTGATCTTCAGAGGAATAAATGTGTGAAAAGATCCTAAAAATATGACCAGCTTTTTAAATTTCAGAGCTGCTCAGATTTTATTTTACTCAAGCGCATATTATTTCAAAGCCACTTTGAAATTTCAGCATTTTGTGATCTATGAAAGGTTCATTGGGAATGAGAGGGAAATGGCAAAAATGTTCAATTGTGCTATTGTTAATCATCTTTTTAGGGGTAGCATTTTCATTTATGCTTTACTTAAAAGATAACTGCTTTGAGCTTCCTGGTACCGTAGAACCCCAAACAGTTTTGCTGTGCCCAAAATTTAGAATATTTCATTTCCATAGGCAAACCAATGTGAGAATTATGAACATTACCTCCTTAAAGCCAGCATGTAAATTTCTTCTAGAACTGTTTGACATTGTGAAGCATTTTCATTCAAGCACCAAAAGATGCAAATCGTTATCTACATTTGCACTAAAGTCATCAAATGCTCTTTTCCCCCCTTTGCAAGCACTCCAGGGTTTTTCAGTAGTTGATTAATGATTTGTTTGGAATTCTAATTCTCCCTGTTTTCCATACTGCATTTCTAAAGAGATTAGCAGAATAGTAAATTCTGTACAATCAGCACATATGTGTGTTGGAACTCGCAAGCTGAGGTAAGAGAAATATGCTTAGATGGATCCAAAACTGTTGTTTGCACAGGAGTGGCCAAAAGGGATTTAAGAGTTCTATATGCTAAAGAGGTGTATTTTAGTGTGGACATCCAGCCATTCCCTCTAGCAGCATGACCCACAAAGCAAAATGCAGCCCACAAGACATATATTGGTTTATGCCAGCAGTTTTGAGAACAGACACATACTCAAGGACAGATTTTTCCCTGATAATTTATTTGCAATTTCAACAAAAACAGAAGGTCTGTTGAGACTTGGTGTAAACTAACTTTTAAACTGGAATTGCCTCTCTAGATTCATGTGTTCCATTTCTACTGTAGATAAGAATCTGTAGTCAGTCCATTAACATAAGCCAAAAAACTGGGGGGAAATCTAGATTTGTACCAAGTGGCTGGGGAAACCCAGCCAGATGGGTGGGGTACAAATAATAAATTATTGTTATTATTATTATTATTATTATTATTATTATTATTATACCACTGAATTAAGAGAATACAAAAGTGTAATCTTTTAAAGAGCAGCTATTGAGATCTGAACAGTCTCCGGACATTAATTAAATCATCCTACGTAGAGGCAACTAAAATTGCCAGTGTTGTAGGGGAAAAAACGATCATGTTTAAGCATCTGTTTGGTTTTAGTGCAGAGATGAGGAAGCAGGAAATGGTGTGTGAGCCTACCTGCATTGGCAATTTTCCCCAAAACAGCATTTCATATTGGAAGATATATGTTTGTTTTGCACAATGCTTCTGTATTGCACAGGCATGGAGACAATGGTTGTTGCCGACTCATGAAGACTTCCAGTGGTGGTCCTGGGCCAGTGCTCCATACTCTGAGCTTTATTTTAAAATTTGAAGAAAAGGAAAGGGAAAAAAGTACAAAACTCTATCCCTCCTAGAAAGTTATGCAACAAAATTTTCAGGTACCTTCTTAGCAATTTTTGCTAATAAGTGATGTAGCAGCCTTGTATATAAAATGGGGTTCATGGGGAATGTGATAAAGGGACGTTTTATACAGCCGATTTATGTTTCCTTGCTCAGCAGACAAAGTAAAGGAAAGCCGAATAGTTTGCAGATTTGCTGTAAAAGCTGCTTTGCCTATATGACACACACACACACACACACACACACACCCCCCGGAAATGCTTGCAGTTCTTCCTTTAAAGTTTTAAACTATTGTTTGTAGCCTTTTTACACTAGTCACTCACCCTTGAAAGGTCTACTATAAAATCTTGTCGTAAGAATCTTGGGGAGTCAGCCACACTTGGTGTGACATTTTGTAACTTCAATGGGTGCGCAGCAGGGATTAATTTATCTTCAGCTGCTCAGGTTTTTTTTTGTTTGGTTTGCTGGCAGGACTGAAATTATTTAGGCCCTATGGCTTCAAAACCGCAAATACTGCAAAAAATAGAACTAATGAGCTTGGGGTGTTTTGATCGGCTGAAAGCCGCAAATACCCAAGTTAAATGGGACATTAATCATGGAACTAATTTTAAAATCTTTTACTTTCTAAGTCCTTAAATTTGCATTGCCTGGCTGCTTCTTATTGGCACAACACTGGTATCAGATGTGGATATTCACAGCCACAACTCTATAGAAGTATGGAAGGGTTTAGTAGTAATATCCTTCTATAGTATCCTTCTATAGTAATAAAACTGGTACAAAAACCCTGTGGAGGAAAGGCTAGACTAACTTTTGTGAAAGGAAATATATTGCTGGATACTTCTTGCTAAATGATGGTACAGTCGTACCCTGGTTCTCAAAAGTAATCCATTTTGAAATTCCGTCCGACTTCCGAAACGTTTGAAAACCAAGGTGCGGCTTCCGATTGGCTGCAGGAGCTTCCTGCACTCAAGCAGAAGCCGTGTCAGACTTTTGGCTTCCAAAAAAACGTTCAGAAACCGGAACACTTACTTCCTGGTTTTTGACGTTCAGGAGCCAAAACATAGGAGTACCAAGGCGTTTGAGAACCAAGGCAGTTTAATAGTAGACTGTCACTTCACATCTATACCCCTAATTCTTATAATTTTTTGAACTTTGGTACCAGAATACTCTCTCTTTTCATTTTTTAATAAGACACTGTATAATTGTAGGGTTCAATAAATTGTGGCAGTGAGTCATCTGTCATTGCCATATGCAGGAATACAATCTAACAGATTCCTGAATAGTTTGCAACGAAAGTTGGGACTGGGGGGAGGGTAGCAAAAAACCAGTATAAGAATAGCAGTGGCAGGGAAACTTAATTAAAAGTTGGGTATTTATGTACAACTTGCTGCTGAAATGGAAGACTCAGGATGAAACGGTAAAATCGGCTATGATTAAATGGGCACAGGACATTGGACATAACATTATGTTTGCTGACTGGGAACAGTTGTGGACCACGGGTATGAAATTTATGGCATGTAATGCCTTAAGAGAGAATATTATGAAAATGATATACAGGTGGTACATAACCCCAATCAAGCTTGCAAAAATCTATCACTTGCCCGATAACAAATGTTGGAAATGTAAAGAAACTGAAGGTACATTTTTTCACCTTTGGTGGACGTGCCCAAAGATTAAGGCTTCCTGGGAAATGATATATAATGAATTAAAAAAGGTATTTAAGTATACCTTCCCTAAGAAACCAGAGGCCTTTTTTCTCCTGGGCATAGTCGGCCAAATGGTGTTAAAAAAGGATAGAACTTTCTTTTTGTATGCAACAACAGCAGCAAGAATACTCATCGCAAAGTATTGGAAGACACAAGAACTTCCCACGCTGGAGGAATGGCAGATGAAACTTATGGACTATATGGAATTGGCGGAAATGACTGGTAGAATCCGTGACCAGGGAGAAGAGTCGATGGAGGAAGATTGGAAGAAATTTAAAGACTATCTTCAGAAACATTGCAAAATTAAAGAATGTTAGAGTGATGTTGGACTGAAAATAAGCAGTTTCCAGCTGTACAGGTTAAAGTTAATGATAGACTAAGATTAAAGATTAGGATTAAAGATGTTTAAAGAAATGGAAATTTGACATTAAGAGGGAAAATTTTATCGTTATATGATACTAAGACCAAAGATCAGGTTTAAAGAAGTTGAAGTTATATATTTCAATATCTTATTAAAGCTAAAGATTGGGATTAAAAAAGTGGAAAAGAAATTGCTGAACAAACAATTTGGATTGGAATACAAAAAAGGGAGGTATGAGGAAGTCCAGAAAATAAGTAACTAAAAAACGGAAATGGAAAAGAGATATTGTTTTTAATTGTTATGTTTTTTGGTCTTTTATTGTTGAATCTTGCTTTTTGTGTGTGTGTGTTTTTGTTATATGTATTGTGTATGTTTTTCTTTTCTTTCTTTGTTGTTCAAAACTTTAATAAAAATTATTTAAAAAAAAAAATAAAAGTTGGGTATTTAGTGCCTCTGGTGCTATGCTGTGGAACACCTTTCCCACAGAGATTTGGCAAACATCCTCACTTTTGACTTTCAGGGATCTGTGGAAGACCAGTCTGTGCCAACAGGCCTTTATAGATGTTTAATTAGCCAGTCACTTCAATGATTTTTTTGTATTTAATGGTGTTTTGTGTTTTATTGTTGTCCACTGCTCTGGTATTTTATGAGATGGCGATACAGAAAAACCTTTTGCCAATAAATAATGAATGAATAAATCAGCAAATGCAAAGAGAACTCTGGTGATTTATTTAATTTGCAAATTGAATATGGGATAGACTTAATAATAATTGATTTAAGGTAGCAAATAGCCATTGTTTGGGAATCTACCTGCAAGCTGATCTAGAATAAAAACAAGATTTCCCGGTCCTACAGATGCCACAATTAACATTTCTTGCAACTTGGCAAACTGTTCAGAAGTGTCCGTTGGAACAATCATTTAGGAATGGCAGCTTCAGACAATCTTGAATCCTGTTTGATGGCACAACTTAAAAAAAGAAAAAAGAAAAGATAGTTCTGAGAGACTGAGACCCAGGCAATGCTACATTTATTTGAAGCCATAAATTTGAATTTATCTGTTCCTGTGAAATAAATCCTGCACCTGTTACCTAGTCCCTGTGGGAATGGGCAGACAGAGTGAGATTGCAGAAGCTTGAGGTGTGTTTGCTTTCTCTCCTCAGGTGTAATCTCTGGGGCAAAGTAAGAATGGAACAGGCCTTGCTTTCTGTACATAAATCATCAGCTATTGAAGGCAGGCATGAATGTAAGTCATGTATTCTCCTACAGAAGCCTTCACTTTGGAGAAGGAAATCCTTGCACGGGGGAATAGACACCCCTCATGTTTCTATTGAAGACATTTAACTTGATATTTTCAATACAACTTGGGGAGAAGTAGCTGAGAGTAATAGGAGCCTTTTATTCCTCTAATGCCCCAATCATTTTGTACTATCCCCTTTTTTCATTGTGATGTCTTTAATATGCTGATTTATCTTTGTCCATGTCTCCTTGAATTGTGTTCAGCCAACGTACTACCAATTCCAGATAATCTGTATTTATACTTGGGGAACCAAATGGAGACTAATTCAGTGTTTACATTTAAAAGGCAAGAGTTGATGATATTGAAATCTAAAATAAAAACCTGTTTTGATAAATTGTTCCAGAAGCAATAAATTAATAGTAAAGCGACAGAGAAAGGTAAGCACAGAACGTTTGAATCATGGTAAGGCTTCTATCATTCAAGCTGGAAGCTTACCAATTTAACACATTGTTGCTTAGTATTGTTCTGAGTTGGGCAAGGAAGTAAACTGCATGTGAGACCTTCCTAACCCTTGGCTCCAACAAGTGTGATATATATGGCTCACTTCCTCTGTTAAGGTGATAGCCTGGGTGATGGGCCATTAGGGGAAACAAAGGAAAGGAGACAAATGCAAGAGCAGAGAGGTAAAACTGCAAGCAGGAAAGAGAGCCAGGGCAAAGTTTGAGCACAGTGTTTGATTTCTGTTTGAATCCAAGGCTGCAGCTAGGGGAGAAACAAGACCCTTTTGAGGTGTCAATGCAAGGAAACCCTCCACCATAGGCTCAGGTTGCGCATAACTGTAAATAAACCATATATCATAAAACCACCGCTGTCTCCGCTGTGCCTCATTCCCAAAGGAAGCGTGGAACCCCTGGAATCTCACACCGCTCAGAGATTAGTGTGGTGTACAACCGTATTATTAGACATCTTGTTGGATTGTGAGGCGTACTGTTTTTGCGCTCGGAAATGGAAATCGTCCTAGCTGGAGAAGACTTCTGCAGTAGACCGAGTTTCTTGTGCAGCTGCTAGTGTGTGTGTAGCAGTTTCTTAGCAAGCAGTCTCAAACGTTCTGCTTGACACCCTCGGCAGTACTCACTTCCCTGTTTTATAGCTGGATATCAATCACGGCATGAGAAATCAGTGACTGGTAAATGTCACCTGCTACTTCTCAAATAGTGTAAATTTTCCCGTCTGTGCTGTGTTTCGTCACATTAATCCCAACCACCCCCTGATCAAAACGTGGATAGAGGATGAGAGCCAAGAGTGAACTGGTTTCTTACGGTGCATGCCTAGTTTAGTAACACAAATTAAAGAAGAGATGTTGTTCTAATTGGTATTAGTGCACTGGAAATGCTTTGGCCTCTGCATTTTATTCATGGGGCCTTTATTGTCTGGAGGCAGTTCAAGCATTTGCTTCCCCCTGACCATCCCCAGGAGCTGCCGGAGAAAGATAGAAAGAGCGTCTGCTGAGGAATTAAAGCAAATGGAAAGTAATTTCCAAATTCCAGGAGGTTTAAGTTTGATAACCTCTGCCTGCTTCCAGCAGTAAGCTTGACTTCTTTTCTGGAGTAGCAGAAAATGCCTTTGATAATACAAACATTAAACAGGATGAGAACTCATCCAAGGAACTACAGCTAGCTGCACCTTTCATGAAAACACCCTTGTATAGGTTTACAAAATAAAGGCTGTTGAGGGGCTCTTGAGACTTAATAAGAAGCCCAATGCAGGGGATTATGTACTATGTAAAGTGTTGATCTCAATTTCAATGGGTTGCTAGGACCACTCTCCATTTACTGGCAGGAGGCAGCTTTTGTTATACTACAGGGTGGTGCAGATCTTTCAGCTGTCCAGGAAGGAGTAGCTTCAGTTCTGAATTTTCTTCTGCCTCCTACACTGTCTTATGGACACTCAAAAGCAGATACAGTGGTACCTTGGAAGTTGAATGGAATCCGTTCCGGAAGTCCGTTCAACTTCCAAAATGTTCAGAAACCAAAGGCTGGCTTCCGATTGGCTGCAGGAAGCTCCTGCAGCCAATCGGAAGCCCCATCAGATGTTCAGCTTCCCAAAATAGTTCACAAACCAGAACAGTCACTTCCGGGTTTGCAGCGTTTGGGAGCCAAAATGTTCAGGAACTAAGCTGTTCCAAAACCAAGGTACAACTGTACTAGAATGCATTAGGCTTGACCTGTGTGTCCTTAAACTCCCAAGAAAGGGGCTTCCACAAACTCCATTGTAGAACAAACAGTATAGTGAAAACCTAGGTAGTGTTTCGATACATCTAGCACATTTAAAACTCTAAAATCTGTTTTAAAGCCTGCTAGATATATAAATATATATATTTAAAAGTCTCCAGTAAGCAAAGGAACTTCAGCAGGATGGGGGCTTGCCCAACTGGAAGAGAGTTCCTCAAAACGGAGCCCACAGTACTAAGCAGATAGCTCCTTGTGAATACAAGCAATGGGGACCACTAACAGTGGCTCCTCCAAAGACCTCAGAGATCAAGCAGGTATGTAAGGAATCAGGCAGTCCCTTGAGGTATCCTGGATCCAAGTCATTAAGGGCCTTGCAAATTAATAAAAGAACCTTGAACCTGGAGTGGGCTTTCCAGATGCACAATGGCTGCCAAATATAATCTTCTGGTTCAAACTGTTCTGTATACATGTAGCATTAAGTTGCACCTCTCATGGCAGAAAAACGTTTGCCTTAATCAATAATGGCCCCAGATTAATGGTGCACTAGAAAGCTGTAAGGAGCACTACCACCTTAGATGGCATTTCTTTCAACAGAGGCAAAATCACAGTCCAAGCTGCATGTGTGCAAAAATCAACTTTCGTGCTTTTAATTAGTACTGGTTGAGCACTTTTAGCTGAATTATGTATTTGATGAATATAATAATGTTGTTGCCTATCATGTAAATTATTCAGGAAGATTATTTTTCTAGGTCTTTGAATAATGGAATTATTCATAGTGTAGGTGTTGTACATTCCACTTGTCTTGTCACTCACCAATGAGTTTAGCACTGGAAGAATCTAATATTTTAACTGATAATATTACAAGTTTCTAGTACTCATTGAAACAAGAGGTAACCAGAAATGTTTGGATAGTATCTGAGGAATGCTGAAAAACCAGAAGTAGGTTAGAAAGAAATCAGTGGTCTGTGTTTTGGACTTCCAGTTCTCCATATATCTCCATATGTTTTCTATGCAAGTAGCCCTAGCTCATAACTCCTCTTACTAACTTGAGTGAATCTCTTTCAGCAACCTCCCTCTTTTTCTGCTGCTAATCCTTGCAAAACAAAACACTAAATTCTCATAAAGCCATATTTTTGGAAGCAGGATAACTTGCAGAGTTAGCAGATATATGCAGATTTACTTAATTAGCATAAATCTGGGCATAGAATGTTAGTTTCCTGAGTACACAGAGTGCTGTTCAGGTTTTTCCCCCCAAATGTGTTGTAGAATAAATAATTTTATTCTCTTCCCAGCCAGATTCATTCTTATTTTAAAGCATGGGGCAGGTTTTTTCTTCTTCTGAAGGGCACCAAGTTGGATCATTTAGATGACAGAGGAATTTGAGGGAAATGTTACTGTTTTTAAAATGCAAAAATACAATTCGTCTGCACACCGCCCCGTCGCTCATTTAGTGCTTTGTTGTTGTGTCTGAAGTGTCCAGGAACTAGACCAATTGATATTGTGGAGCTTGCTTGTAGGTGTATATCAGGTTAATGGATCTGTTTCGTAGTTAAAGCACATGCCTTTCTTTGGGGAGTTAATAACATTGCCAGGAAATTGTGTGAAGAATTGTTTGGGAAGTAATGGAAAGGAAATAGAATTAAATTTCTAGTGACATAGAAATATGGTGGAAGACGTTGTGGCCTGCGACACGATGGACCTTTATATATTGGTTTGGGGGCAGGTGCCAAAAAAAGAAAAGAAAAGAAAATCCCAATCTTGGATTGGATTTTGGTCTTTCCTTTTACTTATGGTACAAGTCTTGCTAATAAATGCTTCAGAATTCCTTCTTGTACGTTTGGATCAAATTCATTCAAATCAGCAGCTGAAAGAAAAACAAATTTGTGGATTCTTTTCTTTTAAAAGGGGAAATGAGACTCATGCCATTACAAATTTATTTTCCTATATTAATCTGCCAGTTAGTAGAATTAAAGCGTAATTTAAAGGTTTAGAGGTTCTTTGCGAAGTATGAAATAAGCCAGAGGCACAGCGGCGGCTTGAAGACTTGAATGATTGCCAGTCCGCCTGGGCTTCAGCCCATTAGGGTCATCAGTCTCGCCAAAATGAAGAGGGTGTTGATGTTAAACATTTGTCCAAGGACATTTTTTTTTTTACAAAAAAACCCCTGGTGTACTGGAATTCCTTATAATCTGTTCTATTTCTTGCCTTGGGAAGGGGGGGGGGGGTGATGTATGCTTACTGTTGCTGACTTCCTTGCTTGGCTTTTTTTCTTGGGAAAAAACTACCTTGGCAAGCCGACTAACTCAGCAGTATCTTCCCTTTATTAGTCTGGAAGATCTTTCAATGGTAGATTTAATTTAAGGCAAGCTAAATCACATCTAGACAAATATATCTGTTATGGAAATGCATTTAATGAATTCCTCGGGCACTAAATAACTGCTTTGATGTAGCATACTAATATAAAAAGCAGTATTTGTATAACTCTCAGAGTAATAGCAATAATAAAATTAAAAATGAAGCCATGGATAGAAATTTGCATGTACATTCTGGCAAACATGATTACTCTTATTGCAGATGTGACTATGAGAGCAGGAACGGTAAACATGCAAGCACCTGAAAAAAAGGTGCAATTTTCCAACCTGAGCCGAAAGCATCATGAAAGAATCATTTCCACCCAAAGGCAGCAGAGTAATTTTAACGTCAACCCTTTCTGTCTGCTTTATTTAATGCTGTACAGTTCTGTTTTGCAGAGTAGCTTTGCTGTTAGAATGAACGTTGAAATATTGTGATAATGGTGAATTCAAAAATTAAGAGCAAATAAGAGCAAATAATAAAAGCTTCTGATGAATGTTAGGTTACAGTCGTACGCCTGGTGTTAAGCATTTTGCACAAAGACCTACAAATGCATTTAGTTGGAAATTAGTATTGTGGGTAGTTATAGAATTGTGTAGGTGTGTTTCTGAAGTCAAGGAAGTGTGTTAAGTGCCTCAGATTAAATGTTTGGCCTTGCACTCAGTTATGCATGATTACAACATTGATCAGCTTTAAGTGTGTTTATTAGTTAATGTTCCAAGAAAGTCAGCAGAATTTGTTATGAATAACGGTCGGGTGGCGCTGTGGGTTAAACCACAGAGCCTAGGACTTGCCGATGAGAAGGTCGGCGGTTTGAATCCCCGTGATGGGGTGAGCTCCCGTTGCTCGGTCCCTGCTCCTGCCAACCTAGCAGTTCAAAAGCACCTCAAAGTGCAAGTAGATAAATAGGCAGGAAGGTAAACGGTGTTTCTGTACGCTGCTCTGGTTCACCAGAAGCGACTTAGTCATGCTGGCCACATGACCCGGAAGCTGTATGCTGGCTGCCTCGGCCAATAAAGCGAGATGAGCGCCGCAACCCCAGAGTCGGTCATGACTGGACCTAATGGTCAGGGGTCCCTTTACCTTTACCTTTATAATGAAATACTGAAGTGTTCAGTACAGCTGTTCAGCCACTGCTTCCTCTGATTTTCCATACCCACCCACTACCACTACCCAGTTAGGGCAACCCAGCCAGATGGGTGAGATATAAACAATAAAATAATAATAATAATAATAATTAGTTAACATTCCATACTTTAAGTCCAATTGCTTTAGGGTCTCCTCCTCCCCTTGCATCCTGATTTATTTATATTTATTTAAAAGATTTATATCCCACTTTTTGCTGCATCTGCATCTCAAACATTCTTACATTTAAAAAAAACAAATAAATACCGTATACAGAATTTAAAGCATAAATTAAAAACCAGTAATGAAAACATCAGGACAGCATTCTTAGGAACTTAGGATGGTCCAGCTCAGTTCATTCTACACCAAATCTCAGTGGCTTTATAGGTTTTCAGGTGGTGAATTTTTCTACCTGTTACTGGAAGCACCAGGAATTGAACTTGGGACTCAGTGCATGCATAGGAAAACATCTGCTTTATCATGCGAAGCAGATGTTCTACTATGCTATGGCTCTTTTCCTAAAAGATCATTCATTTTGCAATACAGCCATTTTAACCAGGCACCTGAAACTTAGTAGGACGGTGCTTGCCTGATTTGCAGCTCCCCCAAGTCTGCTGATATCCCTCTCTTATGCATGGGTTGGTGCTATATTGGGAACATAAGCAAAGGTGCTCAACAGAATGAACGATGGAAATCAAGAGAATGATAAGGACTTTCGTGATTTCTGAGCATAAACTGAAGTTACAATGCATACATAAAGCCCAAAATGAAATGGATCACTGAGGAAATTGCATATCAGTTATTCCACATGAAAACAATTCCCAGCTCATAAAGACCTTAGTATAATAGGGGGAAAGTACCGGTACTTTATATTTCTATTCTATTCTATTCTATTCCGCCCTTCATCCAAGGATCACAGGGTGGTTTGCAATATAAAAACACAAAATGCATAGCATAGTAACAAACAAAAACAATCCCCCCTTTATAACCTGTCTCCTTAAGAGATTTATCTTCTCTGCAATAGGAGTGTTTAAATACGCTTTTCTATGAGATGCCCCTATGGTCCGAGACAGTATATTCCCAGAAAGGTTACACCATGTGATGCTATGGCGTATGTAATTGGCTTTAGACTCAATCTCAATTCACATAAAGCATTTGAATGGAAACATATCCATCATATTTATTAATCAATAACTGAATGTTTATAGCTGCCCCATACCACAAGTTGTTGTATCATTGCCACAATAGTCTGCTGCTGTTCCTCCAGTGAGCTCAGGGCATCATACACAAAACATAAGTTTTGAGGTAAAAGGAGGCTGAGAGATGGTGACAGGAGGGAGTCCGCATCATGGCTGGCAAAATTTGAACCCAAGTCCCCAGAGTCCTAGTCCAACATTGCAGCCACAGCGCCACATGTGGTCAGAGAGGGGGAGGGTTTACTGCAACAGAACGCCTACAAATGTTCTTTAATAGTCGGTGGGAAAATTGTCAATCACATTTCTCGTTTTGTGCCCACCTCCTTTAAGCCAGAGGAAGGGGGCAAGCAAGGCATGTGAGGAAAATCAATACAAGTACTTGTGGGGAGAGACTACAGTTTTGAGTCATACACAGCTGGAGAGACAAGGAAAGAGCAGGCTCTGGGAAGTACCTTTTTGGGGGGAGAGGTGTCTATTTCTCTCTGGAAATCAAATGGGGGGCAGTGCATTTGTCTGCTCAGCTATCACTCAATCTGTATATTTAGTTGATTGTGGCTGACTACTGCTGTATTGTTGCCTTGCATTTTGGGTGTTTTCCATCTCCTAGCAGCCAATTTCTGTTATTAAATTAGTAGTATTACCGGTCAGACACACAGTAAAGCAATTTACAGATCGGAAGCATGTCCTAACCAACTTAAGAATGCATAGTAGCAAATATTTTACCTTGTAGTATCAAATTCTTACTACTGCCCAAATTGCCTGTCGTTGGAAAATTACAGGTCTGTCACCTGTGTGTTGTTGGAGCCAGCTGATTTCGCTAGTCAAGGCCTTGGGAAAGTAGAAAGTAGTACACAGTTGTTTCCTTTTTGAAGTCTTTAGACAGGTTGTCATCAAAGCATGCATCCTTTTAAACCAATTTAGTTACCGTTGAAGATGGAAGCCGTTCTTGTTTGTTTGCGTAAACCCCAAGGACACACATATCTTAATATATGCACACACGAAACAATCCACCTGTCTCTGTAGGTGTTTTTGCTTCCATTTTGATACTGTTTGCTAAAAATAAAAACATAGAAACAAACTTTTCAGCACTTCTGGGCTGTGCGAGAACGTTGCTTCACAACTCTGAAGTAATTGAGTGCTACTTCATCAGTGACATTTCTTGCTGAATAAAGGTTTGTGGTTTGGGGAGCTAGTTCAGTTCTGCTTAGCTTGCGAGAGCAGTTAAATTGCCTCGTCAGGTGCAGTGCTCCATCTTGCATGTAATAATGTAGCTTAATTCCTACACTCTTGGTTTAACAGGACCAAATATAATAATATTGTGTACACCCCAGTCTCCAAGCATCAAGAGATTCCTGGGATTTCAGGTGTGTACACCAGGTGAATATACTTGGAATGAAGGTCAATGGAGACAGTGGTGTCTTTATGATATATGTTTATATTTACACATATATACAACCTGAGCACGAGGCGCGGGTGGTGCTGTGGTCTAAACCACTGAGCCTAGGGCTTGCCAATTGGAAGGTCGGCGGTTCAAATCCCTGTGATGGGGTGAGCTCCCGTTGTTTGGTCCCAGCTCCTGCCCACCTAACAGTTCAAAAGCACATCAAAGTGCAAGTAGATAAGTAGGTACCATACCGGTGGGAAGGTACACAGTGTTTCCGTGCTCTGCTCTCGTTCGCCAGAAGCGGCGTAGTCATGCTGGCCACATGACCCGGAAGCTGTCTGTTGACAAACGCCGGCTCCCTCGGCCTATAGAGCGAGATGAGCCCGCAACCCCAGAATCATCCGCAACTGGACCTTACGGTCAGGGTTACCTTTACCTTTTTACAACCTGAGCTCAGGAAGGAAGGGGTCAGAGCACTAGCACCCTGACATATCTTGCTTCCCAATTAGGTTTCTATAGAAGCCCCCACCCCAAACCATAGCTTTAGGATTCAGCCCATGGAGAAAAGTCAAAACCCTCTGCCTGAATTCACTCACAAAAGTAGCTTCCCCTGGCCTATTTTTCTCTTTCCTAGGGTGATGTAGCATCCAGCCAGGTGAATGGCGGACAGCACCTCCACTTGTTGCTATGGCAACATGCCCCACTCTTTCATCATGCAGAAATATGGTGCTTATCTAAGCGCTGTGGCCATTAGCATAACAGAAACTGGTCTGACTGGTTTAGCAGTGGCTTCTACTAAATTCCAAACCTCACAGATACTGAATCAGTGGCCTGGAAGAGACTCATGGATATCATGCAGACTGACCCCCACCCCACCCCCTGCTCTGAAAGCCTTGTATCACTATATATTCTTAAAATTATTTCTTTGCATAATACTTCCCCGCCCCCAAAAGTTAGCTGCTTGTGAAATGCTTTATACAATTGTGTTCCTACCAATAACTGGAGCTCATAAGCACTTCTATAATATAGATATTTTCTTTTGAATCTTACATATAATTAGAGTTTGTATTTTTGACATTGTATGTCATGTCCTTGACATACTTACTGTTCTTGGAATAATTCATGTGAAATGTATCTCAACTGTATGAATCAGTAAACACATTTTGTCTAATTCTAAGCCCATTCACGCTTTGTAGGTAGGGTGTTGTTAAACTATATCTGATTAACTTCCTAGAAAATGTCATATTAAGGAAAGGGGTTTAAAGGGGTGGGGAGGAATGAAAAATGAAACAGATGAAAGAATGGAGAGAAAGTAATACTGGTGAGAATGGAGGAAAGACTAGAGAGGGAAAATAACAAAATGTTATGATGGTGTTAACAAAGAGCAGTGTGCTTATTCATAAGAGGATTCACATGGTTTATAGCTGAAATTGGTGAAGTAAATTGATATGTGGAAGCACGCCATACTTACACATAAGAAAAATAGTTATAAACCAAACTATTCACAAAATTCACAAAATAACCTAAATTGTTTTGCTTGTTTCAATAATCAGACATGTTTATGGAACATTCATCCTTCCTAATTAACATCTCAAATTAACAAGTGAGATGCTGATTTATAACATGCAGGTATCTCTACTATCCTGTTGAATACCTTTATAAGATGCAATATATATGGCACCACATCTGGAAATAGTTATTCAGTAGATGAAATAACAAAATCATGAAACTGAATCACCAAGACTGAAAGCTATTCCTTGGACCTTTGCACTCAGTAATAGTATGACCATATAAGATTATTTGCTTTTCAGCAATTTTGCTGCTTTTAGTCTGTCATGTGAAAGACCTGGGCCAGACATCTTGAAATGGAAGCAGTTCTTAATGTGCTATTTTATTTTTTTAATGGAGATTGTGCTCTTTTATGCACTCATTGTTGCTGAGAGAGGAGTACTTTGCCTTGTAAAATATCACAGATTATTTCTATTGTCAATGAAAATTACAGACTGATCTTCAACTGAAAATGAAGGTTTGTCTTCCTTGCAAAACTGGACACAAGTTATTTCATACTTGCCAGTGGGTGGATTTGCTCTGTAGCACCTTTCACTCATTAGTTGTGCAGCTGGGAACAAACACCTGAGCACTACTCCTTTATCAAACTGATTGCTTAGATATATAGATCTCTTTCTCTAGCAATGGAGGGACACTCTTGCACTACTGAGCAACAAAAATGGGACAGAACAGCAGCCACCCAGAAAATTTATGGTATAAAAGGTTTGAGAATTTCAGGCAGTAAAAGTTATGGGACGAAACAATTAAGTCTATCCTTTTAAAATATTTCAATTGAACATAATAAAATGAAAAAATATAAAAGGAAACAAAAAGTGCCCTAATAAAAATATGAAAAAAAATCTATAATTCTTTATATAGTTGTCTAATACAAAGGTATATAAGTAAAATTATTGTTATTGTACATATACATTTACGTATAACTTACTATATATTTTAAATGAATACCTTCAAAATGTCATTATATTTGTCCATATGCAGTCTATGTCTATAAGCTATTGGTTTGTATGTTGCAAGAGTTGTCATATCTTCTATCCATTGATTAAAGGGGAGCATATATTTATCTTTCCAGAGGATCAATATAAGTCTTTTTGCTGTAGTGAGGGCGTGGAGAATCCATTTATGTTGACTAGCTGTCAAATTACATATAGTAGTAATACTATCCTCTGGCAATACAGTACTAGCTTTCCCCCCCAAATAATATTTATACAATCTAGTACTTTCTCCCAAAACTTCATAAGTGTAGAACATTGCATAAACATTTGTTTCAAAGAAGCATTTTCATATCTCCAACAGCATGTTGTTGTAGATGGTCCCTTTCTATACAGATGTAAGTGTCCAATAAATTTGAAGTAATAGTTTTTCTAGCATACGACGTAATTTAAAACCCATTGACACCTTTGTTACAGAAGCTAAAACACTCTTTCGCTGTCTAGGTAATATAGGAACCTCCAATTCTTTATTCCATTTGTTTCTTAGAGTCTGCATATCAAATTGATTTATTGATACCAAATATCTATAAAAAGTAGTCACCAGCTTTTTAGTCTCAAAGGGTTTAAACCAATTGTTCTATTATCTCTGGTGTCTTAGACGCTTTGAAAGCTGTTGCTCAAAACAGGGTTATTAACAAATGTTGCAACTGCAAATATTTCCATTGGGCCACCTCCTAAGTGGCATTTATCTTTATAACACAGCAAATGTATAGAATTGATCTTCCTCATCTATCAATTGATCCAGAGTCATAATTCCTGCATCCATCCAATCCTTCCATACTACAGTTTTCAGTAAAGTTTATCCTGAAACAGTATTGAAATCAGGATTGTATATAAGTGTCCTGATAGCACCATGAGCACAGATAATCATTAATGCACAATTAAAAGGCTGTCTGAAGGAGTTATCAGATAATTATCACTCCTTCCATCATTTTGGGGTTATATATCCAGCACCACTTAGCACACACGCCGTTCACTGTCAAGAGTTGAAAAGGGTGGATTTTTCCTTCACTGTTTCAATATGTTTTATGAGTGAAATAGGAATTCTATTTTATGAGTGAAATAGGAATTCACATTAGTGATTGTACATATGGGAACCAGACAGTGGTAATTACTCCAGATGCTTAACATGGAATACAACACTTTGGGTGGTCCTGGGCAAGATAAAGCAACTAACAAATTTAAATAGTAATAATAATAATCCAATGAAAGCTGTACGAAAGAAATCCTAATTTAACGCACTTAATCAGCAACTTTAGAAACCCTTTTGGAAATTGCTTATACAGTGGCACCTCGGTTTTCGAACGTAATCCGTTCCGGAAGACCATTCGATTTCCAAAATGTTTAAAATTCGAAAACTCAGTATGGAAGCCACATGTCATGTTCGACTCCTGAGACGTGTTCGAAAACAGAAGCATTTATTTCCGGGTTTACGGTATTTGAAAACCAAAACATTCGTCAACGGAGACGTTGGAAAACTGAGGTACCACTGTACTTTTTCTCCTGAGAGAATCTACAGCAAAGTGGGCTAACCTGTGGCCCTTCAGATTTTGTAATACCCCCAACTCCCATCAGTTCTAGTCAGACATGCCCTATGGTTTGAAGTTGTGGAAATTGTAGTCAGACAATGCCTGAAGAGCCACAAGTTCCCTTTTCCTAGTTTACAGAAAGGTTACATGCTTGATAAGGTTGATCTCTTAGTTGTTTATTCATGTGCCTATTACATGTTTAAAATTAATTAAAACATTGTGTTGTAGGGTGTTACTGGTCACATCTGATACTGTTTTCTCATTGACCAAAAAAAAGGGCTCCCCTCCCCCCACAATGCTAGATGTAATTTCATTACAGAATTATAAAATACAGAGTTATCTCCAGGGTAACACTATTGAAACATCATGGAGACTTGTCTTCTTGACAATGGTTATTGACACTGTAGACTAAATTTCCAAACAACAGGCCTTTAAGTGCATGCAGGTTTTACCTGAGGTAGAGAATGGAGAAAGTCAGCTTTTCACACACGCAGAGCGTACTGTTATTTTAGGTAAGTATAATTTTCATCAAGTTTCATACGGACAGCTGATTACAGTTGATTTAGGAATGCCTTCCCTTCCAGTTTGAAATGTCTCACATACTCCAATGAGAATATGAGGCATGCAACAGTTTAAAAATGTAAGTAAATTACAACAATGACCGTAGAACTAAATACGAAAAATGTAATCTAAAAGCCTCACAACTGCTGCATGCATCGAGTAGGTCGTGAGCCTTCGATATGCTAGATACTGTCGCTCAGCTACTTTGTCAAATGGTATCTGCTAAACTTAATGTGCCCTCTTCTACAGTTAGTTGTTAATGAGAAGAGAACTTAACCACAAGCCTGTGTTTGGAGAACATGCTGAGCCACACCCTGGTTTAACTCAGTCTGGTGTGGAAGGAGAAATGACCATGGAGGAGCTAAGCAGCTGCAAGGTCCTCCCTGGGATATTGGCATACAAAACAGACCGTTGTATACTGGCTCATCAGTAGCCACATGTTTATTCCTAAATAAGTCTAGGAGGCTAATGAGACAGAACTTTGCAGAAACCATGCTGGTTCTGCTTCAGCAGGACTTGTTCTTCTGTATGCTTCTATCTTTAATAATGCTTTCCACCAGTTTTGCTGGAACAGATATAACATGTCTGCAATTTCCCGGATCTTTTTGAGTAAAGTTGTCCAATTGGCCACTTTCCAACCCTCACATACAGAACCTGAATTGGGGGGCAGGATGTTGTTGATGACTGTGATCACCAAAGCTGTTTCACCTCTTTGGTGTCCCTCAGCTGGTCTCCACTCTGTTTTGTTTCTTGCTGCGTCTCCCCAGAAGCCATATATATCTGGGGCACCTCATTTACTGGTGTTGCTCTCTGCTGTGAGATACTGTTGCTCCCCACCAATTTCAAATATGCAAGGAGCAGGCATGTGTGTTGTAGATGATACTACAATTAAGCGAGACTTACTCCCAGTTAAGGGCGGTTAGGATTGCAGCCTTAATTGTGAACAGAATAGCTTTCTTTTGTTGTTCCTTTTTCATACTACAAAACAAAACAATGTTATAAGTAGTCCAAAAGACAGCGGAAGTGCAAATTACCAGAGTGGTAGAGCAGGAGATTTTTAATCTCAGGGTTGTGGGTTCAAGCCTCACCTTGGGCAAAAGATTCCTGCATTGCAGTTGGTTGG
Organism: Podarcis pityusensis; assembly: GCF_964106645.2. Classification (NCBI taxonomy): domain Eukaryota; kingdom Metazoa; phylum Chordata; class Lepidosauria; order Squamata; family Lacertidae; genus Podarcis; species Podarcis pityusensis. The sequence goes on from NC_138026.1 coordinate 20,681,725, forward strand.
ACTAGATGACTCTTGTGGTCCCTCTATACAGCATGTCCCCTTCTTGACTCTTCTCACATATATACACACATAAATGTACACTCACTTACACACTGTCATGGTTCCATTGTGTGGTGAAAGTCACCATTCTTATTTTAAGGATCTTAGTTCAGATATTTAGATGCAATACATAAACAAGAGAGGTGTGCGTTAGTCTTTAAGAGCCACCAAAAGCTGCTTTGCTTCTGCAGAAGCCTCAGGATTATTATGTATTCTGAGGCAGATGTAATTGGGTTTCATCCTGTTTCTTCCCCCATCTCCCATCTTTCCTCAATAGTGGCTTCAGTTCTGGAACAGATATTTTGTTCAGTCCAAGATTTAAAAAAGAAAAGAAAAAGTGTCAGGGAGCATATTGTAGTTCTGAAACACCTGCCAGATGTCTTCTACCTCCAGGCTGCAACTCCACTCATTCCATCTTCCTGTTTCTTGTGCACGTTTTGAGCATCTCTCTAGAGGCAAGCCATTATCTCTTTCTGTGTCTCTCTCTCTCTGTCTCTCAGGTAGCAACATTTTTTCTCTCTCCCTTCCCGAGAAGCTCAGTTTAAGCTGCCACGTCTATCTTCTCAGTAACATCTCTGTGCGTAGTGCATCAAGAGTTCTATTTAGAGTGCGTGTTTTTTCAGTAATTTACAAAAGCAATTTAAAATGGTTTAAAATGGTTTCTTAATTTTAGAGCAACAGGCACAGTTTGGTTAAATCTGAGCAAGAAATTCATGTATGGAAGGTCTGTGGTTAAAAAAACCAAACCCTATCATGATTGAATGTGGGAATAGTGGACAATTAGTTATTCAAAAATTTGCTGTGGTTACTGTTATATGTTATTAGTACATTGATATGTACATATAAGCACATAACAGTATATAATAGTGCATTTGAAGTATTCTTATTTGCTCCTGTTTTTATTCTGGCTGGCTGCATGCTACATTGCAGATACTAAGCTCGGGTAAATTAAAAATGTTCTCTAGGGTCTCGAGAAAAATTAGACTTGTATGCAAAGACTATTTTTAATTTCACCAAATTGCTTCTTATAATCCCAACTTCCAGTATATTCCCTACTGAAAGTATATGGCATATCTTAAGGAGAAAAAAATATAAAGTGTGGACAGAAGTTAGCAGATGGGGTCATAAATGGACAGATATAATTTCACGTGTTGAAGAAGGGAAAATAGGTTGTTGTTTTTTTACTGCTGGGGGCTTCTTGTGCAGGGGATGAGTTCGACTTTGAGATTTATAAATTGACTGAACTACCTCAGAAAGAGGATATCACAGGAACCATCCTTTTCTCGTCTTCCCTTACCCCCCTGCTGCATCCCAGGGAGTATTTCTTCATATTAGCAGGACGGGGGGGCTTCCAATTCACCATCTGATTGGGCTTCATGGGACCAGTTCCAGCTCTTGTGGCCTGAGGATGTGGACAGTGTGCTTGTAGCTGTCCAGCCAACCACATAGCACATCACGGCTGATTCGAGGTAATGAGAAAAGGCTGGCTGGGTGTCTCATTGCAGGGTTAGGTGGTACCTACAACCTTTGAGAAGGTGGTAGTGTGTCCACTTCTGGGGGGAAAAACACTCTGGATCCACAGTGCTTACTGGGAACAAAGCCTGCTTACTGGGTCAATGAGCAGTGGTGGTCGCATGACCACAGGCAATGTCAGTGGAGGGAATCCCTTTGATTTTGTGGCCTCTTCCTTCGGGTGCATGGGATGCTGGGAAAGCCCACAAAATTCAAATCATATTGGGCCAATCACAGGACAGCTTTTGATTTAAACAGCCCAATTGCGGGCCGTTGTAGGTGAGTCATTTGAGGTGGACTTGAGTGAAGCCTTATCCTGCCTGGCTTCAAACAGGTCTGCCACCTTTCTATTTAAACTTGCGTTTGCATGGTTCAAGTCTTGGATGGCAGAAAAAGGCATTGGGTTGGATCCTTAGTCTTGCAGAGGGGGTAGGCCAGGACCCCACTCCTGTTTCAAAGTGTCAGGGTTCCCCATTATAAGGGTCCAAGGGGAAGGGTTCTGTCTGATGTACAGACAGGGGCTAACAAGACATAGAACTCCCCAAAATGGCATGCTGGAGGGATTGCCCAGATAATATTGCACACCATAGCACAATCCTACATCCTGGATCGACCCTGAAGGAATTATCACCCAGCAAACAAAATTTGTGGCCAATTTTATTCCAAGACATTGTTTTGTCATTATTACTCCTCTCCAAGAGTCGAACCCCGATGGACCCTGCCACATGGCATCTGGAACCACAACTAATACCTAATTTCTAATATCTCTTTGGGGTTATGGTAGGGAGCCGTGTTGGTCTGATGCAGTAGAAATATATAAAAATATATTTAGAATGTTCAGTAGCACCTTAGAGACCAACTAAGTTTGTTCTTGGTATAAGCTTTCATGTGCATGCACACTTCTTCAGATACCTCTTTGGGGGACATCTGGGGGGGCATCTATTTCCTCAAGCTACAGTAACTATAATATGTTGTTTTTATTGCATATTTAGCTGTTGTTTTCTATTGAATTGTTTCATTGCGTGCCATATTAAAATGTGCTAAAATGTGAATTGGTAGATGTGTTAAATTGGTAGATGTGTTAAAAAAACTAAAACTAATGTAAGGCAATCAGGATTGCATATTCAGTCATCTGTCATGGATGCTTTGGAATAGATGACCATTGGGGCCTCTTCCAACTCTACAATTCTGTGATTCTATCTTGGTATTGTATTGTATTCTTGACAATATAAAAATACTTTGAATAAACAAATATTAACAGGGGCATAACTTGTCAGCTTGGTTACTATTCCAACACCAAGAAGTAATTATTCTCACCTGCTTGACATAGCTACTGCATTTTTTTAAGTGCCCAAACTGAGCTCCATTTTGGGAGTCGGCAAACCTAGTTTATCTTGCTTGGTATGTGTATTGCTGTGTCTGTAACCTGGGCAACAACAGGAGCGAAATAGTCAGGCTTCCCCAAAGACATGTCGGGTAGAAATTTTATCTTCCTGTTATGACTAATGATTCCATATGAGTGCCTGATTCTACTCACTCTTTATTAGCTTTAGGAATCAGCCCATCTTAAAATAAGCTTTCATTAGCTTTTTGTAAACCCGGCCTCTTACAATCTCAGCTTATCCCGTATTAATTGATTCATGTCACAAGGGAAAGGTAGACGTCCTTTTCTCAATTTTGAATGGCTTTGAAAATACAGTGGTACCTCTGGATACAAATGGGATCTGCTCCGGAGCCCTGTTCGCATCCAGAAGCAAACACAACCCGCGTCTGCGCGGGTTGTGATTCACCACTTCTGCGCATGCGCGTGACGTCATTTTGACTGTCTGTGCATGCCCGAGCGGCGAAACCCGGAAGTAACGCGTTCCATTACTTCTGGGTCGCCATGGAGCGCAACCCGAAAGCACTCAACCTGAAGCAACTTCAACCCGAGGTATGACTGTAAGTGGGTCTAGCCGTGTTCCCCCCCCCCCCTTGGACACTTATCCTTCCTAGGACATAAGTTCCAAGTCCCACTTGTTATGATGATAATGATTATATTTTAGCATGTTCAACAATACAGAAATAATATAACAAGATGCAAAAACATATGATTGCTAAGGAGAAAGGGAAATAATAATAGACACATGAGAACAAATCACTCCCAAATATACAGTGTCAACATGTCAGTCACAGGTGTTAAGCTACCTATGTTCAGTAAGATAAGACAGCTTTACAGTGATTGGGTTGGGTAGCATTCTGTTGGCCATTTTCCATCAGAGAAAGTAAAGAGGTGCCAAGTGCAAAAAGAAGTTGTAGTTTCAAGTTTAGCCTTATTTTCTTACTGCTTTAAGTAGATCAGTTTGCTTTTCTATTACAACAGGGATGACTAACCTCTGGCTTTCCAGATGTTGCTAAACCACCATTCCCTTTATCCCAACCATTTATCGCAGTGGCTGGTGCTGATGGGATTTGGAGACCCAACAGCATCTCAAGGCCACCTCTTCATTAGAAGATGCTACCAGACCTCCATACCATGATGTCAGTAGAGGACTATATTTTTGTACCCCTGTATTAAAATTTCCTATTCCTTTCTGAGATGTGTGTTTTTGTTTAATAGCACACACACACAAGCTTGAGATGTTGTATTTTCAAGCAAGTAGACATTTCACCTTTCCATTTCCCCCGCTTTGAAATGCACACCTGAGTGAGTGTTTCTAGCAATTTACCTCTTTCATGTGTTCCTCGTTTAATTCAAACTAGCATCTGAAACATGAAAGCTAAGTACAGCATAATGCAATTACTTTCTGTGATGTTTGCCGAGTGTTTTATGAAGCCCGTCTCTTTACAGTGGTCAATGAACGTAACATAATTGGATCTAAAAAGGGTGCTACTGTGTTCCAATGTGCACATAATGTTCCCTTTTTATAATGTTCAATAATTAAGACTTCTGAAAAGACAAAGCAAGCATTTATATAATCAAGGCAAGAGATGAGTAACTATTCCAAAATAGCATTTTGTTTAGTAGCAAAAATAAACCAGGGTGTTGTTTTCTTTAAGCTTCAAAATAGGATAAACTGGAACATTACAAAGGTTGTTCTTTCTCCCAAGTTGTAGCGCCTGGTACTGAACTCCATTATGGGGTATTATGATTTTATTTTAACTTAGTATGTAGCTTCTTTCTGGTTGAATACATACTAGCTTAGGATCCTAATAGGCTAGATATGTGTATTAAAGTTTACTGAGCCATTAAGACCCAGGATATGTGATGCATTCTGTGTAGATGCATGCCTGAAATACGAGTAAACTTTGGTTCATGCATAGAATGTCCTTATTTCCTATTTGCCACTCCAGCGAATATCATCTCTGCAGAAATAAGCCCCTGACCAGATCAGAAACCACACACTACTATAGATGTGTTAGGCGTATTTTTTAATAGGAATCCAGCACTTAGTTACATGGTTCTGTGCCTCTTGAAGTTGGTTGGTGTTGTAACTTCAGAAAGCAGACACACCAATTTGGAAAATGAATTTACACAAACACGCAAAATCCACGTTTAATTATTAGAGTGACATTTTTTCAGACGTGTAAACTGAAGCCAAATTCAGATTGTTGGAGACTTTGAGCTGCATCAGTTTTGTATAAAACCATGAGTTGCTAAATGTGGTGTTCTCATGGTTAAAGGCAGAGGTTGGCAACATAAGGCCCAGGGGCCACAAGAGGCCCATGGGGGTTGTTTAACTGGCCCATGGACCCCCACTGCCCCCTCGGTCGGATCCTGTGCATCGCGCTAAACTGGGGCGGAGCAGAGCGGAGACCGCCTTCCGCAACGCTGGCCAGCTTCCCATTGGCTGCAGGAAGCTCCGTGCTGGAAGGAGCGCCGGAAATAGTGTTTGTTTGTTTGTGCGTATGCGCATACACGTACACACTCCGGCCCACCGCGGCATCTGTGGGACCGTGAACCGGCCCAAGCCACAAAAACTTTGCCGACCCCTGGTTAAAGCTGTATATTTTGAGAAGGGGAAAGGAAGAGGCAGGGTAAGAAAGAATGAGGGCAAACAGATGCAGGGTCTTCTACAGTTCCAGCAGAGAGAAGTTTGCACACTGATTCTGGAGACAGCCAAAGGACACTTATAATGGTCTCATTCGCACATAAGGTTCTGTCAAACCATGGCTTAGCACAAACATGCTGGCTCCCAGGGTCTTTGCTCCTCCCCAGTCTTCCCAGCTCACTTTGGTGCTTAATGTGTCATCCAAACCCAAGATTGTGGTTGAACTAGGGTTGCCAAATTTCAAGAAGTGAAAATCAGGACACAGACAAATTGAACTTTTCTTTTTAATAGAAAAAACCCAAGTTGTTGGGGTTTGGGGGGTTATGTTGCTCCCCCCCAGACATCACTTTCATAGTTTTCCTTAACCATGATATGTAGTCAACAACAAACAAGTTTATTCACTTATTCACTGCTTATTCAACAACAAACAAGCACAATTCACTGTGATTGTGGGCTTGGATGACACACTAAACTAAACCTTGGCTTAGCTGCTGCAAAGCATTGACCTAAAAGGAGCAAAGCAATTGGGAGCTTCTCTCTGGGAGCCAGTAGGTTCGTGTGGTCCCAGCAAACCATAGTTCGGCTTATTATTATCATTTGTATATTGTTTATTAATTTATATATTGCTTATATGCCAAAATTACCTAGACATACCATAGCACATGAACTAGGCCAGTGTCTGCCTTCTGGCTTAGGAGGAGCAAAACCAACAGAACCAAACCATTCATGTTCACATAGTTCACTGGTAGCTTTACAAAAAGGACTTGGTTGGTTGTTTTTTCATTTCTGAAAGCCTCCTATTTTTGCCCCCTGGCAAATATACAGGGAAGAGCGGGAAAGCCCAGCAGTTATCATGTTGAACATTTAGTTTTGTGTGATTGTTTATACAGAGCTGTCTTTCTGATTATGCCGCCACTTCATGATTAGTGAACCTTGCCCTTTTCAACACTTTACAGTTTCTTTTAACAGCTTTAGCTTTAAAATATTTCCATTATAAGCACTTTTGCAGCCAACTCCTATAGTGTGGTTCTGCTTTATTGGTTCAGTTTTAGGGATTGTTGAACATTAAATACTAAGACCTCTTTTACAGTGATTTGTCACAATCCACTTTTCAAGAAAGTCCAAATGCGATGGGCTTGGGGCTTTGTTCATTTTGGTTTTCACATTTTGGAATGGAACCAAGCAGAACTTGTTTGTCTGAACATATATTCAAGCTTCAAAATGTAATTTAATGGGAAGCATGAAATTAAGGGTTGCATCCAACTAACTTCTGCTCAGAATGGACTTATTGAAATTAATGGTGCTAGTTTAGCCATGTTTATTAAATTCAAAGTTTACTCTGAGCATGACTAGTGTTGGACACAATCTAAATGGCAAAACATGATGTATGATGGCAAAACATGAAGTCCCCAGTAAATCAATAATTAGATATGAAGCATATGGACTTCTGTGTCAGACCAGTATCAGAAACATTACACCAGCATTGTCAAAATTCTGTAGCGAATTGTAGGCTGACAAGTTGTGGCAAGTGCTTAGATTTTTTTTACTGTTGCGATTGTGGTTGTGTTGTTTATAAATATTAATCATTCCATAAAATAAAACATTATGATTGTTTTGCCACTGTCTCTAAGTCTGGCTAAATGCAATATGAATTTATATATATATATATATAAAACTATTACAAAAACATGTGAAAAGTTATACAGATGCCATTTATATTACCCTAAAGGGGGTGTAAATATGTACTATTTTTTTTGGCAAGGGGTGTTTAAGGAGATAACAGAAATCACTGGGTTAAAGCTAACCAAAAGTCCAGAGGTAGCATTATTTTCAATTTATGATAGGGTGGAAGGTTCACAGGCTATGAAGGACTTGCTCACAAATTTAATGAAAGTGGCACAAATTATTATAGCTAGGAAGTAGAAGGACCAAGCAGACTATAAAATGGAAGAATGGAAATAAAGGGGTGTAGGATATAGCTATTAATGATAAATTAACATGTGCCATTAAGGTAAGACAGGGAATATGCAGGAGAAATGATTTTGAGGAGATATGGAGGGTGTTTGTAGAATTTGTGCTGTTAAAACAGAAAGAGTTCAAACCATCGCAAGAGGTGCTGAAATTTTGGGAGGTTGGATAGTTACAATGGAATGGTCTTGGTGGTGGGGTGAACATAATCATCATTATTGTTATTATTATTATTATTATTATTATTATTATTTTAAAAGTATTGTGATACTGAAAAACAGCAATATATATATAATTAGTCTAAATACGCAATGTATTGTCTTGTTCCCTGACAGACTCCTTGTATTTCAAAGACAGAGAATCAGCCACAAGGATTAGCAACCAGCGTCAGGTGGGGACAGACACCCATCAATCAGTCTACCCCCTGGGACACAGACGAACCCCCATCCAAACAGATGAGGGAGACTGAAAACCCAGGTATTCTTTCAGCCTTATTTGTATTTCTGTTGGGTGGGTGGGTGGAGGGATTGTTCAAAGCAAATTCAATATGCTTTCTCCAATTACCTCTCTAAATAAGACTTTATCACGAGTCCTTTTTTCATGCTACAGCTGGCTTTTCTTTCTAGTTGTAAAGACCCCCTCAGGTTACTCCTATGTCAGGGTTAATATAAATGTATTAAGATGCCTGCAAGTTCATTTAAGCGTTTTCTTTTCCCTTCTCCACCAGGGTAGAAAACAAGCAAACAAACAAACAAACACACAAAAAACTCGCCACTGCATAATATGTTAAGAACTCCTTTTATGTCCAGAGCCACCTGAAATGATTTCTAGCTTCCAGACACATATCATACAATGTGCAGCTATTCCAGACGCCTAATTACAATCTCTTTGTAGTGGCTGCAACACGGTTATTATACGCGCCAAGTGTTTGTCAGGGAGCCATGAAAACACGTTGGGGAAAGAGGATAATTTTCTTGGAAGCATATACTTAAGCTACACAAAGCTGCAAAGCGCATAACATTGTAAACATTCTGTATTGCTAGCTGATCGCTATTTTCAACATTTGCACTCTCCTGCCATGTCGTAGTCCTTCCAGGCACTTGCCAGTCTGGAGTGGTTCCAGATCCCTCCCCCCACTTCCTTTGGGGTTGCAGGAGGGACGGGCTCAACAGGGGAAATTGAATACAGTGGTACCTCGGGTTAAGTACTTAATTCGTTCCGGAGGTCTGTTCTTAACCTGAAGCACCACTTTAGCTAATGGGACCTCCCGCTGCTGCCGCGCTGCCGGAGCATGATTTCTGTTCTCATCCTGAAGCAAAGTTCTTAACCCGAGGTACTATTTCTGGGTTAGCAATCTGTAACCTGAAACGTATGTAACCTGAAGCGTATGTAACCCGAGGTACCACTGTATTAGCAGCATTGTACAGAGAGAGTATTGGGCCTTCCTTTTCCCAAAATTGTTCTTATTGCTAGCTTTCCTTTTTCCAGGTACAGCTCCATGGGTTACAACAGTTGCAGCAGGTAGCCAGCCAACTCTTATCACTCATTCTTATGGGATGACTCAACCTCCGACCTTCAGCCCAGCCGTGAACGTCCAAGCCCCTGTCATTGGAGTTACACCCTCACTCCCTCCTCACGTTACCCCCCAGCTTCCATTAATGCCAGCTCATTACCAGCTTCAGCAGCAGCCTTCACAGCCTCTGAGTAACATGGTTGTGAACCTGCAAAGCCAGCCTCTGTACACTAACAGCCAGCCCATTACAATGTCTTCTATGACCGGGGTTGGTCAGGTGACTCACCCGGGCCACAGTGCAGTAGGGAACGGTCATATGACTTGTCCTATCCTGCCTCCACCACCACCTGCTTTGCCTTCAGCCGCCCTACCTAATAGCGTTCCAGCTACCAATGGGCAGGCTGCTCCTCAGCTTCCTCCTAACCAGACGGGCAGTCAGGACAGCACAAATGGCGTACAGATGCTACGGACGGTTGGTGTGGGAAAGTACGAGTTTACGGATCCTTGGCATCCAAAAGGTAAGTTAGCCCAGAATTCCTCATGCTTTCTATGCTTTGTACTTTGCACTCTGGGATATAACATGAGTTTGACCAAACTGTGGGAGGCAGTGGAAGACAGGAGTGCCTGGCGTGCTCTGGTCCATGGGGTCACGAAGAGTTGGACACAACTAAACAACAACTTTGGGATTATATGTACTTTGGGGACGTAATGTGTCAACAATGTTCAAGTTCTGCCAAAAACCCTACATAAGAGGCGGCCTTGCCAGTTAAGAGTGTCCACAGTGCTGATGTTCCTCTGCCAGTATTCCAGCACCAGTTTCCTGTCTTGTGTTCTGTGGCAGCTTTTCATAAAGATGACAAACTGCTTCCTCTGAGAAGTCAGGGGAAACTATGCACTGGTTTCAGCACTGAATGACACTTGCTAGGGTACCTCAAACAAGCAAAGATACACATCTCAAAGTGCATGAGACAGCTGTCACTTGTTGCCTTAGAGTCCCGTCCCATCCCCCCCGTCCCCGTGAGGAACACTTACGTAAAAACCACCCCACTGTCTTTCTAGGTTAAGTTGTGGCTTGTGAATCAGTATTTTTATATGACACTTGATAATTTCCTCCTATTCAGCGTGGTGTGTGTGTGGACTGGGCTAACATTCTAGTTGGCTTTGCACACTGGGTAGGATTAGCCAACCCAACAAGAGCCTCTAAGGTGGTACTTCAGAATGTGTTGATTGAAACTGACCTGTGATCTCGTATTAACTCTCCAAGAGACTATCAGGCCAGGAGCAGTAGTTATTTGATCCAAAGAGCCAAATGCATCTGATCCATGCTGGGAAATTAGCATGGCAGGAAATCTGCACTAGAAAATCCCATAGGGGTTCTGCATGCTTCCCCTACGCACACTTCTATTTCCCTCATATTGACTTCACAGCCCACCCCTCAAATCTGCCCCAGGGACCAAAAAAAAAAAAAACGAGAACTGTGTGGGTTGTTGTATAGTGCTGTGCATATACCTTGCTGACAGCCCACTATGTGAACATTAAGTGTGACATTGCATGTTAAATTTCTTTTAGTTTACAGTATTCCCTTGTTATGTTCTCTGGGCAACTCTCAGTCTGATAAGAACACAGCGGCTCTCCCTGACCATGTCGTTGAAAATCCATTTGCTTTCTGAGGGAAGGTTAGGCTTGTGGGATGATGCTACATTATTTAAAACAAAAAAGCAGAGCAGCTCACATCACCTGTTACATGCAGCCATATCCGCAGGGACAAAGCATGACTGTATCTCACGCTAGGTTGAGATTACCCCCTGGAAGGTAACAAGTGAAGAGGTGCTTTGACTTGCATTGCTTCTGTGAATGCTAGGACAGCTCTTTAAATGTGCTGCAGAAATCAGATGCAACCGTGTTGTGTTTGGAAATTCATTCTTCCTCCCAGCACTAGAGTGCTGATTTAATTTAATCTTTGTGTGCTCTGTTTTATTTTTCAAATTAACCTGTCTCTCCTTAACAAGTATTTAGTGTTCCCCATATGAAACTGAAATAGAACGGAGCTTAAGAAAAATCTCTTAAGTCAGTATAGAAGACCACAAAGGCTCCATTAAGTCTGCTAAGCTAATTGTACACATGAACAGTGCCCATGTTTAATTTATATATTAAAATCTTTCGTGTAGCTTGATACCAAAGAAACTTCATTACTATTAAATACCTTTCATTTGCATATGAGGAAATTCATTCCAATTGCCCAGCTTTTAAGAACAGTTGCTTCACACCCTGATTTCTAAAGCAAAGTACTCAAGTATTTTCAGGTTTTTACTTCTTAAAAAATATGAGATGAAGTGACTTTGAAGGATCTTTGCTATCCATATATTTCTTATTATTTCCAAGAAAATTAAGTTCACACCTTATTCCCTTCCTCAGTAAAAAATGTTAAATATAACACCATATATTTCAAATGTTAAAGAGATTTCACAATCCAAAATTTAAAGAAAATATTGAATATTTTGGCAGGGTGCCTCATTTTGATTCTAGAGTTTTTAATTTATTTATTACTGGTTGACCAGAAAAAGCAGCCTGGAGCAGCCTCCAAGTGTTGAAATCTTTCCTAGAGATAAATAATTTGCCCATCCATTTTTTTAAAAATTGAGGGTTCGTCATCATGATTCCCATCGTGGTTTTTACCATAAATATCTATAGGCATCTATAGGCCCAAGGTTATGGTCTGAAGGAACATGAGGCTATCCTCTTTCTGAAGCCAAGCAAATCAGGGTCTGGATAGTGCCCAAACGGTGCATCCCCCCCAGAAACCACATGTACTTTGTCTTGAGTTCAAATGTAGAGATGAAAGCAGGTATTAGTTTTAACTGCTGACAGTTGTCAATGAATTAGCTCTACAGTTTTGCATAAATTGTAAGGTGGGCAGCTGTTTCCCTGTGAGTTAGATTTTACTATCTTCCTATTTATCAGATTTATTTGTTTAATGATAAAGAGAGACAGTGAAACATCCATATATGATTTATTATGTAGGTTGATGGGTGCGTGTGTGTAAATCAGGGTTTACCAATCTTGGGTCGTCATCTGTTGTTGGACTACAATTCCCATCATCCATGACCACTGATCCTGCTAGCTAGGGATGATGGGAGTTGTAGTCCAACAACAACTGGAGACTCAAGGCTGGGAAACTCTGGTGTAAATAAACATATATCCACCCAGAGAGGGAGAGAAATTCTCATTCTTTAAAAGCTTCATTTAGACACTATAATTGCGATTGTCAGGTCTAATGTGGAACAAGCGGATATAAAATCTACTTAGAGGAAAACCTCAGTCCAGCAAGGCAGAAGACTATAAACTCTTGCCATGTTTAGCATGAGATATTCCTCATATAAACCATCTCAAGTTCATAAGAAGAGTGTTTTGATTTCTCTCTCAGGGGCTTTGTGTCTTTAAAGCCTGGCTAATTTCGGAGTTTTGTGTGACAGACAGCTTGCTCTCAAATAGGAAGCACAGCGACGCAATGTCAAAATGGTTCAAACATGCAGGAAGAGCTGCTTCACTATCAGTTTTTGAAACGAGCTTTTCTGCCTCATTTTGGGTGAACCTTGGCCGGTGTTGCAAGCAAGTTCTGCTGCAGATGTGCTTTGAGATCCTTTTCATTACATTCCCATCATTATTCCTCCCACCACACAGACACGCGCTAGCCCCATTTTTGTTTCTGCTTGACAATCCGCCTGGTATGGAGTAATTACTTCACAATTCCCTAAATGAAAAGAACACATCTTGCCAGTCAAAATAAGGGATACTGATGTTTTTATACATCATTAGTGAACTGATTTAAAATTTCACATTTTGTTTTCCCTAATTATGTTTCATTTGGCTGAGCTGTATTCCTGCAGGGTCTGCACTAGAAATGCCCTTACTCAAATGTTTCTTCTTAATAGCCTGTTTCTGCTTTACAAGTAAACAAATACATGGCAAAAATAATAACAATCTCAACCCAATATATAAAGGTTATGCGGAAGATATTCCATTTGCAATAGGTCAATGGTCTTTTTTGACATACAGCTTGAAATTAAGTCAAGTCCATTTAATATTATTTAAATTGTAGTAACAGTTACATTGTATTTTGTTATACTTTACGGAACCTATCTTTCAGTCTTTATTCCTTTCTTTTCATTGAACCATGTGCCAAATGAAGATTTAATTGGTCTCTTACAGCTGCTGGTGATGCTGGTATTGAGGAGAGATGTTGAGAAATTTTAAATGTTTTTGTGTTTTTTTTAATGCTGTGAATATGTTGAAGATTAGCCTGTTTGCAAACATTGGGAAACTGGTACTTTGTCAATTACTGCAAAGAATTGTATTGCAAAAATACGCAATTTTTAATTAAATTAAAAATAATGCTGTTCTATATTAAATGCTTGTTAGCTCTTTCCAAGCATTTTTTTCCAAGCAAGTTCCATCATTATGAGATGCTATATATACAATAAGGGTGGATTCACATAGCTTATTTGGTGCTTTTACCCCTGAGTGGAAATGATTTGACAGTCTACCTTCTACCATGCAGTTAAGCCCAGTTTTATAGCAGTTCTCTGCCACTACTTGAAATCTAGGGAAGATAAGAGATGATAGCACTGGGATTAATAGCATGATTAGAGAGTGTAGATGACTACATCCCCACACCATTTCAGATGCTATATTGACAGCTTTTAAGTGATTAGCTTGTGTCTCCATTGTAAGCTTGTGTCTCCATTATAAGTGTCATTGACATCCATACTAGAGTGCATTTCAGATAAAATTGCACGTTTAATTCCCACTGAAAATTAGGGTAGATGGATGGTTTAATTCTTCTTTTTAATCAGCAGGATAACGTCAAATATATTTATATATTTCAGATGGCATGTTTATGAGAATCCTGAGGAAATGGTGCAAATTACATTAATTTAATAATCAAATGCTACGATGTTGATAGAACGTATGTACATCTTTTAAGAGTCGTTTTTAATCAGGCTGGGCAATTACAGAATATCTGGATTCCTGCCCGTCAGTGAAAGCTTTCCATTGTTTTAGAGTCACAGACTGCTGGAAAACTGGAAAGAACATTCAAAACATAATGTGTGGTTCACTCAGTTTTAATAGCAAATCATACTTTCAGTATTTTCACTCATTAAAAGAGACTTTATTATGGTTAGATTTGGTCTAGCTCTGCCTACCCGCTACATAAGGTCTTGGTTAATCAGAGCAATTCGTGGAAATCAAGTGACCACTTAACTTTGGCAAGTAACTCCTAAATCTGTTTTATGTAACCAGCTCCACAGAACACGTAAAGAACTTCCTTGAAACCCAAAAGCAAAAACTGGCAGGTTTTGGGTCTGAAAGAAAATGTGTGCTGGACGCCGAAAACAACAGAAAACAGCTCCTTATTTTTTATTTTACTGGGTGTTTCTGGTGTTAGCTACCACCTCCTTTTCATCCTTCTCAAGGTCTAATTTGTTTAATTAATAGATTTTTACACCATGCACTGGGCTTCAAGCACTCACTTCTCAAAAGAAAATTAAACTCTGCAGGTGGCCTGAATCAGTCCCTGGTTATAGGAAAGAGGGAAAGAAACAGCACTGGGCTGTTGGAATATGGTAATGTGAAATAATCTGCACCACATTACTCTACATTCCTATGCGTATTTATTTACTGGGTATTTCATAAAATTTGTGCACCGCTTGATTGTAAAAACAAAAACCCTCAAAGCAGTTTACAAAGCATAAAACAGTAAAATCAACCCAAATACGAAAGTTAAAATTCTAAAATACAGATTAAAAATTTTACCTGGATTTTCTAAGCATCTGGGTAGGGTTGTCTAAAGGGGAATGTTTTTAGTAGGCGCCAAAAAGAACACAGTGAAGGCGACTTCTTTATCTCAATAGGTAAAGGTAAAGGGACCCCTGACCATTAGGTCCAGTCATGACCAACTCTGGGGTTGCGGCACTCATCTCGCTTTATTGGCTGAGGGAGTCGGCGTTTGTCTGCAGACAGTTTTTCTGGGTCATGTGGCCAGCATGACTAAGCCGCTTCTGGCGAACCAGAGCAGCGCATGGAAACGCCGTTTACCTTCCCACCAGAGCGGTACCTATTTATCTACTTGCACTTTGACGTGCTTTTGAACTGCTAGGTTGGCAGGAGCAGGGACCGAGCAACGGGAGCTCACCCCGTTGCGGGGATTCGAACCGCCGACCTTCTGATCGGCAAGTCCTAGGCTCCATGGTTTAACCCACAGCGCCACCCGCGTCCATATCTCAATAGGTAGGGAGTCCCAAAGTGTGGGTGCTGCCACACTAAACAACTGAGTTCTTAAAAATGTGGAACAGGCATTATGTGGCACCTCTAGTAGTTACAGTTCTGCCAGATGACTTGCAGTTGGGTGGTGCCTTGATTGTGTCACACTGTTTCGTTAAAAACAAAAACCAGTTAGAGTTCGACAGCTTCTGGAAGGCCACAGGTTCGCCACCCCTTCTACAAAGAAAATGGCTCAGCCAAGAAGATGCTAAGCTTGGTCACAAGGAGATCAGAGATTATGCCACTCCACTGCTTCCTTCAAAATGCACACAGGCCATTTCCTGTACACATAAACTCACCTTTTGGGAGTGTTTGCACAGCTCACTCCTAGACACTAAGCATGCCTCAGACAAATCACTTAAGACTTGTGTTTTGCTGTCAAAGCTTCTTCTTCGTTGAACAAACCTTTACTCTTGTTACCTACAAATTAGCCTTGAGAAGGGACTGCATGTGCAGATTTTTGTCCGACATTCTGAGTTGAAGAACTAAGAAATTATCGTTGCTTTGTAATACCTCCAAGAATTACATGTTGGACCATTTCAGCAGCGTCAGTGGTTCAGAATATTTGCTTGTTAAATAAGCATGGGGTATATGCATATAGAACTCCGCGTGCCAGGTCCTCATGTCTATAGCCCAGGCTTCCTCAACCTTGGCCCTCCAGATGTTTTGAGACTACAATTCCCATCATCCCTGACCACTGCTCCTGCTAGCTAGGGATCATGGGAGTTGTAGGCCAAAAACATCTGGAGGGCCGAGGTTGAGGAAGCCTGCTATAGCCCTTCAATTCCTTTTAGAGGTGAGTGGGCACTGGGCGTATACATTGTGTCGCATGCTGAGACATATGCATGCCCACCTGTGTTTCTGTATAAACCAGATTTAATTATTCCACGGTCTACTCTGGAGGCAGCTTGGTTTCCTCTTCCTCAGTACTTGTCTTATGTTATCCATTCTCCCCTTGGTGAAGAGCCATTCACTACATAAACAAGATTACATTTCAAGTCATGTCTGTGAACTGCTCCGTGTGTAGAAAAGGTAAGTTAAGAGAGAGATTTGATAAAACTTGGTTGATGGATAATTATATGAAATTCATCAGATGCATTACTGGGAAATTAGAAGTTGTTGACTGCAGGACTTTCCTTTCTGATACATAATTGGTCTTGGGAGGATGCATATTTTTAGTTTTGTAAAAATAGATGATATTGTTCCTCTCCAGTAATTATTTGGATGCATATTTTGCCCTTGGAAAGGAAAAAGAAAAAGATTCCAACTGCTGCTGTTTTTCTAAATAAAGTGAATATGGAAGTACTAGCAGATACATCAGCAATGACCATAATGCTAGCTTCTTGATTTCTTGCTTCCGTATATAAACACTAAACTGAAATTCTATTTTTGTTACTCCTTGCTCTCATCATAGTGGGACATATTTTTACAGTACTAAGCTCTGCAGTTCCACAACCCTTATCAATATCAATAGAACTTTATTTTTATGTTACAGTTTTATAAACCGCTTCGCAGCCCAAGTTATCAGAGTGGTGTCCAATAAGATAAAATGAGGTAAAATACAAAATAGATAGATTATTATTTTTATTTAAAAAAAGAGAAACCATTGCTACTATTATACAATTAGTATTCCATAAAGCGACTGAGCCACACTTCAGGGAAAGACTTCCCAAACAAAAATGTATTCAGTACCCACTAATAAATAATAATAAAATATCACTGTATTAGTGTGTTGCTAAGGATGATGGCATTTCCACACAAACATAGCAGCATAGGACAGATGTATACATTTTATAAAAGCATAACTGAACTCTGCAACACTCGACAAAAGACCATTTAGTTTTTGGTACAGAATCATTATTTTACTTTCCTCTATAGGCTGTCTTTTGACATACCATGGATAGCAAGAAGAAGTGAACTCTTAGCATTATCCATCAAAGGTTTCTTTAATTCACTTTCACAATGATGAAGTGGCACAGAAGATGCCTCTTGACTTTAAGGATTAAGACAGTTCTGCGTTTCATCAAAACCAGGAAATCATTTAACCATTCCCACCCCCCCTCCAGTCCAAGCACTTGGAATTAAAGAGCAGGAATGGGTGGGGAGCAGAATCTGAGGTCAATTAGTATAAAAGAAGCCTTTTAAGTGTATTTTAATTTCTAACAAATCTTGTTAATTTGCAAGGAAACCAACTTCTCTCTTTTAATATTCTTCAAGAAATTTCTAAGAAGGGGTGTCATTTGCTGCCTGTTTACAATATGCAGACTGTTGGGTTGAAATAACGACAGACGAGTAGCAAGTGTCATGTGAGAGGCATCTCTCGAGCAAGTCCCGAGGAGACTCTTATTGAATATTACAACATTGCCACAGGTGCGCTCGTTGCTGATTGGTTGACACAAATACAAAGCAAAGGTTACATATAGGCATTAATCACCAATAGATTAAAGGCTGGGAAAGGGAGCACAGAACTAGACAGGCATGAAACCTCCTAATTAAATTATAACTAGTGATTGATTATCATGACTTGAAAGAACATAACAATCACAGTCCGTAGATGTGGTCAACAATGCGTTAAGAACAGGTCAAGGTACACTGTTTCATGAACTCAATGGGAACTGATCAGAAGATTCTCAGACTCATGTGCAGAGGCAAAAACTTCCCAGCATCTCCCCCTTTCTTTTCTTATTTGCGAGGTGTTACTATATGATTTCTGGGTGAATAAGACAAAAACACTTCGGGATACGTGGTATGCCAGCGCATGCCCGAAATAAGTCTGCCAGGGTAGATGGGATAAAAATACTTCGGGATACGTGGTATGCCAGTGCATGCCCGAAATAAGTCTGCCCACCGATGCTGTTATGTGATTTCAGGGAGAATGGGACAAAAATACTTTGGGATACGTAGTTTGCCAGCGCATGCCCGAAATAAGGCTGCCCACATCTCCCCTAATGTTTACTGTTGGTGCTGCCACTTCGCAAAGTAGGCAGCAATGATTTTATTGGGTGGCTGAGGGGGAGAGAGAAGCCGAGACAAAAGACTTATGAGTCCAGGAATGCATTGGAGGAAGCAACATAGCAAAATTAATATACATATAATGACAATGGCATATTGAAAGAGATTACGAAGCCAATTCAGGTTTGGCAACCAGCCAGTGAGCCACTGGGTGAAGGAATCCCAGAGGCCAGAAAATCCAACGTCCTGTTTAATGTGATGTGTAAGATTTTGCAAATGAGAGATTTGGCTTTGAATGGCTTTAGAATTATCAGTAATATTGAAGCAACACATGTCATTCACTTGTTCACAGCCATAATGATGAAGCATGAGCAAATAGTGATAGCAGCACAATTTTGTAAAAGTCCATGGTGGAGTTCACTCTGTTCTTTATTCAAAAGGTGAAGAGTTTGTGAAATAAAATTCAGGGCTTTTGCTGCAGAACAAGCTAAAGAATTAATGTTCAGCAGCGGAAACTAAAGGCGGAAAGCTCTCTATTTGTCCTGGCCCAAGAGTGGGGCCGCTATGGAGTTTCCCGGACTCCTGCATTGATTAGCCCAATGATAGCCTTTCCCGCATTTCGGGCATTTTTTGGAAGGTCTAGCCTTGTTGGCATCACCATTCCTGTTCGCCCCCCCGCCAGGGGCTCTGCATTGTTTAGCGAAATGGCCTGGGCGTTTGCAGTTGAAGCAGTTGCCAGGAGGCTTATTGCTAGCCTGGATTGCGCCAGCAAGCAAAGACATCGCATGGCTCTGGCTACCAACATCTGCACAAGCTTGAATCATATCGGCCAGGTCATATTTAGGGCGATGTATGATTGACTGCAACGCTTTCTTACAATCGGTGTTTGCATTTTCAAAAGCCAATTTTTTCATCAATTCATTTTGAGCTGTAGTGTTATCAATCTGCCTAGTGACTGATTCTTTCAATCTATCTATAAACTGATGGTAGGGCTCCGAATGCTGTTGCTTAATATTAACAAAGGAGCTCAGCGGTTGCCCTGAGACAGGGACTTTCCGAAAGGCGCGTTGTACACAGGTCGCAGTGCGACTAAAATGTAAAGGTGTCAGCGTCGCCTGGGCTGGTATATTATCATACGGACCCGCGCCTTAAAGTTGATTGGCTGAATGCTGTGGATCAGACAGGGCTGATGCGCTATGTTTAAATTCACTTTCAAACACCACATACTGAGCCGGGGATAAAAGCATGCGCATCAGATCTTTCCAGTCTTGAGGTAGCATTGTATAACCATTTGCTATTCCCTCTAGCATTCCTATTACATAAGAGGATTTTAGACCAGATTCAGTAATGACTTTCCTTAATTCTCTCATTACAGAATAAGGAAGCGTCTCGTACAACACCTGCTGTTGAGCAGTTCCTGGGTTTGTATAGGTGATAGGGAAAGCAGATGGCATTTCACCAGCCCATTCAGACTCTTCCTCTAAGGACAGGAGCCCTTTCTGCCTAGCCAGAGAAAGCGCAGTGCGCACAGCTCCTGTAGAGCACGCAGGGGCTGTGGCAGGCGAAGGAGGGATGGGGGAGGAGGATGCGGGCTGAGACGGTTGAGGCGTAGGGAGGGGTTGGCAGGGTTGCAAAGGAGGCAAAAGCTTTGAGTAAGGAGGGGGATTGTCTGCAACGGCTAAAAGGGCAGGGGCCGAAGGAGATGATGCCTGAGGTCCTAATTTAGCAACGGCATCTGCACATTTCTGCCAAGTGAGCGGACAATGAATCGGAGCCCTCGGTTCTGCGAAGAGGGTTTTTCCGATCTTCTGCCAAGTTTCTATCCCCAAAGAACCTGTTTCAGGGTACCAGGGGCACTGGCAAGCAATTTCACATAACAATTTTTCAATTTCTTTTAAAGAAATATGACCACCCACCACCCGCTGTCTAACGAGATGGAGCAATTCTTTGGCATGCTCCTTTTGGAATTTAGTCAATCCCCCCCCCCCCAATACTCACGAAATAGCGCGCTGAGACTTTTCCAGTCGAGTGAAGTATGAGGCTGTGTAAAGGGATCTGGCACGTCGAGGGTCACCAGATGTTGGGTTGAAATAATGACAGACGAGTAGCAAGTGTCATGTGAGAGGCATCTCTCGAGCAAGTCCCGAGGAGACTCTTTTATTGAATATTACAACATTGCCACAGGTGCGCTCGTTGCTGATTGGTTGACACAAATACAAAGCAAAGGTTACATATAGGCATTAATCACCAATAGATTAAAGGCTGGGAAAGGGAGCACAGAACTAGACAGGCATGAAACCTCCTAATTAAATTATAACTAGTGATTGATTATCATGACTTGAAAGAACATAACAATCGCAGTCCGTAGATGTGGTCAACAATGCGTTAAGAACAGGTCAAGGTACACTGTTTCATGAACTCAATGGGAACTGATCAGAACATTCTCAGACTCATGTGCAGAGGCAAAAACTTCCCAGCAGCAGACCTGAGGCATAACCTCATGCAGCAACTGTATCTTTTTGTGTATTAAGAGCTTTGCTTAAACTGTGGAACTCATGGCCACTGGGATAAATGTCACAGTGTTAGAACAAATGGCCTCTCTAACAGGTAATGTATAAATAAAGATAATAATTCTACTTCAGGAACAAGCTACCTAGTGTACCTCTAATTGCTTTGTTCTGGGATGTATATACATTATGTGTCGATTCAGTGTAGCGTTAGGGTTATAATTCCGCCAATCTCTCCCTCCCCCTTCTGTCCCCATGCACTATTCTAGGGGTACTTCCCACCTTTCATCGTGAATTCTGGGGAGGTAGGGGATAAGCAGATGAAGGAGAAATGGGGTAAGCCTCGTTGTTCTAGTCGGAGTCCTTTCTGGCCCATTATCCAGGTGGTGAACTTCCAGTGTCATTTGGATAGCATCTGTGGAAATGGACACTAGGTTTGAGCCCGTATGAACTAAATATTCATTTCACCATAGTGGGGGGAAGATGGTGGCCATCTGAATGTTCATTGGCGCACTTGGGGAATTTCCTCTCAGTGCAGAGACCAGATTTGTAGAGTAGATTTTCCTCAGGACCAAAACAGGAAGAAAGGGTTAAAATGTGAGAAAGGTGACCCACAGTACTCTCTATTCTACATCCCTAAACTGGTTTGGGCATTCAGGACTCAAAACTCAAGATGAATTCACATTCCTAGGCATATCACAGTGGGTATCCTGTGAAGTGAGTGCTTGAATACTGTAGCCAGAATAGCACCCACTGGATATTATAAGACAATTCTCATCATCTGATTGAAAGAGGTGGATTTGCTTAGTGTGGAGAAGGGATGTTTAAAAGGGAAACATCAAATGCCACATACTAAATAATACTATAGAAGAAACATCAGTGTGCTGAAGGATTTTGTACCTTGGCTGTCCTTTGAAAGATGGGCCCTGGGAGGCAGGAAGGGGAGGAAGACAATACAAGATGCTACCCTCTCCAGAGGACATGCTTAATTCTCCCATGGCGAGTTATCAAGTGACTCTTGTGTCACTAGCCTAAAAAGAATGCCCTTTTCCAAGGCGTGATATCTTAATAATTTTCCTTTTCCTAAAGTGTAAGCAGAATCCACAGTCACTTCCCTTCACTGTTACAAAACAGTGGGTGGAGTCATAAAGATGCCCAAAAGCATTTAAATCATTCCTGATCTTAATCTTTTAAATGTTCCCTAAGACTGTCAGGGAGCATTATCAGCACAGAATGCAGATGCTGATAAGAAAGTCTACTTACATCTCCATCCACTCTCTCTCTCATTCCCTGAATGATCAAACCAAAGGAGATCTCTATGCCTCTAGAGCCCCAGTGACCAAGGAGCCAGCAGAGGGAGGTGTCACAATGAAGGGCGTGTCACAAGGACCTCCGCAACCTAGCAACCACCAGCACTCAACTGACACTACTCTCAACTGACACTACTAAATTGCTAAGTTTTAATCCACATTCAGCTTTTTACAAATATGTAAAATGAAACGGGCAACTCTCCCACCACAAACACACACCTCTTGCTTGTAAGTTCTTCATCTTTCAAGTAGACTCAGACCAGACTTCCCTCCAAATAGAGGACTATTCTCTGTAAAGTAGAGAGCCATGTGTTACTTCTGTCAGGGAAGGAGGGAGCAAGATTCCTGCAGCTGGTGTTTCTCTGGCCAATGCTATAAATCCTCTGAGAGAATTTATGCCTCACCAACCTCAGGTCTGCCCTCGGGCAACTCACACCTGCCTGCCTTCTTACTGCCAGCTTCCTTCTCAGTCTTTATGTTGCCCTTTATAACTCAACAGGAAGGAGGATGGGGACAAAATAGCTGGCTCTGCCTGGCTCTGGCCACAGCTACTGTTGATCTCCCTGCCTTCCACTTTGCCAGTTTCCATGGGCAAAAGCCACCTCTGAGCAGAACCATGAAGGATAAAATCATTTTACGTATTCCGGGACATCACAGGGGTGACCACAGCTGAGGTAGGAACCAGTTAGTTCCAGGCACATGTAATGGCAGCCCAGTTTGGAAATGAGTCAAATTGTGATCTTCTGAGTAGATATGTTTAGGATCAGGTTGTAAGGGGATAAGTGTAAACACTACAGAAGGACAGTTGAGAAAAGAAGAAGGATAAAGTTTGGCGTGGCATGAGTAAGGAGGAAGTTGAAAGAGGTCAGGCTTAAAGGCTGGCTGATGCAAACAAGTGTGGGGGAAGGAGTTGCTGTATTTAATCCTGAGGCACAGTTAAAAGCTCCTTAATGTGCTCAAATTGGCATGGAGTGAGAAAAATGGGGCATAGATCATCTCCGTCCAGGAATAAAATAGGAGCTGATTCCTGAAATTGCAGGTCATACAGCAAGGTTGTTTTAAAATGAATGGATTAACTGCAAGTAGATTTCAAAGACAGGCAGGTATAGTGCGGCCTAAGAAAAGGAAGAAAAACGAACCCGGTAACTGCAAATATATTATTAACTTCGGAAAAAATCATGTAAGAGCTTAGAGGAACAAATATTGAATGGGGAAAGGGCATAGAAAAAGACGGCAAATGGGAGATAATAGATGATAGCAAATGAAGATTGTTCCAGACTAATCTGATGTGATTAGAAATAATTGTGCAACATAAATCTCATAACGCCCCCCCCCCCCGAATTTTCTAAAATCTTACTGGTGAAGATACTTTACATCGCCAGTTGAGTCACGTGAAAAGGGTTTGCAGATAATTGTCCATGTGGAAACCAAGATAAAAAAACATTCCTGCACAGTAGCATTTTAGACCTGAGTGGTCTTTATCCAACAGGTGCCAATCCGGGTTTAAATGCTTTACATGAAGCATGACCACACAAACATTTTTTTCCCTGGCTTCCACATTTCAGACTGGACCAGCCCTTGGGAGATTTACTGCTTTAGGGCAATGCTTTTCTGACTAATCTCGTGACCAGCTCCAGGTTTGAGAAGGCCCATAGGAAGTTCCCTCTGTCTGGACCGGTCCTACTTTGCAGCAGGGTGAAGCTTCAGGTGGCATTTTAAGTTGGGGTAGATAATGACATCACCTTGCCAACAAAGGTCCATATAGTTAAAGCTATGGTTTAACTAGTAGTGATGTATGGAAGTGAGAGCTGGACCATAAAGAAGGCTGATCGCCGAAGAATTGATTCTTTTGAATTATGGTGCTGGAGGAGACTCTTGAGAGTCCCTTGGACTGCAAGAAGATCAAACCTCTCCATTCTTAAGGAAATCAGCCCTGAGTGCTCACTGGAAGGACAGGTCGTGAAGCTGAGGCTCCAGTACTTTGGCCACCTCATGAGAAGAGAAGACTCCCTGAAAAGACCCTGATGTTGGGAAAGATTGAGGGGACAAGGAGAAGGAGACAACAGAGGACGAGATGGTTGGACAGTGTTCTCGAAGCTACCAGCATGAGTTTGTCCAAACTGCGGGAGGCAGTGGAAGACAGGAGTGCCTGGCATGCTCCGGTCCATGGGGTCACGAAGAGTCGGACACGACTAAATGACTAAACAACAACAACAAAGATGATGACAATAATTGATCTCTGAGCACTGCAACTGGACTCCTTAAAAGTGTTGGCTCTAGTAGGTGGGATGCCATTTGGACTTTTGTTTCCAGCATCGAAATGCCTTTGTCCATGTGAGGGCTTGTCTTGCAACGCATCAGTGCGATTCTTTTTTCTTACATTTTACATTGGTCCAGTTCATTGTGGGGAAGAACCACCGTGGTGGCTTTTCTCATTAGAACATGTTCTTCATAATAGTCTCTGGGATAATTTGGAGGTGTTATTTCCCTTTGATTCAAAAATTAGAAGCACTAATGAATGGCCAGCATGGAAGGCACTAATGAATGACTAGCAATGTTTCTATAAACATTTGGAGGTACTTTAAAAGATTTCCTTGGTCCTAATGTTCATTGAAGTCATTTGCTTTAATGACTATAGGAGAAGCAGAGAGCTGCTTGCACAAGGATCAGATTTCAATACAAGGCGTGCACTGTTAGCTGTTCTCCTCAATTAGAAAGATATCCCTATTTTGAGCATATGGGTCTCATGTTTTTAAAATGCATGGCTGAACTCAAGACCATCCTGGAGATTTTTTGTGTGTATGATTATGCAGTTTGAGAAATTCTGAACTTTGAAATGTGTAATTTCTGTTCCACTGCCAAGTTAATTCTTGCCTGTGTGGCAGATTGATTTAGTAAGCTGTTTACATCACTGGAGTGAATGATCTTTTTAAAAGTCAATTTTGTTCTCATTTGGGTTTTACTGGTTTTTGGACCAACTCCCAAGGGTTATGAGAAGCCATTAATGGAAAAGAATTAGTGAAGAGACAGTTCTTCCCACTCACTGATAGAACAAAATTGAGGGGAGCCAGGGAACCAAACTCACATGAATGTAGATCCCAATTTCAATCTTCTTTGTATTATGGGTCATTACCTGTTAATTGACTAAATAGCAGTTCTCTATGAATGAAAAGTTTTGTTTAGCTTTTATAATGAAGACAGATGATATAATTAGTATCATTTCTGTTTTGGAAATAATGAAAGCATTGCATCTGTGAGATGCTGCTTCCAGCCTCCATAATATGAAAAAATAACTCTTCCCTTAAAAAAAAAAAAAAAACTAGCCACATGCATATTGTATGTGTTTAATTAAAGTAAGAATAGCCTGAAAGTGGTAATGACAGATTCTTAGTAGTTTCTTCATTTTCCTTTCTCTCAAGCAGTCGTTTTCAAATTTCTGCCTTCAGGGACCAAGTCGTCATGGAGGCCGAGGAACATCTCTGAACACCTACTGTGGAATCTTGCATGTTGTAGAAGGCTTTGGTATATGTTGTGGGTCTCTGCACCCCATGTGAACAGAATATACAACCATTCTCCTGTGCACAGGGCCTGCCTGAGGCATTTTGGCACCTGAGGCAACTTTAAAAATTGTGCCCCAAGAACCGTAGATTGTTAAGGGTCCTACACACCCAGACCAACAGAAGGAAGAGTTGTGCCTGCTTCTTAGAGCAAAGCCTTTGGCATAAACTGCATTGCTGCTGTATATAGTGCTTCTCTTACTCAGTATACAGTGGTACCTTGGGTTAAGTACTTAATTCATTCTGGAGGTCCGTTCTTAACCTGAAGCAAAGTTCAGGTTTGGGGCCTCCTGCCGCCGTGCTGCCAGAGCCCAATTTCTGTTCTTATCCTGAAGCAAAGTTCTTAACCTGAAACACTATTTCAGGGTTAGCGGAGTATGTAACCTGAAGCGTATATAACCTGAAGCGTATGTAACCCGAGGTACCACTGTACAGTTCAAAACAATATGCAGTTCAAGAATGGGAAAGGAAGTGGTGCTAGGGCCCCTTCACCTTAGTTTTCTGCATTTTGCACAACAGTGGCAGCCTGCACAGAGAGGGGTTTGTGTAGGCTACAGCTGATGTGCAAAACACAGAATACAAAGGTGGGGGTTGGGGGGGAGAGGCAGAGGAACCAGCACAGGAAGCCTTGAATGCTCCTCATCTGGGCGAGAACAAACACATGAAAGTAATTCAATTGAAATGCAGGAGGTTTATTTCCAAATGAGGGGAAATCAGGAGCAGGAGAGAAGGGAAAAGCAGAAGACCAAAGCAAGGCAATAAACGAAAGCGAAGTGTGCGCACACACTTACTTGTAAGTAAACCTCTTTGTTTAAACACACAGAAGGATGGAAATGGTAAGTGCAAATTGCATTTGATGATTGCAAAACCAGGAAGCAATGCTGGGCAGGGATGCCTGCCTTTTGCTAGGACTCTAAGCCGAAAGGGAGGCACCTGAAAGGTTTTGCTTGCTGGTCTCTCTCCAAGATGGGGATGGGGATGTGGGGGCAGGAAGCAACACTATGCTTGCTTGTCAGAAATGGACATCAGCTGCAGAAGCAGCAGCAGCTGATCTTCCGCCCCTGTGGATTCTGCCCTCGAGGAGGTTGCTTCATCTTGGGTCATGGGGAGGCGCGCTCTGCCTGTGCATTGCAGGGAAAGATCAGTAGTGGTGGGTAAGCTGTCAAGTCCCTGCTCTCTGGCCTAAAGCATGACTAGTGCCTAAAAGAATGGAAGCCATCTTGTTGGACTCTTAATTGTTTTTATTTGTCACTCCATATGGCCTCTGATATGGTTCATAATGAAGAGAATCAAAGTACAATAAAACCCAGTTCAGAAATCTATATTTATGGACTTCACAACCAAGAGGCCTAATAATATAAACCTTTTTAAATGTTGCTAAATGATTTAAGGGTGTACCTTCCCCCCCCCCCATGCCTTTGGAGGGGTTTAATCTAGATGAGACCAGCTGTGAACTGATGAATGTCTACTTCCTACATTGTTCATTATAGGCGCATTTTAATAATGGTTTTTAAATTGTTATTGGCATCTTACTGTTGTCCAGACTGTAAACTACCCTCAGATCAAAGCTGAGGAAGAACCGTTTAGAAATTGAAGTAATAAATAAAACGTTTGAAAATAAAATGGAGGGCTGCAAACATTTGAAAGCAAACTGGAAGCTGGGTGAAATAAAATGGGTTTGACAGCCTATAGTTTGACAGCCGTGGGAACCAACTGAAGCATTCTAAGGGCAAGTTCTACACCTCCTTCTGGAATACAGAAGGCCCTGTGTTTTCTAACAAACAGAATAGCGGTGTAGTAGATATCGGGAGTAGGCAGTATGTGGGCATGGTATTGCATTATAACTTTTTTACAATGCGCTTAAAGACATTTTGAGAAAAAGAATTGTTTTATTCAGCTGCTGCTATAACACATTTCTCACCAAAATTGGGAGCTGCTGATGTGAGATGTTCTAATTAAAACAAACAGAATTTCTGTACTTTGGAAAGTAGCTGTTGCAACAGACCCAGACTTTCCTACTCTAATTGCAGAATAACTTTGGATGCTTATAAAAACGTTAGGAAATATAATACAGTTAATGAGGCTCTTCTTATAACAAAATGAAGATAATCAAGGAAAGAAATTATATATTATAGGTTAATGAGCACCAATAATACATGTTTATCCATATGTATTCTGGAATTCTACTTTTTTTTGCAAATATATATTTATCAGCAGGTGGGGAAGAACATGAATATCTCATGTCTAAGTTTGTCAAATCCAAGGGGAAATTATTTTGCTTTTTGCCTTCAGCTCCTAGCAACTTAGGAAAAGATTAATGTTACAGGCGGAAACATTATGGAACACCTAAATTAGATGCTGCCTTCTTAATGGTTGCAGTCTTGTGTAATGAAGCTCCACTTAAACCCAGTAGAGACTTGTGTGCACGTAAGTGCACAAAGGATTATGGTCACTGTTTTGAATTTAGTATTTTTCTGTGATAGCATATGCCTTACCTGATGGGTCAAGCCCTACCTGTGTTGGTTGTTCCTTTTTAGTTTTTAGTGTGTGATAATTCTGATTGAGGTGAGCAGTTTATACCATGTTAATGAGTTATTAACATCTTCCGATGGATGAACTTCAGGTGGCAACCATCACTCAGAGGAGATAAAAACAACCAGATTATTTCATGGTGGTGTCAGTCGTACGTGGCTATGCCTTTTCCCACCCACCATCTCCAGAAGTGACTTTTCTTTTTTTCCTTTTTTTAAATAACTTTTTATTCAAAATTAAAACAAAACCTATTATCCAGAAACATACCATCCTTATTTCCCTCCCATTTTTCTTCCCTCCCCTTCCCTCCCCCCGCAGAACCCACCCACCCCCACCCCCGACTTCTCTCAGTTCCAGTCTTTGATTTCTCTAAAAATGCTGTTTTCTGCATGTTACACAGTTGTATAACTATTTAGCTGATTATTATCAATAAAAAGTTTGTGAATGTTTATTCAAAACCAGTCCAGTTCGCTTTGTTGTGTCTTCAAATACTTTGTAAAGGGTTCCCATTCATCTTTAAAGTCACAGTTATCCTTGTCCCGTATCTTGTATGTCAATTTTGCCAGTTCTGCATAATCCATCAATTTTTCTTGCCATGATTCTTTAGTTGGGGTTTCTTCAGTCTTCCATCCTTGTGCTATTAAAACTCTCGCGGCCGTTGTCGCATACATGGAGATGTTTTTCAGCTTTTTTGGCAGATCTTTCCCTACAATCCCTAATAAAAATGCTTCAGGTTTTTTAACAAATGTTAAATGGAACATTTTCTTCAATTCGTTGTATATCTGAAGTGAGTTTTCTAGCAGAAAATGGGCCATTTTCCCACTGTTGCATGCCTTTTGAATGTAAGATACCTTTTAGCCCTCATAGCCTAGCATAATAGAAAATGTATTGTAGGCACCTCGAACAAAATGGGTGACATTTTTTTTTAAAAAGTTCACTAAGAATTAAAGCTGTTACGATGCAGTCATCATTTATGATAGTGATCATTCTGAAACAAATCTGCCTTAGCTTTCTAGCTAGTGACTTTCTGTGAGCTTGGCCAGGTACTTAAAAGGGGGGGTTAAGTGAATCCCCTTTAACTTAGTGAAGTGAGCACGCAGTGCAAAATGTCAGGACCAGTATGCGCCATGTACTCTCCCAATCAGTAGCACCATATCGAGGCACCACTTCTCAGCCAGCAAAGCACCCTTCACAGAATGAGAGAACATTGCAGAGGCCCCCGGGGAATAATCTCACTTGGACCTTCAGGAGGAAAGTTGGGCAGGAGGCTTAGGGAAGTAGTAGCAGCAGATGAGGTGGATGTTCTGGCCAGGGAAAGTTTTGCTCTCAGGCTTCTTCCACAGTAAGCTGGCATGACTTTAAATGTGAAGCTCACCACTACTCCCCTCTCAGTTAGTGTGACAGGGTGCTTCAGCCTGGAGAACCTCCAGCTACTGTGCAGGGGAGAAAGCAGTGGCATAATGGCCAGGAGACTTCAGCCCCTGAGCAAATTAGCCATGTAATATCCAGCTCACAGACTGTAAAGGCTGGGAATTCTTAACCGTTGTTTTTGTGTGTGTGTGTGTGTGTGTGTGTGTGTGTGTGTTTTGTACTAGTTAAATGGGGAATTCTACTCTCCTTAATTGAGGCTAACGTCACCTGAAGAGTTAGGTTTGTAGTTTGGGAGTGCTCCTGGACCTAGCTTTCAGAATATCAGGTAGTGCCTCTGTCTTAGAGCATCTTCACACACCTTTGAATGATGTGCCAACTGCACCTATTCCTGTACTAGCCGGTTTTACTTTGGATGGTTGGATGGTTTTAATTTGGATGGTGAATTACATGCTGCCTTTGAAGAATTGTGTAAAATGTACTATTTAATATGGCCTCAGTCACCTGTGGTGGTGTTCTGCTGTTCTACAGAAATGTATTCCAGTCCCCTTGTGCCTTCTGAAAAGCCACTACCAGTTCCTCCTAGTGTCCCTGTTTTCCAGGGACAGTCCCGGAATTACAGAAGCCATCCTGGTTTCCGATTTGATCCCAGAATGTCCTTCTTTTCCTTAGGATGTCCCTATTTTAATCAGAGAAATGTTGGAGGGTATGGAGTTATGTGACCCCCGAGTCAAGAAGCAACCTCTAGAATACATCTGAAGGCAGCTCAGTATAGGGAAGTTTTTAAATGCTTAATGTTTTATTATGTTCTTATATATGTTGGAAGCTGACCAGAGTGGCTGGGGAACCCAATCAGATGGGCGGGGTATAAATAATAAAATTATTATTATTATTATTATTATTATTATTATTATTATGGAATAGGATGTCCCTATTTTCATTGGGATGTGGGTGGCGCTGTGGGTTAAATCACAGAGCCTAGGACTTGCCAATCAGAAGGTTGGCGGTTCGAATCCCCGCGACGGGGTGAGCTCCCGTTGCTTGGTCCCTGCTCCTGCCAACCTAGCAGTTCGAAAGCATGTCAAAGTGCAAATAAATAAATAGGTACAGCTCCGGTGGGAACGTAAATGGCGTTTCCTTGCGCTGCTCTGGTTCGCCAGAAGCGGCTTAGTCATGCTGGCCACATGACCCGGAAGCTGTACGCCAGCTCCCTCGGCCAATAAAACGAGATGAGCGCCGCAACCCCAGAGTCGGCCATGACTCGACCTAATGGTCAGGGGTCCCTTTACCTTTACCTTTATTTTCATTGGAGAAATGTTGGAGGGTATGCACTACACAGTGTTGGGAAGCCTTCCAGAACACCATGCGTGATCTGCGAGCCCTCTCCAAGAAGCATGTCCTTTTTATCTTGTAACGGAGAAGCAAGAGCAGGTGGCACAGACATTTGTAAATTAAGCGGCCGGTCCGTTTTGAGAAGAGCAATGACTTGCCTTTCTATACAATGGCAGGATTCGGACATGATGATGATAAGAGTGGTTATGTGTGCATGTACACATCTGCCATTTCTCCTTCAAAAGAGACATCATTCAAGGGTCTTGACAATTATCTTTTAACTGAAAGCTTGTCAAGGCTAGACGGGGGAGAGTGGTGGAGGTCTGAAACTTTACTTGAGAAAGAGCTTTGGAGATCTTTTCCCACACTCCTCCAATCAACCCCCTACCCCAATCCTATGATCAAGAGGGCATTTAGCTGACACCTATTGTACATTTCGGAGTCCCACTAATTTCAGCTTTCCTCAGTGGGAAATGACACACCATAGCACTGCTACTTCAAAACTGTCACTAATGGATGTATTAAGGGCCCTGAAGTGCATGCTAATGAAGCCATTATCTTGTCCAATAATTCGTGGATTAGAGCTGTCCTCGGCAGATGCGGAACAGCATAGGATTTCAGTGACATCCTTTTATCATTTATTCTTATATTACCACTTTAAAGTATCAAAGGAAATCCAAGACACAAACCTAGGTTAGATGGAGCAGTAAAAGACGCACATCAGATCGCAAAAGCTGAGAAATGCAGCCCTTGCATTTTGCTTAAAGTACATGGTTGTGTTTGTAAAACAGCTCTGGATTTAGAAAGGGGTTGGAAGTGTAGAAAGCTTAAGTAAGTAAGTGACACATTTTTCAAGGCTGAAAATTAGAGCCGCCTGTTGACTGAACTTTAGAAGAGTACCCATCTGACTATTTTTATTTAAAGGCATGCTTTGATGCATCATGGCTTAGAACAAAATACTTGGACAGAAGACAGGAATGTCACACAGGAGCAGAATCTCTTCTGGAAAATGTAATTATCTGGCCTCATTTTACTGTAGTAGAATCCTGTTAAAAGCGTCTGTTCTTCTTCCCACTTTAGTTAGAGACAGTCTTCTAAGTTATTCTATTCATTCATTTCATCTGTCCATTTGCCAAGAACAATAGTTCTCTGAGCAATACAGAAAATCAAATTGATTAAGAACCACAATTCCAAGAAAACAAAAACCAATAAAGTAACAGATAAAACTATGAAAACAGTATAGTTTTATTATTAATTAAGTTTGTATACCACCCTTCTTCTGAAGACCACAGGGAGGTTCACAATACAGTGGTACCTCGGGTTAAGTACTTAATTCATTCCGGAGGTCCGTTCTTAACCTGAAACTGTTCTTAACCTGAAGCACCACTTTAGCTAGTGGGGCCTCCTGCTGCTGCCACGCCGCTGGAGCACGATTTCTGTTCTCATCCTGAAGCAAAGTTCTTAACCCGAGGTACTATTTCTGGGTTAGCGGAGTCTGTAACCTGAAGCGTTTGTAACCTGAAGCGTATGTAACCCAAGGTACCACTGTATAGCCATTCCAAAGCAAATATCTAGAGAGTAAAACATCACAGCAACAGTTTTAATTGCAACAGAAAGCCAAAGGGATAAATTCCACAAAACTAAAACAACCATAGTATAAATGCCCAGATTAATTAAATAAAAATAGATAGATAGATAGATGATAGATAGATAGATGAAAGACCTCTGAAACAATAGGTCTCTGCCTGCTGCTGGAAAGACATTAAGGTAGACACCAGGTGAGGCTGTCCTGACAAGGAATTTTCACAGCCAGGGGGCCATTACTGAAAAGGCTATTTCTCATTTGATCACCCTCCATACCTCAGTTTGAGGTGGTATTCAGAAAAGAACCTTGTGACAATCTCACTTATTCAGGAATTTTTTATTGTTTTGTAGTTCTCGCATCAAAATCTTATTTGCTCAGGAATTATGTAACATTACCCAAGGGTTCTATCCAATGTTAATCATTTGCAGAGTAGATCCAGTGACATTAATGGACCTCAGTCATGTCCATTAATTTCATTGAATCTCTCCTGAGTATAACTAATCTAAGTATGAAAAAAAACACCCACATTAGGCTCTTGTAAACAAAGTCTAAAGAACCAGTTTAGGAAATGCCTTGGATTTTGTCTTGAGCACATTTAGAACAAGCAGTTCTAAGGAATTTCAGCAGGAAATGAGATTGAATTGTCTTGATTTTGTATTTTAAAAATCCTAAATGTGACCTTTCTTTTTAATGCTTAAATGAGTACTTGGGATTTTCCTCCTTAAATCAAGCCTTCTATTCTGCACATTTTACCTGGTGCTTGGGACTAGGAAAAGTTAAAGCCAGCAAGATTAACCAATGTTTTGAAAGGGAGTCTTATTTATGTTATAAGTATAAACGTCCTTTTCTGCAGTAATTGTCTGTATAGACCACCTTTTTCTGATGTATTCCCAGGCAAGTTTGGCGGTGGTTGTTGCATCATATGTTAGAAATGCAGAAAGGTGGATATGGTATGATCCATGTCTCTAGCAAATTAATGTGGAAAGGCGGGATGAAATCATGTCAGTAAAACTTCTGTCTTTGCTGAGTGTTTGCTTACATTATTCTTCTGCTGCACTGAACAATGGCACACTGAAAAGTCACTGGTGGGTGCCTGGGCAGGTGTGCTCCCGCTTCCATTCCCAACCTATAATGACATCTGGCTGCTGTGCTCTGGTTTCACCCCACCAGTTTCCTTTCACGCAGGGCCAAGGCTGTCTTTGCCTGTCATGCTAGTTATGATGATGATACCATGCAGTTTTAATTAATTCCAAAGCTGTTCAAGCTTGGAATCAATTAGACAGAAAGGGAGGCAAGAAACAGGACTGGACAGCAGAGGAAAGAGGTTTGCGTATCAAGGCTAATCCGAGGTTTTTGCTGCCCCCGGCCAATTTTTTTTTTAATGGATTCTTTGCTGTCCCTGAGTACCATCACTCCACCAGCCCAGCGTCCTGTGTTTTGCATCTAGGCACTGTTATGAGTGTGACTTTCATGTCCCAGGTTTCAAAGGCGAGAGATCGAGAGACAGATATTCCACTGTTGGCGTTACTGTCCTGGAATGCAGGTGTGCCTTGTAACTGTTCTGGATGTCTGTTCATTTTTATATCCTCATCAGTTCACATGTCAGCAAGACCTAAGCATTTTAATATATTGATAGTGGCACATCACAACCCCCTCTATAGATGCATGTCTTACAGATAATTTGTGTTTGGCTAATCTTCCCACAGAAGAAATTGGAGCTTTATTCATTCTCCTACAGAAGTCCTTATCAAATATGTAAACAGAGCTAAATCAAAACATTAGCTATTAGTGTGCTTTTTTAACAGTTCCAAGGGAAGCCCTCTTACCAAGTTGCTGTTTGTTGACCAGAGGAAATTCAAAATTCATCACAAAAAAAATCAAACATGACTTTTGGTAATATTTGTGGGCCTTCAAGATGAAAAATTCATGAAGCCAAAGCTGGATTCTATGTGCCTCCGCTTTAAAACATTCTGCTTCAAAAAAACATGCATAAAAGAAGGAAGGTTCAGTTCATCATTTCCACCATCTTTCTGAGTTTCTCTAATTTAGGAATAATGTTGGGAAGGTTGTGGTGTTGTTCAAAAGCCAGTGGAAATGTACCTCACAAAGAGTGGTTGTGGGATATTTTATAGCATATGGGTCAATCTAAGGCTCTTGTTAGTGATGTTACAGTGGCTTCTGTCAGGGACAATTCCATTTTCCTTTTACATTTTGTCACAGTATGAGGTTTTAAGTATCTCTGCTACAAATTTTAGAATGTGGTGTGCATGTTTGTCTCTGCCAAGAGCTGACAGCATGTACCAGGGATTCTGATATTTACAAGATGTGAATAAATATTCTGAGGGCAATCCCTGAAAGACATTGAATTTGTGACTTCTTTTTCAACTGACTATATTGTTGTCTAAATTCTATGGTTTGCAAACATTCAGGTGGGAATGTTGCTCACACAGAAATTATTATGTTACATTTTTATCCTGCCCTTACTCTTAAGGAGTTCAGGGATGCATATCCGGTCGCCATAACATAGCACTTTGTCTACATAATGCTGACTTTGGGATCTGAAAATTCAGTGGCATCCCGCGTGATGCCAAAATTTGGGGCTTCCTGCCTCTCGTTTCCCATTATACATTGTAGCTGTTGTGCCCCAAAGCTCTATTGATGTTTCACAACCTTAACCTGTTGCAGGATCTTAGCCAGACCCAGTTGAATATAGCAGAGCATACACAGACTTCCAGAAGCAATCAGTTAAAGGCAGGTAGAATGAAGCAGAAACAAGACGCTGCTACAACTTGGTTACTTATAGGTGTTTATTATTTACAGCAGACTTACAAGTTACTATATACAGGATACAGACACAGATCTTAACTCTCTCACTGAACAAACTCCAAACGACTCTCAGAACACACACTGACCAACCACTAACCAACAAGGAAGGTCATGAGTCTTCATGCCTGTGTGGAGACCTCGACCAATAGCAGAGTTGTATCCAAGGCTCCATATCTCTAGGCAGAATAACTCCCTCTGCTCAGTCTTCTTGGCCTTTGGCCAAGTCTTTAATTGCTTTGTGGGAAGCTGTATCAAATAGCACATAGTCAAAAATCCCAACGGGCTCTGTGCCTAGTGCGGCCGAACTGGTCGTGCGCCCCTAACTCTGCCTCTGGATGAATGATAGTGACTGTCACAAGTCTGCCAGTGAGCTTCATGGCTGAGCTGAGATTTGAACCTGCTTATCCTATGTTGGGGGGCACGGGTGGCGCTGTGGGTTAAACCACAGAGCCTAGGACTTGCTGATCAGAAGGTCACCGGTTCGAATCCCCGCAACGGGGTGAGCTCCCATTGCTCGGTCCCTGCTCCTGCCAACCTAGCAGTTCGAAAGCACGTCAAAGTGCAAATAAATAAATAGGTACAGCTCCGGTGGGAACGTAAAAGGCGTTTCCTTGCGCTGCTCTGGTTCGCCAGAAGCGGCTTAGTCATGCTGGCCACATGACCCGGAAGCTGTCTGCAGACAAACGCCGGCTCCCTCGGCCAATAAAGCGAGATGAGCGCCGCAACCCCAGAGTCGGTCACGACTGGACCTAATGGTCAGGGGTCCCTTTACCTTTACCTTTATCCTATGTTGAGGCCTAATACTCTGTGCACTACATCTAACCACACTCATATGAAAGGCACCATGAATTCTGGAGAATCACATCAGATAATGGAGAAGCTATTGTATGGTCTGACATCTTTATCTGACAATATATATGTACATTCAAAACAAGTTGTAGCAGAACATTTGAAAAAGGGGTACGCCACTGTGATCCCAAGTTAACCTTGCTGTGGTGTGATCACTTTATTTACTATATTTCCTATAAACTAGGATTTATAGTTATAGTCCCTGATTCAAAGATCCACTTCATGCTCAGATGGTCAGCACTATCAGTTTTGTCACAGCTGATCACCGGTTCATAGTGGGCTGGAGTTGATTCTCCCTCCCTATGAGTGATCAGCATTTACACAACATTAGGTGCTATGTTCTTGGTCATAGAATCATAGAATCATAGAGTTGGAAGAGACCACAAGGGCCATCGAGTCCAACCCCCTGCCAAGCAGGAAACACCATCAGAGCACTCCTGACATATGGTTGTCAAGCCTCTGCTTAAAGACCTCCAAAGAAGGAGACTCCACCACACTCCTTGGCAGCAAATTCCACTGTCGAACAGCTATTACTGTCAGGAAGTTCTTCCTAATGTTTAGGTGGACTCTTCTTTCTTGTAGTTTGGATCCATTGCTCCGTGTCCGCTTCTCTGGAGCAGCAGAAAACAACCTTTCTCCCTCCTCTATGTGACATCCTTTTATATATTTGAACATGGCTATCATATCACCCCTTAACCTCCTCTTCTCCAGGCTAAACATGCCCAGCTCCCTTAGCCGTTCCTCATAAGGCATCGTTTCCAGGCCTTTGACCATTTTGGTTGCCCTCCTCTGGACACGTTCCAGTTTGTCAGTGTCCTTCTTGAACTGTGGTGCCCAGAACTGGACACAGTACTCCAGGTGAGGTCTGACCAGAGCAGAATACAGTGGCACTATTACTTCCCTTGATCTAGATGCTATACTCCTATTGATGCAGCCCAGAATTGCATTGACTTTTTTAGCTGCCGCGTCACACTGTTGGTTCATGTCAAGTTTGTGGTCAACCAAGACTCCTAGTTGTGGTCCTCATTCAACAGAAGAAACATTGTATACACGAAGTGGAAATCCATCAATGCATTCAGCTCAATTTCATTTGCAAAGTTTGTGTCCAAAATGTTACTGACATGAAAGTGGAATATGTTTAGCCAGTAGCTAAATGGCCATTTGTTGTTGTCGTTTTTCAGTTCAATTTATAACAACAACAGTTCCAGGTCTCATTGTTGTCGTTGATCATAGCAGTACAGTATGTAGCACTCTCTGGTTCGTTATGATCAATTTAATTAGGGAGAATATATTGAAATTGCTTACGCCCGATTAGTAAAAACTTGGAGTGATTATTTAAACGTGCAGCAAGTTGTAGTTTAAACTCTGAGCTTCACAACATGGCTTGTGTGTATACATGATAAACTAAATGTTTATTTCATCTTAACAACATGCTTTCTGAAGAAGGACTCTTGTGCCTCTGAAACCTGCAGTCTAGGATGTTTTTTCATAAATCTCAGAAGTCTTTTAGTTGAAACTTTATTGAAATTCTAAATCTTATTTTGTGTAATATTAAACTTTCTTATGAATCATTTTCATCTACTGAAGACAACAAAATGTACACTCTGCATCAGGATATTGGCAATAACTTCTGAAGGAAATCGCTAACACACATTACTGCTTTCCTTCTTGTAGATAACCTGGTGCTAAACTTCAGACAATAATTAGTTAATAGCATCCTTTTATTGTGCCTATGTCACTTGAAAATAAAATGTGTTCCAGTTGAAAATACGTCACTCTGGAGTCTTAACTAACTAGTATAATACTTCGTCTTAAGAATAATCATGTTAAAAATAAATAAAGGATTTGTTAAGAAGTATGTAAACTTCTAAAGGAAATGCAGTTGCTTCCTTATCACATAATCTGAGTCCTCTGCCATTATCTCCCTGTATTAATGCCCTGATCTCAATTTCAAAACATTTCCCCCCCTTTAGAACACTTCATATCTTACAGCCAGCCACTCTTACAAATTTTAATAAACTACTGGTGGATACAGACTCCCTGATACTTTCAGGACAATTAAAGGTCACTAAATAACAAGCAGCCTTATTTCTTATTGATTTCTCCATGAGTACAAGAGAAAAATAGAGACAGGAACTTCCACTTAATTATACAGCCTGTGCAACAAAAACTCATCCCTTGAAGGAATAATTGCAATCCACCTAGCTCTCCCCCTCTAACCCGAACCCCCTGTATAATAAGCTTTTAGTGGAGCTGCCATTGCAAAATACAAAAGACAGTGGGGGGAAATATAGAAAGACTGTATGTGTACAAGAAAGAAAGTAATTTAAGGGAAAGGTAAATTTAAAGCAGTTAATTGTTTAGATGTACGGTATCTTAATATCCAAAAGATGAGGGAGGGAGACTTGAAACAAGCAGTGTCACATATTCGATTCACATAAGTAGGCCAGCCGCTGTGGGCAGAGGAATAAAGAGTGCAAGATATTAATTCCTGTAATGAGTCCCATATTGCACTGGATTAAATGGCTGGAGGTTGAATGAGCCGGCTGCTCTCCTCTGTCAATTTCTTCATAGATTCTGTATTATGAGCAAAGTAACAGCTAGGTAATTAGCATTCAGTGACATGGCTTGTTCACATGACTTCCCTCGCTCTCTTGAGATTTTTAAAAATAGTAAAGTGTTTTTGTGAAAGTACTGGCACACGATGCCATGTCAGCTTGAGACTTAATTTCAACAAGCCCTCTTAAGAAAATAACTTACAGTTTTTATATCCTTGTCAGATGACCCATTTTGTATTTTTGTTTATTTTAGTGTGTGCTGCTTGATTTTATTTGCTATGTTGTTTGGGTTTCATTTGAGATTCTGTATGTTGCGCGCACACACACATATATTGTGAGTTTGCAGTGTAGAAATGAATAAAGAATATTTAAAATAATGGCAATTGGCTTATTCGGCACAGTAACTTATGATTCTACCGCATAGGGTGCTTCCATGAAAATTTAGGAGAATCATCTCATGGTGATTTCAGCACTTCAGAAATAATTATGTGAACCACATTCCTATGGAAGTGAAACGCCTAAGGGCATTTTGTAGTGCTGGGCAGAGAAGCAATCAGCCCAGACTTTTTCATTACTTTCAGAGGTGGGGATAAGGTGAGAATGCCCCTGCCTGAATATTGGATTAATATTTAGGGAGAATCTAAGAATTTTCAGGTGAGGGTGGGCTTATATTTACAGATGAAGTTCCTGAAGGTGTTTCCCTCCCCCCCCCCCTTTTTTTTTTGAAAAGGAGGAAACTTTGACACCATTGCAAGTCTGACAGCCTTCCCTCTATCAATTTGGACCGAATGTTCACACAAAGTAATGCTACGTCATTTTATAGCATAATTATTATGGAACATTCTGTCCAAATCTTCAAAGGGACCACCACCACACTGATGAGTGTTACACAGAAACAAATATACTTCTTGGTCACTTTGCCATTAAAAGTAAGTTCACGCAACCTCAACATTCTTTGAATATGCTCCCCAATTTTTCTCCCCTATTATAGCAATGAGATGAGTAACTATAGAACCTTTAGAAGACAGCCCTGTATTGTTCTGTTTTTATATATGTTAGAAGCTGCCCAGAGTGCCTGGGGCAACCCTGTCAGATGGGCAAGTACAAATAATATTATTATGATTATGATTATTATTAAAGGTTGCAATCTTGTGCACACCTGTGTACTTTTGAGAGAGTGTGAATGAGATAAACCTTACCTTTATTCCTCCTGCTTTTGCCCACGTGTCTTAAAAAGTAGTCTAAAACACAGAAATTAAACTGGCAGAGCTTTTCCTATCATGAAGATAACTGGAAAGGAGGGCTAAATTTCTGTGTTCAGCCGCTGTTAAAGGAACAGAGACAGAGCCCCCAAAATCAATTTCAAGATACAAATAAAGTGCTTAAAATCCCTAGGACAGGCTGGTTGAGATCCAATTTCTTCAGAAAGTGCATTTAGAAACAAACACTAGCTTCTGACTACAGTTCTTAGATAGCTTTCCATCTGACAACTCTTGTTGACTGTAAAATCCAGCTAGCTGTCACTGCAAGTTTCTCAAGGTTTAACAGTAGAACTGAACTGACCTACGCCACTCCTTCGTCATTTCTATATATATGTTATTGCTAGTCCTTGCCCAAAAAAATTGCATCTCTTTGAACACCCCCCCCCCCAAAAAAAAGAACCCGGAAGAGCTAAAACCCAGCAAAGAGGTATGTTAATGGTTTACTGGTTGTGCACTCCCATGTTCTGCTTTCTGGTAAATGTTAACTGGGGAGTGTATCTGTGCATGTGTGTTCTTTCCTCACTGCTAGTGCTGCACAAACCTGTAGCTTCCCATTGGGAAGGTGAATGGGAAGGGAGAATGCAGGTTGTCCTACCTGTCCAGAAGAGCCTCTGGACAGGTACTGAGATTAAAAACACTGGTCCACAGATTGCAAACTCACACACAGAAGCAGCGAGTTGCATTCATATTAATGCCCTAGTGTGGACAAGCCCAGGTTCTTCAGTACCTGGGACAGCTCCTAGGAAAAACATTGGTTGTTCCAACAAGCTCCCAACTCATACTGAGCTCTTACTTCATCTCTTGCTCTGATTACCTATTCCAATCTCTGTCCCCCCCACCCCCCCAAGTAACCTGGAGGATGCATTCTTGCAATCTGTTCCTATTTTGTTAACTTCCTGGAACCTCTTCTCTAAGTCAGTGTGCAGGATGCTGCTTGATGCCAATTGTGAGCTATGAACCCTGTGAGTTCACAGCCCACATTTGAACCAGAGGATTGGATTCATCGTCTACTGGCCTCAACCACTCGGTACAATACACATTTTGTTGTGTGGATGGATGCAGTCTGTGGTCTTGACTACCTGTGCTGAAGTGACTAAGACATGGGTCAGCAAACTAAGGTCCGCGGGCCAGATCAGGCCCAATTGCCTTCTTGATCTGGTCAGCGGACAGTCCAGAAATCACCGCGTGGATCACCAACATGTGCGTTCTTTCCCTCTCCGTCACATGGCGGTGGTGGTGGTGGTGGTGGCTCCTTCCTCCCTCCTCCTGGCTTCTCCCCGCACTGCCGGGGGGGGGGCTGGGCTTTGTTGGTGCCAGCAGCAGCAGTGCTCAAGTGGCCACCATTTTAAGCAGCCCTTCTCCAGAGCCCTTTTGCACACTGCTCATCGTCCCTCTGCTGCCACCAGACCCTGCCGCTCGCAAGACACAGGTAAGCAGCCACCGGGGCTCGTGGTGCTCTTGCATCATTCCCCCCCCCCCCAAAAAAAATAGTCTGGCCGCCCACAAGGTCTTAGGGACAGTGAACCAGCCACCTGCTGAAAAAGTTTGCTGACCCCTGGACTAAGAGAATGAAGGCAGCTCTGTTGTATTTTAATATTTTGTTAGAAGCCACCCAGAGTGGCTGGGGAAACCCAGCCAGATGGGCGGGGTATAAATAATAAATTGTTGTTGTTGTTGTTGTTGTTAGTGCAGGATCTTCCCTTGTGTATCAGAATGCAGTTGGCATTTCAGACTAAGAGCTGCATATGTTGCTGAGAAGGAAGTAGCTAACTTAATTCAAATGGGCAGAAGAAGTGCATTAGGTATTATCTATTCTGGTTAAAAGTTTGTTTATACACTGAGCAGTATAAAAATGGCATTCTTTCTGCTAAATCTCTGGAGATGTTATGTGCTCTGAATTTTATCATTTTCTGTTGCTTATTGTATGATAAGCATAGCTGGCTCCAGAAAGTGCTCTCCTTTCTGAAATGTGTTTTTGTATAAAGGCACAAAAATGGTGAGATGGTGGCATAAAGACACAAAAATGGTGAGATGCTGGAGTACAAAACAAAGCATTTTACCCTAATGTCACAAGTTATCAAGGGGTGTAAATTTTTGTACGGGCTATGCTGGTCTGCAACCATAAATAATGGTTGTTGTTGTCGTCTGTACAGAGGCTTTTTAACCATGACACCACTTTTAGAGGCTAATGTGTGAACTGGACCTTTATGTTGTGCCTTTGTGTGTGTTTACCTCAAATACTGATGCAAATATCTCCCAGTGAATTCTATACACTTAGCCTCTGAAGTAACTGTGCGGTTTTGCTTTAACACTCTCTCCCCTCCCTTCCCCACCCAAGCTTTGACTGAAAGTTTACTAGTTGTGACTGAAAATATCCAGGTTTTAAAACTCAGATTTTGAAGTCCTACTCACTCACCCTCAGTCGTGCTGCGGAAATTTATACTGTGGTGTGGTGTCACTTGGACTGATAGGCTAGTCTTTTATTGTAATTTCTAGTCAGGCTGATTACAGTGGTACCTCAGGTTAAGAACTTAATTTGTTCTGGAGGTCTGTTCTTAACCTGAAACTGTTCTTAACCTGAAGCACCACTTTAGCTAATGGGGCCTCCTGCTGCCGCCGCACAATTTCTGTTCTCATCCTGAGATAAAGTTCTTAACCCGAGGTACTATTTCTGGGTTAGCGGAGTCTGTAACCTGAAGCGTCTGTAACCTGAAGCATCTGTAACCTGAGGTACCACTGTATATCTTTCATTCCTGGAATGGTTTCTCTGTTATAAAGTGCATTGTCTGTGTTTGCTCACAGTCTAGCTTTCTATCATGTCCCCTGGGTGTGAATAGATATAGGCTTGGTAGTTTCTAGTCTCGCGCGTGTGTGTGTGTGTGCGCGTGTGTGTGTGTGTGTGTGTGTGTGTGTGTGTAACCTCTACAAGCACAAAGATTTACTCAGAAATTAAAAACAAAGGCATACTGCCTTTCCTTACCAGAGAGCAACTATAATACAAAAGTAGCTAGTCATGCCCATTACATACCTGTGTCACCCCCAGGGGGTCTCCTTTTCATTATCACAGCTGTCTCTTTTTGTTTAACATGGGAGTTGAATTATGAACTGCTCAGAAAATCTGTATCTGGTACAGCAGTCTGCTTTGTGGAGAATTCTCTCCATTAGTTATTCAGTTCTGTGCCTTCAGCACAGTGGAAAAGAATGTAAAATCTGAAAACTGGCCATTTGGTACTATAGATGGCACGGAAATTCACTTGTTGTTGTTGTTGTTGTTTTTATAAACTCCGCCCCCGCCCAATGTTCATAACTTTTGGTTACCATATCAAAAAAGCCACGCAAACTAGCAGCAATTATTACATTCTGACAGTACACTCCATCTGCTAATGACAGCTCAATTTAAATGTTCCCTCAAAACACGGTTTGATGAATTGGAAATAGGTTTCGGTTTCCTTCCTCCCCTCTTGCACATGGCTTCAGTTAGTAGTTTCGTGGTAACCATAGATTTACTGTAATATTTGAAACGGCAGTATCTGATTAGCTCTTGCCTTCCAAACCAGGTGCAGAAGCAATGGTTTTAAGGTGGGTTCCTGATTCTAGTTTTGGAAGCAAGCACTAAGCATGCCTTGTTGATGCAGAAAGAAAAATGTCTCGTGAGGCTGTGACTCATTTCCAGTTCACCTCAAAAGCAGTGGAACTTGAGACTACAGGTTACATGAAAAAGTACTTCCTTTTGTCTCTTCTGAGCATAACTTCCAATCAATTTCATTGGCTGATTCCAAGTTCTTTTATGAAAGAAAGTTCTCTAGCCAGTATCGCCACACCATTGATAACCTTATAAGCAGTGCTTTTTTCTGGAAAAAAAGTGGGGGAACTTACCACAAAGTTTGTTTCTTTAAATCAGGCCCAGTCGCGGTGCCATTCCACCACCCCCTGGGCCGTAGCTAGATGTAAAGGTAAAGGGACCCCCGACCATTAGGTCCAGTCGTGGCCGACTCTGGGGTTGCGGCGCTCATCTCGCTTCATTGGCCAAGGGAGCCGGCGTACAGCTTCCGGGTCATGTGGCCAGCATGACTAAGCCGCTTCTGGCGAACCAGAGCAGCGCACGGAAACGCCGTTTACCTTCCCGCCAAAGCGGTACCTATTTATCTACTTGCACTTTGACGTGCTGTCAAACTGCTAGGCTGGCAGGAACAGGGACCAAGCAACGGGAGCTCACCCCGTTGCAGGGATTCGAACCGGCAACCTTCTGATCGGCAAGTCCTAGGCTCTGTGGTTTAACCCACAGAGCCACCCGCGTCCCATGTGGCTAGATGTAAGATGTGATTAATAAGCTAAAGCAGACAATGATCTGGATTAGAAATGGCCACAACTTACAGATACTGTATAGGTGGATTTTTGGCTCAGGCACTGGGTGTATATCCCCCACAGAAAAATAATATTTACTTAATTTTTTTAAGGTAAGGGGAACTCAGTCCCCCTGAATTCCTGCCCCCCGCCCCCGTTTATACACCTGTATAATGTCATCCATGTTGGGTGGGATTCACCCAAGAAGTCCCATCTGTGATAGCCTTGCATAAGGGCTACGGCTAACACAATGGGACTTCACTCTCCATCTCCTCCCTCTATGTGCCCCCAAAGTAGATCTAAGGG
Organism: Podarcis pityusensis; assembly: GCF_964106645.2. Lineage (NCBI taxonomy): Eukaryota > Metazoa > Chordata > Lepidosauria > Squamata > Lacertidae > Podarcis > Podarcis pityusensis. Next base: position 20,726,397 of record NC_138026.1, read on the forward strand.
GTTGGGAGTACCCGCAGAGCAGCACACGTGGGGGAAGAGAGAGAGAGAGAGTTCTGTCTGCGCACATTGCAGTGCTTGTGCAGATTGAATGAGTCATGGTGGTGCTGAAATCCTCCTGTTGTCTCCCCCCTCCCAACCTACAAATGCTGCAAATGCTTTAGACTCAATTTATTTAGTGGTTTATGTATTTAGTTATTTACCTCTAAAACGGTAAAATTGTCAGTAAAAGACAAAGTTTAAAACAGGTGCTTTTTTTTGAACAGCAACACCAGAATATAAATAAAACCAACAATTAAGCTAAAAACAGATTCAAAAATGTGTCAACTTCTGCATGCCTGGATAGGCTTGCCAAAACAAAATTGTTTTTAACAGGCACCAAAAAGAGTACAGTGAAGGCACCTGCCTGGTGTCAGTAGGCAGGCAGGGAACTCCAAAATGTAGGTGCCACCTTACTAATTGCTTTCGTGCAAGAGCAGAACAGGCTTATGTAGCACCTGCAACACTTCCAGTTCAGCAGATCAAAGCAACTGAGTGGGTAGACACGCCTTTTATTTTAACCTAGCTTGTTGAAAGGATCATAATATTAAAAAGTGGTTATTCCTCCCAAGCTGCTGTAGGAGAGAGAAGCTGAGTGCGAAAGGCTTTCCCTAAGTAGCTGTTTAGATCCAAGGAGACCCTCCCTCAGCTGGTGTTTTGTGGCGTGTTATAGAATCATAGAATTGTGGAGTCGGAGGGAACTCCAAGGGTCATCTAGTCCAAACCCCTGCAATGCAGGAATCTCGGCTAAAGCATCCATCTGCTCTTCCTTGGCTGTAGCCTTAAAATCTGCCGGTACATAGAAATCTAAGAAGCTGCCACATACCTTGCTAGATGGTAAAGCCACAGTTACATAAGCCCAGGTGAGGGAGACCTGGCTTTGAAACTTTAAACACAACACAGGGTGCCTTTTTTATTATTATCTGGAGTTTTCCTGTGAACAAAAAAGTCATAAGACTGTATTTCAGTTTTGCTTGTTCATGCACACCATCTGCCCCTCCTGCTTTCAGTATTTGTCCTCTTCCTAAGATGATTTTCACATTGGTATCCACACCGGAATCCACTGGCTTGTATTAAGCTAATTTCATACATGGCTCAGTGCATTGTCTGCTGTTTCTGAATATTTACAGCTGGTTTATTAGATAGGCTTTGTCTTAGGTTATTGCTGCTCAGGGGGTTAGCTGCTCAATTTATATTAGCCATGTGTCCTCATGTGGAAATATCCAGGCATACCCCTCAGCACAGATGTCTGTGTTCTAAATGGGAGGAAAAATAATTTATTACCCATGCAAGGTTAATACTTGCACCATATAATCCAATGTAACTTTGTGATATTACCTCTACCTAAGAGTCCTGTATTCCTGATTAAAAAGTGCCAGAGGGGAATGTATGCTATGCAGCCACTTATCTACCCAGAGTTTTCAATTTCACCTGCTACAATATTCCATTTGAACTCCTGTTTAGAATTTTCCAGCTGAAGTGAAATATTTGCTTCTGCTTAGGGGGTAGCAGGCCAGATGACCAAGAAATTATATTTGGCCTCCCTTCCCCTTTCTCTGTCTCCGGCCAAAAAATATGTTCCTTCACCAAAGTGCCATTTGCAAAATATTGATTGGCTGTAATGAAGACTTGTCTATAAGAGTATCAGTGTCAAACTTTATTTCAGTCACAGACCAGCATAAGATGAAACATACCGTACAGATGAACTGAACAAATAAGACTTAAAACAGGTAAGGGATTAAAAACTAGTAGTTAAAAGGTGATTGTATCATACATAACTTAAGAAGAGAGAAACAACAGCAAACAGTTAAAAGCGACTATAAGGGAGGGAATGTGAAGGAGCACAGGACTTGCATTTGGGGCCTAGTTTGTGGCACAAACCATCCTTCAACAATATCCATCATGGCAGCGCAAACTTGAGTATATAACATCTGGGTTTTCATCTTGAAGTAGCAGGGAAGGTATAAAGTTGTTCTGTGCGCTTGTCTTTAATATTACTGGCTTCCTGATGTAGTTTTCACACCTCCAAATGAAAGTGCTTGGCTGTAAGCTACAAGTAATTCCAGCCCTCTCCTTCCACAATATTTATTTATTTAAGTGCATTGTTGTTGTTTTTAAAGGGTGTATGGAATGCAGTTGCATGAAATGGCTCTGTGAAACAGCTTGATAAAGTAAAATTTCACAGATGGTTGGCATGAAGGATCAAGTATTAGATCCTTAGTGTTGAAACAACAGTAAACTGGGAAGAGTGAGGGAGAGTCTGAAGGTGTGGGGTTTTTTTAAAGCAATCATTTAATAATATGCTTACGCACTGGTGCAAGGGCAGAGTTTGCCACTGTTGATGCCTTTTATAACTTTTCTCTGCGCTCCAGCTTTCACATGCCAACGAAATACCTATGGTGTCATAGCCGCCTTTTTCATGGGAGAAGGTCAGTCATAGTACAGTGGTTCCAGAAAACCAATCAAGTTCTGAAACATTCAAAAACCGGGGCGCAAAGGGTGGTCTGCAAAATCAATTGAGAAAATAGAAAAACAAACAGCGGAAGCTGTTTGATTTCCGGGGCCCCTTCGAAAAAGGAAGCATTTACTTTTGGGTTTTCGGCGTTTGGGTTCCAAAACGTTCGTCAACAGAGACATTCAAGAACCAAGGTACCACTGTATGTGTTTCAGATATATGTGAGAGAGCAGATTAGAAAATTGATATGGGAACACTTGATAACAAACACACATGTATAAATAAATAGTTTAAAAACAAACATGCATAGAGTCTTGTACAAATCTTGCCTCCCCTGAGATGCCTTTTTTAACTAGAAGGTGAATGGCACTCTTATTTCAAATTGTCCTGGGTTTACTCATAATGGGGCAGTTATTTAAGAATGTGGGGTTTTTCTACATTGCCTCTGACATGATGTTCTTATAGCTAGCCTAGCCACATGGCTTTCTTCCTCCGTGATTGCAGTGCATGGATCATAACTCTGCAGTAGCAAATAATATGCTCCAAATAAAATGTTAACAGGTCTGGCCTTTTATCTGACAGAATAAAAAATTAAACCCTGCACCTCAGAGGCAACACTTTCGTGAAGCTGAACCAGGTTTCAGCGCATATTTAGGGAATGACACACTTTCCCCCCAGACTAAGGAAATAGGATCTGCTCAGGTCTTTTCAGCTTGAGACAACATCATTCCCCCTCCCCTTGGATACCTAAAACATTGTGTAAGTAACTGATAAGTTTAAAAAATGTTCCTACTCCTTACATGTGTGTAGCAAACAGCAGCTAGTCTCTTTCTCCCTGCCCTGAGTTTGATGAGAGAGAGGAGTAGGATTCCTGACCCCTTGTGTCATTGACCGAACTTTGAGAACATCGTAAGAGTCCTGAGATGATAGATAGATAGATAGATAGATAGATAGATAGATAGATAGATAGATGATAGATATTACAAGTTATCTGTAGCCTGTTTAGGATGGGAAATTGATACAATAGAACTGCTGCAGCATGTGTACTTATAATCGTGCAACAATCATTTTTATTTATTTATTGTTCTGCTTTGATAAATCCTTGCCTGGCCGATGGGCTCATAGTGACTTTTTCCAGTTGCCTTTTGTCTAAATGTATATTTGATTTCCTTTGGTATCTCTGATATTGTATTGCTGTTAACTATTGACTGAATGATTGCTGTTGTATCTCAAATGTGCTGACGTCGGCATTCTGTGATATAAATAAACTTCCACCGGTAGCATCATTATAATAGCACAAGCAGCAGAAATTTATGGAAAGAACAGATTAAATGCTTAGACTTAAATTCTTCAGTGTGCAACGCGGCTTAAATTGCTGCGTCTGAATTTTGGGTTGCTGAATCAGGTGGAAAAAATCAGACTGACACATCGCTTGTCTGTGCATTTTTACCATGATATATTACTAAAAGAAAAAGCTCAAAGCCTGTCATTGATAATTCTGGCTAAAAATTTGAAACATTAATTATTAAGATCTGTAGTTTCTTCTCCCAATGGCCTGGGAGTCTGGTGCATATGTCAGAGCGAAGACATGTAACATCAGTATATACCTAGCATTGTAGCATGGGGCATCTTTATGTATGTAATAAAGCACTTACCGTATAACTGTATATATCAAAGCAACAGGGAGAAGGACCGAGAATTTGAGAGTAATATTTCTTGAACTACTTAACATTTAACTTAATGTGACATTTAGATTAAACAACACCCAGGATCACGTAAGATGCTTTTTATTATTCAAAGGCAGAAACCACAACAAATAATTTCAAAGAAGGGGTATATCATTTTGTTTCTGAAAAAAGCACTCCCTTGTTGCCTGGCTTATACATTTGAATGGCACACAGTCTGCACAGAGGCACATATCCAACTTGGATGCTATTGCTTTGGTGCATTGAGATGTTCAACTTCATCTTTCTAATGCTACACAAGAGAGAGCCAGCATGGTATAGTGGTTAGAGCATGGGTAGGCAAACTAAGGCCCGGGGGGGCGGATCCAGCTCAATTGCCTTCTAAATCCAGCCCGTAGACGGTCCAGGAATCTGTGTGTTTTTACATGATTAGAATGTGTCCTTTTATTTAAAATGCATCTCTGGGTTATTTGTGAGGCATAGGAATTTGTTAATTTACGCCCCCAAAAATACATAGTCTGGCCCCCCACAAGGTCTGAGGGACAGTGGACTGGCCCCCTACTGAAAATGTTTGCTGACCCCTGGGTTAGAGTGTCAGACCAGAATTGGGGAATACTGGGTTAGGTAACCCTAACCCTAACCTATAAAGATTGCTGCATAACTTGAACCAGTGACTATCTTGCAGCCTAATCTATCTAACGGGTTGTGCAGATAAAACAGAGAAGGAGAAGTATATGCTGCCTTGAGCTCCCTGTAGGAAAGGCATCGTAAGGTAAAGGTAAAGGATCCCTGGATGGTTAATCCAGTCAAAGGCGATTATGGGGTGCAGTGCTCATCTCTCTTCTCAGGCCGAGGAAGCTAGCGTTTGTCCACAGACAGCCTTCCGGGTCATGTGGCCAGCATGACTAAACCGCTTCTGGCGCAACAGAACATCATGATGGAAGCCAGAGCGCACAGAAACACCATTTATCTTCCCGTCACAGCAGTACCTATTAAATCTACAGTGGTACCTCGAGTTATGAATTTAATTCGTTCCGGAGGTCCATTCTTAACCCGAAACCGTTCTTAACCTGAGACGCACTTTCGCTAATGGGGCCTCCTGCTGCTGCCGCCGCCGTCGTACTATTTCCGTTCTCATCCTGGGGCAAAGTTCTCAACCCAAGGTACTACTTCCAGGTTAGTGGAGTTTGTAACCCGAAGTGTTTGTAACCTGAAGCGTTTGTAACCCGAGGTACCACTGTACTTGTACTGGCGTGCTTTCAAACAGCTAGGTTGGCGGGAGCTGGGACAGAGCAACGGGAGCTGACCACTGTCATGCGGATTTGAATCGCCGACCTTCCAATCAGCACGCCCAAGAGGCTCAGTGGTTTAGACCAGTGTTCCCCAACCTTGGGCCTCCAGCTGTTTTTGGACTACAATTCCCATCATCCTTGACCACTGGTCTTGCTAGCGAGGGATGATGGGAGTTGTAGTCCAAAAACATCTGGAGGCCCAAGGTTGGGGAACACTGGTTTAGACCACAGCTCCGCCCCTGTCCCTAGGAAAGGCATGATACAAATGCAGCAAGTACATGGACAGCTCATTTGGTTAGAGCATGGTGCTGATAATGCCAAGGTCTCAGATTCGAGCCTCGTATGGAATAGCTGCATATTCCTGTATTGCGTGGGGTTGGACTAGATGATCCTCAGGATCCCTTCCAACTCTACAAGTCTATGATTCTATGGGCCATGGCCCTAATCCTAATCTTTGGATGTACTTATTTATAGTAAAATAATAATAATCTTAAACTGTTAGAGAGAGACACACAAATACATTCAAACATGATAAAATATATTAAAACATTTACACTAAAGATTGAGTTAATGGTGACAACATTATCATTAAATGTTCAGGAGAATGAATGTTTTTCATCTGGAAAATATCAGTAAAGTTGGTGCTTGCAGAGAGTGTTCCAGAGATGGAGGACTATTACATAGAAGACCTGTTCTCTAGCCGTAATCTTCAGTACCGTATTTTTCGGCCCATAGGGCGCACCTAGTTTTTTTGGGGGGAAATAAAGGGGGAAAAATTATTTCCCCCCCAGGCGTGGGGCTGGGGCGGGGGAAGCCCGAGCTTCCGCCGACCCCAGCCCCCAGAACAGGCAGCTCTCCACAAGCCGGCTTGCAGAGAGCTGTGCAAAGCCCGAACCCTGGGGGGCGCTGAGCTCAGTGCGCCCCCAGGCTTCGGGGTGCAGGCAGCTCTTCCTGAAGCCTGGAGAGCGAGAGGGGTTGGTGCGCACCGACCCCTCTCGCTCTCCAGGCTTCAGCGAAAGCCTGCATTTGCCCCATAGGACGCACACACATTTCCCCTTCATTTTTGGAGGGGGAAAAGTGCGTCCTATAGGGCGAAAAATACGGTACTTCTTTTGGACCTGGAAGGCAGTGAAGGGCCTCAGATTACCATTGCACCACCAGGATGGGCAGGCTTATATGGGAAGAGGCAGCCCTTTGAAATATTGAATCCCTCAGCTGCATAGGACTTTGTAGCTTTCCCCCCCTTTAAATGTTGAGACAATTGGACAGTAGATCCCTAAGACAGGACTCTGAAATTTGTGACTATCCAGGCTAAACTGGTAGGTCTACCCTGTCTCATTTTTTTGCTGTGTTGCAGCTAAGACTCTTGAAATTAGAGTGCTCAGCAAATTTGGACCAACAACAGAGCCCCGGGTGCAAAGCCCCAAGCTCTCCTGCCAGAATGCTTCAGGTGATAGAATAACCATATGGAAAGATTGAGCTACTGGACAACTTTAATGGGCTAGTAAAACATTTCATCCCATGTTACTCAGTGTAATCAATGACTTCTCGTGATGTTCAGTGTGATCCCCTGTATAGGTGGTACTACTTGTTGGTGGTACTTAAAATGTAACTAGTTCCCTTCAATGGGTATTCCTGCCTTCATGCTTTTTGGCCAAGGTTCAGAGGTTTCTGAACTACGTCCCTGGTGCTGATCAAGGGCACAAATCCCAGATTGCTTCTCTAGTTTTCTGAAAATGTCTCCCACAAGGGGGATATACACGAAGATGTCTGGCTGTGATATGCTGCAATAAAATTGACTGATCTCTTTCTACCCCATCAACCCAAAGCATGTCTGGGATTATCAACCAGGACTCCTGACTCTCGTACTGTATAGAGATTAACTTCCCATGTGAAGGAATAGATTGTTAGAGTCTCTGTTACACTCGTACATGAGATCAAGTGAGTGAGAGACATGACAATGCCTCTGGCTGGGCACTTAAGAAAAGTTAAGCTCCACCAATTTAAACAATCAGATCAATTTGCCTTTCTCATCAGTAAATGCAATGAGTGGAATTCATAATGTATCATAAATTAGAAAATTTTAGGAGGGGGAGAGAGAGGGAGGGAGAGAGAGAGAGATTATCTCAGAGAAACTCTAGTTGATAGTTTTTGGTTCCTGACCATACACTTTAAATAATTTGCAAGAATGTGAACCAGTTTATGCATCTAGAAAGTCTGTAAACAAAGATGCCAGGCATAAATGTGATGCATTATTTATAAAGAGCCAGCTGTGCGTTAGGAAAGCCAGGTGAATCTCTGAAGGCCAAAGAACAAATTGGGAGATGAAGGCAGGACTTGTGCAAGGCACCATCCATCTGAACAGCATGACTGTGGTCATCACTGAAGATAAAAATATAAATGGTAACATATAAATATAAGCAGTAACTGAAGCTTGTGGTGGCAGTGTGGCAATCTTGTCCTTTGTTATATGCCATGGGTAGGCAAACTAAGGCCCAGGGTTCGGATCTGGCCCAATCGCCTTCTAAATCCGGCCCGCAGACAGTCCGGGAATCAGCGTGTTTTTACACAAGTAGAATGTGTCCTTTTATTTAAAATGATATCTCTGGGTTATTTGTGGGGCCTGCCTGGTGTTTTTACATGAGTAGAATGTGTGCTTTTATTTAAAATTTATCTCGGGGTTATTTGTGGGGCATAGTAATCGTTCGTTATTTATTTATTTATTTCAAAATATAGTCCGCCCCCCCACAAGGTCTGAGGGACAGTGGACCAGCCCCCTGCTGAAAAGGTTTGCTGACCCCTGTTATATGCCACCAGGAACCAATAATTTTACCACTTCCTTTCCTGTTGGCAGGTGACTTACTAACCGTCTCCATCCATAATAGGCAACATGGTGCCCTTGTAATGTTGCTGGACTCCCATGAAACCCCAGGCTGCAGTAGCCAGGATTATGGGAGTTGTAGTCCTAAGAACATCTGGAGGTACCTCCTTGGCCACCCCTGGAGTCTGCATGCACACAAGCGTATATTACATTACATTACATTACATTACATTATATTACATTACATTACATTACATTACATTACATTACATTACATTACATTACATTACATTACATTTATATGCTGTCTGTTGTTATCACAGAATTCAAGGTAGCATTCATCAGGTTTTCCAGACCCTCTCCCTTGACCAGGCCCATATCTGTGCAGCTTCAGTGAGGGCCTTTCAACCATGCCCTGGGACTTTGACTTTTAGAAGTCAAAAGCAGCCTTAAGGTTCAACAAAGGCTGCATATAAAATGACTCCACTGAAATGTTTAATGAAGAAGCAGTTGTCCGGAGTTGAAAACTGGGCATTGAACCACACTTTCCTCTTCAGCAAGAGTCTTGTTTGCTGCTGCTCAAAGCACAAGTATGTAGAGAAATAACTTAGCACAAAGTATAAAAAGAACAACACATTCAGACCGATGGGATAAAGGTTGCTGGGTTGATTTTTATTTTTTATTTTGTTAGAAATACAATGCAGTAGTCTTCCTCCTACAACAGGTTTAGTGAAGTCCCCTGGTTGGTGGTTTGGGGTCAAACGCAAGGGGAGGAAAGTATGAGTAGTTTGGGGTACAGCAGAGAGGAAAGAGTAGAAGTGGAGAACCTGTGGTCCTCCTGGTGTTGTTAGCCAACTAGTCCATCATCCCCAATGGTTGGCCACAATGGATGGAATCTTAACATCTAGAGTGCCAATGGTTCTCCACTCCTGGGACAGAGCCTTCTTTTCACAGGGTGCTGTAAGGTTCCATGGCGTAACTGATGGTGCTTGCTTTATTAGTAATTTCTGCAGTTTACAACTGATGTCACACCATCATGATAGTTTTCCACTAAGAGGAGGAAAAATAGTATTACAGTGGTACCTCAGGTTACATACGCTTCAGGTTACAGACTCCGCTAACCCAGAAATAGTACCACGGGTTAAGAACTTTGCTTCAGGATGAGAACAGAAATCATGCGGCAGCGGCGTGGCGGCAGCGGGAGGCCCCATTAGCTAAAGTGGTGCTTCAGGTTAAGAACAGTTTCAGGTTAAGAACAGACCTCCAGAACGAATTAAGTACTTAACCCAAGATACCACTGTATATGTTTAGTCTATCTTATAAAAATCAACTTGGGATTTTTATGAGGAAAAACAGGACACAAATGTTGTGAATAAATAAATATTATATCCCCTCTTGAAAATAAAATCCATTCATTTCTATGTATGACTTATTTCTATGTAGTTAGGATACCACCATTTCTCTTTCTTTCTTTCTCTCTCTCTCTCTCTCTCTCTCTCTCTCTCACACACACACACACACACACACTTGCATGAAACCCACACAAGTGCAGGAATGTGAAAATGTTGAGCAGGTGCATCTAGTGGAACAAGACAAAGATCTTGGTCTCTCCACAACAAAAAGCACTTTGATTTAACTCAAGAACCTCAAAATCTGCTCCATGTCGCCTCTTGAGAGGAATAAATAATTCAAAATGGGGAGACAGGGGAACCTAAATGACAATTTGGAAATATCAGGTGGGAAAATGGGTGGGATTGAAAGTTGATGGTGATGAAAGGGTGACTTTTTAGCCTTCTCAAGAGTCTGAAAGCTGGTGATATGAAACTAGTAAACTGATTCCTTTAATTATCAGTGCTCTAGCAACTCATCTTTTAACAGCCTTCTAAACAGCATTTTGAAGGACCTTTTTGTCCTTCTTCAGCTTTTTGCATTGTTACCAGAAAGTGCTAAATCATAAAATGCTGTGGAATATGGAAGTGGTTGTGTATGTCTTCATATGATTTGAGATTAGCTGGTCTGAAGGAGAACCGGATAGGCTTGGGTCATTGCTCCTAGCCGCCACAAGCAACGCAGCATCTTCTGTCCTGCTCACCTTTGCCTAAAGTGGATTTGCATTGCAGGCAGCATCAGTAGCAAGGACTGAGCAAGCAGCAACATCAACATAGATTTTTGTATTCCGTATCATGCCCTCTTTTCCCTTTATTTGTGGTTCTGAGCCCAAGTGCAGAACGAGGAGGAACAAGCAGAGGAACACAGGAAATTCCCAGGCAGAGACGATCTATAAAATGACTGCGTTTTTTGCCACTAGGAAAATACAGGTTTCGCAAAAAGGGCATTTAGTTATTTGGCTTGGAAAGGAAGGGAAAGAGAGGCACAATTCTCCGTTGTGTTCTGACTACAGAAGAGAAGCCGCCAGATCTGCATTTCAGGCTCCCATCCATCTGCTTCCCTCTGCTGTCTCCCATCCTTCCTCCCACCCAGTTTTCTAATTTTTGTGCCACTTTAATTATGATAAGCAGAGGAGCATGACAGGAGATCTCTTTGTTATGACAGGTGTGTTGGGTCCTTGGATTTGGGATGCATACTTAATGTCTACATTCCTCCAGTTGCTCACAGTTGAGGAACACTGTTGAAAGAGACAGACAGAGAGAGGTTGCAATCTCTGGAGGTCCTCTTTCCTCACCTGGATGACACTCAAAATCAGGAGGACAAGGATGTTTTTCTCCCCACCTTCCAAATGCTGTCACCCGAGGTACTCTGAAGTGAAACTTTCAAACCTCGTTCCCTTGTTAGTAGGAGATGTTGGGATGCTTTCATGTTGTTCAAAGGCTTCTCCAGTTGTTGAGGCATGTTGACAGTTTAGCTGTCTTCAGGATCAGAGTGCCAGGCATCTCCCGAGTCATTTGCATCTACAGGGTCACCTGGCAAAAGGAGCGCCAGACAAGTTTGCCATTTCCCAGCTCTCTGGGTCCTCTTTGCATGAAGCACATGAGTGATCTGTTTCCTAATAGCCAGCAACCTGTTGGTAAATGAAGAAGCCGGCTTCTTGTTTTGAATGACTTTTCTGGCAATGGTGCTTCAGATGACATTTTCCTCTCTGTCTAATGATGCGAATTCTCTTTCCTAATGGTTGAAATGATGCATTGTTTTCTAAAGGCCACTTGGTGTGATTATATATACACTTGAGAGAGCAGAGGATTAAAGAGATATTTGGAAATGATTAAAGGAAAAAAGAAATCACTACCACCAATACAGTGGCATAATTATGCGGTACGCATCCATAGCATCATTAGCCCAAATCTTTGCAATTGTTCTCCAGAACCTGAAGACAGAGGCAAAACATTTCTGCCAATGTCAACATAGTTTGATGAGATAATGGCTGACTCTCTTACTTCAGCTGTCAACCAGCTTGAGTTAAGGGATAGATAATAGCTATTTCTTGTGCCAGCATACAATGCATTTTAGAGAGAAGAAAGATGATACCTGAGGGTGGGTACTTAAGCAATCAATTTGCCTTCTTCATAGGTTTCTATAGTTAATTAGAGTCATACTACACCATAAAACAGAAAGCTTTGGAATGGAGGAGGGGCCAGAGCTGTTGAACACTGTGTCCTGGTGATTGAAGGTAGGCAGAGCATAGAGCGACTCAGTATCAAATTGGAATTTATTTTTTAAGTGCAGATACAGATATAAGACAGATCTTGGGGCCTGTACGGACCCCTATTATATGTTCCCAGCATTTGGGTTGCCTCTGAGGCTAGTTTGTAGTTCAAAGTTCTGAGATAGGCTAGGAAATAGAGGACACTTCTACAGAGCTGGTACTGATAGGCGATTTTTCAACAGCATAGTCAACTTTTCATGGTGGAAAGACACCCAATAAATACAAGCATTTGTTCTCCGGTTCTGAAAAGACAAGTAGGGGGTTCCACTTGTTTGGTCTAAGTCAAACATAGGCAAACTGGGCCCTCCAGATGTTTTGGGACTACAACTCCCATCACCCCTAGCTAACAGAACACAGGGATGATGGGAGTTGTAGTCCCAAAACATCTGGAGGGCCTAGTTTGCCTATGCCTAGTCTAAGTTTAGCTTGCATTGGTTTAAGTGTCAGGTTACAAAGTTAGCGAAAGGAACAAATGCCGTTAAAATGGCTTCTTACCGAGAAAGCAGAAGTAACCCACTTCTCTTTACTGCCCCACCCACCATGGTATGCACATGTTCTGTGTTCAAGCTTACGTAGGCTGGAAAACTCTTGTGCAGTAATGTGTGAAATGTTATTCTATTAATAAGCTGTCATGAAGAAATTAAGTATCTGCAAGCTTGAGAATAAACTGCCTTGCAGCTGACCCAGATCCGAAATTCCCTAAGGGGTTTGAATAGCACACTGAGTATTCATTTCAGGACACACTTACTCGGTGGATCGTTACCTTTCATATTTGTTGCTTTTCAAGTATTAAGATACCTAAGAGGTTTTTTATTTGTGCATTATATATTGCAATTATTCAGAAAAGACAATTTCACTAGTGTACTTGATCATGATCACGATGACAATATTATGACTTTATGATACTAGTATACTTGTATGATAGTGCAGAATGAACTCTTTTTGTACTTTTATCTTTTATGTTATTTTTAATTTTGTAATCAGTATGCTTATACAAATCTTTGAATAGGAGCCTTTTTAAAAGCTTATTCTCTGATCTAGCAGAGCAATAATAAACAGTAATCTAGACAAGCCAGTATGCTGTGACATAGGGCTTTATATTATCATAGCCAAAAGCTGGGCAGAGAGATTCTGACCATTTTGGACAGACTTAGTATCAGGGTTTCCTTGGATTCAGAGAGTAGTTTCTTCGTTCATTTGGGACCTACCACCTTGTCTCTTCTCTTTCCTGCATCCGTGATTTTGGAGAGTGGTTGTTTTATTCAACTTTAATATTGCCTTTTGACTAAAGGTACTTTTTGTTGGGTCAGGTGATGCTGCATAGAGAAATAGCTTCAAAGAACGTGGTGGGTTTTTTTCAGACTGTGGGATAGCCAGCCTCATATAACCAACATGCTTAAGTCTAATTAATGCATGAAGGGGTTAATACCATAGAATAAGCTGTCCTGCCAGGCTTAGCTAAGTCCACTTCCCCTCACTATGAGAAGAAGTAGGTAATCAAGCTTCTGTTGCTCTTCATTCTATCTAAGAATCTCAATGTGTGGAGAGGTTTTGAGCTGGTTGCTGCATCTCAGACCACATGGCTCTCACAAGCCGCTCTTGAGTTCCTATACCAATAATTTTGCAGATAGCAGAAAAAGGCATTGGCTGCATTGAAAGAATCTGTTTTGTGACGCATGTGGCCTTGGGTGCTTGTCCAGTTTGCACAGTGGTATAATTGAAATGTGTACTTCTCGTTTTCATATTTGCAAAGGTGATTTAAGGCTGGTTCATGTTTGAAAGCAAAAAAATGTTATCTATACGTCTGAAGTGTCCGTCACCTCTAGGTGTGACACTACATGTATAATGCAACCCATGAAGCGAGCATCCATATGCATGATGCCCAAGGTTTCTTCAATCCTCCACCTGCTTTTTCAAGGTGGAAAAAATTGAATTAATCAAATATGTGCCCTTTATGTTATATATGAGAAACACATTATATAATACCTGTTGTTTTCCTTCTGGCACCTAGTTAGAAAATTTTAACTTTTGTTAAATGGCTACCTTTATTCACACAGCAAAGGCCAATATGCCAAGAATAAATTATTTCACTGTCAATGTTTTAGTCAGGACTCTTAAACACAAAATATATTCAGGCTGGTCATTTCAAGCGCTCCTCTTATCGGTATTGTGCTTTCTGCTTGGCATTCATTATCCTCTTATCTCACTGCCGTTTCTCTCTGTAGAGAGCTAAATGGATTGATTACTTTTACTGCTGTATTGGTCAGGATGTGCAATGAATTCTCTTCAGCTTTACAGCTCATTTATCATCTCACCCCCACCACAACACACACCTTAAACAGTTTGTTCCCCTTGTATACACTGGAAATGATTAGCACAGCTGTGGATCGAAGCAAAGGATCACACTAATAAAACATTATTATTATTTCTTTACATCTTTACCAAGAAGACACTGGCTTTCTTTTTTAATCATCATCCTAATCTACCTTTAAAATCCCTTTAAATTATGCAGTGCTTTATTTTTTTCAAAACAATTTGTGTTTTGGAAATTGGACTATTTGTAGATGGAAAAGGCCAAAGCTATGAATCAAACTTTCATTGCTCCTTCAAACAAGTGAAAGTTAATTAATTAAAGGTGGGAGTTGGACAAATAACTGGTCATCGGTGTCACAAAGATGACATCAAGCCCAAGGAGAGGGCATTAAAAAAAAAATGTCCACAGTTGTTACTGACACATTACAAGAAAATGGTTAGAGGGGGGTGGGGAAGAAGAGGAAGGTACTTGACCATCTTTGTTGCACTTTTGGTGTACGCAAAAGTGCCATTACACAATAAGCACAAAAAATTCAGAAGCATCTGCTCCCTGGTATCACCTCTATACAGTGGTACCTCAGGTTACAGACGCTTCAGGTTACAGACGCTTCAGGTTACAGACTCCGCTAACCCAGAAATAGTACCTTGGGTTAAAAACTTTGCTTCAGGATGAGAACAGAAATCGCGCGGCGGCAGCGGGAGGCCCCATTAGCTAAAGTAGTACCTCAGGTTAAGAACAGTTTCAGGTTAAGAATGGACCTCCGGAATGAATTAAGTTCTTAACCCGAGGTACCACTGTATTAGGGGTAGATAAATTGTGGCCATCCAGATTTTGTTTGATTCCAGCTCCCAACAGGGCCAGCAACATCTGAATGGCCACAGTTTAGACACCTCTGGTCTTCAAGTTTTTCACCATGAGAGAGATATAGGAGGTTGGTCATCTGTACATGAAGGGCAAAAATGTCGCCTTGTGTTTCCTTCCCTCTCTCTCTCTCTCTCTCTCTCTCACAGAAACAGGAGTGGCCCAGTGCTGTGTAATATCCAAAGTCGCTGCAAGAGTATCAAATGGTGTGATGTGGTTAAACTTACAGGAATTCAAATTTTAATTCTAGGTTGATTTTTATCAGGAAGAGAGCAGTCAAACAGATGCAATACAGTTGTGAGCTAGACGTTTTGTTGCAGGAGCTCCTTGTAGGAATTCGTTGAGTACAGGAATTATTAACTCAAGTTATGGGAATACAGAGCAGATGGGAGAAGACATTGTGCAGGGACAGAGCACATACCACACATAAAGATTCCTGCTGTCTGCAGTACAAAACATTCCTGGTAATGGAGGCTGCAGGAGACTCCTATTCATTAAGTATGGGGGGTGTTATTCCATCATTCTTCACAAGACTTCAGGGCAGCTAATAACAATAAATAAAATCACAAAACACCATATAAGCTGCAGAAGAATAAAAGTAGTAGAAACTAAAACAGTAATCAAATCCTAGAGATTGCTGCCATCAATCCTCAATAATATTGGAGGCATTATAGATCTGACTGATTAAAAAAAAGAGTTTATTAGCTTTATATTGAAACATTAACATCACTTTTCTTCGATCAATTATCATCCTTTTACATTCATCATACGTTTATAAATATTCCCTTGGGGGCAATATGTTTGCTGTACAGAGATAAAGTATGGCTTTAGTAATTGATTTTAATATGTAATATTTATGTGATGTACATTTCATATGACATTAATTGTAAATAAAGTCGGCATCACTAATTTTTTCAGTTCAGATAGCAAAGAGATGGGGAGCCAAGGCCCTGGGGCCTTACTTGGCTCTCCAGGCCTCTTATCTGGCATCTGGGACACTCATCAGGCCATAAACCCTCCTGAGCCACACCCCTCACTAGTTTGTCATGCTTGCAACCTTCTTCAGGTGCTTTTGCCTGGCTGGAGTGTGTCTTTGAATTCTAATAATGCTGCTTACTTGCTCAAATAGAGGTGTGTGTAGAAACCAGCCTACTGTACAAAGGTAAAATTCATGGTTTTGGCCCTACCCACTGTCAGAATTCCTGCTCCGTGATTGCAGTCATAGGATTGTTGTCTTATCACATGACAGTGTGTGTTTCGACTCCACAAAGTGGGAAGTGTCGGAAACACTGACACCCACCCACCGCTGGCGCATGACCCCCAGAAGTTTGCCAAGAAAGGAATGTGGTTCTGAGGCTGGGAAAGGTTCGCCACCCATGAGATAGCATATGGGTGCTGGCTGATCTGTTGACAAGGTTCCAGAGAAAACTAAAGTTGCAGCAAATACCTAGAGCCTGAGAGCCGCAACACCGCAGTAGGAAGGAGATATTAATTGCAACACATTTATTTTTAAGAGGAGAAAACAGATGCTGGGTGATTCTCGCAAAGATTACATATTGCAGAAAGCACCTCTAAACTTTTTTTATCCTGTGGAGGTTCTATTTTCTAATTAAAATCTTAGTCCAAACAGACCAAAAAATATTGATTTCAGGGATGGGTTGAGGAAAATGTGAGTATATATGTGTGTGTATGGAAGATAAATGCCTTAAAGCTACAGACAGAGACAGGTTGATTTGCTGCAGCATACGGTAGTCTACAAGGACAGAAGTTATCTCAGAAAGCAACCATAAACATTGGCTGGCCTAAGAACGCAAACCATCTGCAAAAACTAAAAAAAGGATGCTTCCTGTATCCAGGAGGCAGACGTTAGTTGTGCCAATTTATTTACCGTGCTACATATGAACAATTGAAGAGGAAAGAGGGCATTAGGTTGCAGTGCTTTGTTGGATTAGTCTGTAGTCTTACGCTTAGCTTCATATGTTTAAATCTAATTGAAATCAATAAAACTTAGTGGTGCATTTTTATATTTAGGTAGGGATATAGCCACAGATGAAAGGGTGCAGGCTGGTTTCTATGTGCCCATTGCCTAGTTTTAAGAATGGAGATATTAAACAAAGCAGGCATAGCTGACGGTACTTCCACCGACTGAAGAGCCAGGGATAAGTATTTCTGCTTCCAGGTGCAAAACAAAGGAAAGCATTTATTTGGCCATGGGAAACAGCTTAAATGGCTTTCGTCGCAAGTGTTTTCTGCCTGACCTTGCCAAGGAATCTGCTCTACGTAAGCCACCAAAAAGGAGGCAGGGACACCGGTGTATGAATTACACATAGAACATGCCATTTGAAGCAAGCTAAATGTCCCAGAGAGGTGTTTGCCATAGATCATCGATAAAGGACCTTGGGTTCATTCCATCTCCAGGTATGGGTGGGGATGACCTATGTGTTGTGGCCATTGCCAGTCATTGTGGACACAGGCAGCTTCCTACATTTTAAGCTGTGCAAAGAACCAGTGTTAGATTTATCAGCATGAGGAGAGGGATGTATTCTGCTCTCCTCTTCGAGGAGTAGGTTGTTTCCAGGTCTTCTCCAGTGAACATTACTTTGTCACAACGCAGGAGTGCTGTTGCCATTTTCTAAATCAGTTGTGAAAGCCTCCTGAAGTTCATTAATTGACATGAAAGGAATGGTGCCAGCTTTAGAGAGGTCAACTTTGGGACTTGTGTAGACTAGCTCCAGTGGTACTGGGAACATCTAAACAACATATCATATTCCCCAGTCACTTGAAATCTCTGAAAGGACCCATCGACAAGCTCTTTCATTTTTTATAAAGGTAAAGGACCCCTGGATGGTTAAGTCCAGTCAAAGGCAAATATGGGGTTGTGGTGCTCATCTCGCTTCAGGCCGAGGGAGCCGGCATTTGTCCACAGACAGCTTTCCAGGTCATGTGGCCAGCATGACTAAACCGCTTCTGGTGCAACGGGACACTGTGACGGAAACCAGAACACACAGAAACGACATTTACCTTCCCACTGCAGCGGTAACTATTTATCTACTTGCACTAGTGTGCTTTCGAACTACCAGGTTGGCAGAAGCCAGGACCAAGCAACGGGAGCGCACCCCGTCATGCAGATTCGAACCACTGACCTTCCAATCAGCAAGCCCAAGAGGCTCAGTTGTTTAGACCACAGCGCCACCTGCTCCCCTTACCTTTACCCTTTACCTCATTTTTTATAATCCTCTGTTGTCGGTTTCATCTGATTTTTGGCCCGTATTCAAGTTCTGGTGAATTCTCTCAAGTTCTGGCTCCCTGTTCCTCTTCTGTTGCATACAACGTTACCAAGCTCTTAAGCATCTAGCAACCTTGGTGAAAAGGGCTAAAGCTAAGTGGTGGAGCACCTTGTCCAGTTAATTTTTTTTAGGATAGCAGGTGCTGAGAGAGACCCTTGTGAGCACCTGCCAGTCAGAGGAGACAGTAATGAACTGGAGGGGGCACTAGACTGAACTTGTACCTATGTAAAAGGCAGATTAATAACAGCTGCCTCTGCCGGATTGAACCATGGGTCTATCTAGCCACTTCCATTAGTACTCAGCTGACTGAATGCCCCTAGGAAGGCTGCAAGGGACTGAGCTTTCCACCTGGTAATCAGAAAGTTATTTGCTTCTCTATGTGGAGACTGCATTTAGCCATTGCAGCAAATAACCACTGCTGTAGTATCAGCAGTGACAAACACATTTCCCGGTAAGCACTTGTATTTCCTGGTAAGCACTTATTTTTTGGCCTTTTTGAATTGCTGGTAATAAGCCTTGTGGCCACGGAAGAACTCAAGTTCCTTAGCCTTCATTCATTTGCTGCATTTTCCAGAATCTCAGTTCCTCCACTTTTGTCCCCTGCTTCTTTCTACTGGGATTAAATACAGAATCAGAAAATAAGGTCTTTGCTCTCTTCAGAAATGTCATTTGTTCTCTATGATAGTACTTTATTTCCTGGCAACTTTTGCTGACCTTTTTGTAGTTGAAAACGCAGGGCACTGCTGTGTCCCAGTGACCTCATCACATTGTCCTGCCAAACCGAAATTCTCTTTGATTCCACGAAGCAGGAGGAGTTGCTAAAAGGTGTAGATGCTGAATTTTACCTGCAAAGAATATTGAATATTTATCAGAATATTCGTGTTTAAAAATTTGACAAGCCCTATAGGATAAGTTGCAGGCATCTGGATTTAGGAAGAGAGAGAGGAGATGGGCTATGCGCAGGATTGGGCTGGAGGTTTTTGATTTTTTCACAACTAACTCTCAGGACTAGTTCATTTCTAAGGCTTCTGAAAATGTTGCAATGGCTTTTTAGGATGGAGAAATGATTTGCCAGCCCTAATAGCCTTCAGTGTTATTTATGTGGATGTGATTAATAAATAGCTCTTGGTACCAACTGCTTTCTGGCAATGATCAAGCATCATGAGCGTCAGTGACTGCATTCATCTGAATGGTTGTACTTAAAAATAACAGAACTTTTGTGTATGCTTTTAAACAATTAACTGTAGTATCAGCAGTGACAAACACAGCGTGTAAATACTGCAAACACTCAGTAGATTTCTCTTGAGATGTTCCCTTGTTATAAAAGACAAATAGACTGAAATTGGCATTCTGCTATAAAGCCTACTCCCATTTTCACTATGAAAAAGGTCTCATTCACCTTCAGTTCAGACCAGTGTTTCCTCTGAAACACTAACTTAAGAGAACAATGGCAGCACCATGTTCTGTTTTCTCTACAGCTGTCTGGGAGAAATACTTTATACTGTGTAAGTTTCATCACAACAAAGAAGCATAATAGCTTTAAATCTCATACTGTATGAAAGGGAGGAAAATGTTTTCCAACTCTGACTGCTTCTTAATGATTCATTTTTCTTTAAATATGCTATCAATGAGATAGGAAACATTTAATTTGTGGTTTGCGTTTGGCTATTGCTCAAATATAAATGCCAGAACTATGGCGCCCTTCAGTTGCTTATGTGTTGTCAGAGCTTAAAACTAACAAAAGTTAATATAGTGTGGGATGCCTGTCTTTCTCTCTCTCTCTGACACAGACAGACACACACTTACACAAACACACACAGATGAAAATTGCTGACCATGAAAAGCTTCATAATGCCTGTCAGGATTATGGTCTAATTGAAAATGCCTTCCTTCGTGTTTGTGGAGGCTGTTGCTAGAGACAGAGGAGATAAAATGAATGTCTAGCAACAAAGAGTTTCATTATAATCTGCTGGATTTGGGCCGCATATGTTTGCCTGTTTCAGAATCGCAGCTTTCAGGTGATTGAAACCAGATGATAAACTAGATAAATTTATGAAGGTTGCTTTATTACTTCAGTCCTGCACCTCAGATGTTACTTTAATTGCATGATTTGTGACCCTATGCTTTGTTTTGTTTTTAGTTAAGAACTAGGAAGGCAAGAAGCTTCCTAATTTTCATTAGCACCAATCTTTCCAGAGTCACAATAATTGTCCCATAATCACTCATAGAAAAAAAAATGTTCCAAATTGTGCCAATGAGAGGCTCTTTCTCCTTTTCTCCTCTCCTCTTGTTTTAGAAGGATAACTGCTGCAGCAGGGGCAATTTTTGGGGGGACAGGACGGTGACTGGGGAATATAGTCTCGACCTCACCACTCTGTGTGTTGTGATTAAAATAGCTTCTCATGCCTGGCATTTTATTTTTAAAACAATCACCAGGCATGGTTGCTAATTCCCCTATTAAAATAATGTTTAGTTTACTTCTCTTATACTTGCCCTCTTCTGGGATCGTGGATTTCCATATTTCTTTTCAGCTTTAGAGGTTATGTGGCCACTGAGAGGAGACTGGATGGACATATATTAGAGCAGGTCTTCAGTTTCTTCAGAATTAGAGTTCAACAGAGATTTTGAAATCGAAAGGCCTAGATACTTCTCAAACACAGAATAATTAAGTAAAATACATTTTTCCTTCTGTATTTAAGGTGAGTTTATTTTTTTGCCACTACCATGTCAAAAGCGAAGTGAATACAAGCCAATTCCTTCATCTTTCACCCTGATGATAACTTTATTAAAATAACTGATACTGATATCTTCTCTAAAACGCTTTTACTGCCTCATTTCTCATCTTTGTTTTATAGCATATAGGTATGTTATCATGTAACCCTACTGTAATTGGCACCTCAATCTCCGCTCATGCTTGCAGCCATCTAATTTGAAAACTTTTCACTTTTGCTTCATCCTACTTACCAGTTAAACTGTTAATAAATCTTTTTTCTTATACTGCTGCTTCACAAGAAGTAAAAGTTAAGTTCAAAACATGAGGAAACACTGAATGTTGTATCCAATAAAGTCATCCTCAGAGTACACCCATTGATTTCATGAACTTAGGCATGGCAACTGACAGGCCAGGCTGAATCTCTCAGAGGTTGGAATTTAGCTCAGGGACCTCCAATGGGTAACCTTCTACTGACAGAGGATTGGGAATAACATAAGCCTCAGTTCTGCAGATCTATGGGACAGATAGAACTCCTTGCATACAGAACTCAAAAAGTTCACTGAATGACTTTGGCTAGCCCTGCCCTGTCCCCTCAGCCTAACATACTTCACAGGTTTGTTAGGGTGAAATGGAGGGGAAAGAACCATGTGTGCTTCCTTGAGTTTCTTGGAGAAATGGCAAGATATACACATAGTAAACAAATGATCGAATGTATACAGCACAGTCGTACCTTGGAAGTCGAACGGAATCTGTTCCAGAAGTCCATTTGACTTCCAAAACCAAATCGCAGCTTTTGATTGGCTGCAGGAAGCTCCGGAAGCTCCTGCAGCCAATCAGAAGCCATGGAAGCCCTATCAGACGTTGGGTTCCAAAAGAACGTTGGCAAACCAGAACAATCACTTCCGAATTTGCAGTGTTTGGGAGCCAAAACGTCTGAATTCCAGGGCGTTTGGGATCCCAGGTACGACTGTACATCAGTTCTGGTGATGGAAGATCTATCTATCTGTCTAAAAGAAGAAAACATGAAATGTATATAAATACCCACTGCTCTGAAGAATTATTGAGTTGGGAGGTATCTTGTCCAACCCCCTGACACTGATGCAGGAAATCCAGCAGCAGCTCTGGTGGGTGGTCATATAACCTTTGCATAAAAACCTCTTAACAATGTGGTGTCCATCACCTTCCATGGCAGCCTGCTCCACTGTCGAATAGCTTATACCATCAGGAAGAACTTCCTAATGTTTCATCTAAATCTCTTATGATTTGAACCCTGGACACATTTGCCACATCACCCGCCTGACAGCCTTTCAAGTATTTGAAGATGACTACCCTGTTGCCTCCTGATAGGATTTGTTCTCTAGGGCTCTCACTGTCTTTGTCACTCTCCAATGGACACATTCCACAGGACGTTGAGGATGGGGCAAGAAAGGGAGCGAGAGATTGTGCCGATCAGGCTTGCTGTCCAATGTTTTATAAATATCACCAGCTTACCTCAAGCATGAAATTGTCGTCAGTGCTAACTAAAGGTAATATGATAGCTCTCTGAATTAGCACCTCTGAATGTCAGATGTCTTGTTAATGTGTAGAAAGACTGATGTTATTATTACTACTTAGTGGATTGAAGCAAGCAGAAGAAACCAAAGCTGTGGGAGCCTTGTACTCCCTTATCAAAAAGAGGGTTTCTCGGCAGCCACCTCTGAAGTTTTCTTTTTTTCCTTCCACTTATAACACTAATATAAAATTCACTTCTGAATGTCTATGTGTTGAAGAGACATGGGTGGGTGACTTGTTTGCTTTTCAAACGTCACTATAATAGCTGCAACTAGGGATGTCAGAAAATTTTGGCAAAAATGAAAACGGTAGTGGAACTAGACAATGTTCACTTATTAAATCCATGTTCAGAATGGAAATCAGTCTAGCAAATACAATTGGTATTTACTGTTGTTGCTGTTGTTTTCAGTCCACACATGATGCATAATGGTACATCAAACACCTAATTTGCGTTTTGTTTCCTTTGCACTGAAATGAACGGTGTGGAATAATGTGATTAATTACGCAAAATTTTGCCTTAGCAAACTGTGAGACGAATAGCATACAGGCAACTCCTGATTTAGGCGCGTCCAAGTGACACCCGATCGCAAATACACGAACGGCACTGAACCCAGAAGTAGCCCCAAAATGTCATAAAAAGAGCAGAGTGGGCCTAGGCTGCTCTGCCAACACACAAGGGGATCCAGAATGGAACCTCCTTGCAAAATGAGGATTGCCTGTAGTTTTTGTCAGAAGCCCTCGGAAACAGTGCTGCAGGTGACAAATGTGAGGTGGAACAGAAATCCATGCCTGCTTACATTCCTAGCTGCAAATCACACGGTTTCAAAAATAAATGCATACAGAGCTGATATGCAGAACAGACCTCTCTCCACAACAGGATTTCATGCACTATCAGGTCTCCCTGTGTTGACCAGCCAAAGTATAAAAACTGATAAGAGGTCTAAGCCTATTAACCAATAAATAGGACAAATGATTTGATTTTTTAAATTTTAGTTACTAAATTAGTAATAATAATAATAATAATAATAATAATAATAATAATAATGTTTATATGTTCCCCCAGCCACTCTGGGTGGCTGGGGGAACATATACTCTGGGTGGCTTCCAACAAATTAAAACATAAAACACAGTAAAACATCAAACATTAAAAACGTCTGTATACAGTGCTGCCTTCTGATGTCTTCTGAAAGTCAGATCTTGCCCAGAGCAACCAAAAGTGACTTACAACCAACCAACCAAATGGACAATAAACCCTACGTAGATATATTAAAACCAAGAGGGAAAATAAGTACATTAAAAACATCCCTCATACTTCTAAAAGGCCACACATACTTAAAGGTCAACGGCCTGGTTATAGAGGAAAGTTTTTGGCTGGGGAGAGTATTCCGCAAACAGGAAGCCGCAGCAGAAAAAGCCAGGTTCTTGTGTTGTCAGCCTCTGGACCTCTAGTAGAGAGGGGACACAGAGAAGGGCCTCAGATTATTATCAGAGGGTCTGCATCGGTTCATATGGGGAGAGGTGATCCTTGAGGTATTGCAGTCCTGAGCCTTTTAGAGCTTTATAGATCAAAACTAGCACTTCGAATTGGGCCTGGAAGCTAATTGGCAGCCAGTGCAATCAGGCCAGTATTGGTGTTAGGCCAGGATTGATCAATTTGTATTATCCAGCATTATTTGGTAATTATCCATACTAACCACCAATGTCTGAAATCCTTCTTAATGTTGTCCACATAACAAATCCTATATACATCAAACATACACTTACCACCATATCTAGGAAATTCTCTACAAATGTATTCTTTTCTCCCCTCTTTTCTTTTAAAGGCTTTAAATCCAATGTGATTCTTCTTGTAAGTTATCCATAGGTATTAGCATTGCATGAAAAAAAAAGTTTTTGCTTTTGTTGTCACCAGAAGTCTGACGCTGTGGTTTTCTAACACACATAGTGCTTCATCTTAGAAAGCCTGGGAGACTCAAGCACTTGTACAGAGTACATTAAAGCTAGTCAGTCTGTTTGGAATGTGAACCTCCTCTTCAACTAAGAGGGAAAGGAGGGGCTGTGCCTGTCATTGTCTCATGAACCTGGGGCTTTGATTGATCTGTTCAAATATTAACGTGTCTAGTGGGGTAGCCCAGAACGTCCGCCAGGCCTTTCGATATATAAATATTCATACACTAACATCTGCCACAGCTGCATATTTACTATTCTGGTTTTTTTTGTGGGAAGAAGTAGTCTCTTTGAGGAAGTTCCAAAGGAGTTGAGAACTTTCTTTTTTTATGTCATTCAAGAAGCCCTGTCAATATTGGGTTTGAACACCTTTTTTCCTTGGATGACAAAGACATGAACCATTGCAATGCTACCGTTACAATATATTTGGATCTTTTGCTGGTGCGACTGTCTTCCTTACAAATTTGCAAAGCCTTTCTTGCTTTTGCACTGCATCTCCCACATCCCTCAGATAGCATCACCTCAACCTCATACCACTCCATAAATTATCTCCTGAGGAACATTGTTCTGGCAAAAATTATCTCATAAAATCCTTGAAAGAAACCATTTCTTGTATGTTTTTTTTCTGTTAAGTGCATTTTCATCTTTAAAAATTTCCTGAGATCCCTAGCATGTGCTTGTCCTAGTAATAGGGTCAATCTGGGGTTCCTTAGGATCCATGCTAGAGAGTGAAACAATCCAGTATTGAATGAGTCGTGTCAGGGCTTAGGGTTTTGTTGAAGTTGTATCCTCCCATTCCAGAACCCTTTCTCTGATTTCAGCTGTGTTGGAGCTGAATGTAGTTACTTGGTATGAGGAAACACACATAGAAAGGCACAATATTATTATTATTATTATTTTCACTAGCCTCAAAGGTGTGGCATTGAAAACAGATTCAAGATCCAGTGAGTCCTGGAATCACGTAATAAGAAAGATGGTACAGATATCTGCATGAACTTCTGGTCTGGTTTCTTGAAGCATTATCTTGCCCATTCTGTTGCTAAAGCTCCCACTGTGCTGCCACTTCTGCTATAGTTGTAACGAATGTAAATATTACCCTATATAAGTGATTTGCATTCCTATCCACAAAGCAGTGAAGCCAAGTACTTGGAATTAGCCCACTTCAACAAGGGAAAACTGGCTTAAGTCCAAGTTCTTCTGCTTAGAGTATGTGTCAGGTGGTTAATGTTGTTTCAAGAACAAGGGAAGGAAGAGAAAGTTGCCTTCAAAATCATGGTATCTCTTCATACCCAGTGCTTGAACTTATCAAGTTATTATGTCAAATCAAACCACTGGCTAATCTAAACAAGTATAGATTTTTGCTTACCCAACAGGACTTCTCCTTGCTGTTCACCCACATGCAGCTTCTCTCCTCCTGAGCAGATTTTAGGGGTGCAGGGGGATCTGAAGAGGGTGGAGAAGAAGAGGGAATCATATAAGATGAGCTGAAATCAATTCTACCCACACATGGATACCATTGGATTCAACCCATTGCCTATTCTAACCTGCAGAGGCCTTCCTTAGTCATTTGAACTATCTAAAATTCAGGCCATCCTGCTGTTTTTATAAAGCTACACACAATTGAGGTACCACTAGAAAAAGTTGGATCAGAGTGAATGTTCATCTGACCGCTTCATCATCAATGTGATCTGAAGGCAACTCATCCTGCATCTCGTCACCTAGCTTCCATGATGAGATTCAGCTTTTATTCAGTGCTTCTGGTGTTAATATGTTCTGGGGTTTTTGGTATAATCTCTCTCTCTCAACCTACTCAAGATTCTGTTTCAGCCTTTTAGCAGTTTAATGTCATGAGGAATGTACCAGATGATCCTAATTGTGCTCTGCTGTGGTACATTACAACCTTGGAAAACAGTGAGGAGGAAATAACAAGCGCACAAGTGGGAGTTGTGAAATAAAGATCTAACACTTCTAATGTCGGGGGGGGGGGAGGAAGAAATCCCATATTTAGCTGACTTGAAAGCAGCAGCGCCCAGAACAACAAAGTACCTAAAAGTATCAGCAAAACAATGCTTTCCCCTTAATCTTGTTTTGATAGCATTTCACATTGACGTTGGCATTGCTGAGCCTTGAACATATTGCAGTAGCAAGAAGCCAAGCCTGTTCTCAATTTCACCTAGCGCAGTACCTTTTGCGTCATGCAAAATCTAAGCACCAGCATTTGTTCCCTGCTTTTCTCGGTAATCTATCTGATTAACACATTGTCTACACTCACAAGCTGGTGTCAGTTTTACTAAACTTGTGGGACAAAGGCTTGGCATAGCTTACTGCAGTGTGTGTGTGTGTGTGTGTGTTGTGAGGAACCTTCTCATTTGAATATTTAAATCATTTTCAAATACATGAATTTTAAATTGCCAGTGGACTGGCATTTAAAGGAAAAGAAAAATGGCATTGAAGAGGGAATTAGTTTCACTTCAAAGCAGCAATGCTTCCTGCTGTATACGGCTAAATTACACATACACACACACGTATGGATTTTAAATGCTACAGTTTTAGTGGGTACATATATAAATCCATCTGCTTATTAAAAATTGCATTTAGGGAATGGGACGCAGGTGGCGCTGTGGGTTAAACCACAGAGCCTAGGGCTTGCCAATCAGAAGGTCGGCGGTTCGAATCCCCGCGATGGGGTGAGCTCCAGTTGCTCGGTCCCTGCTCCTGCCAACCTAGCAGTTCAAAAGCACATCAAAGTGCAAGTAGATAAATAGGTACTGCTCCAGTGGGAAGATAAACGGTGTTTCCGTGCACTGCTCTGGTTTCACTAGAAGCGGCTTAGTCATGCTGGCCACATGACCCGGAAGCTGTACCAGCGAGATGAGCGCAGCAACCCCAGAGTCAGCCACGACTGGACCTAATGGTCAGGGGTCCCTTTATCTATATAAATCCATCTGCTTATTAAAAATTCCATTTAGCCCCTTTCCTTAAGAGGAAGTCAGCATACTGCTTCCTGTGAGATAAGGAAAGTGCTTTGGGTGATTTCGTAGCACGTTTTCAGCCATCTCTTCTCTTGTAGATGGTATTACCCTCCCCCCCCGGGGGGGGGGCAATGCATCCAGTGCCAGCTCAGGGTTTTGGCCTAAGACAACAAGTAATAGTGCCATTCAGGGCTTAACACAGACTTTAGGGTCCTCTGGTTGGTAATGAACTTGATTTGTGATTAATCTTGCTAGGGTCCTCCGAAATCAATGCATTTGACTTACCAGGGGACAGTCTTGTTGCACTCAGCCCAGACCTTCTCTTAAGTTTTACCAGCTGAAGTTTGATGTAAGAACTTTGGCACCTCCTGACACCTGGTATTGTGTCAATAAAATTCTGTGTGTTCCACATAATCATACTGTACATTCAGTATATAGTCAAAAACAACCTTACAGCAACCACTGAAGAGCATGGAAATAAATGCATAAGCTACAAATACAAAGAGGAGAACACGTGAATTGTATTGTTTGAGGAGGGCATAAAACATATGTCTGAGTTGTCTCGGAAGCAACACTTCAGGAGGCATGCACTGTTTGAATGGCTTGCGGAATTAAAAAGCCATCGTGCAAATAGTACCTTGAACTGGAAATTGCCTCTTTTCTGTTTTCCATGCAGACGTTTTAAAACCCCATTGTAGTCCATGAAAAGAATTGCCATTTTCTTTGGTGTCCACTGAGTTCCACGTATTAAGAGAAAGTGCTTGCATCCACGTCTATATACATGAGCTTCAGCTGGGTGCATAATGACAGCCACTTTGAAAGCAGTTATAAAAAGCAAACTCTATATATGATTTAGCCGGCAGGAAGTAGGATGCTTCAGGAATTCCAAAGAGGTTTTTGTAAAGCGGCAAGGCGGGGAGCGGTGGAGAAATATCAGTGGTGTTTCCACCATGGGATGGGAAACACGTCTTGAATTAGTCTTGCTATGCGTTGCATTGTGAAAGGGCATCCTGTCGCGTTCCTCACAGGTTCTGAAAAGTCAAATGAGGAATACCAAAAATCCTTGAATTGCTAGCAAAGTGGTACAACAATATAGCGTATTACAGAAGTGCAATATATTTGAGTCCGTGTTCTCTCTTCTCCTCTTCCCCCGCCCCACTCCCCTCCCCCTTAAGGACCAGCTTGCTTCTATGAGTAACATCAGGAAAAAAACTTAATAGAAAAAGCTGTCGCTACTTAGAAGGGGCCCATGACTAAAACAGAGGTTCCTTGGCACAGAAGTAATAGGGCACTGGATTTCACAGCCTCTTGAAATTTATTGGCTTGGAAATTGCTTGCTAATAGCAAAGGAGGAAGTGAAATAAGAAACACCTCACAAAATTGCTGCTTGTTTTCTGGGGGAATTGAAGCTACCTTGCTGCTTTTGCATGGCAGTGGTTGGTCTTCCTTTGCTGATCACTGCTAGGACATTTGTTCTAGCGGCGTCCGACTTGCGTGTACTAAACATGCAGTCTTCACACGATCACCAACAAAGCTTAATATTTAGACAAAACCTGACGCCTGAAACTTCCCTTGATGATTCTGTGGTAGATTCCACATCTGTACACGTGCATGCTCATCCTAAATACATCCCTATATTCTGTCTCTTTCTGATAAAGACCTTAATTTGTCTGTTGAAAGATGTTACAAAGGCACATGGGGCCCACTATTACAGCACTTACTTACATAAAACTGCAATGTAAGACTTGAAACCAACACAGCCAAAGCTGGCCATAGGCAGTGCGCAAGTGCAAATGGCATTTCATTACTTTCCACTAAGCTCCTCTGTGTTAGTGATTTACTTTAAAAAATGTTATTAAAAAAAGCTTTGCCGGGTCCATACATTCCAAGATCAAATTTGGTGCTTTGTTTTGATTCACCGGACTGGGCCAGCATTCAACAAATGCTGACATTTGAGAGGAAGCCCTGATGATTAGCCATTCAATTTCACCCCACGGATCCTGCTTATTCAAAACTTGCACAACTCAAGAACATTTAGTAGCTGCCTTATGCAACATGAAGAGATCAAAAAGGTCTAAAAGCTATCTGCTAGCTTTCTGCTGAAAGCAATTAGGATAAATTTGAATTCCTGCCAGATCATCCTGTAATAAATATTTTAACCTTCCCTAAAGCATCTCTTAGATTTTTTCAGACCTGTCTTCTGGCAATTAAAGCAATCGGGATTAGGTTTCTGCTTAAAACTGGACGTTGTGGCTGTATCCCTTTCACTCTATGTCTTAACACCAGGGAAAAAAAATAGATAAAATGAAATACAGTAGCTATTCCCCCCCCCAAAGCATTTTGTTAGCTGAATTCACTGTCTATGTTCCATGTATGTTCCAAATCAATGTTAAAACCTTAAGAAAAGTTTGTTTTTGTTTTCCTCCAAACCCAACCCGTTATATTGGATATTCTCGGGCTATTCAGATAAATTAAGTACTATGCTACTTTGGATAAGATGCAAGGAGAATATGCTAGATAAATACATGATTTCAAGGTCATTTTGGACAACATGCATTTGTCAAACATGCTTTAAGAAGAGTGCATGCAGTTTTGACGCAAGATGCATCTGACCATTTTTATCTAAGGGCAGGATTCACCTAGGCTGGATCTAGACACATCAAAGAAGTGTTTCAGTTAAACACGTTGTAAATTTAAACAGGGAAAACAGGCAGAGAAAAATGGTACTCCACAGCGCCATCTGGTGGCACAATGTTATATTGCATACACAACACAAATCGCTTTTTGTTTACCAATCTAGCTGAGTCCCTAATGAGCTCCATCAGCAGAGACAATGTGCGAGGACTTTGGCTTGCATAATGGGGATTTCCTCCCTTTATTCCCCTTTCTAGAGAACCCCCAGAACAGCACGTAGGGGCAGAAGAAGAATATTCATCATGGCATGACACTGAGCTCAACCCTAAGCCTTTTGGTCTGTGTACTTTAACTTCCAACTATGACATTGACTTTAGACTTAGATCACATTAAAAGGTAAAGGGACCTTGACCATTAGGTACAGTTGCAGACGACTCTGGGGTTGCGGCGCTCATCTCTCTTTACTGTCTGAGGGAGCAAGCATTTGTCCGCAGACAGCTTCCGGGTCATGTGGCCAGCATGACTAAGCTGCTTCTGGCAAACCAGAGCAGCGCACGGAAACGCCGTTTACCTTTGCACCGGAGTGGTACCTATTTATCTACTTGCACTTCGTACTTTCGAACTGCTAGGTTGGCAGGAGCTGGGACCAAGCAACAGAAGCTCACCCTGTCGCGGGGATTTGAACCGCCAACCTTCTGATCGGCAAGCCCTAGGCTCTGTGGTTTAGACCACAGCGCCACCCGCGTCCCTATTACTTTGTGACGCGCGTCACATTACTTTGGATTAATTCTTGTATGCAAAGGGGAACTGAAGACATGGTTTAATGCCTTCCACCGCAGCATGAGCACACATGGTTTTATCCATCTTAAGTTCTCATACAGAAACAATGGGTAATTCTAGGTAACCAACAATTTTCAGCACTCATTCAAACATTAACCCATGAGGAGATTATTTAAGAAATTTTCCCAGCACTTTAGTAACTTTCGTCCCACTATTCACCTGAGCTTTGAAAGCTTTAGTCTCTTGGAGTATGTCATCTCTTAAAGTACAGCAGATGAAATAGGCATTGGTCGTTACAAAGGATATTCAAAGACAGAAAGTTTGAGTTCATTAACAAGTTTGATGGCTTGCTCAGAGTTTGTAGAATGTGGAGCTTAAATAATAGTGTATTCAAAGCAAATTGTCTGTATCTATATCTATAATTTTGTTTGACCACTTCCCATAGAACATCCCAAAGTGGTTTTTTGACAAGGAAAATATATTTAAAAAAACTTAAATCTAATGTAGGATAGGGTAAAAAATCTCCACTTTAAAAGGCTCATTGAAAAAGGATGGTCTTCAACAGGTGCCGTAAAGGTAACAGAGACAGCACCTGTCTGATAATGTACATACATAGATGGAGTTCCACTGGGTAGGTGCTACCACACTGAAGGCCTGATTCGTACATTATAGGGAATATACATCCTGATGAGATGATATTTGCAGGACGCCCACTCCTACAGAGTGCAGCGATTGGGAGGGGGTATAAGGGATGGACCAATGTTTTAGGTATCCTGGTCGCAACCTATGTACACTGATATCGGCACCTTGAACTTAGCCTAGTAGCAAATTGGCAGCCAGTACCATTTTTTCCAGCAGCATTGTAACATGCTGGCAATATTCTGCCCCAGTGATCTCTTGAGTCACTGCATTTTGCATGAGCTGCAGCTGCCAGACCAAACAGCACTTTGCAGTAATCCAGTCAGGGGTTACTAGCCTGTGGAAGACAGTAAAGCTCTGCCAGTCCAGAAACAGCTGTCTTACCAACCCAAGCTGATAACCTGGAACCAGAGCCTCTGAGGTCATCTGGGCCCCTAGTGACAAAGATGGATCTAAGATCGCTCCCATCCTACCAGCCTGCTTCTACGACCCTATCCTGCATTGCTATGTGCTCTGGGAAGCACTGGAAATAAATACGTGGCTGGCACTAATAAGAGGATTTTCCCACTGATCTATCTAACAGGACTGTATGATACGTCTGTAGCATTTCTCCAGTCTATGCGGAGTCCCAGCCATTCATTATTCATTCTCGTCTCGTCTCAGGAGTCCGCTGTGACCTCCCTGCCCTTTTTGTGGTGTTTCTTCTTTTCCTCCTGCTGGGTCTGGCGAGCTAAATCATCCTCTTCACCCTCCAAAAGACAATTCTGTATTATGCCAGGTGTAATGTCCATATCCAGTTCAGATCAGATTCCCGATGCCTTTTGCTTGCTTTTGTGACAAGGGCCACTAACAACAGCACCAGAAATCACAGCAAGTGCATCATCTATCTGCACAAAGACACCAGTTAATGCAAGTAGCATTTTTATAAATGCTCAACCTGGCTGTGGATCCTGCTTTCTCCCATGAGGTAGTCGTGTGGGACTGGCAAATGAGTCATTTTCAACCATGGAATATGGTAGCTTTGTATAACATAAATCTCTATGGCATGTATAAATACTAGGACATTTTGTCACTGCTCTTTAATCTCAGCTTTCTGTGTGTTTGTTTATTGGCTTGAGGGCTTAGGAAAACATTGACTAAGAACAGGCCTGTGCTTTCAACTCCCTGTTGGAATCCTACCGGTTGATGTTTGGCTCCTTACATGACATGTTTCCCTGTTGCAGAAAAACAGATACTATTGCGTGACTTAATAGGAATCAGTTTGGTCCTCTACGATTTATTCAAAACATTTATACCCTGCATTACCTCATAAAAAATCTCAAGGCATCTGACAACAAAGTGAAACTATCATTCATCAATTTCAATAGCATTAAAGTACTAAAAACAGTAGTAACAGCTATTCAACTTTTGGTTTTCTTTTTTCTAAGATATAGTCATTGAATATTAACATTTTGTATAGTAATGCACAGGTAGGAATATATTTAAAAACAAGAAGATGTAAATATACACATTAAAGAGGGAGATTCCTCAATTTTAATATTTCTAGTCGTAATAGACTTGAGTGAATTGCCAATCTAACCTAGCAAGTAACATTGTAAAGTGTGGGATATGCTTCCATTCCCTCCCAACATTTCTCCGATGAAAATAGGGACGTCTCATTCCATAATGATAATTTTACTATTTATATCCTAGACATCTTACTGGGTTGCCCCAGCCACTCTGGACAGCTTCCAACATATATAAAAACATAATAAAACACTAAATATTAAAAAAAAAACCAACCTTCAGATGGCTCAGGGCTCAGGCAACTCTAACATTTATCCAATGAAAATGAGGACATCCTAAAGAAAAGTGGGACATTCCGAGATCAAATCAGAAACTCTGACAGCTTCTCTAAATCAGGGGCACTCCTGGAAAATAGGGATACTTGGAGGGTCTGTGCTTCCGACATGGGAAGCGGCCTTGCTTTCCTTCATTGTGACCTCCGTCACCAACTCCATGTAGTTTTCAAGTTCCTAGCCCTTTTACTGTCTCTTCTTCCACTCCATCTCATAATTGGCAAAAAAGTAATGCATTACACAAGAGTAACAAGTAAATAATAATAAAAAAGGCTGTGGAAACTGAATGAAACATCTGATCACTGCAACACGTGCACAAGGTAAAGAGAGATTACCGTACATTAAATTTTAAAAGGGGGATTTCTTAAATCACTTACGTTGAGCAAACTAGTAGACAATAAAAATATTTAAGATAATATGTGGGCAGATGACATTCAGTATTTTGGAGGGGATAGAAAAGGCCCTTTGAGATGTAACTGTGCATGACACTGATTACTGGAATACATTCTGGCACCAATTAAAATGCATTTTAATGTTGGTTTGTGGCAAAATATAGTTCTTAATAATGTTTTTTTTAGAAATTGTATTTTATATCTTTGGAGTTTTTATGCCTGAAGTAGAACAGACACCTGACCTCACCTCCATTTAATGATGGCATCCAAAATCTGTCATCTGAAGTAGATAGCTCAGTTTTCCTCATGAAAGCTTTCACACAAGCTTTCAGCTTCAGTTCCAGTGGTTGCTGAGTGACAAGTTTTTCTGGTTGCTTGGGATTTTGTTGTGCTTGGCTTTGATGTTAATATTTGTGATGTGTCCATATGCCTCATATCCGTTACTTTAATAGGGGTATTTTTGTTTTATTTTATTTATTAAAAAATATTCTTATACTGTTATGTCATTTTTTAAAAAAAAAATCAATGTGGTTTACAGCAATAAAACGAAATCATACAATAAAAACTATATAAAAATATTAGTGTGTATATAATGCCTTCCATTTCAAGAAGAAATACCAAGACAGTTCATGAACAAATAAAGTCCAACAGCAAAATAACAAAAAATAAAACCAATTATAAAAGTGCATAGTAAAACAAGCCGAATAAAACAGCTTACCAGTTAACCCATTAACAGCATAACCCATTAAAACAGCATAACATAGCAGGAGATTCAAGTGAGGAGATGACGGAAATGCTTATATAAACAGGTGTATTTTCAAGAGCTAGCAGAACACCAGTACTGATGAAGGTAAAGGACGCAGGTGGTGCTGTGGTCTAAACCACTGAGCCTCTTGGGCTTGCCAGTTGTAAGGTCAGCTGTTCAAATCCCCACAACGGAGTGAGCTCCCGTCATGCTGTCCCAGCTCCTGCCAACCTAGCAGTTCGAAAGCATACCAGCGTGAGTAGATAAATAGATACCGCTGCGGCGGGAAGGTAAATGGCATTTCTGTATGCTCTGGTTTCCATCACGGTGTCCCGTTGCCCCAGAAGTGTTTTAGTCATGTTGGCCACATGACCTGGAAAGCTGTCTGTGGACAAACGCCGGCTCCCTCAGCTTGAAAAGCGAGATGAGTGCCGCAACCCCATAGTCACCTTTGACTGGACTAAACCATCCAGGGGTCCTTTACCTTTACCTTTTACCTTACTGATGAGCCCCTTATATCACTTTAGTGTTGTGGGTTGTAAGCCTTTGACTTCTTTTCAACTTGGTTGGGACATATCATTCAAAATAAGTGAGAAGACTATTGTGAGCTACTGAGATCTGGGAGGAGAGAATGGAAAGACCTCTGAGCAAATAACACATTTGCTTTTGCTTGGTGGGGTACATTAGACATGGGACTACTCTGAAGGATTGTCTGGAGGTTACAGCTGGTACAAAATGGCAAGCAGAGCCTTTTGTTGTTGTGGTTGTGGTTGTCTACTTGCAATTTTCAGGGTATGGTTTAAGGCAGGGATATGTAGTGCTGTCTATTGTCATTGGATTACAACTCTCATCAGCTTCAGCCAACATGGCCAGCAGTCAGGGATGATGGTTCTAGTTGATGGTTCTGGCGCAACAACATATGGAGAGCACCACGTTGGCTATTGATTTCAACTCAATGTCTCTTTTGGAGGACATGCACCTACATTCTAGGGTCTTCTCTATCTTTTAGAATTCCTTCCCTAGAGGAACTCTACCGAAATCTACCTTGCAGCTCGTTGGGAGACAGATCAATATCCCCCCCCCCCCATATTATAACAATAATACTTCAGGCCTTTTTCTCTGTCACACTCTCCTCCTTCCTACTGTAGGATGAATGTACTGGTGTGTATTGAATTCTGGGACAGATTAATTGACTTTAACATGAAGCTGCTAGTTACCTTTTGTAATTTTCAAATAGGTTTTCTGTTTTCCCCAGTAATTCTACATAACAGCTTCCTGTAGTGATACCCAGTAGGATTTTCCATGTGATGTATTCCAAAATGTCCATTATGTAGCAAATCCTGTGGTGATTTTGTTAAGCAAACGTTTCCTTTCAGCATTAACATTAATTACCATTACTACAAATGTTGGGTGCAGGGAGGAGAGGGAGACTGTGGGTATGTTGAAAGAAGTGATGTTCTTTAGAGAGCCAGTGTGGTGTAGTGGTTAAGAGCGGTAGTCTCGTAATCTGGGGAACCGGGTTCGTGTCTCTGCTCCTCCACATGCAGCTGCTGGGTGACCTTGGGCCAGTCACACTTCTTTGAAGTCTCTCAGCCCCACTCACCTCACAGAGTGTTGTGGGGGAGGAAGGGAAAGGAGATTGTGAGCCACTTTGAGACTCCTTCAGGTAGTGATAAAGCGGGATATCAAATCCAAACTCTTCTTCTTCTTCTTTATGAAATGTCAGTTATGTTTGAAGTGAAACCACACTTTGAATAGTCATAGGCTGATACCACCATATGGAGAAACCCCAATGGATACATACTGTGAAGGATTTGTTTGTTTGTTTGTTTGTTTGTTGCATTTATATCCCGCCTTTTTCTCCAGAGAGCTCAAGGCGATGTTCATGGTGCTCCCCCATCTCATTTAATTCCCACAGCCACCCTGTGAGGTAAGTTAGATTGAGAGGCAGCAACTGGGATTCGGGTGGTGCTGTGGGTTAAACCACAGAGCCTAGGACTTGCTGATCAGAAGGTCGGCAGTTCGAATCCCCATGACAGGGTGAGCTCCCATTGCTCGGTCCCAGCTCCTGCCAACCTAGCAGTTCAAAAGCACGTCAAAGTGCAAGTAGATAAATAGGTACCGCTCTGGCGGGAAGGTGAATGGCGTTTCCGTGCACTGCTCTGGTTCGCCAGAAGCGGCTTAGTCATGCTGGCCACATGACCCGGAAGCTGTATGCCTGCTCCCTCGGCCAATAAAGTGAGATGAGCGCCACAACCCCAGAGTTGTCCACGACTGGACCTAATGGTCAGGGGTCCCTTTACCTTTAACTGGGCCAAAGTTACCCAGTGAACTTCATGGCTCAGTGGGGATTTGAACCCTGGTCTCCTGGGTCCTAGCCTGACACGCGAACCACAACACCACACTGGTTCTGAAGGATGAAATGTATGTTCCAATGTGTCCATTGGATTAAGATACCCCCACTGATTTGTGTAGGTAAAGTAGCTGAAGCATGGGCCAAAGTCCATGCGACCATATAGTGGCACTTGTATATGTGGACATACTACCTCAGATATTACATGGCTGCATCCAAAGGGTGGTCTCCCTGGAGGAGCACAGTCTTGTCATCAGAATGCACAGAGTATCCAAGCAGTAAACATAGCACATCCAGAAAACATCATAAGAATCCTTAACATCTGGAAAGGAAAGGATCTAATCAGCCTTCACCACCCTACAGACACTGTGGACCAGCCAGCTCACACAGGTAGCAAACACTTGTCTAGGAATAGTTTGTATGCTATGAAATGCGTAGTTTACCAAAAGTGGTCATAGTATATAGAGCCTGGTTAATTTCTATTCTTTAGCCTGCTATTCAAATGCAGGAATAAGAGACTGGGTGAACACCTTAAAGAATCATTTGTTTTGTGCTTTTCATTTTGGTGTCTTAATTTCTCCTTGGGGAAGAATGCTAGCTGCTGTATTGTCAAAAGGTTAGCCATTGGGTTTCCGGGCTTTGTTCTTGAATCTGTTAGTTGAATTGCTGTGTGGTGATTGGCAAATCCTGTAAGTATTAATACGTTTGCATTTTCAAAAGCTTCAGGGTGATTTAAGGCCTGAAGTTTCCTCTGGATTTCAGTTCTCTGTTGGGAGTAGTGTACCTAATTTTGGTCACCGCTCTTAAGGCAGTTATAAATGGAACTGACTTCTGCTGAAGAGATTAGATGGATGTATGACACATGAGGTAAGGAAAGAATAGGGTTTCTTAGCTTAGAGAAAAAGCAGAGCAGACAACAGCCTTAAAGTACTTTATAAGACACCGTCATGAAGGCTGGGAACATCTGTTCAGTAGGGGCACAGACAGAGGGGGAAATAAGTTTAAAGTTTTAGCATGCTGACTCCTAAGGAAGCTAGTGGGCTTCTCTTAATTGCTTATTAAGGGTCAGAATACATGTTACATTTAATGCATGGCATGTAGCTATGTCTTGGTTTGGGGGTAATTAAACTATAGGCACAGTGAAAGTTAATTCCTATTGTAAACCAATTTCATGGTGAGAGGAGGCTAACTTCTTCACTTTCCAGGGCTATCTCCCATCCTTCCCACAAAGGGCTGGAATTGTTTGGAGACAAGTTTCTTCTGACACTAGTGGTAATTTATTTTCTAAGGCTCCTCGATTCAGGATGGTGTTTCCAACATAATCATGCCCAAACAGTGAAGAGGTAAGCTTCTCCCTCACCGCAGACTGCATCTTCAATAGGAATCGCCCTGCTTCGTGCTTGTAATAATAATAATAATAATAAGGGCTATATTAAGTTTTACTCAAGAGTACACCCTTTGAAATTAATAAACCTTCTAGGACTGTTGATTTCAGTGGATCTCATCTGAGTAAATCACCCTTAGACATTGCCACGTGCAATGGTCCTAAGTGGAGATTGGATAAACATTTATTGGGTTGGAAATGATAGAGAATTCTAATAATGTCAGTTGTGCCTAAAGTTAGGGTTGCCATTTTGTTGTTGTTGTTTTGCTAAAGTTGTTGGCAAAATCGCAAAAAAATATATGCTGTTTTGGGGCTATTTTTATGGAAAACCAGCAAAAAATTTTTTTTTAAAAGGCACTGCTGACATGGGCTACCATACATCCGGATTTTCCCGGACATTTTTCCAATTTCTGCCCGGACACTGCTGCCGACTGCAGTATTCCGGGTGTTTCCGGGAACTTCCGGATGTGTGGCACCCCTACTAAAGCGGATTCATGCATTATGGATCATACCCTCCAGTTGTCACTAAAGTGTCAAGACAATCATTGTCACACTTCAGTAACGACGAATTCTGTCTTTATCGTGGAAAGTCCCGGATTAAGAAATCTCTATTGTTCCTCACCCCCCTCCCCGGCACCATAGAAAATTAACTCCATATTAAGTCCTCTTTTACTATTCCTAGCTCTATGGTGCCCCCTGGCCCCTCCCACCCTGCTGCTTACCCAATCACCACTCTTCCTTTCCCGCGCTGCTTCATGGGAAATAGGAAGTGGGCACTGAGTAAGGTAAGGTATGGAAGGGGCTCACACTTCTTGTACTCTGTGCCTGGTTATGACATCTGAAGAATTGCTACTCCCTTTTCCTCACCCTACAATCTACAGCAATATGAAGTTGCTTGCATATCTCACCACAAGCATGTATGAGTGTGTGGACACAAGCTCTGTTTCAGATGTGACAAGTACCAGGAACAGGAAAGAAGAATCATTAACGGTGTGCCCTGTTGTAATACATGTATTAATCGGCACCTGATCTGGTACACATGAAAGGGATGATAGAAGGATTCACCTATTTTCCAGATTGCAAAAACTGCTTACTTTCTTGGAGGCCTTGCAGGCAACCCATCTAGGGTCTGTTTACAAGTTTGGCCAAATTGGTGGTGGGCAGGAATAAGAATGGCATGTTAAGTGATCTCTGCTCTGGTTTCTGCTTTAAAATAATACACTTTCAGATTATATATAGTGAACTGAAATGCACCCAGAGCATCTCCTTGCAGCAACATGTGTATTTTTAACTATTCCACCTTCACCTGTTGGTTTAGCAAAATCTTATTTTCTCCGTCTGCCAACTAATTCCACTTCTCAGCAGTAAGCGATGTCCACTGCTCAGTGGGACAATTGTAAGTGTGATAATGCTTTATAGTGAGGACCAGCTAAATCTTTAAATTGAACTTGTTGAAGCAAAGTTTAATCTTCTAAATTCTGATTTACTCCGGGCTTTCAAAGCTTCCCACCATCTGACCCTGTCTCACCTTCTTTTAAGTTTATGTGTATTTGAGACATGTTACGGCATTTTAACTCAAATGGATACTTTAAAAATAGCTGCTTGTATAGCACCCAAAGGACACCGTGGTTTATTTTCCTCTGATATAGATCTGACACAGGCCTGCTGTTATTTCCGTACCATCTCTAATGATCTGCTTGCTCTCCAGAGAACACTGACCCATTTCAGTGCAGAATAATTAGCCTTTCAGAGACCATTGTGATTCCGTTACATTGACATAAACATGCAAGTTGACACTTAGCTGTTTTGCCTTGGAAAAAAAATGTTGTTGTTTAGGTTGGGCTTGGTTTGGGATATCACTTGAATGGTATCAATATATGTTAAGTTACAGGTAGGTCTGCCGTAGTCGAAACAAAATAAAAAAAAATCCTTCCAGTAGCACCTTAGAGACCAACTAAGTTTGTTACTGGTATGAGCTTTTGTGCATGCACACGAAAGCTCATACCAATAACAAACTTAGTTGGTCTCTAAGGTGCTACTGGAAGGAATTTTTTTTTATTTTGTTTCTATATATGTTAAGTTTGCAAGCTTTTGTTGTTGTAGCTTTTAATTGCTGCTCTTTCCCCTGTAAATGTTTGGCAGAGTATGGTTTTGATAGTGGCATGATTACGAACAAGGCATGAATTTTTTGGCCTGGTTTTCTGGGTCCGTTTACATTTACGTGACAGACGTAAGTCAGGGATGGGGAGCTTGTGGCCAATAGCTTATCTTCTGAGTTACACCAATAATAAAACTCAGAAACGTGAGGAGTTAGGAGTCCATTGTTTATTGCAAAGCAGTAGGTTACAGTCAGTTCTGCAAAACCTCAACCCTGCCCAGTGGTCCAGGCAGTGGTATTTATAAAGTTTCAAACAAAGCATCTCAGCTTTCACCAGTCATGTACATCATTACCTCATTTTATGTTTAATACACGTGCACAATAAGCACTAGCAATTTATGCTGATTCGGGTTTGATTCTCACCAATTTCTGTTGACTAAGCTTTGCATTATCACATTTATTGTGGCCCTTTGGGCCACCACCACACCAGGTCTTACTGAATTCTAACTCACCATTGACCATGCTATTTGGGGCTGATGGGAGTTTCGAATCCGGCATCATCTAAAGGACCAGAAGTTCCCTACTCCGGGTGTAAGGCCACCTTTTATACCTGGTAGAGCAGTGAAAACTGACTGCAACTAAGGAGAATAATAACAATTAAAAGGTTTGAAAGATGGTTGTGAGAATGGAACTATACAGGTGGTTGTTCCTGAGGAAAACAAAGCTCTTGGCCTATTGCAAATGAAGAATGGTAGACAAAATACCAAATCAACAGACTAAGTCATTTGAAACACACTTTTACCAAAACCGTGTTCTGTCCACTTTACTAGCCAGTCTGGTACGTTAGTTTAGGAAATAATTTGCCATGGTGTTGCTTATCATGTTCACGATCACAAACAAGGCACTTTGCTGATTTGCTCTCCCAATATAAAGGAGGTAAGAGCCTGGAAAGGTTATGCACGGTAAGTGAGTTATTGCAAGAAATAAAGACTCTTAAGAGGTGGTTGTGTATTTGTATTGAAATGAATTGCTACCATAAACGAATTCTAAAAACTCAAGGCTTAAAAAATACATGCAAATGCAGGTATTGAAAAGCAGGCATTAATTTTTTGGGTGTTGTTTTTAATTAAACGTTCAATGTGTGAGGAAGTGTTCCCTCCTGCTTTGAGAACTTGCCGGTTGTCGATGATAGGTTGATTTTAGAATAAATGTTATTCTGGTTTAATGCAATTGTATTTTGCTAAATGTAAGGCTCATGGACTTCTATAGCATGCCTAAGAGAAGGATTTTTGCAAGCTTTGCATTTTTTTCCTTTGAAACATGTCAAGTTCATACTGCATCATAAATGTCATGTTTTTATTCAGTATTAATTCCAGTACATTTAAAAACCATTAATGTTTGAAGATAATAAAGCACTTGTTCTTGCATCCTTTTACAATATTTTTTTAAAAAACCGTGGTAATGTATTATTTGTGTTTCCAATTTATTGATGCAGGAAAATGGGTTTTTCCTCTCTCTTTGAAATGTATGTTTTTGAGTTATTTCCTACTGTTTCTTGCTTGCATAAAGCATATACATATATCTGCCTATATAATATATATTATGTTTGTGATTTCTTTGACTGTCAACGTTGAGCCATTCTTGCCAACAAAGAATATCAAGCGTTTCCAATTTCTCTACTTTCCTTGTTTTTTGTTTTTTTTTAATTTATTTCTAAAGAATAATAATAATAAAAAACCTCTTAATGGGAATCCTGGCACTGTCTGTCTTCTCTGTTCTGCAGAAATGTTGAAGGAGTTGAACCAGCAACGCAGAGCGAAAGAGTTTACAGACCTGAAAATTATTGTTGAAGGCAAAGAGTTTGAAGTCCACCAAAATGTTCTAGCTTCCTGCAGCTTGTATTTCAAGGACCTGATTAAAAGGTTTGCCTTCCTTCCAGCTGTGATCTGGTCTGTTCTTTTGTAGGGGAGCATTTGTGTCGCTTTTTTTTCCCTTCCCTCTCTTTCAGGTTTATGAAGATTTGACTCTCCTGTCACAGAGCCAGTAGCCATTCTTTCCACTTACTCTGAATGTATTTTTTATTTACTTATTTTTTAACGAAACACTCAGATTCCTTTGTTACACATAACCTGACCTGTATGATTCCCGATCCCACTAGTTGCACATTTGGGCTGGAGGGAAATGTTCTTATCAATGGAGCATTTTAACCTCAAACCAAGTCATGAATGATGCCAATCCCAAAACACACAAATGTTAGTTCAGGAGTTTAAAGATATGCTACTATCTCTTCCTTCAGGCTGCAGTAACCACATGTATATCATAGAAAGATGCTGAATTCTAATACGAACAAGGATGGAGTTACGTAGCACTACTTTTAACCCTATGAAATTCTGGGCACCTAATGCTTTCTAGCTTTTGGAAGCCAAAAAAATAGAAATATTGGGAGATGCTTTTATATGCCAGCATTCAACTCATACCTTTTTAAAAGGAAAACAGGACCAAGGAAATTTTAGTTTCTAGAAACCTTTTTTTTTCTCCGCCCCTGGAAATAGAAATTTAGTTGAGA
Organism: Podarcis pityusensis; assembly: GCF_964106645.2. Lineage (NCBI taxonomy): Eukaryota > Metazoa > Chordata > Lepidosauria > Squamata > Lacertidae > Podarcis > Podarcis pityusensis. The sequence continues at coordinate 20,769,421 of NC_138026.1, forward strand.
ATAGCGGTTAAGATGTTTTCTTTCTTTCTTAGACCATGTTTCCACCTTTGCAAATTTCTCCCTCCGTTTTTAGCTCGTTGATTCTAAAAGTTGCATGATATATTTTTTTAAAAAATTTCCATTACTTTTGATTTTTGTTTTTTAAAAAAATGTCTACATTATAGATTAACGTAGAAATAAATTGCTATTTTTATGTTGTTTAATAAGTCAGTGTAGCAACATTGGGGGAAACCCACAAGAGTAATTTCCACATTTCTCTCAATCATCAACAAAATAATGTGGCTGCTGATTTTTGCCTTGCAGTATTTTTGCCTTGCAGTATTTTCCCAAACTCTGAACCTGGACTGTGCAAAAAAAAGGGGGGGCATTGGGGTGGGTGGGGATTACAGAACAGAACATTGTGCTTGCTTTCAAATTGTGCATTTAAATGTTGCCAACTAACATAATAGCGACTGTATTTTATTCCAGGGTGGCATGTTTGGTGGCATCTTCTTTTCAGTGTGCTATGTCCTCTTGCTTTAAAGCTTGTTTTTCTAATTGTGCCGGTATTACAGAACTGCCGTATAATTGCGCTGACTGCTTTATCAAATATTCATAAAAAGCTGGCCTGGTGGCATGTTTCCCCCCACCCCACCCCACCCTTCCACAAATCTAATGATAGCTGGCTTCAGCCACTCTGTCTCCTGTCTGCTCATTATCGCTTACTAGTTAAGGCTACATTATATGCGTCTCACAGAGTTAAGATGCGTAATCTACAGGGAAGGCAAGTCTTAGTCTCCATTTATAGAAACCCAGTAATTGACTGGCCGTGCGGTTTCATTAACTTTAGCTGTGAAGCCTCTTTCTTGCTAGTCAAACCGTCAGATGCTGTCTATTTCGGGAGAAAATCAGGGACGGTAATTATATTCATCTTGGGTAGTTGTCAGATGGAGATGAACTGCAGACTGATTGCAACTTTAATAAAGCCATAAGCGGTACACTTTAAGTCAGACAAGTGAGAACCCTCCAAACAACCTTCTCATCGCTGTTTTCCTTCGGGACTTGATCGTTTTTCACTTTTGTAAGCCATCCTGGATGTTTTAGCAGGAAGCTTAGATATAATAAATGTTCTTGGAATAAATAAATACGGCAAATAAACAGGAAGCCATTTACAAAAACAGGAATGTAGGATTTCCCTGTCTATTGTGTCAAAGTGGAGAACTAAAGAGTTGCAGAAATGGAGAGGGGCTTCCTAATTTTTTAAAAAATAAAAGATGCCAGGGATTCAGTGTGGATACCTTTTGCATGTGCAGTATATGCTCTGCCACTGTGAACTATGTGACCTCTCCCAAATGGATGTATGGTTAAGAGGGATTCAGAGGTTTGTGGGTACCCCCACAATCCCCACTGCTCCAGCTGTGACCTTGTGAACGAGCATATTTTAATTCTAGTAATCTGTGCCCCGGCTGTATTTATTTGCCCTGTGTGTATCAGAGTAGCAGCTGGAGCCCACAGCTTTCAATAGCCAACTTTATCAATTGTGACAATAATAACAACCTTGAATATTTTATTGAAAGCATGACTAGTCTGGAATAAAGGGGGGATTTTGTTCACTTTTGTTTTGGGAGGGTTTAGTAGACACTACAGGTAAACACGTGAGACTGAGCCTCAAGGCCATTCTGAAAGCGAAAGCAACTTTAAGAAGAGAGGTACTTTAGAGCAGAGGAGTAATGGGGAAGGTGGCAAATGTGCTTAATTCTTTCCCTTCTGGGGCTCCCAAGTTGCAGAAGGCGCCAACACCTTGCAGGGTTTCCAAAACAGCATGCAAAGTTATTATACTTTTGGATCCTTATGGGAGGAACACTACATGCAGCTGACGTTGTGAGCCCAAATGGTGGGTGTGGAAGGGGCTAAATACTAACAACAGCACCAATTGCAACAAGTTGCTTTTAAGGCAGAACTGTGCATTCGATCAGCAAACATAGGCTCCCAAATGTATTTTCCTGAGTAATTGGCTTGTGGATAAGGGATGTATTTGTGGGTAGATGGGTGGGAGGGCAGGCTAGGGAATTAGTGAGTTAATATTTCTTCCACAACTTCTCCCCCAACATTGTTTTCTGTCCTCTCAGGCTGTGTGTTGGATTTCAGGCTAGCCTGAGTGAGTGGTGTGTGTGTGTGTGTGTGTGTGTGTGTAAGTACAGTGGTACCTCGGGTTAAGTACTTAATTCGTTCCGGAGGTCCGTTCTTAACCTGAAACTGTTCTTAACCTGAAGCACCACTTTAGCTAATGGGGCCTCCTGTTGCTGCCGTGCCGCCGGAGCACGATTTCTGTTCTCATCCTAAAGCACTATTTCTGGGTTAGTGGAGTCTGTAACCTGAAGCGTATTTAACCTGAAGCGTATGTAACCCGAGGTACCACTGTAAATAAATAAAAGTTTAGAGGAAATCGGTATTTGGAGCTGCACTGCCCTCTCCATTTCTCACCTGAAAGTGCCTTCTTCCTCACTTTCTCTCCTCTCCCCCCCCCCCAGCCTCCCCCAAACCCCCAGCCTTTCCCTCTTCTCCCCCACCCACCAGAGGCTCAGGAACTCCCCTTTGCTGACATTGGTCATACAATGCTGGAAGAGGGCAGTGTGAGATGTTACCCCACTTCTTTTCAGGCCTAACTATAACCATCCCACTTCTGTTCAGGAAAAAACACAATTGAGTCTGTTCTAACCATCCCACTTCCTCTCTCTCTCTCCCCCCCTCCCCCACTTTGTGGCCCTGCATTTGAGTATAATTCTGGAGAGCCATTAAATTGAACTGTTCTTCGTTCCTTCTAAATTTGGCATTTCTGGATTATCAGTGACTTGGAAGATAGGGCCTAAGGAAATCTAGTGTCAGTCTTTACTAACTTTGAGCAAGAAAAACATCTTAAGACTGGGCCAGGAGAACAAGACTTTAGTTGCTTGGAAGTGTAAGAAATCTTTCATTTGCATTTTGGGGCCAATATACACTTATTTTTAGGCTTATTTCAGTACAGGCTGGTAGTTGTACGCCAGCCCAGTTTCAGCTTCTTGGATCATCTGAATCAGGGTGGTCTGGGGCTACATGCGGCCCTCAAGACCTTTTTGGTGGCCCTCAGCAACATTTGATGCCTCCTGCAGCCCTCACACTGTCTTCCCAAAGCCGAGTAAGGGAGGCGCTGGACTTTGTAAAGGAGGCACGAGGGCTCTGAGAAGGTCCTAGAGTCCTCCTACCTTCTTCCCAAAGCTTAGTTAGCTCTTTCCCAGCTTTGAGAAAGAGGCTTAAGGACTCCAGGACCCTGCCAGAACCCGGTGCCTCTTTCTCAAAGCGCGCTGGGAGGGGGGTCAAATTTTGGCCTTGCTCCCCTCCCTGCACAACAAGGCAGTGTGTGGCCTGTGGGTTCTAGGTCAAAATACTCCTGTGGCCTACTTGGTATGAATAATTTGACCACCCTGAGAATGATCACTGGTATGCCAACAGCCCATCATTAATTCTTTGCAGAACTCAGAGCTGGCTTACCACGTACACATTTCAACTGAATTGATAATGGGGGGTTACTGGTTTGTTTTGTTCTTGTTTTTATTATGTATTTTGTGTTTTTATCTTGTATTTCTATGCTGTGAACTGCCCTGAGATGTACAGGTGGTAGGCAAATTTAATAATAATTCCTCAGAATGTGTCAAGTAAAACAGCTCTTAGACATGAACTCTGGCCAAGTCTCCCAACTTCTTAAGTACCCTCCAAAATATGAAGACTGATTAAAGTACACTACATTTTATCAAAGTATCAGCTGTGCGTTTTGCCTCCCGTGTTATTCACAGTAAGGCAAATGGGTTGCCTGTCACACACACATCCTTGTTAGTGTTCATTGAAGCTTAGAGTTGAAATAGTTTGTCTGCAAACTTTTGTGGAACGTAACCTGAACCTAAAATTAGTCTCTTTATAAGGCTCCGAATTGTGGTGTGGCGTTTTGTTTAGGGTTTTTTTTTTCCTTTTTGGCTGCTTTTCAACCTCTCAAGTGCTTTTCTCTTTTGTGCATTTGGCGGGTTTACTCAATATTCACATCCAGCTCAGCTCCTTGAGTGTCTACAATTTCATAGTAATGGAATGTCTTCTTTCCAAACCTTTTCTTACTGCTGCCTGTATATTGGTATTGGTATGTTATTTCAATGTTAACCTAAATGGAAACATTTGCAGACTTTTATAGCTGAAAACAGTGGTGCTTTGGTGTGAAATACCAGCAAAAACTGGTTCCTTGGCATATGTATGTTTTGAGATGGGGATGAAGGCAAGATTATGGAATCAATCTGCTACACACACACTCTCTCACACACAAATCAAGGTAGCATTCCTTCCCTCTTTTACTATTTGGGTTATCTTTTTAATGATGGTCGTGTGGCCTAGATGATAGAGCTCATGTATGTGGCATACATCCAAGGAGATTAGAAATTAATGAGTCCAAGGCCAAATTGTTCTTTTTTAGAAGAGCACTTTACTTCCTTAATTATTTTATTTGTGAAACCGTGTGGCAGCTGTGCCTTTGACATTTTTCTTCTTTAAACTTCCGTGCTTGGAAAAGCTAAAAGAGAAACAGTGTACTCACAGTAGGCATGACTGAAACTGTCAAATTTCATTTTCCATTCACTCTGTTTCTAATCAGTGTGTATTTAAAAAAAAAAAAGCCTGCACAAAAATTATTAAACATTTTCATTCGCATTTCTCTTAATTTATGCATTGAATACACATTTTTGCAAGCAATTTCCCCTAATATAATTCAGTTTTGTATGTTGTTTTCATAAATATACACATTTCGATGTTCGTGTCCCCCAGATATGTGCATTTTTAAAAAAAACCTCTTGGGCTGGAGAAGTGCACTGCAATATTCAGGCAAGTGTAAGTTTTGGAGAATAACTAGATTTCAAATCACATATTTTATGTGTTTATTTATTTAAAATATTCCTTTCCCACTGTGCATTGCAAATGCAATTCCAGACTTGAGTTATAATTTAAAACAAGCCCAAAATACATAAACATAGTTACAAATTGAAAAAAGGAAGGCTGGTAAACTATAGTCAGACAGCTAAAATATAAACATCAATTGTGACACTAAATAAACTCCAATGAAAGCATGGTTAGATATGCAGGTCTTCAGCTGGCATTGAAAATTTAGGAAGTGTTGGTACCAGCCATATCTCGGAGGGGGGGGAGAAAGTTCCAGAAGGCATTCTAGTCTCCAAGAAGGCTTTCCCTCTGTGTAACCAGGCAGCAGACCTCAGCTGAAAGAGATGCAGCTGAGAGGCCTTCCCCAGTTGCAAATTAGGTAGGTTCATATTAAAATGTTAACCCAACAAACTTCTCATTCATCCCTAATTCTCAAAGTCACGCTCTCACTTCTCTTCCGTTTTTACATATCTGGCGAGGGTCCGCTGACATTGTTGTCGATATTGTTGGTTTCATCCAGTTGCTGAGAACATTCACTGCAGGAGAGTGGAAGCTCAGAAAACCATGCATTTGTCTGGAAAGAGGACTTCTTTTGGTCGGTGTTTACATTGCATAAAGTCAAGGAGGGAGCAAATAAGCAAGTGATAATAAACAGCTCTCTCTGATTATTGTTTCTAAGGGGCCTAACTTGTCCTAGATACTGAATTTGCTAGGCATTTAAAGTCCTGCCGCTTACCAGGAGGACTCCCCTTAGCTCTGTATGGGAGAAGGCAGACTGAATATTCATAAAGTGCTTCCTTCAGACACAAGGAGATAAACAGGCATTGTGAAGTGATTCTTTCTTCCACTCCCCGTTCAAAATGAGAAGAGAATTTAGATTCCATGACTTCTCTGTTAGCATCCAACCTGTGCTCCGCAGCCAGAGGAATATTGTCAACAGTTTCTGCTAAACCCGTTATAAAATCCAGGGGATGGGCTTGATGGAAAGAACAAAGTGTACTATTTGTTTTACAGCTGAGGGGAGGTGCAAAGAATGCTTAAGATGCCTTTTCTTTTACTTAAGTCAATGAAATACTAGCATGGAAAAAAGTCCTGTGCTCTTATTGGTGGTTTCCTTTTTGAGGGTACTTATGCTTTGTTTTGTTAAGGATGGCACATATCCCACCTTAACATTTTAACTGGCTGTTAGGTCTGGTGTCGCGCAACTCCCAGACTTCTGGAAAACATATTTTCGTGGGATTCTGGATAAAATGCACTGATAGTCCCAAAAGCGTTTAACTCCTTCCACGTAGAGCAAAAGTATAGAATGGAAGTTGGCCTGTCTTTTACTGAGTCTGCCTTGGACTACAGGGCTGAAAGAATATTTGAATTGAAGGTTTTAATTATAACTTTGATCAGAGATGTGCGCCAATAAAAGTTTTCAGTGCTGGTGGTAACTGCAAACCACAAGCCTAGTCCTAATTGCCATAGAATCACAGAATTGTCAAGTTGGAAGGGAACCCAAGAGTCATGTAGTCCAGTGTCTTCCAATGCAGGAATCTCAGCTAAAGCATGGTCATGGGCTATAATGAGCATGCTACAGTTCCTATGTATGTAAGTAGCGGCTGATTCAGGACACCTCTGAATATTTCTTCATTCAGACAGAGGCTTTTTTCCCCTTTTTTTACCACCAGCAGCAACACATTCATTTTGTAACTTCAGAGAGTGAAAATGCTTAAGTTGAGATTTGTTTTTTATTTCTTCAAACTAGCTATAAGCCACCTTTTAGGGCAACTATCTTCCCAAAGAAGCCTTTCATTTAATAGTAAAATACAAAGCAAGAACCAACTGATTACAAAATATCACCTCTCCCTTTCAAAATCATTAAAACCAGCCACTATAAAGAATCGACTCGGACCAGCCTAATAAACCTGGTTTAGAATCAGCTAAAGCTTTACAGACCTCCCAACCAATTAAACCTCTATATAACCACAGCATCTTTACTCAAAGACCATCTGAAACAAATGGTGAGACTTGCGTTCCAAATTAAAGGCTGGCAAAGAAGGAATGAATTCCATAATTGTGAGGCCACCACCCAAAAAGCTTTCTCCCCCATCTCTCTTCTCCGCAGCCTGACTGCTCATACGGGCAGGCATACAAGGAGCATCTTGGATGCTGTCAGTGCAAACCATGTAATATCAGTGTCGCAATAGCACAATATACTGAGATGGTGTCATATTTATTTTAATTAGCTACATTATAAATCCAGCCAGTTAAAAACAAAGCAGTTAATTGAGTATAATAACTTTTTAATTGGTTGACAGCCCTGGCAGCAATTACCGAATTTGTCAGATTTATGCTGGATATTTACTTTGAAGTGCCACAGGAAAGAACGTTAACCTGCTCAGCAGGCAAAATCTGGCAAATCAAAGTAGACAGGATCGTTCTCAAACCCTACAACCCATCTCAAATTGACATCCATTTTGTGAATGCTACAAGCTGTGGATACAGAATTCACACATCCTCCTTAGCAGCTTTTATTGTTTTATTGTGTGGTTGTTTGTTTTTTACTGTTAGGTCTTTCACTCGCTTTAGATGGAACTGCAAATCTTATCCAAAAATTGGCAGACTAATCCTTGCTTCTTGCTCTGACTAGACTGCAGCGAGCCACACGGCTGTCACACAGTGGTTTGTCAAGGTGATTTGCACGACCTAGCTATATTTACTCACATCTCATGGCCCTTTTTGATCCTGGCTGCTTTGGGGACTTGATAAGCAAGGGCAAAAGGGAATAGTTATCTAAATGAGGGGCACTTATATCTAAATGGGTAGAGGGCAAAAGCAGCATGATGCAGAAACTCAAACAAAATGTTCAGATGGTGTCGCCTGGATTCACTTAAAATGTCTTCAGAAGTATGTCTTTCTTGAACATGAAGATAATTCAGATGTTGCTCTCCATGGCTTTAGCTGTTGTAGGACTCAGATATGTCTTGGGGAGAAAGAGAGAGAGAGCGCACTTCATTATGTACAATATAATTGCAAAGCCTTTATAGGCACTCTTCAGTTGCCTACATCAAGGCAGTCCTTCTTTCTAGGCTTTCCGTTTCTTACCTTACACTTATTTTACAGTTTGCTCACTTGCCTTCTGTACCTCCCTTTGACCCATTATATCATCCACTGTCTATCTCTTCCTCCGTGCTTTCCCTTCAAACTGTTGGTTTTTATCAGTAAGTTTTTATGTTACCCAGTTGTTATTTACTCTTTTGTATATTTCTGTGACCTTCCTCAACCCTTGTGTTCTAGTGGCATTTTATTTCTCTCTCTCTACAGCTTGCTCCATCAACCTATTCATGCCCTTGCACTCACTGAGTTCTCTTTTTGTGGAAGCTTCTCTTGCCTAGTATTGCAGGGATTCACCATGACCCAGGGGTTCCACTAAGTCACAGGTGGGAAACCTCAGGCCCAGGTGTGAACATAGCCTTTACTGTTGGGACTCTCCCAAAGCCACACACACTACCCAGGCCAGACCCCTCATCTGCCCTACTTTGCACCTTCCTTTTTTTGCTTTAGCCTGACTAGATTGTATCCTTGAACTCTTTAATAATACAGTGGTACCTCTGGTTACAAACTTAATTCATTTCAGAGGTCCATTCTTAACCTGAGGTACCACTTTAGCTAATGGGGCCTCCCGCCACACCGCTGCCGCACGATTTCTGTTCTCATCCTGAGGTAAAGTTCTTAACTCAAGGTACTACTTCTGGGTTAGTGGAGTCTGTAGCCCCAAGTGTTTGTAACCTGAGGTACCACTGTGCCTCTTGCTTGCCTGGATAGAGGATGGAAAAGGATATGTGAGTGTATATAGAAAACAAGCCCAAAAAGTTGCCAAAAAGGGCGAGTTAACTGATTTTAGACTTAAAACATAGTCGTCTTAAGTGAATAACATCCAAAGAGATTGGGTGCCTGTGTTCCTTATGTCAAAATGTGGTCAACATTTGCCTCCTGCATTTGGGAGGCTTTCCTACTCATTCTTCTGAATCAGGGCTCATTCTGTTCCCAAAGTCCTGTCCTAATGGCTCCAGTGTTCAAAATGTCATCTCACCTGCCTGCCTGTCTGTTCTTCTTCCCCTTCTCTCACACCTACTTCCCTTCCCTTTTATTTGTGTTTTACATTGTAAGCCTTCCGATGAAGCAGATGTGTGTGCTTCCTTTGGTTGCAGGCACTATATAAATATAATCAATTATTCCTCATTAAAAAAAGACTGGGCTAGAGCTGAAGGACTTCTGGCTGCCATCAATGGAAGTAGGAGATCAGTGCCACACATGGCACTATTAGATGAATTAGCAGGATGGGTCCCACAAGAAGACAGAAGTTTCTAGTGGTGACACCCTTTCATTAAAAAAAATTGGGAATCCCTAGACTCAGTTTAGAAAAGTTTTATTTATGTCGTGTATGAATTGTTTCCCATAAAATATCCTGAAGCGATTGAACAGTAGATTATAGTTAAGAACTGCTCTAGCACTTTCTATTGTACAAAGTGGTCAACAATTCTTCGCTCGCCTATCCTCACAGGAGTCTTGGAGCAGATATCCCAGGCAAACAATAGGCTGTCCAAGTCCTCTTAGTGGGCTTTGTGCTTCAGCAGGGCTATGAAATGAAACTCCTCACATTTCATTCATTAGATCATCACATACTCAGATTGATTAGCTGTATAGGTTATGACAATCCCTCCATGCGCCTTTCCCACTGAAAACATTGAGCAAAGCAGAACTGTCATTAAAATCCAATCATTAAAATCCTAGGCCCATTTCCTTTGAGTGTTGCATAATTGTGTTTTAATTGTATTTGACTCTATTATACTTTATGTTGCTCTTACACACACACACACACACACACACACACACACACACACACCAGCACTCTTTGAGTGCATATATTTGGCTGATATAAAGAGACATAAGCCCACAAGCTCTGAAAACAACTGAATGATCAAGAAGCTGAAAGTAAACAAGTGAAGACCTGATTGGTCCCTTGAATGTAAATCCATTGGAAGCCCCATGTTAGGCAAGATATGCATGTAATAAATTCTTAAGGGAAAGATTTAAGGTATTTAGAAATAGTTCATACCTAAACTTGGCAAATAATGAAAATATACCACTTAGATAATATATGAGAATGACAGAGTCTACAAAATTCAGTTTTCTGGAGAATAGTTCACTATTTCTGGAGATTTCCATGAATCTACTTACATACATTTTGCCACATTTGAGTGAAAGACATCAGACAATGACCGCTGTGTTCTAGGCTATTGCTATTATTGTGCAGCAAATATGATTAAACGAGATCAGGCCTGATTGAAGTAGGTAACGTGTTTAGTTTCTAGGGAGGTAACTACATGCTCTATCCTATTTATTCCATCCTCTGCCGTTCCTTGAGCCCTTGGGAACATTTCAGCTGCTTAATGTTTACATAATTCTGTAGCCAAGTGGGCCATTGTGTAGTGTAGTAGACGTACCGGCTTCTGGAAATGCTTTCATACACATTTGTGCCAACACTTTTTTTTTGGCCCAGGCTCTTTGTTCTTACAGAAAATTATCTTGAGGGAGCTCATTCTGTCTTAAGTATTCAAAGGAAGAACAGCAGGTCAAGGAACGTTGTAGTTCCAAGGACGATTGACTCATTCTTCTGCCCCTGGTTTAAGCCTTACATTTGAAACCTTTCCCCTCCCATTGCCTCCCACCCAAAGGCTCAGCAGGGAAACAGATTTGTAATTCAGTATGTGACTTCATCTACTAACACGCTTGTCTAACATGCTAAGCTCATCCCAATTCAGATTATGCCGTATCCTTTGAATGGCATTACGAGCTCATCTGAACGTATATCATTTCTGTTAGTTAATGTTCTGGCATCCTCTCTTGTGCATGTAGCATTTGCCATTTGTCTAGGTTTTCATTTATCACTGATGTGACAATAATAGTGGTGGGCAGCAGATTGACAGGGAACATTGAATAAATAGATTTGCATCACTGAAAATTTAATCTTATTGAAGATGAGCAGTTGTAAACACAGGCCAAAAGACTCTCCCTTCCCAGTATGTTATACTAGAATTCCCAAATCTTCATCTCCTGGGGCAAATAAATAAATCCGCACATAGAAAAGAACATATACAACAATAACAATTTGCTCTCCTAGGTATGTCACATTTTTGACAAATACATGAAACTTTTAATTAAATATAGTACTAAATGGTGCTAAGTATAGAAGCAGAAAAAACTTTTTTCCCTACCAAAACATGTAATGAGATAAAGATAATACCTTGCACTTACTTAGTGGGGAAAGCCCATAATACAATTTTCAAGCTGTAATAAAGTCTGTTATAGATACAGATATTACATATGCTTTATGGCATTCATTTTACAATGTTGCTTTGGAAGGGTTCTAAATTACTTGACTAATTATCCTGCAGCTCTAACCAATTAACTATCTTATGTGCAGGTCATATCATATTGCATGTTGTGGAAATTCATTGCTTTGGATGTGATGTACCTTGTGATGTGCTATATACCATGGGCTCATAAGGAATTTTAAATAAGACTCATACACAAGTTATATTTTCCTTGAAGTAAACAGTGTCTCTTCATAGCTGGGAGTGAATTGTAGATGGACCTTGTTTATCTGTTGTTGATCCCTTGTTTCTCTGTTGTTGATCCCATAATAAACATGCAGGGGGACCAGTTCAAAACTAATGAGGATGGGAAAATCAAAGAATGGGAATTTAAAATTCACTTTGTTCTTTTATGCCTGAAATTTTCAATTCCTTGAGGACCATTCTTTCCTTGCAAAAAGTCATTCAGCTTACATTGCGCAAGACTTCAACAGAATTCTTACAATATGACTGCATTAAGTATCAGACCCATGAGCTTCATGAGGTCCGTACTGTCCTTTGCTTGCCAACCAAAACAATTTTACGAAGGTTAAGAACAAAAAATAAAGAAATAGAACTTCATCTCCACTTGTGATCTCATTCTGCTTTTTCAAATCTTGGATTTCCTCTTTCTGTTAGAACCAAACAAGACATCCAGAGAAGGCAACCAATTTATTGTTTATTTATTCCATTGATCTAGGTAGCAGATCCTGGTTTTTCCTTTTAAGTGGATACAGAGAACAACTATTTATTCTAAAGTTAATTACGTCCCTCCCCAAAAGGAAGCTGAGCCAAGGAAAACTACATTTGGTAGTCTGATTGTGAGGGTGGGGCAGACGCTTGGAATTTAAATTAGCAATATGGGCATGAACAGCAACGGTCGGCCAGCATGCCTGAGAAGCCATTCATTGCCTACTGCCTGCTAATGGAACTCACAGCAGTAACAACGGGATAAGGGGGATTACAGAGAGGCCCTTGACTTAGAGGTGAAAGAGAATGTTGCAACAAAAGATTGGGCACTGACTTTTGAGCCAGAACCAAGATGGCTCAACAGTTTGGCAGAGGCATTCTCTGTTAATAAAAGAATCTGGCAGGACATCTAATATGTACGTTTGCTATGGTCCTGAAACCCAGAGCATGAAAGCCTGTAGTTCAGGTGTTTTTTGGTGTTGTGTTTGCTTGCCTGGCTGGCTGCAACAAGTCAAAATTCCTTCCAGGCAACCAGGCAAAGACGGTTTTATCAATAGGAAAAGTCTTTTCTTCTTTGGCAGCCTGAATGCAGAATATGACAGATGATAGGCAAGCTAGTAAAAATGTTGATGGACTTATTTGTAAGGTGGATATAGTTAGTGTTTCTGTAACAATGAAATTTCGTGGTGGTGCCTTAATCCTACCATACTGGAGAGTGAACCATGATCCTCTGAAACACATGATGACAACAAAGACTCAATCGTTCCTCAGATTGTTTGTTCCTGTAGTCCAGTGTTCTTCACGAAATTATCTGGTGTGGATTTATAGATTATAGTCCAGCCTGCTCCATCTTTTCAATGAGTCTACCTACTGCAATTCCAAACAAGTTTTTACTAATTAAAATTAGTTTAATCTCATATGAACTACTTGTGCTTTGTACCTGTGGTTGTTTGGTGTTGCCTGGTTTTAGCCAGTTGAAATAAAATACCGTTAAAATTGCAACTTTGAACAGGACAGTGACTTAAAGTTCTCAAATACAATGTTCAGCCTGACTAGTGTGTTAGCCAGTATTTCCACCTAGCACTATTACTTTTATTTTTAATTAGAGGTGTGGTTTGGAGGTTACATATGTGTGATTATTGTTGTGTTCTACATGCACAGAATACCTCTCACAGTTTGGTGGTGTGTCACTATGAAATGATACCAGACCAACTGTTCTAAGTTGCAGGGCTTATATAACACATTTCACATTATTCACACTTATTATTCTGACAGATGGCTTCATTTTTAACATCCTCAGTTTGTTTTTACTTGTTAATGTTAACCCAAGCATGTAACTAGAGAGCAGACAGCTGTCTATAATATGTATAGGTAGCTTTCCATATGTAATAAGAATTGGAGAGAGAATGTGGCCAATCTTCAAAAGACAATCAGATGGTTAATCAGCCAAAATAAATATGGTTAGTGGATTTAATGAGGCCTAAGTAGCTTTGCCATAGCAAAAGAAACTTCAGGAATTTTAGGGACGCGGGTGGCGCTGTGGGTAAAACCTCAGTGCCTAGGATTTGCTGATCACATGGTCGGCGGTTCGAATCCCCGCGGCGGGGTGAGCTCCCGTCATTCGGTCCCAGCTCCTGCCCACCTAGCAGTTCGAAAGCACCCTTAAGTGCAAGTAGATAAATAGGTACCGCTTTATAGCAGGAAGGTAAAGGGCGTTTCCGTGTGTTACGCTGGTGCTGGGTCGCCAGCTGCAGCTTCGTCACGCTGGCCACGTGACCCGGAAGTGTCTTCGGACGGCGCCGGCTCCCGGCCTCTTGAGCAAGATGAGCGCGCAACCCTAGAGTCAGACACGACTGGCCCGTACGGGCAGGGGTACCTTTACCTTTTAAGTAGCTTTGCCATAGCAAAAGAAACTTCAGGAATTTTAGAGGCAGCAGTGGAAGGCCCATCCATAGACTGATGGATACAACTATCTCCCCAAATGTCACCTTGATCGTCGGGGAGACTTTTATTATCTAGAGCTATATTGCTGCTTGAAGGGGGGAGAATCATTGACGGAATATGTTGATGTGTGTGTGTTTGTGTACAAGCACATACAGAAAGGCAAAATTTGACTTTGTGGTGGTTTCTAAGGGAAGATGGAGAAGACAGTTCTACCACTATCAATCATCAAAAGGGGACCATATGCCTGTGTTAAATCTCAGAAGCAATGGCAGGCATAAATTAAAGGCAAGAACCTTAAGATGGTTGCAAACACACTTTGTTAGATCTGTATCTAAATCTTCTCTCCCCCCCCCCCCTTTTGAAGCATTTTGTTCTTTTATCTTCAAATAAGCTGATAAAAGGAGAATGGGAAAAGTGTAGCCGCTTCGGTCTTATGGATTAGGTATAACAAATGACCCTTTCTTTGCACAAGAAGTTTTATTTGCATATTTTGTTTCTATTCTAAGTTTTTTCCATTATTTTAGTTTAACTAATAGAACAATCTAAACTATGTCAACTCAGACATAAGGCTTATTGAATTTAATCGGGCTTACTCCCAGGTAAATGGGGTTAAGGATTGCAGCCTAAGTGGGCAGGTCATGTTACAAATGCATTTATTATTAGTTGGATTATGCCCCCACATAGCTTTCTCCAGATAGTTAAAACACTGATCTACAGCAGGGCTATAATGTAATATATCTTATCTGTTGCTTTCTGGTACAACCGTGAGAGTATCCATCACCCACTGTAGGCTCCACGTTTTCCAATTCTGAAAGAATTCCCTGACAGCCTACATAAAATTAAGCTCTCCTCCTAACTTGTCTCAGCACCAACCTAAACAAATTGTGTTGCTGTTTAGCTCCTGATAAATCTTGAGTCTTGTTCTAAATCACTTCCTAATTTTAATGAGCTTATCTATCAGGCTTTGCCAGCTTTTCACTCTCCAAGATTGCCAAGCTGATAAAGACTAAAATTGTTTATTATTAGACATTATTCTCGAGAAGCAAAACTTTCTTTTCCCATGGGTTGTTGGGAGAAACGATTGATTTCCTGCCGCATTGTGAAAAGTTTGACCTTTATAATGTGGGCAGTGATTACAAGGCCAATAAATGACATCATTCTATTTAAACCTTTAGGGCAAAGAGCAAAACTGATCAGCTGTTCACATTTATGCATCTGCTGATTTCTGGAACATGCAAGCTAACAGAGACATATAAAATTGTATGGAAACAAATTTCATTTTTTGACATTTCTTCTTCTTCCTGAGTATATTATGTCTACTTACATTATTCAATGTTTTGCTACAGTAAAACTTGGCATTCATTATGTCTTCCATGAAGTATTAAGAAGGAATAACTGGCATCATTTAGTGATTCAGGAGAATGCAGACTTATATTTAGAGACCAAAGGCTTTCAGCACTTCTCCTGCTTCAGCATTATAGCGCCACATTTACAACACTTGTAAGAATTTTTATAACTGATTTTTGGGGCCCTAAATAGACCCTCGGGGCAGCCAAACCAGCGTCTCCCCCCCCCCCCCCCGAATTCTTATTTTCTAATGGGAGGGTCTCCTTAAAATGTGATTGTTCTCAACAGCTGCAGCCAGATAACTTCAGTTGTCCAATAACCTCTGCCGATCAGAGAAGGAGGAAGTGATGGAAGGAGGCTGCAGCTTGGAGGAAGGATGGGGGAAATCCCATAATTGATTGTAAGGAAGCTGCAGCTAGCACAGGCGACAGCTTTTTAAAGGGACACCAACCCTCTCAATCAGTGAGAGCCCCACATTGCAGGTGGGGAGGTAGGGGATGAGTCTTCCAGAGACACACATCTTCCTGCTTGGAGGCCTAAGTGGACATGTGTTGTCCGAAAGGATGGGGATGGGGATGGGGATGGATTGAAAGTACTAGCTATCTCGCTGATGAAATCGCCCCAGAACCAGTGAGTGACATTTTTTGTGTTAGGGAAAAGTATGCTAGCTAGCGGAATATATTTGTATGTTTCTTTGAGTTGCTTTTCGTAGAACAAAAAGTGTGGGGAAGTTGACTAATAGTTTCCACAAATAGCAAGTTCCATACTAGATAGACAAGGTGACTGGGGAAGGAGTTCTGAATCCAAATTAATACAACAATTGAAAAACTCATATGGTACCATTCCTGTGTAGTGAAATAAACATCTATGGCAGCCAGAATTAACAGAAAGTAGCTGAAACTTCCTGTGCAGCCTAGGAATGTCCAACTGCTGTTTTATTGAGATGTTGTTCAGGAATCTCTTACAGTTCTGTATTTCAAGCAGAGCTCTGTGTTCCAGTGGCACCAGGGCAGTGACTTAGCAATTACTCTTTCTCTCCAGGCTTGTCCATATGGGAATTTAATGTAGATTTAGTGCTACTCATGCATGCAAGTTTTTTGTAGCATCCTCATCAAAGCACCAGCCTGTACTCTCTCTCCCCCACCCCCAATTTAATATGGATTTTCCCATTAGACAGATAATCCGATAAGCAAAAATAACTTGTTTATCATCCAGAGTCATTGTTAAATGTGGATTCCCCTTAGCGCTTTTTGGAGGTGGGGTGGGCCGTTTGTCATGTGCTTGGCAGCATTTCATTGGTTCTCTGTCACTACAGCCCTGCTTCCATTTGCTGCTTACCTGAGGACAACGAAGCCATTTTGTTTCACTCTCTCACTTGAGAGAAGAACATGCCCTCCAATATATTCATGGGAGATCTGCTTAGCACACTGCCCTATACACAAATTAACAAATTTAAACCCAACTGTTTGAGAGAGAACAGTTAACCAGCCCCTAGTTAATTCTGTTTACAAATCTGCAAATTAAGAGTTTATCTAGTCCTGATTGTTTGCACACAAAACTTTTCTGCTCCTTTTGAAAATTCACTCATTTATTTTATTTATTTCATTCAATCCCGCCCTTCCTCTCAAAGGAGCCTAGGGCAGCAAACACACAAGCAATGAAACAATTGAAATATGATAAAAACAATTCCAGTATAGATGCAGATGGGGAAATGTGTCTCTACCTTTTCCCCATCTCATAAGGACAATTTCAGCCAGTAACTCATCTGGCATCTAATCAAAATTTGCGCAAGTCAGTTCACCATCGTGAAACCTGAACTTGTTCTCTGGCAGTAGCTGAGGCAGACCCTTTCTCAGTATTTGAATCCAAATCATGGATTTAAGCAGTGCCTACCATGATCTGTATGCTGCACGAACATCCCGGTTGCAGCATCTTGCCAATATCAAAACTGTCACCAGAAGAAGAAAAGGATACAATTTTCTTTTCCATTTCTGGCAGGTTGTGTAACATCAATAATCTCCGCTGGGTATTATGCTCTCCATAAGAGGCTTTTGTGATTGATTAAACACCTTAGCTTTGTTTTGGTGTTTAATCAATTGTAACAGTCGTTTAAAGCTTGGTGTATTACAAAGGAGAAGAGATTATCACTGAATTATTCCAGGGTGGAGTTGTCTCTAATATTTGTGTTTTCTTTATTCTAATCATAGCTAAGGCTGCTAACGGCTTCCTCGCTGCTGTTAGCTTCTGTTATCTCCAGAGAAAGCTTAGCAAGGACAACCACTTATTAATACTCTGAACTTGCATAAACATTAAGGATGGTCTCGTGGTTAGAGCATCAGTAGAGACGCCCTTCACCTAAATCCTTGTTCTGTTTTAGACTTCCTGAGTGTTGCGCAAAGATTAGTCTCTCCCTTCCATGTTTTCACTGCTGAATGAGGGGAAGGACTGCTGCAGATTTGTCAACTTGCAACCCAACAACCAAATACTAAGCAAATTGTTGGAATTAATATTGCACCATCGGTATGCATTCAGTGCGTGTATGCTCCCCAATAAATGAGAGTTCACAGCGAGGGGACGTTAGGTATAGCGATCCCCATTAGAGGTAACCAGGGATAGATGGTGAACATTGGGACTTGCAGGGAACCAATGGCGCCAAAGCCAGTGACGAGGAGAGCCATCCCTGATTGGTTTGTAAACAAGAAAGCAGACATGCTGGGGTTGAGGAGCCACGGCCCATTTCTGCTAATGCACCAGCCTCCAATGAAGGTACCTTTCCATCCCTAAATTTAGCAAATTTGCAAAGCTTTGGGAATTTTCAGAGGCCCGTGTGCTTACTTAGTTTTATCAAGCAGTTGAAATGGTCTAAACTGTTAATTCACACGTTTAGAGCTGTGTGTGAGTTTCTGCAGGATCCATGACTTAACAGAGACTCCTTTGTGACAGAACCACCAAACTTCCATTTAGAAAGGGCTATCCATATGTCTGAGGTATTTCGTGTCTTTGCTTTGAGTCCGGAGCTGGGTAGAGGAAAAACAAGTGGAAAGGGGAGGAAGAAGATGGAGGATCCATGTTTCTTCATCTTGCCCCAACTCTTTGGAGATAAGCTGGTAAAAGTTGTTTAGCAAGATACATACCTTGAAAAACAAGGCCTCTTGCGAAGTTGCTGCATTCCACGCTTCTCTTAAAAGCTAACTGGTCTTTTGTGACCCTTTTACGAAAAGTTTAACAAGACTTACAGTTTTTTGATGTGAATTCTGAAATGGGTGTCAGTGGCGGAGTAACTGGATTTTGTACCTCCACTGAGATCAGTGTAACGCTTCCAAAAGAAGGTCCTGGCGGCTCTAACCATTTTAAAGGCATTTGCTTTCCTGCGCTAACAGTCTTTCCTCCCCTTTTCTTGACGTTACCAAATGCATTTTTATTTTTGTTTTGTTTTGTCTTTCAGGTATAACCCAACTTTAGTGTTTTGCAGCTATACCCTGAGCCAGCGGTTAGGAACTGAACCCTTCCCACCCACCACCCACTCCATGTATCTATTTTATTTTTATTTATATATTTTGTCTGATAGTTCCACAAGCACTAATGCACAATTCAAATGCAGGCGATATTTGATCACCAAATTGTTTAGCACTTTATGCAGGAAAAACCGGTAGGCCACGGTCATGAAACTTCGAGAGGATGGCTGCTGGCTTCCTGTGGCAGAGCTGGTTGTTGTTGTTCCAAAAAAACACCCTTCCCTCTTTCGCTCTAACCATTTTGTCTGTCTATCTTGTCTTGTATTCAGTTTTCAAAGCAATTCCATGAGGGGTCTCCTTCCTTCCTTTTTTGTTTTTCCTTTCTTTTAGTGCCTAAAAGGGAACAATATATTTTTTTGAAGTCAAACAAATATGCACACAAAATTTATAGGGTTTGAAATAAAATAAAAAGTTCGCAACTTTTTGAATGTCAGACTCAGAACCATTATAACAACTGTTCCTCTCCTACTTTGGTTTATAGAAAAGGTCCATAAATGTATCCCTAAATACCCTGTAAGGTATTGTCCCATGTTCTGTATAAAGGATATAGTCTTGGGGGGGAAAAACAAGTGACCTTTTCTATTGAAAACGGGGAACTTTGTTTTCATTATCCAAAGATGAAGAGACACAGAATGTAAACATGAAAATATATTGCTTCCCTTTGAAAGTTAATCCTATTCCACATTTTCATTAATGTTGGCTCATCTTCTTCTTAATTTTTGTTTGGTTGGTTGGTTTGCAAATTATTATTTTTTTGCATGAATATGCAGAGTAGCAATAATGTTTGGGTTGGTATTTTTTGGTGTGCAAGACTCTTCTCTTTCAGATCCAGTAATAAAGTGTTTTTAAGTTCATTGATTTTTTTTTTAAAGATACAGTATTTTTCAATTCTTAAACAACAACAAAACT
Organism: Podarcis pityusensis; assembly: GCF_964106645.2. Lineage (NCBI taxonomy): Eukaryota > Metazoa > Chordata > Lepidosauria > Squamata > Lacertidae > Podarcis > Podarcis pityusensis. Next base: position 20,789,156 of record NC_138026.1, read on the forward strand.
CTGTGTCAGTGAATTGTTGTATGATTTTCAAGCCATCAGTAAGTGGCAACCACTGGGGGAATGTTAATATCCTGTAAGAATTTCATTGTCTGCTGTTGCTAGGTCACCCCGGGACAGTAGCAGAAGCAGTGAGAAGCTGGAGTTGGAATTATCAAATCTCACGGCGGATGTCCTGGAATTACTGCTGGAGTTTGTTTATACAGGTTCCTTAGTAATAGATTCCGTCAATGCCAAAACTCTTCTGGAAGCTGCCAGCAAGTTCCAATTTCATACATTCTGCAAAGTCTGTGTGTCATTTCTAGGTAAGAATTCATGCTGTTTCTCTCTCTCTCTTGATTCCCAACCTCAGAATTTCCCACCATGTGCAACTCTTCTATAAAATTTGTGGTTAAATGTCATTTACAATAGGACTGACCACTATTTGTTTGTGGCTGTACTTCAGGTGCAGTGTGGTCTTGTTAAAATCACGGCACCTGAAGTACATCTACCATCCAATCATGGTGTGCTTCATTGCAAATAGTATTGCTGACTTGAGTGAATTGTGGACTTTTTACCAAGGCTGGGTGCACCCCTTGAGGCTGCAGAAGTACATAAAAAGCACTGGATGTGCTATTGGGCATCCTCCACAAGAATCTCAACTCAACTCAATCTCAACTCAACTCAATCTCAACATATAAAAGAAAATACAAGCGTCTGGTCCTTGCTAAAATGCTAGGAAGTTTATGGGCAATGTCCAATATAATCTCTGTATGCAGAATAACTTCCTGAATAAGATGTCCAGTGATTAGGTATGGGGTTTCAGAGTCCTGCATATATGTCCTTAGCCCTTAATTGCCAGAAATTGAAGAGTAAATTATGTTTACTTTACATAATATATACAGGTCACAGGGTTCTTTTTGGTGCATTGTTTGTAGTTGTTGTTGTTGTTGTTGTTGTTGTTATTGAGTTGTTCTTTTGTCCCTGGGATGTGAAAGGTTCATATCTCCATCATAAAAAAATACCCTTCCCACTTAGCTCGCTGTACCCTTAAAGGCTGGAGATATATGCAGGGAGGAGAGCTGATCAACTAGCTGAAGGTTGGTTTCCATAACCAGTAGGGTAGGTTGCCCCACAAACCAGAGCAGCTTCCAAGATGCTAGAACTGTCCTTCGGAATGGCTTCAGTAGGGCAGAACTGGGGCAAGGAATAACAGGTTTGGATGAGTGAACTTCCCCACCTCAGTTCAGAATTGGTAAAAGGTAAAGGGACCCCTGACCGTTAAGTCCAGTCGTGGACGACTCTGGGGTTGTGGCGCTCATCTCACTTTACTGGCCAAGGGAGCTGCCGTTTGTCCGCAAATAGCTTCCAGGTCATGGGGCCAGCATGACTAAGCCGCTTCTGGCGAACCAGAGCAGCGCACAGAAACACTGTTTACCTTCCTGCCAGAGTGGTACCCATTTATCTATTTGCTTTCGAACTGCTAGGTTGGCAGGAGCAGGGACTGAGCAACGGGAGCTCACCCCGTCGCGGGGATTCGAACTGCCGACCTTCTGATCGGCAAGCACTAGGCTCTGTGGTTTAGACCACAGCACTACCCGCATCCCATTCAGAATTGGACTTGGTACTAGTTCTGAAATGTGGGCTCACTCACGCTGCAGATGACATCATTTGAAACAAAATGAGGTCTAAAGGCCTCTCTCAACTACATCATAAGCACACAGACATAACTTTCCCCACAGGTTGCTGCTACCCCCTTCTTACTTGGCATCAGTGGTACCAGCCATGCAGACTATTTGGAGGCTTCTCTTCAAGGTCCTGAGAAATGTAATTTCTTTAGAGTTCTGGAATTGGGTTAACCTACAAGTGGGTGTGCCCTGGGAACTGCACACCCCAGGGCTCCTTGCTGCATCCCAGTTTCAAGGCCCCCAATTTTCCTTAGTACCACAGCCAAACATTATGAGTGGGACAAGTTTGTGTTATGATCCAAGCCATCATGAACTTTGGTGGCATCACTAATCACAAGGCGCTCCAAACTTCCTTTTCCTGATATGGCTCTGTAACATTAAATGTGAACCTCTCATATCTCCTGTGGTGGGAGATGCTCAAACTGTCCTTGCATCATGTGCTGGCACATTATACCTTGAAGGATAATCCAAACGTTCAATTTCTGATGTGAGCATAGAAGATTGAGGGCCTTGCGTTTCCTGCTTCCCTCGCATCTGTTTTGTCCAAATTGCATGCATCTATTCCAAAACTGGATATTAGATGGCATTTGCTGTGCTGGTGCAGATTTCCTTTAATAGCTGCCCTCCAGTGTGTTTTAAATTAATAGATTTTATGGCTTTCATAATGATCCACAGACATATCCATGCACATTATCTCTAAAGATTCAGCTACTATAACAAAATACATTTATTTCCACTAAATCAATGTGAGATTTTCCTTTTCCAATACTTAATATGTGAATTCAGTGAACCGTGTTATGGTTATGCAATTGGGAGAGTTAGCTGTAAGTTTCATTATATATGGGGAACTAGAGGTTTATATTCTCATTTAGAGAATTCATAAAATATAATTGCTTATTTTTATTTATAGCTCTTACTGGATTAAGCTTCAGAGATAGTGGAGTTTTCAGTTGGCCTCATTTTTCATTTTTGCATTGGGCTAGCCAAGAATCTTACAATGCAAAAAGACAAGCAAACCACTATTTCTAAAGTTCTTCTAAGAGCCACCTGTGGAAAATCTTGTTTGTTCTTCTTAGTATATCATAGAGGCAAATTGGCCTAGAGATTGATTGGTTTGGTGTTTTGTTTTTGTTTTGCATTTTGCACATTTTTAGGGGGGAATGAAAACCATGATTTCCCAGATAATGAAGTTTCCCATGAAAACTTTGAATATAAATTGAGTGAAAACCCTGAAGTGAGGGGCTTGGTGGCGGGGGGGGGAGGGAAGAAATAACATAATGTGGAGGGTGGGCATTTTAAGTGTTCCTCACATTGGTTTTAATTAAGTGTATGAGTTTTTGTTTATCTTTCATTTTGTTTTGTTTTTGTAAAGACACTGAGTTGCCTGCAGCAAGAAAAAAGTTGAATAACTTAAATAATAATAATACTAACTAGTGCAGACAGCTTCAAGAAACAATAAGTATGTCACCTTTATTCTTGACTATGGTGACCAGTGGGGGACAAGGAACTTCAGAAGTTGGTACAGGGGTACCTCAGTTTTCGAATGTAATCTATTCCAGAAGACTGTTCGACTTCCACAACGTTCAAAAGCCAAGGAACAAAGGATGGTCTGCAGAAAACTGGAAAAAAATTAACACATACACATATTGGAAGCCATTCAACTTCCGATGTGTGTTCGAAAACGGAAGCATTTACTTCTGGGTTTTCGGCATTCAAAAACCGAAACATTTGGCTTCCGAGACTTTCAAAAACCGAGGTACCACTGTATTGCTGACTGTGGGCCCCTAGAGATAAAATACTTATTGTCTTTTAACCATTTTAATATCATTACTTCCTCCACAAATTCTTCCTATCTTCTTCTACCATGTTTTAAGTGTTATATTGGCACTGCTGTTAGCACTAACAAGAACCCTTCTTATTACCTTCCTAGTTAAGATGATGTTTCCAAACTTTTCCCCTTAATTACTTTTGATTAACCACAGTTGACATTTACGTAAAGTTTAACCAGGGGTTAAATGAGGGAGGAAAAAAGCAGTAGGAGGAAAGAGATTATGCTGCTCTACATGCAATCTGTTAAGAGATTGGTAGTATTATAACTCTACTGGCTCTTTAAATTGTAGATAGAGGTCAAGAGAATTAAATCTAATTTATTTAAGATTCATTTCCGTAATACTACAAAAAAAACCCACCCAACACCTTAGCAACCCCAAGGACTAGTAAGTTACATTTATTATCATTATTTCTGAAATTTCACTTGGAGACCTATTAAGCATTCTAACATAAAACAGTGCCTTGCAAACAGAATATATTGTGCTGCTGTGAGAGCGGAGAACAAGCTGTTTATGAGCAAGTGGATAATCATTTCTGCACGCTATTTATTGTTAGTGTGACGGACGTATCTTCCTTTTCATTTTGGGGTGTCCTGCCTTGAATCTTAATCAAATGTTCTGTTATTAATACTGGCAAGCGGAGGCCAAGTAAGAACATCCAAGTCACCAACCACATTTTCCCCAACTCTTTACTTCAAACAGGATGGTGTGTTGGCTGGCAAAACATTCACCCAAGTTCTCTGTTACAATACAAATGCTACAAGTCTTTTTAAAGTGCGACTCCAGATCTTATCAGGCCAAATCAGCATGGCCAGTGATTTGGGATGATGGAAATTGTAGTACTACAGTGGTACCTCGGGTTAAGTACTTAATTCGTTCCAGAGGTCCGTTCTTAACCTGAAACTGTTCTTAACCTGAAGCACCACTTTAGCTATTGGGGCCTCCCGCTGCTGCCGCGCCACCGGAGCACGATTTCTGTTCTCATCCTGAAGCAAAGTTCTTAACCCGAGGTACTATTTCTGAGTTAGTGGAGTCTGTAACCTGAAGCGTATGTAACCTGAAGTGTATGTAACCTGAGGTACCACTGTACACTTACTATTATCAAATTTGTATACCACCCTATATACCCACAGGTCTCAGGATGGTTCACTTAGAGCAGCCTTTCTCAACGTTGGGTCCCCAGATATTTTTGGCCTACAACTCCCATCATCCCTAGCTAGCAATGCCAGAGCTCAGGGATGATAGGAGTTGTACTCCAACAATATCTGGGGACCCAAGGTTGAGAAACACTGACTTAGATGATCCCGGACTCCCCACTTCCTCACCCTTAACCTATGCCCCTTGTTGGTTATTTTCTTTATAACTATGCATATGGATAATATTTTATGCAGGTTATGTCATTGTGGCAAACTGGGCCTACATTGGCTATGATGTCTTTGGACGTCCTTCTATGAACAGTTGCCATTTTAAAAGGGGCCAAACTCTGTTTGAGGAGACAGGCAGTCTTGGTGAAATGTGGATTGCTGCATCTGTCACCTAAGAAAGGACTGGAAGAAACTGGTCAGACTTTCGCAAAGAAAGTATCTACCATGAAATGTTGATCCCATGTTACCAGTCAGAAATGGATTGCCCACGGCCTCAGGGACCTAAAAATGGAGAAATATGCCTCTTAGGAAAAATGGAGTTCCCTCACTAGCAGTTCACAACAGCTCTCACACTGTTCCAGTTTTATAAGAGCTCCCTCAGTTTGTGTCCCAGGTGTGTTGGGTAGACACCCATTTTCTTGATTCAGAAGGATTCTCCCCCATCCCCATTACAACTGAGTCTGTAATATTGTGAGGGGAGGTGTCTGAGCTTCCTTTTGTAGTCTTTGGATACGGAGTTCTCTAGAATGATAGGCTTGAGCCTCATAGAGGTTGTCAGGCTATACTTTGCCTTGACATCCTTTGTGATGGTTTAATACTCCTTTTAACCTCCCCTTGCTAATATTTAGAAAGTACAAAACGTGTTCAAAACACTGTCCCTTCTTTTGCTTTTTGAATTTCAGGCAACCCAGTTTCCTCACAGTTAACCCTGTTTTATTTTATATCACATTAATATGGGTTTTAGATGTGAACCTCTGCACTACACACACATGCTGCTGGCAAATGGAAATTTGGTTTTATGTAAGGAATATTGAGGCATGCACACCCACATGTCTAGATGGCTGGGAGAGAAAAAATGAAGCTCTAAATTTGGCTTCAGTTTAATTAATTAGTTTAATTTGATAAGCTCAGAGGTTTGGGGGGAAATTGTTGTTAGCCCCGGGTCTGCTACAATTACACACATTTACAGTCCCAAAGCAGTTATATAGTTTCCTTATAGTTCATTCCCTAATCACTGGATATCTTATTCAGTAGCACTGAAATTGTGACTAACTTGTCCCATTGATTTCTATGGGAACCAAATCTGAAAGAAAAAGAAAGGTGTATTGAGCTCTCGGTGTCTAAAGAGGATTGTGTTTATTTCTGTATTTATGCTGTTACTGTTTCCCTGTTACGCATATTTGGAGAGGTCAGAGGTTGTCTAACTCACTCCTTTGTACTCAAGGCTTTGTACTTCCTACCCTACCTATCAAATTTAGGTGGCAGTTTACAGCTTGCAAAACTAGGAAATAGGTGCCCTGGACTTTTGACTTATTCTCCCCATCCCTTTCTGTTTCATATGTTCATTTTAGAAAAACAGTTGACTGCTAGCAATTGCTTAGGAATATTAGCCATGGCTGAAGCGATGCAGTGCAGCGAGCTATACAATATGGCAAAGGCCTATGCCCTGCAGATTTTTCCGGAGGTGGCAAATCAAGAGGAGATTCTTAATATCTCGAAAGACGACTTCATTTCCTATATGTCCAATGACAGCCTGAACACAAAAACGGAAGAACTGGTTTATGAAACAGTGATAAAGTGGATTAAAAAAGATGCTGTGATCAGAGCCCAGGTAAGCAGGAGGGATAGGGTGGGTGAGACCTTCCTCTTAGACATTTGTTTTCTCTTTCTCACTTCCATTAATAGCTCATTATAGCAGAATGCTATTCTGTGCCATTTTACGCCGAACTCTGCTCTTAACCAGAAAAGCAAAACCGGGGGGCGGGGGCTGGTTAGCCAAGAGAAAATCCAGGCTATGCAGAAACATCCTTTAATTCCGTCACCCAATCCCCATGTCTGATTAGAATTGAAAAGTTTGCATTTGCTGCATGCATCTCACTAAAAATAGCTTGGTCCAAGATGGCTCTTGAAGGATTAGTATTGTGTGATAATGTGCCTTAAAAATAAATAAATGCAGCTTTAAAAAGAAATGATGTGCATTCAGGAATGGCAAGAAGCAAGAATCATCAGAAGAGCTCTAGACATGGAATACTAATAATGTGGCTGCCTTGTAAAGTCAGTATACTGAGAGGAGTATTCACTATTCCTGTGCTGGCTGTGCAGATGCCAGTAAATATTTATTGGGGCTACCTGCTCTAGACTGTTACTCTGCTAGGCAGTTGACCTTAACGGAGATAAGGATTCAGATAACGGTTATAAATACTGCCTGGTTTTGTGGACAGCTATAGTAAAATGTTGTCCTTGGGCTGAAAGAATTGCAACTGCAGCACGTAAATTTGCCAGTTGCTTTAGCTGATTAAGATTTGTAGCAAACGAACTTCACACATTATCGACCCAAGGCAGGAGAATTGACTCAGTGATCAAGCAGTCTCCACATCTGAGCTGCTATCAGTTCAGCTCCACATTTGCTCTTGCTCTCAGTTCAACTCCTGGATAAACTGGTGAAGTGATATTCTTAAGAGTGTTTGGCATTTTATAGGAAGGAATAAATATATATACCTGTGTACAGTGTTCCATTTACTCTCAGTGAACCTTGCTGTGTTATAGCATCTCACTCCCTCCAAAAATGCTTTTCAAAATTTAATTCATTCTGAATATGAATTAAATGCTAATAGGTTCAAGAGCTATTGTCCTAAATATAAGTTACTGTTGAGCTTTTCTTTGTAGTTACAATTCTCTGTGATTCTTGTTTCATTTACATAGAAGGCAATATATGCGTCATCCAGTTAGATGCAGTTTATGAGTTTCAGAATTAGCTGCAAATGTAATATCCTCCTGAAATCTTTTCATAGTGTGATACCACTATTACTAGACTGATTGAATAAAAGTGCTGGAAAGCATGCATGCATACCATATCCACAATCTTAGTGAGGATTGTGGAAAGCCCTGTGGCAGGAAAGAAGCTGGTTGATTAATTGTACAATAGTTGGGAAAGAAATGAAGAAATTTTAGTAGGAATTTGAAGTAGTCAGAACATATATTCCTGGCTCTCATTGCTCTGGGATCCCTTGGCAGTCAAGGATGTAGCTGGTAGCAATGACCTTCATAATTTTTACAGGATAAAAATATGGGGATTCTTTTGATATACACCTAGAATTAGGGAATCATATTGTTTCATATCTTTCTGCATTCTTGTTGATTGGGGAGTCAAAATAGTTGAATGGTGCTGAGAGTTCATCGTTCTAAGATAAGCGCTAATGATCTTTTAATTTTAAATCATTTATTTGTAAGTAGCCTCCTCTCTGTGCTTTTGTCAAATTGTTAGATGGTTCTAAGACATCAAACCCCCTATTGGATCACATCTTGCAATTTAGTCATCACTCACAATGAGACTTGTAATCTCAGGTTATATATTCTACTAGCTGAGAATATATAGGAAGGGGTAAATATTGTGAGAAACACTCTGAAGTAAGGAGGGGGAAGCAGACATAGCATGGAATATAGAATATAATTATCCAGGCAGGAGACTCAGTCCCCAGATGGACTATAGACTAAACAGCCAGCTTAGTAGAGCAACCACTACATCTAGAGCCAAGTTGCCCCTGGCTGAGGTAGTGGAAGGTGTAGAGGACAGGAAGATCAGACCTGATGTCACCATGCAACAGTGGAGGGATCTAGTGGTTTGCTGGCTGGCTTGGGCCTCCCTGCCCTTGTAGCACATCCCATTTTTGGATTTTCTGCTGCCAGGGATGCAAGCAGCAGACCTTCCTCCTGCCCACACAGAAGGAGTTCAACGATGCAGAATGTTGTTTGCATCTCTCCAGTGGTGGCCAGCGACAGGCTGACTTAATCCAACCCTCAAGGGTCTATCATAAAGAGGCTTTGGGTCACCTTGATGCATGTTCGTCCACAATGCACAGAGACAAAAATTCTCAGCTGAATATGGAGGGCTGAGTGCCAACTTGATGCCAGCTAAGTTCAATAAAACTCTCTGTGTGTGTGATAATTATTCAATATAGTTTTACGTGCATTGCTTAGAGATTTTTTAAAAGTAATTTATGAAGAGAGGGAGGGCAAGGAGGTAAAAAAGAATTTTCCATGTGGTTTTTGAACAACCATACAGACCCCCCCCCCCCGTTGCTTCCTGACACAAGCATCCTCTCTTGATATTACCCATCTCACCCTCCAGTTTTCATCTGCCTTCCCTTTCCATGTTAAAGCTTTTTGAGTGTACCCAGCATGGAGTTTACAAAGGCCACTTACCAGCAGGCTGGCTATGGCACAGTCCAAGTGAACCATTCAAAATGTTATGGCCCCCGGAATATTTGTTTTGGTGGGCCAGGTGATGTCTTATAAAACCTCCTAAACCTTTCATTTAACATTTCAGACCCGGCTGGAGGCGGCCAGGAGGAAAATAGGTTTTTCACAACTAACAATAAGAAATAAATGCAAGGCCTTAACTGCAATATGTCAACAATTAGACGTTTATTAGAGCACCTGTTGAGCAGCCTCAAGATGACTCGGCCAGTTGTTTGGCTCACTTTTGAATCCCTCTTCTCTTCTGCCTGCAGATTCACAAGCAGGAGTTTTAGTATCTGTGCTGGTTCTGTTGCTAAAACAGAGTTGACCAAGACAAACAAATCCCCAAAGACCCCTTAGCAATCATTGGGTGTCTACACAGATGTTTTTCTTCTAGATTTCTGCTGCTGTACAGTATTTGTACATGTATAATCCAGCATGTATAATCCAACATGTATAAACCTTAGCAGTGCATAAACCAATCCTTAAACATATATGGAGTCCAAATAGACATGTAAAGATAATTGTCAATTGTAATCCATGCAATTCAGTCTTTAAAAAGGCAGTGAGATCTTCAAACCACTGGCTGATACATGGTGGCTGTTTGACCCCCCCAACCTTGCCATATATGTCTCTTAGCCACCATAACAGCTCGCAGAAAACCCACTTTTGTTGTTGATCTGTTAGTCCTGACACCACAGGATTTCAGGGTGTTTGAACATCTGCAAATATCAATGATTTCTCCAAGATAAAAAAGAAACCGCAGAACATGCCTGCATCATATGCCTTGAAGAGGCACTTTCAGTGTTACACTTCCAACATCTATCTGAACTTACCCATCTCTTCCTCTAGAGACACCATGGAATCTGATATATTCATAACATCATTTTTTTAATTGGATCAATTTCAGTTTAAAATCTCAGGAAATCCTTAGAAAGGAGACTTTCCATTAATTGAGCTGAATGGAACCCTCTGCTCCATTCATCTCTGAGTTCCTGAACATCCACTTTACAACATTTCAATACGCAATTATAAACAGCTATTACAGTTTGAGGTTTCTCTGAATTTAGTTTGGTATTTTGAGAATGTGTCGTGGGTACCGATCAGAATATGTGACATGTGAGTGGTGGCAGTTCTACAAGTTTCCAGATCTTTATCCATCCAGCTTAAAGATGCCATGGGATGAACACTGAGACCTTTTTCATGCAAAATGAATGTTGTTGTTGTTAAATAATGTTGTATGCCACCCTTCATCCAAAGGTCTCAGGACGGTTCACAGCATAAAAATACAAAATAAAAAGGCACAATACTTAATAAAAACAAGAATAAAACAAGTCAGATCAATATCCACCCACCCTGTACCACTGAGCTATATATTTCCCATATCACAACACCATTGGATATTTATTTTAATGAGTGGTCAATTGTCATTATTTATATTCTATCTTTCAGAATATAAATCCTTCCGGGCGGGGAACTTAAAAGTAACACATTAAATTACACTTTTTAAAAAACACAATAGTAACATATTTAAAAGCCATCATGATCATTCCCACAGTAGAACAACCCTACACCGTGCGGGTCAATATGGTGCAGGTCTGAGGTGGTCTGCGCCTGCCTGCCGCTCTCCCTTTCTCCTGGAATAACAATGAAACCTGTCTATGACTCTTGTTGCACCTTGTTCTTTTTTTGAGACTCGCATTCCACGGATGTGATATTGGAAGAGGTCCTTACTGTATTTAATCAAATTCAGTCAGACAGATGTGGCCATTGATGGTTTTCTCATGATCGATAACAGCAAGAATTCCTAAAGGGGAAAAAATTATTTTTTGCATAGGTAAAGGTAAAGGAACCCCTGACCGTTAAGTCCAGCGCGGACGACTCTGGGGTTGTGGCGCTCATCTCACTTTACTGGCCGAGGGAGCTGGCGTTTGTCCGGAGATAGCTTCCGGGTCATGTGGCCAGCATGACTACGCCGCTTCTGGTGAACCAGAGCAGCGCACAGAAATGTTGTTTACCTTCCTGCTGGAGCGGTACCTATTTATCTACTTGCACTTTGATGGCTTTCGAACTGCTAGGTTGGCAGGAGCAGGGACCGAGCAACGGGAGCTCACCCTGTCGCATGGATTTGAACCACCAACCTTCTGATCGGCAAGCCCAAGGCTCAGGGGTTTGCATAGGGTTGAGTAAACTGAGGCTGAGAGTCATTGTGCAAACGGTGTTGTTTTTTTCAAGGCTGCCGATACCCTCCTGCTTCCTGCTGTGGTGATTTCATACATTTAAGTGTTAGGAGGTGGCTTTCATTCCCCCCCCCCCTTCGCTTTCCCCACTCTTCCTTTCATCCTGCCCTGACAGTTTTTCGGCATTGCTTTTCATTCTCCACCTCTTCTTCCTGAAGTGCTTTTTCAGTTTATGATGGCATCTTTATTTGTTTTGCCCTTGCGTCTGGTTTCATGATTGCCTTTTTTACTTTTTTTGTGGAGCTTTTGTGTATGTGTGTGTATATCTATTTCTGCAGAAAGAAGTGTTTATGCAGTTAAATTACTGTTAAAATACGGGTAGCTGGTTGCTTTCATGTGCCACAGATAGATCAGCTTTCAAGGGTGACTGCTCTAACTCCCTCCTCCCGCAACCTCCCGGTATCCTGCTGGTTTGTAATAGGCTTCCTAGTCACACAGATGCTTATTTTCTAAACATAGAAGCTGTTCCTTTTCAGAATGCTTCCATGAAAAGCCTTCCTTTAAATTTTCATAATGGCATCTTTTGGTTCAGGAACTCAGGAAGAGATTTTTTCTCTGTGTGTGTTTGTATAAAGTCAAGCTCAACATCCTTGAACATGTGTGCTAAAAAGAATTATGTGGGTATATGAATGACATTTCCTTGTGAGCAGAAAATACAATTCAAAGACTAGCACTGATACTTGTGGAGCAACTCTGCTCCTTTAGAATTCTGAATTCAGTACAGTTGTACCTTGGTTTTCGAACAGCTTAGTTCTCAAACGTTTTGGCTCCCGAACGCCACAAACCTGGAAGGGACTGTTCCAGCTTGCGAACTATTTTTGGAAGCCAAACATCCGATGGGGCTTCTGCAACTTCCGATTGGCTGCAGGAGCTTCCTGCAGCCAATCAGAAGCCACGCTTTGGTTTCCGAATGTTTTGGAAGTCGAATCAGCTTCCAGAACGGATTCCATTCGACTTCCAAGGTACAACTGTACTTTTCAGAGGAAGCGCAGTACCTTGCAGAATAGCACTCACCTTTTCTATCCATGCCATAAGAAATGCTTGAGCATTTGTTCTACTGAATTTATAAGTGTATTCATTGTAAAACCCTATCAGAGTAGACCAATTGAAATTCATTGACATGGCTAAGTTGGGGCCATTAAGTCTTCTGTGTCTACTCTAAGTAAAACTTAGTTGTATACAACCCATAAATTTTATTCAGTGCATAGCCAGGGTTATTTATTGTGGTTTCTTTGACACACCTTTTAAACTTACGTAAGTACAGGTTATTACAGTTTTGTTTTTTTGCATAGAATTTCCACCAAAAAGACATAAAGCCATTTCTTCTTCTGTATAAATCCAATTTCAGCAAGAAACAACCCACATGATCAGGCCTCACAACAGCTTGCAAGTCAGTTTACAAAGCTCTTGTAACCTGCATGATGTGGAAGGTAGAGTTTTAGGGCAAGTTCCTATTTGAGATTAAAGCTGTAGGAAATGCTGGAGTGTGGTTAGTGTTTCTACCTGCCTCAGGCACAAACACAGCCACCCCTGCTGTCTTATATGTTGATTCATGCAAACTATTATTGTGATCTTGAGTAGGAAGCCACGATTTCTGTTTGGGCCACTTACCAATCTGCTGTGAAGTAGCATTGGCGCACTTGTTAGTGCAGCCATGTTTTAAGCCTGCTTTAAATCATGCCATGCAGCAGCTTGCCCTTTGCATACAGCAAATTACTAAACTGATTGGTAATCTTCTTTGGCCTTTTGCAGTAGTATGTGTGTGTTGAGGAAAGGCGGGAATCGCCCGATGGTTGTACACTAGTGGCTTTCAGACTGTGTTGCAGTGGACCCAAGGGATTCCTCAGATGAGTAAATAAGTTAAGGCCAGCAAGCTTTCCTGAGAAGCGGCTTGTCAGCCATTGCCAATCTTCCCCGGTAGCCTGTGTGAATCCACAGAAAGGTCTTGGATGTGTTCTGTCACACTCTCAGCGTACATGGGGTACAAGTCTGGCCAATGCTCTGCATGCTCCAGAACCCTCTGCAAAATATTGGGGTTGGATGTGGCAGAGGTATAGAGAATTCTCAACCAAGGCCTTGGCATGCAAAGGGTTTGCTGCAAGTAGAAACATCCATGAATGGCACAGCCAGAGTCTGCATAGCAGCCACAAGTCAGATCCATATTGGCTTGTTCTGACCCATGTGGGTTCCATGTGTGATGCCAGTACCTTGAGGCAAGGGGAGACTCCAAGCGACTGCCATCATCCCTGAGCACTGGCCATGCTGATGGAAACTGGAGTCCAGCAACATCTGGCTTCCTGCTGCCTTAAGATGTCCAGAGGATCCTGTTTACATGAGTTGTGTTGGACTGTTTTAAGAGAGACCTAATCTATTATATAGCACAGCAGCTGGGTGTTGCTTGGAAGAGAGATTGCTGCTTCGTTTCAAAGGTCATCAATCTGCTTGTAGAAGAATAAATAAGAACTCAATATTTATTAAGCTAATGCTTTGTAAATAACTATATCCCAGTGCTTTGGAACTGAATACCAACTGCACGTAGTAACATTTCTGGAGTTACCTAAGCACCCCTGATTGTTCAGTTTTATTTTTGCAGGCAACAAAAAATCAGAGGAAGCAACTGCTTCTTAAATGCTTTGTTGCCAGGATAGCTAGGCAGCGCCATGTGGTAGGAACAGCAGACTGTTGCCTGGATGTCATTCCTTTTATTATTTGGCAAGCAATGGAAAGCCTGTAGCTAACTGGAACTTCTAGAAGGACTGTGTTTGGTATTTTTCTACTGTTCACCATTTTAAATGGCAAGTGTTTATAACTGAGAGGTAGCTCCCCCCAGTAAGCTCATGGATGTGGTGAGAAGACTGGGTGGCAATATTTATGGCATCGTGTCAAGGGATATTGCAATTTGCAAAGCACTGTGGGTTAATTGTGTAGAACGGGGTGGGGAATCAGTGGTCCTCTGGGTGTTGGGTGTACAAATCTCATCAGCCCCAGCCAGCATGGCTAGTGATCAGGGATGATGGTACTTGTAATCCACACCATCTCAAGGGTATCAATCACCTCAATGTAGAATGTAATACGTGGTACAACTTTGCATCAGATTATACTAGGAGTATTATACTAGGAGTTGAGACGCAGGTGGCGCTGTGGGTTAAACCACAGAGCCTAGGACTTGCCGATCAGAAGGCCGGCAGTTCGAATCCCCGCGATGGGGTGAGCGCCCGTTGCTGAGTCCCTGCTCCTGCCAACCTAGCAGTTCGAAAGCACGTCAAAGTGCAAGTAGATAAATAGGTACCACTCCGGCAGGAAGGTAAATGACGTTTCCATGCGCTGCTATGGTTCGCCAGAAGCGGCTTAGTCATGCTGGCCACATGACCCGGAAGCTGTACGCCAATAAAGCGAGATGAGCGCCACAACCCCAGAGTCAGTCACGACTGGACCTAATGGTCAGGGGTCCCTTTACCTTTACTATACTAGGAGTAGCCAATGTGGTGTTCTTCAAATGTTGCTGAACTCCAGTTCCCATAATCCCTGACTATGCTTACCAGGTGCAGTGGGAAACTGTAAAAGAACGGGTCTTTTCAGTGGCAGCACCCCAGCTATAGAATGCCTTCCCCGAGAGAGACTTGCCTGTCTTATTGTCATTTTGATGCCAAGTGAAGAGCTTTTAAAAATTTCCTCTATTTTTATTTCATCAGTTTCTATTCCCTATTCCTATCTGGGCTTTGTTTTCCTTCTGTCATTTTATTTATGTCCTTTTTTTTTTTTTTTTTTTTTTTGGTCAGATTCTCTACTTGTTGTAAGCCACCTAGAGAACAGGGTTATAAATAAATGCAATATGGTCATTTTGAAATTTCCCACTTGGGTTTGAACTATGTGCACACTCACGTTTGGCTTTTGAAAAGCCCCACGGGAAGGCAAAATGCTCAGTTATAAAATGGAATTGTTTGCCAATAAAACATATTAATGAACTTCCTATGATATCCTATACCTTCAAGAGGGCTCTGTATAAACAGTAGCATAATGGCATAGGAAAAACAAAAGTTTGCAAAGTAACTGGAGGTAATTTGCAGAACAGCAAAGTGATTGATTAAAGGATACGAGGAGCTGATTTGAAAAGAAGGATTACAAGAACTGAACATGCCTGGCTTGGCAACATGACAGATAAAAGTCCAAGAAAATCAAATTGCTTATGTCAGGGAGAGTGGGAGTACCACATGGTTGAAATTGAGGCAAAACTGATGTTGGAATGATACATAACAATCAGTTAAGAGCCCTCAAGTAGTCAGTTCATTGTACCACTTTAGCTTGGTTGCTCACTTTGTTATGCTACAAGGCACTCCTTCATATCTGTTCCCCAACTCCCACTACTGCTGATTCTCAAGGCAGCTATCCTCCAGAAAACTTCTCTCTTTCCCCATTCCCACGGCTTTCAAATATCCTTTTTATTTTAAACATTTGAATTATGTGCTGATATGCACAACACTATTGTTTCTTTGTTGTCATGTTCAGTGTGCACAAAACCTTGAACCACTTTCATGGGGGATAAGGTTATCAATGGCTGCAAGCCATAATTAGGGCTGGGCAATATAATAATAATAATAATAATAATAATAATAATAATAATATTTCTACCCCACCTATTTGGCTGTGTTTCCCCAGCCACTCTGGGCGGCTTTCAACAGAACATTAAAAACAGAATAAAACTTCCCTAAACAGGGCTGCCTTCAGATGTCTTCTAAAAGTCGGATCGTTGTTTATCTCCTTGACATTTGATGGGAGGGCGCTCCACAGGGCGGGCGCCACTACCAAGAAGGCCCTCTGCCTGGTTCCCTGTTGCCTCACTTCTCGCAGTGAGGGAACCGCCAGAAGGCCCTCGGAGCTGGACCTCAGTGTCCGGGCTGAACGATGGGGGTGGAGACGCTCCTTCAGGTATACTGGGCCGAGGCTTTTCAACATTGCGATATAGTGATACATTGCTGTGTTGAAAAGGAAGGAGCATTGGCCCCAGCCCCGCGAGGCACAAGGGTGAAACTGTCATTGCTCCCTCTGCCACCAGCACCCAACACACAGAGAGACCAACAAGGCAAAACCAATTTGCCAACATTCATGATGTAAAAGAGAGAAGTTACAGGTAGGTAGCCATGTTGGTCTGCCGTAGTTGAAACAAAATCAAGAAATCTCTTCCAGTAGCACCTTGGAGACCAACTAAGTTTGTTATTGGATGAGCTTTCATGTGCATGCACAATTCTTCAGGTAAAAGAGAGAAGTTACCAGAGACACCAACAAACTCAAATCCATCTTGATTCTATGTTTTGTTCTTTGCAGCCAGTGCATAGAGGGCCACTTTGTGTGTTATGAAGCTATTATTTTCACTCAGAAGAAACTGAACCATTTTTACTGGGGTGTCCCTGCTTGCTTGTGTGACCAAAGGTTTCAGAAAAAAATCTCTTGGGTCTCTCTATAAAGGAGGAGCTAACAGTTAATGAATGATGTCTTCCACATGAGGTTGACCACAAATACAAAGTCTGTCTGCGTATGGGACTTGTCGTAGTGGCCACCCAAAACTGTAATAGGCATCTCTTGGAAACACAGATCAATAAAGGCATTTCTTAAGGAAACTAGTAAGAGTTTGGTCAGATAACTAGCTCTAAAATGCTCTGTTCTCAAGAGTGGATACCAAGGAGAAAAATTGGTGTTTCTAATTAGTTGCATGTTCCTTTCTACTGTATCTAGAAGAGCCAGTCCCATAGTTACAACTTATTCAAGCTCAAAGCAGACCTTAGTTCTGGAAAATAATAATAATAACCTAAAACATCTTGACAAGCTGCTTTCCAGTAAGTTCTTGAAAGAACATTTAAGTTTCTTCTATCTCTACTTCGTTGTCTCACATTGATGACATCCAGGCAATATACGTACAAATGTTTGTATATGTGGGGAGTGGGAGTAGGGTCTGGAATAACATCCCACACCCTAATCACACCTGTGCAGTCTGTGCCTTCCATTTTCCAGATTGCAGTTATAAAGCTGGAGTGTATTCTTGTAACCTACTGTGCTGATATGACGTGCAGTGCATGGACACTGGTTTTGGAGGATGTTATCAGTAGACATGATCACATTTGCACATCTAGGCAGACAAATGTTGTGTACAAAGACCATCTGAACAGGGATGAAATATCTAAAATTTAAGGAATAGAGCTTTATACTTGGTTTCACCTGCCCACCTCCTTAGTGTTCAGGTTAATGAAAGCATGGATAAGTGTCTGTCCTCACAGGGCTGAAGGATGTTGCTATTTTCTGTATATCTGACATGTCCTTAACCTGGCTTTCTATTGTAAACAGCTGTAATTCTTGTCTAAATGTTCCCCAATCCTTAGCAGCAGCACTTAATAAATTAAGTAAGCAGGGAGCTTTTAAACTCTCTTCCTTTGCTTATGTTTCTTGTACTGCTTTCCTTTCTTCCTCTTCTTTTATCATTCCATCAGTATCCTTCCACTCTGGGAGACATGTTTTTATTACATCAATTAACATGAGAAGAATTTGATGGTCTTTTGAAAGGACCAGATTGTCAGGCACTGCTCTTCTGTAAATTGCTCCTCTGCAGCTGGGTTGATACTTACCGTAAGTGCTCTGGCCATGTGGGTTGGGGTCACTCATATGACTTTTCTTTGGCACCCCAACCTAGTGGAGTATCACACCCATTGTTGGGATCCATGTTAATCAGCCTGTATAGTTGACTCATTTTTATGCCAGCTACACTCATGGAACTAGCGCTAATATGCCCAGGAACCTCACCAAAATGCTGGAGAGGGTGCACCTCCCAGGCACATACCTCCACATGTGGTGGGAGTGCCCCAAAATCCAACTATTCTGGACAACAGCCATATAAGAAATATGTAAAATAACTAAGCAAGTATTAGACACCACCCCAGAACTGGCCCTACTAAACATCTTTCAAGACAACAATGCCCATTTACACCACAAAGAACTCATAACCCACCTACTTTCAGCAGCCAGAAACACCATAACCAGACACTGGAGAGACCTGTCAGGAGTAAGCATGGACCAATGGTACCAAATAGTATGGGAAACAGCCTTACTAGAAAAATTAACCAATAAACTGAAACTGACACGGGGACAAACAGAAGAAGATGCCTTTACCCCGGTATGGCTCCCCTTTATCACATACAGAGCCCAAGAAGACAATGACAGTAACCCAGCAACAGCATACAAATCAATATGACTAACCTGATCCAAAACACCCACCCACCCCACTCACACGAAAACAAAGATCACCACAGCCAATCACAAACAAACAACCACACCCTAGGCCAACCCCAACCTCTCTCACCACCAAAGAAACACAAATGAACAGCAGAGAACCGGCACGAGCAACGCTGACACGAAACCCTACATACATTAAGCAAAATAGAAACATCGCCGCCCGACCCCACCCCCACCCATCTTCCCCCCTCCACCCCTTTCCCCCCGACTAATGTCTCAACAAATAAAACTGATTTGTAAAAATGTTACATGGAAAAAATACGAGAGACATTACACATACTTCTGTAAAACAAGAAAATCTTTAATAATAATTTTAAAAAAGCTACACTCATGGAAAGGCTACTTCCACAGATTATGGGGACATATACTGCCCCCACGTTTGTCATATTTATGTAGCTCCTATAAGAATTGCTGTAATCATGATTTCATAAGTTGTTCTCAAGTTGTCAGGAGCGAGCCAGCAGTAAATTGCACAATGCGAGCTGGAGTTAAAAATAAAAGAAAAGATGGGACTTCAGTCTAGGAGTCATTTCCTGGTGCATACAATTCTCCTTCCCGTTGCCCCCCACCAATCATCACCACCACCACATATAGTACTACAGGCAACATCTTTTCTCCAGTAATTTAGATGCACAACAGAATAGTGCAAACGTCTGTGCTTTTCTTCTCCGACCATTACAGATCTGAGATGGGGTGGGAAATGGATAATCTCAGACCTACTGAATATTCAGGAGACTTGTCTTCAGAAGCAGATGCGTAGAAATTGATAGGAATACTTAGTTGCTAGAAAATGATGTATTTTTCACATCTGCAATGGCAAATTTATTTCACAACCTGCATATTTTGCAAAAGTGTGTGTGTGTGTGTGTGTGTGTGTGGCACAGCTTTACAAAAAGTATAAAATAGACATGTCATGCTAAAAAAATCATATTTGATTTTTTTGTAGAGGAATACAGTGGTAACTTACAAATATTAGTTCCATATTTCCACCACCGCAACTACATATGGATATAATGGGTTGTATCCAACCAAGTTGAAGGAGTCCCACTGAAATCAATAGATTTAAGTTAGCCAAATCCTCTGATGACTTAGTTAAATACAATTCAGTGTTTTTAAAGTTTCTCATGATTAATACAGAATCCATTTGCATATTTGTGACTTATAACTGGAAGCCAATTAATTCCACAGATAATTTGGGCAGGAATGCTGCCTTAATTGCTGCGTGTGGAACATCATCCAACAGAGAGAGACTATTTAATCCCTTAAAATAAATCATCTTAAGGGTACCTGTTTTCTGGATTCTGGCCTATGTCTTTTGAGGGTTCTCTCCACTTTGAAAATAATTGTGAGAGTTAATTAACCCGAATTTTGAAAAGTGAGTACATGGCCACAGAGTAGATTCTATGCTTGAAAATTAGACAATTTCATTTTGTTTTTGCTTATTTATTTTATTTTCCCAACTGTCCCCCAAACACGGGCTTCTATTTTATATTAATGAGAGAAATAGAAGCAAGGGTATCCTGTATGATGCCAAATCAACATATCCAAAACCTTGTTCCAAAGACATTTTCTGTTCTTTGGGGTTTGCAGGGGTGTGTGTGAGAGAGAGGTAGGATATTTTCTTTTATTTACAACCTGCATTATCCTAGGGTAGGTTTGTTGTCATTTTCCACCTATACCCTCAAAGAGGCAGCAGTCTAAATATTTGGTTTGAGTGCCTTCAGGAAAGAAAGGAGGGCAAGGTTTCTCTTAGCTAACTTTTTCCCCCTGTGCTGTTATTCCCCTTATCCCATAATAACTCGCTCTCTCCATCACAAACACTCTACTTCTGCTCACCTGTTTCTTCAATCGCAAATACACAACAAAAAAGAAAAAAATGGTGGGGTGGAAAGTTCTTTTAACCCTAACCACTTGCCCCTGCTTTTTTGAGTGCTGCCAAGTAGTCTACTGTGGAGTTTTTTATATTTATTTTATATCTATTATATTTCTTTTATATTTTATGCAACCTGATTATAGAACTTTGAGTAAACGGCAGGTAAGAATTCTAATCAGCACCATAATGCTTTAAAAAATAATAACGAAGAAGACAATTCTTGAACTACCTCCCTCCCCGCACTTTTTAGTAAGGTGTGTTTGTTTCGTAAATAGCCTGCCATGGAAGAAAGGAAGGTTCAGTCCAGTTGATGGAGTAGCCACAGGAAGTGGAGAAGGCAATAATGGCCTTCTCTTCAACCACTTTATGATTTCCCTGTCACCTACTCTAGACTCATTCCTTACCCAGTTCCATTCACAACACGTAATGAATTTGGCCTATCTATTTTTTCACCCTTTGTACCCTCACCCCAGCTAATCGAGGCAAGTTCTTTTTAAAAAATATATATAAGATGATTGCAACATTGCCCTCATGTATTCCCCTGGGTGCTTGCGAAATTACCGTTGCCATTGTGTGGTGCCCTTCAGAAGACATTTAACCAACAGCAGGCCTGCCTAGCTTGTGATTCACTAAATTCAGCACTGCAGCAGCTACGCAGTGTGACCTGCCAGGTGCGTGACAAACGGCCGTCTTTACCTTTTCCGAGGTAGGCAGCAAAATCAAGATTTTTTTTATCAGCTCAGTAGGTCAAAGCAGTGCAGGCCTGATATCTTATCTATGCAGATAGCTTTGGCCTAGCTCTCTGCTTCATCTTTTCAGAAGCAATACTGTTGTGCTTAATTTCAGGGCATGGAAATTAATTTGTGTATTGCGTGCTTAGAAGGAAAATAAGTTTCGGTCTTCCTTCTTTTTTAAACCAATGATGCAGACCTTCCAAGCATCCCTATTTTCCAGGGACTGTCCCAGATTTACAGAAGCTGTTCCGGTTTCTGATTTGACCCCAGAATGTCCCACTTTTGCCTAGGACATCTCTATTTTCATTGGAAAAACGTTGGAGAGTATGGAGTTATGTGACCCCCGAGCCAATGAGATAAAGCCTTTAGAAGACTGTCCTGTTTTTAATGTTTAATATTTTATTTTGTTTTTATATATGTTGGAAGCTGCCCAGAGTGGCTGGGGCAACCCAGTTAGATGGGTGAGGCGTTATTATTGTGTCATGGGCTTTGAAGACACTCGAACTCAGGATGCAAGGGAGAAATGTGTTAGGAGGAAGGCATGCTTGGCAAATCCACACTGTGATCAGCTCCCGCCCAGAAACCAATGTCCCCACTGTGGCATAGCTGTCCCTTTTTAAAAGGGAAATTCCCTTATTCCGAATAGGATTCCTCGCAAGAAAAGGGAAAAGTTGACAGCTATGCACTGTGGAAGGACGTGAGGATCCAGAATTGGCCTCCACAGTCACTTACGGACTCATTAAAACCGTGTTTATGGAAGACAATCTTACTCAGCTACAAGTGATTGCCAAAGAAGAAGTATTATTATTATTATTTTTATTTATTTATTTATTTATTTATTTATTTAATAGGACATCCCTATTTTCATCAGAGAAAAGTTGGGAGGGGATGATGATTATGATATCCTCCACAGCGTAGTGAATGAACGCTTCTTTTTTGTATTAATGATAATAATGCAAAAATAAAATCCTTTCCCCATCAAGTTAGTACCAGAAATATAAATGAATGTGCTGCCATAGGCAGAGCCTGGAGAACAGAATAGCAGGAAAGCAGCTCCTTCCATATAAATGCTGTATTTAGTCATCTGTGGTGCTACTAACAAGCCATCTTATAGCTTCATTTGAACAGGATGTTGCAGTTATGCCTAAGATTTATACGCACAACTCTTTTCAGTGATGTCTCCTTAAGCCCAGGTGAGGCAAACATGACTTGATGCCAGCTATTCATCTCATTGTGTTATATAGCTTCAAACTGTGATACCACCGAAGTTGGTGTGAGATAATCTCTCGATTTTGAGAAACCATTCTGGAGGCCAATAAATAGTAAATAAAGTTGAGGATGAGTGTATAAATAGAGAACAGATGTTTTACTTGGTCCTTCCCTAATACACAATCATATGGAAAGGTTTATTTGAAACAGGTGGCATCTATGGGCAGGGCTTACTGAGTTGGTGCTGAAATCGACAGCTGGCACCAGAACCAGGTATACCTAGGTGGCTTCATTTCTTCATCTCCTATTAATTCATCCATTTCAAACCAGAGAAGAAAGTCTTCGGGAAAGTTATCTAGATAATATACAGCTTCTGTTGGAAAGCTCTCTCCATTCAGCAGTGCAAACAGGGATTAGGGCCAGCATCTACATACAGTGCTACCTCGGTTTTCGAACATCTCCGTTGACTAATGTTTCGGAACTCAAACACCGTAAACCCGGAAGTAAATGTTTCCGTTTTCAAACGCGCCTCAGAAGTCAAACTTCCGAGGCGGCTTCCTGTTTGAGTTTTCCGTATTCAGTTTTCTGTATTGAGGCTTCCGTATTGACTTTTCGGTTTTCAAATGTTTTGGATGGACTTGAGTTCCATAGGAATGGTCAGAGTAATCTTTTAAGTGTATAGTATTTTCATTTTCTTTATCTCTATGATTATCTGTATCCCTAGCATAGTTTAATTTTTGTTAACTGCCTCCTTGTATAATGCCTAAACAACTGAACCAGTAGTCACGTAAAACATAAAAATGTAAATTTTAATGCAATTTAGCTTCTGCTTTTTTGACTGCTACTTACCGTAATGTTTGCTTAGTCCCGCAGCAGCAAAGGTCATTTTAGCATGGAATAATAGCAGCTGTAGAAAAGAAAAGGGAGAGGGAGATGATATTTAAGACAATAGGGAAACATTAGTTTGACCTTTCAGGGTATTAACTGCCAAAAGTGTCAAAAAGTTTAATAGCTTTCCAGTGTAATATTAAGCCATAGGAAATTAGAAGATGCAAAAAGTAAAGTAACCCCTGTATAAGGTGCAAGTTGCCTTTATTACAATTGGAATTCCATAGAATTCAGATTACAATACAATAAAGTGCAATATAAGAAATAAAAGAAGCAATAAAAATACAATGCAAATCAATATGAACATCTTCAATCACAAATCCACTGACACAGTGGCCTGTGTACTACAGTTTGGGAATCTCTGCATTAGGGGGTTGGATGGCTAGAAGAGTTGCACAAAAAAAGGGACAAAAGTTGCACAACCCAGCTGATAGTTAGATTGCATGCTATTTGGAAGACTATTTGTGCTCAGATCTCCCAGTCAGTCATAGCACCTTGAGGTGGTCATGAGAAAATGCCCATGTCTCGGTTTTCTATTCCACTGCAAAAATGAGTATAGTATCCCATTGTAAACATAGTTCATGAAGCTTCTTGCCAAGAACAAAATCTTCATTGAAGATACAATTTGGCACATGATTGTTGTTTTTGAAGTCATGCTGATTTAAGAATGCTTAACTGCTTACTGATCTGCAGCCTAAAGGGGCTATGAAATGCAAAGAAAAAGAATCTTAGAATGATTTAAAAAAGGTCTTTGATGTCATGAATAAAAATTAATTAGATTGCTTCCACATTGGTCTAGAATGATGGAGCTTGTTGGAACTTTACCTGCTAGTACTCATGAAATAGCATTTCTTCTTTGTTTCAAAGAATCCCAGCCAGATGAGTGGGGCATTATTATTATTATTATTATTATTATTATTATTATTAGTTTGATTCCTCCAAACAAGGCCCTATTTTAGTATGAACTTTGAAGAAGCTGAAGCCTAATTTTTGTGTAGCACACGACCTAATTGTTTGCAGGTCCCTAAACACCTAGTCTCAACCTCCATATAGATAACCAATGAAATATAGAATTAGACATGTTGATTTCTTAAGTACATAAAAATGGAGGCTCTTTGGAATATTACAAAATTCCCTCTTGAAAATTGCATCACGGTTTCAGTTTGGTTGTTTTGATTTTCCCTTTCTCTTCCTTCCCTTTCTTTTCTCTCTGAAAACTTTCAATAAAATATATTTTTTAAAAAAGAAGAAGAAGAAGGGGGAAGTAAAGGAAATCATGTTAAACTTAGCTCTCGTAGGAAAGAACAAAAGAGAGTGATGGTCAAGTAGTGGCAGATGGCAAGGAGGCTGAAATGCTAAACAGTGCTCACTCCAGGTTTCAGTAAGAAGAATTATGCTAACAAGATATTTAATACATAGCTAACAAAAAGTAGGTAGTAATAGCACTACTAGTAGTAGTATTTACCCACCCTTCATCCTAAAGTCCTGTGGCGGGTTACAATTAAAACACAATGCTAGAAACAATTTAATACAACAATCACAGAAATAAGATGGGTCCTTAAATTATACACCTCAGCTGTTTAAAAACAGGTTATATGAGGACTAAAGGGAACCCCTAGCCAGTAATCTGTTTTAAAGGGCAGCCCCACATAGAACACATCACAATTATTCAATCTGGAAGTTAGCAGATTATGAAGTCATTTCGGTCCAATAGGGTTCATAGCTGCCGAACCATCAAGAGCTGGTTCCTAGCCACTGAAGCCAGCTGAGCCCTAAAAAAGCAATCATAGGTCAGGTATGGAGAGAAATAAGCTATGGAATGCCTTCTTCGTATGAATGTATTTAAATCAGTAAAGCCAAATGAAATTTGTCCTCAACCTTATTGGTTAAAAGAGCTAGCCAAAAGGAGAAAACACACACACACAATGCCACACATAACATATATATATGAGAGAAGTCTTTGTCCTCTTTCAGGGGCAGTGAGATTATTATATATTCTAAAACATCTTTGTGATTGATTGATTGATTGATTGATTGATTGATTTTAAGAGATTGATCAATCACTGCTAGAAACTGTGTGCTCAGGAACAAGGGAGATCAGAGTCTTGTGACATTAGCTTCAAACAAGTGACACTAAAACAGAACCACCTGCTATTATTATTATTATTATCATCGGAATGAGGCAGAAGCTCACACAAAGGAAGAGAAACAGGATGAATTTTCCTCACTAATCTAATTAAGCAAAGTTGGGTGAGCTGTTTTCTTGATTGCTACAGCAGTTGTTGCCAGAGTTTATCCCAAGCAGTATGTGGCTATATTGTTTTAACACTGGAAGAAGAGACAAAGAACATCCTTTGTGGGCTTTCGGCAACAGTCATTGAAAGATGGCTTTGTTCCATTAGCCTGGAAGAGGTTGTAGTGAGACGATTTAAATATGCTGTCTCTGGAGCCCTACAAATCAGGGAACTATGGGCCCATACCTTGTCCCTCTTTCGTAACCGCAGTTGAGCTGCTCCTTCTGGATGATGCAGAGACCATCAGGTACTGATTCACTCCTACATGTTGGCTCAAACAGGAGCTGTATCATTATAAATGATAAGTGCAGAAAGGCTTAAGGTCATCCAGTGAGCTTCAGGGCTGAGTGGGGATTTGAATCATGGTTTTCCGGATCCTAGTCTGACACCATGACTAACTGACTTTGGGTATTTTAAAGTGCGAAGCTCCAATATGAAAAGGTGCAGGCGCAATTATGTGCCCCCACTTGTGTAAGAATGTTCCATATTACTTAAGCAATGACTACTGTGTACGTTTAGGAAGTAACTCCATGCAGAATCGGGTCCTTATTTTGCTCCTTGTGCTGCAAAATTTCCTGCTTCCGAAAAGGCAAGGAATTTTAAAATCTGAATCCCAGCAGGTCTTTCCAGCTACAGTGGCAAGATGGCAAGTGAGACACTAGAAGCTTGCATAGGTCTCTTGCTTGCCTATTCTGTCCTATGGATCATTTTTGTGTTATTGGTTAGAGTAGGCAAATAATAAATAAGTGGGTTTTCAGAGGTTTCAGTACTTGGGTGTTCTTAGTGCAAAACCTGAGAAGCAGCATTTAAAATCCCTTCTTATTTCCATCTCAGCCAGTTTGTTAAGCAAACAGGATTTATTTGGGTTTTGTTTTGTTTTTTTAAAAAAGGTATCCAACTATCTTCTTTCTGTCTCACTGAGCCAATTATTACTTGTAGTAATATAGTTTGTAATCAGAGCATTGGAGCTCTGGAAATGGAGAGGTTAATGTCCTATTGTGGGGAGGGAATTCAAATTATTTTTGGAATTACTTGATCGATGGTGGTGGCAGCTACTAAGCACATATTTGCAGAACACTTCTTATGAATCCAATTTTAAAATCACTGTCTAGAAAACTGGAATTATGCATGTTTGGGGCATTAGGTGTGGTACTAATTTGCACTCCTCACAAATCTTTCAGCTTCTTCAACTCTCAGTCATTATCATCCTTTCTCCATTAAAGTCAACCTCTCTCTAAGGGTGAACAATTATCTAAGGAAGGAGTTATGAATTATACCGAATGTTCCCAGTTGCCTAAAGATCACAGGTGCTCGTTTGGCAGCTCTGGGGTCCTTAAAGATATGTCTGTTTCCAGGGCATCAGTGCATTGTCCTAGTGACATCCTTGACTGTTCTTAATCATCTTTCCTCTTTTGTACCAATCTGCTTTTTCTTCCTGTGCTCTGTCTGCCAGCACATTCACCAAATGCTGTGCGCATTTTGCTCTGAGGCAGTATGTGATATTTAGGAGAATGAACAGTTAGAAAAATAAATCATTCCATGAATTCTTCATTTTATAACGTGCAATTTTCTCTCTGTTGTGCTTTTGCTTTCTGTTAAGCCTTGGCTGGTGATGGATGTTTTCAGCCATTTAAATGTCCTTTGCACTATAAAGTTTATTTTATTTATGCAGAAAGATGGAGATATGCCATCTGCATTTGATTATTAGCTCCTGGAGTTTGACTTCTAGCGAAACCTGGAAGAACATATTTGTTTTGCCAGTGAACAAAAACCCATGCTTTATCAAAACCAATGTCATCATTCAACCATTCACCTTAGACTTTCTATAAACATAAACTTTTTTGACATTTAAAATGCCACTAGAATAGCTATTTGTTTGAAACCAAGCAGCCGGTCTTAAATTTCAAGGTTAACGGAGGAAACTGGAAAGATTACAGCAGGTCTCCTCTGTGTAAGGGGTATAAATTCAGCATAAATTCACCATCCGTTTTTAGTTTGAAATATATGTGTGCGGGAGTGTAGAACAAGAGCTGCTATCTTTTGAAGATTATTTTTCCACTGTGAGACCTAAAAAGACTTTGATGGTAGTGAAGCATAGAGGTAGATAAAAAGATTCATTGGAGGAAAAAAAAGTGTTGTCTTCAACTGACTCCGAATTGCCTTTTGAGAAGGGGGAGGCACGGAAAATGCATTTTACAAAAGTTGAAGGTGGGGTCAGTTTGAATGTCACCTTGTCCCAAACAGGGCAAAGGAGGGGGGAAAGCAGCGAAGAGTCCTTGACAACCCAGTTGTGTAAAGTAGTTGTTACATTTGCTTTTGCAGTATGCTCCTGAATTGCTGGCAGTGGTCCGCCTACCCTTCATCCATCCCAGTTATCTGCTAAACGTTGTTGACAATGAGGAGTTGATAAAGTCTTCAGAGGCCTGCCGGGATCTAGTGAATGAAGCGAAGCGTTATCACATGCTGCCTCACGCCCGACAAGAGATGCAGACTCCAAGAACCCGACCCAGGTTATCAGCAGGTACAGCTCAGCTCGCTTCAGAGCTGAAACTCTGGGGCCTATCTTTCTCTCTTTTTCCCCCTGCAGTTATTGACGGGACAGGGACAGGTCAGGCGGACTATTTACAGTCTGCATATGGTTGCAAGATTAAATTACTTCCTTTTCGCGCGCTCTCCGTGGCACTTCCAAGATACAGCCCGAGTTGCGGATTGTGAAATCAGGTACCCTGCAGATCTTCTTCAGGCTCTGACACTGATTCTCCCTGTGGCAGAGAGAGAGATCATTCATCACCACAAGTCAGGTGCTAAGTCACCAGCAGTTGGCTTTCTTTCACAAATCGGCCATATTTTCAAAACAGCTCAGCGCCATTAGTTGGGGGGGGGGAAGCTGTGTGTGTTTGTTTGCTTTGTCAGACACCAATTGTTGGTATTGATCCCCTTTCAAAACCCCTGTATCATGGAAGATAATAAGTTTGTCTTAAACAAGACCATATATTCTTTACATACAGGTCCGGTGCCAGAGGTCATCCATGTCAGGCACTGGCTGAGGGATTCGCTTCAGCCTGACCTGCTGCCCATTTGCAAACTGCTGGGCCCAGGTAGTGGTGAGCAGACACTGCTGTCTAACCAACTGCCTCCCCCTTCCTGCCTCATTTGGGACCTGGAAAAGCCAGTAGTATATTTCAGTAGTATACTGGAAAATCCAGTAGTATATTTCTTCTCAGAGCCTGGCATTCCAAGGGTGGTGGCCAAGAGAATACCTGCACCACCACCTCTGATTGCTGTTGCAGTTAGGAAAGCTGTCTAATAATTATAATAGTAATAGTAATTTTGTTATTCATATGCAGCCCATCTGACTGGGTTGCCTCAGCCACTTTGGGCGGCTTCCAACAAAATATTAAAAACACAATAGAACATCAACCATTAAAAACTTCCCTGAACATGGGATGTCTTCTAGACGTCTTCTAAAAGTCAAATAGTTGTTTATCTGTTTGACAACTGATGGGAGGGCGTTCCTCAGGGTGGGCGCTCCTACCAAGAAGGCCCTCTGCCTGATTCCCTGTAGCTTCACATATTGTAGTGAGGGAACCGCCAGAGGGCCCTCAGAGCTGGACCTCAGTGTCTGGGCTGGATGATGGAGGTGGAGAAAGGGCCGAGGCCATTCAGGGCTTTAAAGGTCAACACTAAAGAATAGCTGCTTAAGAAACTGTTGTGGCAAACTGTGGTTGTGCTTCAAACGTTCTCCTGGACACTTTGTCCAGCATACCTCATTCTGAAGAAGAGCACCCATTTGGCCCCTTCTCAGAGCCAATGTGCTGGAGAAGTCACAAACAAACTGAAGGAGGTTTAACAAACTGAAGGACATTGTCCTCTTTCCTATGCTCCTCCTGATGGAAACATGCAGATGGGGACAGATATACCCCCTGCTTTAAGTCGTTTGCATACTATCTTCTTCTGTATATTATTTACTACAAAGCTCGAAGACTAAGCTCTTTAGCGACGAAACGTCAGATTACCGGAACAACGTCCAAGCACTGAACCACTGGTATATCACAATTGAACTCTTTATCTACTGCGTTTGCGCTTGTTTAAGATAAAACCTGTTTGGGAAAGAAACTACTTTTGCCATTTTTATGGGCGTTTAATGTTTATTTACAGATAGCTGCCTTGGTGATATTATCTTGTGCCATTATCACACAGCATAGATAGATAGATAGATAGATAGATAGATAGATAGATAGATAGATAGATAGATGAGCAGGAAGGAGTGGCATGAATGGGGGAGTGAGCAGGGGGAGAGGAGGGCAACAGTGGGGCCAGAGGATGTCATGGAATATATATCATGGAATCACAGACTGTAGAGTTGGAAGGGACCCTGAGGATCATCTGGTCTAGTCATGTCCAAAGTCCATTTTGGGGGCCCAATCTGGCCTGCCGGTCGGTTTAATCTGGCTCCTGTGGCAGTTTATTTCCAGGGGTAAAATCATAAAAAACCCTCAACAACTCCAACTCCAAGCCTTAAAAAAAAGCTCAACAACTTTGGTTGGCCCCCACGGATCTTCATTTCATCAAATCTGGCCTTCTTTGAAAAAAGTTTGGACATCACTGATCTAGTCCAACTCCCTGCAGTGCAGGAATATGCTGTTGTCCCATATGGGGATCAAACTGCAACCTTGACATTATTGGCACCATGCGCTAACCAGCTGAGCCAATTAATAGAAATGCTTATAATATTTAGACCTATATCTAAAGTATAAAGTGCATGTTAGGGTCGTGGAGTGGTTAATGCACAAAACAACCAGCCGTTATGCTTAATATACACAACAGACTGAACCTAGGCATGTTTACACAGATGGAAGCCACATTGACTTCAATGGGACTTACTCCTAGATAAATGTATATAGGATTGCAGCCTCGTTTTTCAATAGGTTTTATTTCTGTGTGAATATGCGTATAATAGAATCATAGAGCTGTAGAGTTGGAGAGGACTCTGAGGGTCATCTAGTCCAATCCCCTGCAAAGCCCAACGTGGGGCTTCATCCTACAAGCCTGAGGTTAAGAGACTCATCAATGAGAGACTCAGCTATGCAGGCAGAGCATAGCCATTGTGACTAGTAGCTGCCAATAGCCCTCTCTTGCATCATTTTTTTTCAGTCATCTGTTGAATGATTTACAGTGTGAGTAGACATTCATCTGAGAGTAGACCTTCAGAGAAATGCACTGTTAGGAAGATTATGGCTCAACACTTTGCAATAGTTCCCCCTCTCAGCAAGCAACTAAAACTTGTATTTTTCAGCCAGCATTTTCAGGTACTGTTTTTTAAACCAGTTTCTGACTGCTGGTGTTTCTATAGCAATTGTTGGTTCCACACCCCCTTAACTCTGTTTTTACTGTTATTGAAAATTTATCATTTTTAATATATTATTTTAATTTCCCCCCTCTTACCTGTTTGCTGCCTTGAATATATTTTCATATAAAGGCAGGATAGAAATACTGAAAATAAATCAGTAAAAAGAGAATAGCTTCAGTTGCCGTGCCTTATTCTCTCAGGAATATGAAGACACAGCTCAGTTTTTACCACAGCAATGCTAAACTTTTCTGTGCACCTATTAAATTGGAAGATAGCACGGTAGATTTGTATGTGCAAGGAATACAGAACGCCTTTTCGAAGTTGCTTCATTCTGCCTAGCAGAATCAGAATGGCAGGAAATCATATGTCGAGCTGCATCCTTTTTAGTTTGTAGAGACACTGTTTAATCAGGGAATATATGGGAAATATGAAACACATAGGATTTTCAATAACTGCCCACTCTAAACCCTTTAGCATGGGGTTGGCTAATAGGTTTATTGGTCGAAAGTATTTTTGAAAAGTGCCTACTTAATGTTTGCAGATAAGATTATAGGTGTAATGCATGCTATTTTCAGAAGCTTGTTGATTAAAGAAAAGTAATTTTCCAGGGATAAGGGGAAAGGAGTGATTATTTTTGTAGGTCGAAGTCCAATTATGTGGAACTGTTAATGTACTTGCAAAAGGTATTTAAACCCTTTGTGAGTATTGCAGTATTTGCAATGCCCTCTTGAGGTCATTCATTACAATCACATTAGATTTGGCATAGGTGATGGGTTTTTCCTGACAATTTTTCATATATATATAACTTTACAAAGTGATTAAATGCATAGAGGATAATAGTGCATAGATGTCTTCCTACCAGAGGATGTATGGGTATCTTTTGAAAATGTTCCTGATCTCCTTATGTTCTCATAAGACAGATGCAAATATAATGCAAGAGAAATCTGCTTTTCCAGTTTCTGACATATATGGGACAAAGACTGTAAACAGTGGTTTGGGTGGGTGTGCATGCTCTTAGGTTTGGGTTAACCATTAGACCCACATAATTTTTATCACCCCACCCCCAATTGCCCAATTCAGTCAGAAGGCTGGATGACCTTTGGCCAGTCATTCTCTTGCAGCCTTATCCTCCTTGCCGGATTGTTGTCATGAGGATGCATTGAAAGGAAATCCATGTATGCTTCCATCTTGAAAACCTTGGAGGAATGACATATACCGTATTTTTTCGCCTTATAGGACGCACCCGACCATAGGACGCACCTTGTTTTAGAGGGGGAGAACAAGAAGAAAAAAAATCTCCCCCTCTCTGCTCAGCGCCCCTTCAGCGCAGCGGCAGGAGAAACGGAGCCCCTTCCATTTCTCCTCCCACTTCGCTGAAGGGGTGCTGCACAGTTCTCCCTCTCTGCTGAAGCCGGGAGAGTCTTGCTCTCCCGGCTTCAGCAAAAGGAACCCGAAGCCTTTGGAGCGCAGCGCAAGTCCCGCTGCACTTCAAAGGCTTCAGGCGGCTATCTCTGAAGCATGGAGAGTGAGAGGGGTTGGTGCACACCGACCCCTCTCGCTCTCCAGGCTTCAGCGAAAGCAACGCGAAGCCTCCGGAGCGCGGAGGGAGCGCTCCCTTTGCGCTTCGGAGGCTTTGCGTTGCTATCGCTGAAGCCAAGGAGCCTGCATTCACTCCATAGGACGCACACACATTTCTCCTTACTAGGAGGCGGGCACACAAGATGGGGGCAAGGTCAGAGCCATGCTGCGCACCAGCACAGACAATCCAGCGTTTCTAATGGTGTAGTGGTGTAACACACAGTCCCAGTGTTGCTGCTGCCTTGCCCCTCACCCTCTCAGTAATAGACTGTTGCTGAGACAGCGCCCCACTGGGCAAACCGTACCTGGCTCTGCATCAGGGGCGCCAACTTGAATACAATATGGGAGGGAGGCAGGTGAGCTCAGGAATGTTTGATTCTTACCAGGGGTGCCAGCTTGCCCTCAGGGTTGTGGGTGCACACCACCGCAATGCGGACGTGCGATGTCACACACACACACACCTGCACGTAGTGTGTATGACATCGCACGCACTATGTGCAAGTGCGTGTGACGTCACACGTCTGCGTTGCGGCGGTTGGCGGCTGTGACTCCTCTTCCTCCTCCTCTCCGCAGCCAGTGAGGCACCCTTTTCTGCAGGGAGGGGCTCAGACTCAGAGGCAGAGAGACCCTGTCTCTTGAGTCTGAGCCCATTCCCGTGGAAAAGGGTGCTTCGCTGGCTGGCTACAGAGGGTGGAGCTAAACTCCTCTCTCGGAGGCAGTACCGCTGCTACCTACTGGCTTTTCTCATTGACTTTGTGAGTGCCCAGTCCCCACAATTATATTATTGTGGGTGCCCAAGCATCCACGGCCCCCTAGAATTGCCTTCTATGATTCTTACTGTGTTTTAATTTGTTGTAAGCTGCCCAAAGTGGCTGGGGTAGCCCAGTCGCATGGGTGGCATATAAATAAATTGTTGTTGTTAACCTCTGCCCTGCATAATCAATCACATGATGTGGCACCCACCCACCCATTTGAATCAGAATTCCCCTCAACTTGGGGGGGGGAGCCCCCTCAAATATTTTATTGGGGGCCCGAAAGGACCTTGACCTTAGGAGTTGGCTGCTATGCGATCTAAGGTCACATTGGCATCTAAAGAAGTTCACTAGATCGTTTTGCATGGTTTAGATACCTGTCAGAACACTTTCCATTTATTTAGATTCAAACCTATGTATCCTGACCCAGAACCTCACTCCATAACAAGCTGGTTCACAGTTGCACCTTAAGGCACTTAAACACACTTGCCAAGCAGTGAACCCATTCAACACAGGGTTGTTATGCATAGGATTGCATTATTAGTAAATAGGAAGTAATTATTCAAATCTGCATTGGGGATGGTGAAAAATGGAACGATTGTATAGTACCTTAAAAAGATATAAAAAGAGCAAAAAGAAGAAAACAGAAAGGAAAAGACAATGCAATATTTTTCTCATTTAGGTTAGTTTGGCTTTTACTGTATTTTACGCTGGAAACTTTTCATAAAAATTTATTATTTAATAAAAAAGAACTTTTAGCCTTGAGGGTGATCTCTTATGCCGATTTACAGCACAATCCTATACATGTGTACTCAGAGGTAAATCCATTGAGTTCAGTGGGGCTTACTCCCAGGAAACAGGGTATAGGATTACAGCCTTAATATCACTGTTGTTGTTTTTTCTTTTAATGTTAGCAATAACCTATTTTTAAAAGGGGGGGTGTTTGAAATATTGTATCTATCTATCTTGCCCTTCATTGTTATGAACTGCAAGGCAAGTTACAGGCATATAAAACCGTAAATGCATCTATTTCATTTTACATCCTAGGTGTGGCTGAAGTAATAGTCCTCGTCGGAGGACGTCAAATGATCGGGATGAATCAACGCGCCTTAACAGCAGTAACGTGCTTCAACCCTCAGAGCAACAAATGGTACCCCCTGGCCAGCCTGCCCTTCTATGACAGGGAGTTTTTCAGCGTGGTGAGTGCTGGAGACAACGTCTATCTCTCAGGTGAGCAGTGGTGAGAAGGGCATTGTCTATTTGGAAGGCTGTGTGACAGGCCAAACGAGGATGAATTATGTGCCAGCTTGCTGGGAAAAGAGAGACTTCCTTTTATCACATTCCATTTCACATCAGCTCAGATTTCCTCCCCAGTGCATTCGGCACTTGTAACGTGCAAAGGATAGGCTCAACACCCCGTCAAGCATGCGAAAAGTTTCCCCTTGCTATTGCAACCGCATTGTAAAACATTGGCGGGAGCTGGATCTAAATGACAGGTTTCTGCATCTCGAATCTGTTTGACTGAGCTGTTGCATACCTGACCTACACTTACCATATTTGCTTACAAGGAGGTTTGCTCTCGTTTGTCTTTGAAATCTCTTGTTGAAAATGAACTGCAACCCTCTTCTTAGTTCCGGTGAAAATGAACAAACTCTTGTCACTGGCAGAGTTCATTAACACAGTGCTTGACACTTTCCCCTTTTTCCAAGCACCTAGACGACTGATTTGTACAATACGTTCTATAAGTAGCATAATTTTACTTGCATACACTATAGCATTGGATGTGACTCTTCAAGGAAGTTCTTGCTTATTGAACTTTGTGTCAGTATCAGGGGTGTTGAGAAGGGCCCCTCTGTACATCCTTTTTTCTAAGTGGTGTGACACTTTGCTGTTTCCAACGAGAGAGCGCCTAGCTAGCTGCTTAGTCAATTCATACCAGTTGGATGTGTAATTGAATAGACTGCAGGTTATTTATGAATGCCGCCTGGGCATATTCCCATATGCAAATGTCCTGCCTAGTCTGATATCATGACAGCCTTTAAAAATAAAAATAAAACCCTTTGGGATACATGAATAAATGACACCAATCTGCATCATCTGAACAGATGCTTGCAATTGAGGGTGATTTATTTTAATTAGTCAAGTGTCATTTGAAAGAAGATACTGCATTCCAACTGGCTTGCACTGTAATAGGCTCCAAGAGCTGTTTTCCCGCCAAGTCACTGGTTCTTTTCCCCTTCTACATACCGAGGGCAGGTGGCATGGAGTCTGGAGTCACACTCTCTGACGTCTGGTGTTACATGTCACTACTCGATAACTGGAATCTCGTTTCCCGAATGACAGTCCCGAGGTGTCGGCACAACAGCCTGGTATATGACGGGAAAATATATACCATTGGAGGCCTTGGTGTAGCAGGCAACGTTGATCACGTGGAGAGGTAAAGATGCTCCATTAATGTACCGTCCCCCGCGGCTGATTCGTAATGTTGTTGAGAAAAGTGGCATCATTTCACATTCTTTATGCAGAATTCAGTATAAATAAATGCTCACTGAACCATAACTTGGCGAAAGACCTGAAAATAAGGAGTCCCAGTTGCTAATATAAATGTAAATTTCAAAAATCCACTCTTAAGCCAAGCATTTCATCAGGCAGAGTGAGTT
This sequence comes from Podarcis pityusensis, assembly GCF_964106645.2. Lineage (NCBI taxonomy): Eukaryota > Metazoa > Chordata > Lepidosauria > Squamata > Lacertidae > Podarcis > Podarcis pityusensis. The sequence goes on from NC_138026.1 coordinate 20,825,108, forward strand.
TAGTCATTTTGAAGAGTTTGTCATTGTCGTTATTGTTGTTGTTGTTAGTACGGCAGAGGGTTCAGACCGCTTTGCAGACATTATCCTCTTCCAAAACTTACAACATCCCTATGAGGTTTGCCTAGGAGCCAACTCCTAGGGGCCAAGGTCCCTTCACCCTCCCATAAAATATTTGAGAGGGGCCGCCACACCAAGTTGATGGGCAGTGCCATTCAAATGGTGTCCGTGTGCCATGTCATGCGATTGATTATTCAAGTTGGCACCCCTGGGGTAGGTCAGTAGTGGTAGCTTCCCTGTTCTGCTCTTGGAAAAGTGGTAAGATTGTCCAAGGCCAGGTCAGGCTGGGAGAGTTGCAGAGAACCCTATTGATTGAGCTTTGGAAGACAGTGTTTCAGTAAACGACCAGAGTGATCCGAAGACGGGCAAGACCCCTTCCAGCGGCTCTGCCCCCCATCTGCCAGAGAGCTGTCTGAAATTTCTTAAGGGCCTGTCCCTTATTCCGCATTCTGAGATTAGAACTGGGAACTTTTATACAGAGCCAGTGTGATGTTGCAATTAGAATGTCGGTCTTAATACTGAGGAGACCCAGTATGAATTTCTCACTCTGCCATGAAACTCCCTGGGTATCCTTGGGCCAGTCACTTGCACATTCAGCCTCACCTATCTCACAGGGCGGATGTAAAGATGAAAGGGGCGGGGTGTATGCTGCTTGGAGATCCTTGGAGGAATGATATGCCCACTATGCTGTACCAGCTCTCTCTTTGATGAAGATCCCTCAGTCCTGATTATATATACATATATTTCAGCATTGAAGTATGTCTCTGGCTCTATTAATATAAAATTCTAAGCTCAGTGCAAACACGTTCTGCATGCTTATCCATCAGGAAAACAGGCTTTCTCCTTCGGCAGGGATGGGCAGGTTGTTTTGATGGGGATTTCTTCAACTCTCTTGCTTTCTGTGGTGTGATTTGTGAAAAATAAGATCAGATAAAGATCTACACCTCGACTGGACTGGGGATTCCTTTGAGCTGTGATTTCTTCAGTTTATTATGCAGAACTGGACAGAAGCTCTTAAAAGGATTCATAGTGTTTCTGTGTTTTCATTATTCTCCCAACAAATATTTTGCTACCTTGATGTCTCAAAAAGAATTCTATAAACAGCTCTTGACCAGTAACACTTCAGGCAGAAGATTCTTTGAAAGGAGAGGAGAAAAGCGTACAGAAAATTGAATCGGTCAGGACAAAGGTTTAAAATGTCACTAGTCATGTGGGAAGGGAAAGACCACCTTGATACACAATACAGCTTTATTTTTCCATGACTGCTTTTCTGTAAGCTGTACTCTGAATAATGGTGAAGGTATAATATATAAACTCTAGATAATGATCGTGCAAAGGCTTTGAAACAGAAGTAAATTAAAGCATTCGCCCATAAAGCTGTTAACCTAGACAGGGAGAAATTAAGAGGAGAAGGCTAGGAAAAATTGATGTGTGTTGAGATACAATTTGGAGAGAGAAAGAGAGGTTGATAATGCACAGACCCTTTCCCACTCAGTGGGAGCTGCAGAGTAAAATTTTTAAAAGCCTTTAACAGTAAGACGGTGTAAAAAGAGAAACACAAAATGACAGAAATGAGGGGAAAGAGACTGAGGCTATTGTAGTAGTAGTAGTAGTAACAGAAATCTTTCTATTTCTTATGTTCAGGTGTGAGTGCTGTTGCTTGATACCCATGCACAAGAGAAAGGTATCAATAGGCTTGGGGAAATCCCAAGGCTTTTTTTAAATAATGACTTATTAAATTTTCAATTTTTCAATTCCAAATACCATAAACATTTTGCAAACTTTAAAATATCCAATGACTTTCCTTCTTCTCTTTCTATGGTTCATTTTACATATCCCTGCATATTTTACTGTAACCATTCAAATCAGTTTTCCACTTTTACATCCATCAAAAATTATTTACTCTGTTGAATTTATCTTAATGCTGCCAGCATTTTCAGCTGTATGCAGTTATTTTCCATATATTCAATAAATGTTCTTCTTGCTCTCTTATTCTATATGCTAAATCTGCAAGTTCTGCATATTCTGTCAAATTAAGTTGCCAATCCTCTTTAACTGGGACCTCTTTCCCTTTCCATTTTGGGGCTAACAAAGCACAGGCCACAGTTGTTGCATAGATAAATAACCTTTTCTGACACCTAGGAATTTCAATCTGGGTTACCCCCAACAAAAAGGACTCTGGTTTCTTTAGGAAAGTAGTTTTAAATACTTTTTTCAATTCGTCATTAATCATTTCCCAATAAATTTTTACCTTTTTATACATGCCCACCACATGTGGAAAAACATTCCTTCCACTTCTTCACATTTCCAATACATATCTGATTGTGTTTTATAAATCTTAACCAACCTACTTGGAGTTAAATACCATCTATGAATCATTTTCAAATAATTCTCTTTCAATGAATAACATGCTGTAAATTTCAGGTCGCTTTCCCAGAGTTTCTCCCAGGGGAATCCCAAGGTTTGCAGAAATCGAAATAATTTTATAGTGCTGGGGGAGCGGATACTGAAAAGGGAACTTCTACCCCTATGATAACATCTACAGTCTCCATCTTGGAACTGAGTTTACAATATGACCTTATGGATAACAACATCCAACCTAATTTTTGTACTTTTCAGCTTTTTGGTTTTCCTCCGTTCCTTTCCACTCCCCAGCCCCACACATCCTGCTTTCTGAAACATCTTGCCTGAGGAATAGTATTGCACACATCTATTGGGAACACTCGTGTCGATTTGCTGCCCACATGTTCCTTTAAGAGCACCTCCTAAAAAGGAGTGAGATCTTTTGCTGAAAATAAACCTGACGTTGCCCTTGAAGGTGCCTAAGTATATAACCGAAGAATGTTAGGTCCAAACCAGGATTAAAGAAAGCTGGACTTTGGTGATATGTGATGAGAGATAGGATGCTTGGAAAATTTCGATACCAATGGGATACATTGGGGGGGAGGAGACACAGGCTGCTTCACATCTGACTGGTACTGTCATCTGCAGTGAAAATAGGTTTTCATTATCAATACTGTAATATCAAGAAAGTTTTAATTCAGGGGTCAGGGACACTTTAGATTTCTTATTGTATGAATTCAGGCAAGTAGGCCATGTGTACATTACATTTGTATCCCACCTTTCCTACAAGAAACTTAATATTGTATAAGGTAAAGGGGTAAAGGGACCCCTGACCATTAGGTCTAGTTGTGGCTGACTCTGGGGTTGCGGCGCTCATCTCGCTTTATTGGCCGAGGGAGCCAGCGTACAGCTTCCGGGTCATGTGGCCAACATGACTAAGCCGCTTCCGGCAAACCAGAGCAGCGCACGGAAATGCCGTTTACCTTCCTGCCGGAGCGGTACCTATTAATGTACTTGCACTTTGACATGCTTTCGGACTGCTAGGTTGGCAGGAGCAGGGACCGAGCAACGGGAGCTCACCCTGCTGCAGGGATTCGAACCGCTGACCTTCTGATCGGCAAGTCCTAGGCTCTGTGGTTTAACCCACAGCGCCACCCGTGTCCCTGATATATATGCGGTCAAAGTATATCTCCCCTCCAGACACTGGATAGAGCCATCCCTCGTTAATTTTTACTGTGTAACTGCAGCAAGTGCCACCAGTTCTGTTCTATGTGTCATGTTTCTCAGTGTGCAATTTCTGGCCTGCAAGGGGCACTCTACATGGCTGCTTTGCTGTGTTAGTTGCAAGGTACAATTTAGCTTCCAATGTGTCCAGTGGGTGTTTCAGCTCTGAGCCCTGTGGCATAAGCAGCTGCCATCTGAGCTGTCTGAGGCACAGAAGAGAGGCATAGAATCAGAGAACGGTAGAGTTGAAAGGAATCTCAACATGCAGTCTCCCATCCAATCTGGAAGGCCCTGTTCTTGGAAGTAAACAGTGTAAGATGCAACCTGGTCTGAAAACATGCTACATGCCTAGTCCAAGGTTTGCTTGCTTGCTTGCATTACCTGCAAAGGAATTCTACAAGACAAAATTTTAGAATGAGTTGAAAACCTTCCAGTAAGTGTATTTCACAAGTTCCTTCTTGTACTTCCCTTCTCTTGTTTAATTACAATTGGATATTCATGCTATTCTATTCTTAACTGCATTTGAAATTAAGATGATGCAAATGTATTTACTACAGTTTAGAATATCAATAAGTTATTTCCTGCCTCTGGACTCCACCCCCCATCCTTTCCTTTTTTACTCCGGGAGGTTTAGGTACCATCATGGGTGGCGCTGTGGGTTAAACCACAGAACCTAGGACTTGCCGATCAGAAGGTCGGTGGTTCGAATCCCCGCGACGGCGTGAGCTCCCGTTGCTCGGTCCCTGCTCCTGCCAACCTAGCAGTTCAAAAGCACGTCAAAGTGCAAGTAGATAAATAGGTACCGCTCCGGCGGGAAGGTAAACAGCATTTCCGTGCGCTGCTCTGGTTCGCCAGAAGCGGCTTAGTCATGCTGGCCACATGACCCAGAAGCTGTACGCCGGCTCCCTCGGCCAGTAAAGCGAGATGAGCGCCACAACCCCAGAGTCGGCCACGACTGGACCTAATGGTCAGGGGTCCCTTTACCTTTACCTAAAATAAATAAAGTATTTATTAACAATAAAGAAATCCATTACAAAAATAATCCTGAGTCAGGAAACATGAGTCCAAACAATTTTAATGTTCGTTAGCTGCTATTTCTCAGTAACATTGGAGGTGTGTGCAAGTGTGTGTGAGAGAGAAGCGGTTTGGGGAGAGAGAGTCGTAATTTATTTTTGTAATCTACCGCTCTAGCTATTATGTTCACGAATCTGCTATTTAACTAGATGTGCTGCCATTCCATGGAAATATTGATGCCTAACAACCATATCATTTTTTACTGTCTCCCAAGCTCATTTTGCAGGAGTTATTTGGATCACTGCCATGTTAGCTTAAAAAATAGGTGTCTGCACTGGTGACATTGTCTAAAATGAATCTTCATCCATGGTTTATTAACTGTACATCTTTATGGTCAATGGCTTAATTAAATCTGATACCAATGACCTTAGAACTAATTTAGCGCTCTAACGCATATTCTTATCTTCGGAGCTACATGGGGAAATGGATGCAGCGGCAAAATCTTATTCCTGCTGCACATTTCCCATCAACATCTGCAGCAACCTGCAGTGAAGTGTGGTAGCTTTGTCCACACGGTGAAAATTAAACAGAGGCAACTTGTGCATCCCCAGCATGCACATTAAATAGCTAGTTTACCGGGGCAGAGAGAGCGAAGCGATCATGTTGCATTATGTCTGAAAATCAGATGATCTTCAAGCTAAACAGTTGTCAGTGCATTTAACACTTGCCTGTCTCCAGTTGCCATTGAATATCGCTGAACTGATTTGCAAGAATAATCTCACTCTGTTCTAATTAGCAGAAATTAATTGGTAGAAGTCACCTTAATAGAAGGTATCCTGGATTTATTTATTTTTTAAAATCCTGGGATATAATGAGATACGGGTCATACATAGTTAATAGGTTTGGATTATTTTCCCACTCTCCTTGCTTCCTTGGACACTGTCTGCAATGAGAATATAGAACTTCTGTCCATCGCCGTGGGTTTAGAGCCAAGACGTATTTGCAAAGCTGTTTTCCTGCCTAGCCGTTGGCAAGTGCCAATCACCGTAGCATCTAGGCTGATTCATATGTCTTTCTGTTCTAGGTACGATACTATCACCAATCAATGGGAGACAGTCGCTCCGTTGCCAAAGGCTGTGCATTCTGCAGCTGCCACCGTTTGCGGTGGGAAGATCTATGTGTTTGGCGGAGTAAATGAGGCTGGCCGTGCCGCTGGAGTCCTTCAGTCATACGTCCCTCAGACTAATACATGGAGTTTTATAGAGTCACCCATGATAGGTAAACGGAACAGATTTCAATTTATAACTGGGGGTGGGAGGGAGAAAGCAGTAAGTACCGTGATACTGAATTGCTAGCGACAAAAGAACTCTACTGGGTAAGACCAAAGACCCATCTTGTCCATCATCCTGTTTTTGCAGCAGCCCATTGGATGCCTGTCCAGTAGCAGGAACTGAGCACAGCTCTCCCCAACCATGATTTCCTCCAACTCACATTCAGAGACGCGCTGCCTCCAGTATTGGAGGGTATCGTGCAGCCATTATGACTAGTAGCCATTGACCACCTTACATGCCTAAACTGCCATGCAAGTTGGTGGCCACCATTATGGAATGAATTCCATAGTTTAGCTAAGCACAATTAAAAATCCTTTGATTTGTCTAGAATCTCCCAACATCCAGAATTGTTCATTGCATGATTCTGGGTTCTAGTATTATGAGAGTGAGAGAAAAACTCCTTCCCCTTCTCTTTTCTTCATACCATGCATAATTGTAATGTCTCTTCTTTTTCCCTAAACTACAATGCACCAAATGTTGTGACCTTTCTTCAAAGAGGAGTTGCTCCAGGCCCATGATCAGTTTGGTTGCCCTTTTCTGCCCATCTTCCAACTCCACAATATCCCTATTGAGATGTGCTGACTAGAACCATTCCCAGTGTTCGAAGAGTGTTCGCACCAGGGGACTTTTATAGTGGCATTATGACCTTGGTGGCGTTATTGTCAATCCCTGTCGATGGATTTTTTTCACAGCAGCTGCACACGGGGTCAACATTTCACAAAGGGTGTCTTCGAAGGTTAATGTGATTACAGAAAGCAATGATGGAAACAATTTTATTTTTTGTAAGGTTATCAATCAGGATTATCAATCAGTCTAACAAATTTGTGTATATGCAAGCAGTGGAGGTCCATGGTATTAGCAGTACATATTATCCCAAACTGCAGTTCAGTTAGTGCAATTGGTAGCTCTGCTAGTTACTCTCTGAAGTTTATTTGTTCCTAGTAGGAGAGATGAAGAAAGCGAACTCAAGTACAGTGGTACCTCGGGTTACATACACTTCAGGTTACATGCGCTTCAGGTTACAGACTCCGCTAACCCAGAAATATTACCTCAGGTTAAGAACTTTGCTTCAGGATGAGAACAAAAATTGTGCTCCAGCGGCGCGGCGGCAGTGGGCGGCCCCATTAGCTAGAGTGGTGCTTCAGGTTAAGAACAGTTTCAGGTTAAGAATGGACCTCCGGAATGAATTAAGTACTTAACCCGAGGTACCACTGTACGAATATAATATGATTATAACACAAGGTGTTTCCTGAGCTTGTGCAGGTGTTACTTCTCTTTCCATCCACTCAGACCTTTAGGCACAGTAATACTGGAAAATCACATGCTTCCCTTGTTTGAACGCAAGAGCTTCTATATTCTGTTGTATGTAGAACCCATTAAAATGCAAGGGTTCTATATACAACAGAATCTAGAAGCTCTTGCGTTCAAACAAGGATAGTATGTGATATTATGCTTCCGTACATAATAATGTTGCTTTCCCCCCACATTACAATTATGGGAAATACCACATAACAGTTGCTTTCTGCCCCCACCCTCCAATGGCTGTGTGAATCAGTCCTCAGAAAAGTTCCAAAGCGTTAAATGGAAGTCCTGAAACTTGTGAACTGAAATAAGCCGTGTCCTTATGTTAACTCTTGTCATCCTTTCTTCGGATGCTGTGGAAGAAGCAATTTGGCGCTTGTTTGTAGCATCGATTTGCGGGTGTAACATTGCCCTTTCTTGTTCCCCGGCTGCTCTTGTTGTTCAGCCTAACGTGACATGACCGGCATATGATGTGGTATGAAACACCCAGCAGGAGGACGTTATCCACTGGCAGTCATGTTTATGTATTACAGCAGTGCAAACAAACCCATTTCCTGGCTCTTTCTGTCGCATGCATACAGTGCCACTGTTCATATAATCCACTGAGTGACATTATGAGGTTTTCGTGTGCTCTGAGCAGACCGGAAAACTGAATGCATTATGCAAAAAAAGGGGGGGATGTTCTTATTCCTTACCAAAATAATAGAAGAGCTGCAGAAATCGGCAGCTCATTCCCTAGACTCGTTATAGTGTCTAGCAGTTGTCAGCCCATACAGGCTTGGGGGGGAAAAATACTCTCCAACTGTCCCAAAGTACACTGCAAATTTGCAAATAAATAGCTTTATGCCCTAACAAAAATATGTCAGAACTACAGATAATGAAAGGATATTTATGCTTCCTTGGAATAAAAGTAGCTAATTAGCTAATGTCGGTACAATACTTGGAAGGAGAAAACATTTCAGTGCTGTTGTTGTTTTGCCCAAAGATAAATAAATGTAAGTTGATTTGCATTTAAAAACGACAACAGGTGGAATACATAGTTTCAATGATCGTCTTCAGAAATTGATCGTCTTCAGAAATTGTAAGGGCAAGGATGACAAACCTCCCACTAGAAATGTGATCGTTGCAATAAAAAAGGGATCCTAAAGCTATTAGATTATTGGGGAAGGGGTGCTGAAGTAAAATACAGTGCAATGATACTTTCGTTTTGTTCACAAAGCTTCTGCACCAGTTCTGAATGTTTCTTGGAGTTGGCCAAGAGGTAGAAATCCCATTCCCACTGCTGTGGTTATTTTGACCGAAAGACACCTGGTATTTTTGGCAGACATTTTGCTTTCCATAGGTTTATATCTTAGAGACATTATGGCATTCTATAGGAGTTCTATGAGCTCTGCTTCCTCTTTTTTCCTTAAATGTGTGTGTACCCAATTCCTGGGCTAGAATATTAAATTCACCTGAGCTAATGCTCTTTTTTTTTTTTTGTATGTAGTGAAGTCTGTTGACTTACTGTTTTCACGTAGTATGGAGTCTGCCCGAGATGTTTTCCCCAAAGGGTGACCTAGTAATCTCATTCTTTCAGCATGTCTCCAACTCACAGTTGCTTAGCTTCCTCTTAGAATTTTTCTGAGAATACGGTGAGTTACAGTTTGGAGACAGGCTGAAACACAGCAAGACTGAACTTCATCATGAGAGCCAGTGGGTGGGATTCAGTTAAGCTGCCGAATGTGCAGAATGAGTTCTGCTTTGTGCAACAGGACTTTCCTTCTTTTCTCCCTGCTGCGCACAACTCCTTATTCTACCCTTGAGGGTTCAGGGACCCCAAAGAACAGATTTGAAGGAGGATGGAAGTCACATTGTGCAAGCAGACCTCATTCCTAACACATACCCTACTTAACACTATGTTGAATTCCGCTCAATATGCACATTGATAATGCTTTAGACATAAACCAAATGCATGTTTTTTCAGCCTGGGCTTTGCGATCATAAATGGTTGCCTGGGAAGTTCAGTGAATTGTTGTTATTGTGCATTATGTATTTTTTGTGTGGTTTTAGGCATGAAATTTAAAATGTGTTTAATTATTGTAAGGGACGCGGGTGGCGCTGTGGGTTAAACCACAGAGCCTAGGACTTGCTGATCACAAGGTCGGTGGTTTGAATCCCCGCAACAGGGTGAGCTCCTGTTGCTCAGTCCCTGCTCCTGCCAACCTAGCAGTTCAAAAGCACGTCAAAGTGCAAGTAGATAAATAGGTACCGCTCTGGCGGGAAGGTAAACGGCATTTCCGTGAGCTGCTCTGGTTCGCCAGAAGCGGCTTAGTCCTGCTGGCCACATGACCTGGAAGCTGTACGCCGGCTCCCTTGGCCAATAAAGCAAGATGAGTGCCGCAACCCCAGAGTCGTCTGCGACTGGACCTAATGCTCAGCGGTCCCTTTGCCTTAACCTTTAATTATTGTAAGGTTTGTATTTATTATATTGTACAACAGTCTGGGCTCCCATTGGAAAGAACAGGGGGATAAACAAAAATAAGAACAATAGTCACAGTAATCATAATAATCATAGTATTTTAGACCACTGAGTTTTTATGGGGAGACCAGTGTCAAAGTTTTCCCTTAATCTCAAAGGCCACTGGATGACCTTGGGCTAGGAACTTTTTCCACTTAACCAGACCTACACAACATAGTTTTGAGAATCAAAAGGATAAAAACCGCAACTGAGAAAAATATTGATTGATCCTGCATTGCACTTGGAGAAACTAAAATGTTTAAAGATGCTTCATATGGCAACGTTTGAGAACTCTTGCCCTAAAAGGTCGCTCTGTTGGATGAATCAGCAGTGGTTGTATGAAAACACTGAGTGAGATCTTGGCCTAACCAGCAATCCAGAGCATGGAAAAGGTACATATATCTACACTTTGAGATATAGACGCCATTCTCTTTAACTGAGAACTATAATGAGTTGGCATGCCAGCAAGTGAGATTTTCTTCAGAACCAGCAATAAGTTTGTAATTTATTCTCTTTCTAATCAGTAATCCTAAAACATGTTGCAGCAGTGTGCCAGAAAGTTTGAAACGCCTACAGAGCTCATATTCCACAAAAGTAGTTATCAGTTTAGAATAAAAAGGTAAAGGTAAAGGGACCCCTGACCATTAGGTCCAGTCATGGCCGACTCTGGGGTTGCGACGCTCATCTCGCTTTATTGGCCGAGGGAGCCGGCATACAGCTTCCAGGTCCTGTGGCCAGCATGACTAAGCCGCTTCTGGCGAACCAGAGCAGCGCAAGGAAATGCCGTTTACCTTCCCGCCAGAGCGGTATCTATTTATCTACTTGCACTTTGACATGCTTTTAAACTGCTAGGTTGGCAGGAGCTGGGACCGAGCAATGGGAGCTCACCCTGTCACGGGGATTCGTACCGCCGACCTTCTGATCGGCAAGTCCTACGCTCTGTGGTTTAACCCACAGCGCCACCCGCATTCCAGTTTAAAACAGGCTATGATAAACATAGACATGGAAATGCACTGTCTTTTAGAGAATTAATGGTGTCAGCAGCTACTGATGATGCTATCAGTTTCACTGGGCATTTACTTTAAGCTTTTATAGCAGAAACATAATTTAATTCCCTAGCTTTATATTTATTTACTTTTCTGAATGGTTCTTTCTTTCCTTCTGTTTTTTTAAAAAGTCTTATCTTAAGTAGAAAAGGAATGCTAGAACAAAATCTATGACATATATTTAACATGCTTTGCATGTATACAGTAAAATTCAAATAAAACCCACATAATAAAAATTATAAAACACGGAACCAAAAACTAATAAATCAAGACTTTTAAAAGAGCACAACCAAAATCCACACAGATGTTGGCCATTGTCAGGGGTCCTTAAAAAGGGAGGGCCACAGTTGGGGTGGCATATACTGTATCATTGATACTAATAGAGCTCTCAGTTCTCTATTATTTTTATAGCTGAAACAGCACCATCCTCACATGGGCAGAGGTTTTTTTAAGCAGAGGTTGGATGGGCATCTGTCATGGATGCTATAGCCAAGATTCCTGCATTGCAGAGGGTTGGGCTAGATGACCCTTAGGGTCCCTTCCAATTCTATGAAGCCCAAGGATTGCAGAAGTACAAAAAAAATCTTGAAGAAATAACTTTGCCAATCGGTTGTGCGTAGTCTCTCCTGTAGATCTCAATGAGGGGAGACAGAATTCTTCAGTTTTTACGGTCCCAAACTATACAGTGGTACCTCAGGTTAAGTACTTAATTCGTTCCGGAGGTCCGTACTTAACCTGAAACTGTTCTTAACCTGAAGCACCACTTTAGCTAATGGGGCCTCCTGCTGCCGCTGCGCCGCCGGAGCACGATTTCTGTTCTCATCCTGAAGCAAAGTTCTTAACCTGAAGCACTATTTCTGGGTTAGCGGAGTCTGTAACCTGAAGCATATGTAACCTGAAGCATATGTAACCGAGGTACCACTGTATAAGGTTTTCTAAGTACAGTGGTACCTCAGGTTACAGGCGCTTCAGGCCCCGTTAGCTAAAGTGGTACCTCAGTTTAAGAACAGTTTCAGGTTAAGAATGGACCTCCAGACTATTTTACCAGCACAGGCAACCAAAGCAGTCAATAAACCACACTGCTTATGAATCCTATGCACCCCAAGCTACATCATTTTGTACTGTGTGCAGCCCCACATTGAAATAAGTGGTGGTTTGGGTTTGCTCCTGGTCTTCAGGAATGAGAGCAGTTGGCAAAAGACATGCTTAAGCAGAAGACTGGTGTAATGTAAAAGGTGAGCTCACACTGAGAGGAGCGTATTATTGAAAATAAAACACTAGTCCTCATTTCCTGACACCTAAAGCTCCACTCCAGGAAACGTGGCCCTTGTCAGAGCTCCCACTAGTATAGCACTTAAATAACATGAAATTGTGCAGTAGCATTTCTTGATCCCAGTCTGTTGTGTGGCACTTCAGTAATTACAGCTAAGGAATGCATTAACGGGTGGCTGGCATTCTAGTCTGTAATTCCAGCTTGCCTCTCAGGGGGATCTTTAGGTATTAAGGGTTGCTGGATCTTACTCTCAACTTTTAAAAAAGGGCAGAGAAGCTGCTAGCCTAAGACATTTGCATTTAGGTCTGATGGTACACTTGGCATTATTTATTTCTTTGATCCCATGGTGGATATTGATGTGTGTTAGAATATGCTGAGAGCTGTGTAAATAGCAGCTTAGATTCCACTGAGAGCTCCAATACCAGGTTTCCTGCGTTTTCCATTACCACTTCATATGAGAGAATTATCTGGCTATTTCTGTGCATGCTCACTATAAATATTCTGTGATGGCAATATAAGCACACTGAACACTCATTGCAACATCTGTCCTGTCCTCTAACTCCTACCCCTAAGCCTTCTTATCAACAGTGCAATAGCCCTTGCACAATATTGTGGGCTCATTTGCAATAAACGTTGGAGCCATCATTTGAGCAAGTGCATATGGGAAACTTGCATCAACATGCATTATAATTCTGCCATAGACAGTCTTCAAATCAGGATCTTAAAAAGGAATATTGATTCTTAGTGATGGGATTGTATCTTCGAAAACGATACCCTGATGCAACTTTTCCATGTAGTTTAATGAAACATTCCCATGAAAGCAGGATGTGCTGCTAGAATTAGATCAGTGGCCCTTGCAACAAAATGTTGTAGTGCAGAATTGCTTCATGTTGAAGATTCCAGCAGCTCTGTTCTGTTTCCCTTCCTCCAGTTTCCTGTTCTTCCCACCTACAGTCAGCCAACATTCAATGCTCAGTGAGCATTTTCAATCCCCTTTGAGGTGCTTTTGAGGGGGCTCTGCTTCCAAGATGTTTCCCCCAAATATTTTATTGTTGTTCTGTAAGCCTTAAAGTTCCCCATCCCTCTGATATGTCCCTCGTGTTCGTGGATGCTGCAGTTTGGGCTGCATAAGGGTTAGCACTTGGCAAACTGAGGTTGTGTGTTAGCATATACCTGGGATGGGAACCTATGGCCCTCTCAATGTTGCTAGGCGACAACTCCCATCATTCCTGACCTTTGGCCATGGTGGCTGCTGCTGCTGGGAGTCTGGCATTATCCAAAAGGCTAGGGGTTCCGCATCCCTGGTATGCATGATGATAGACACAACAAAATTGCTATGATCTCCCCAACTCCCATTACCCTTCGCTTTCTGTATCACAGGTGGGGAACAACTTTCATCGGGTGGGTCTGATTAAAAAGCGGCCTGTTCTCTGTGGGCTGTCATCATACGATCAGAACTCCTGATCCCTATGGAAAGCAGTGGGGCTTGCATTTGACGCTGGATTTAGGCACTCATGCTCTCCTGATTTCTCATTGGCAGCTGGGGCTTTACCTGTGCTGTCCATGATGTGGACATGGTGGCACAAAAACATCAGACCACATTAAGACCGCATCCAAGGCCTAATTTGACCCATGGACCCGTCCTTTGCCATCCTGTTCTGTACTATTGGCCCTAGTTGGGTGGAGGCAGGTACACTCTGTTCATTATACAACAATACCAGGGAGTGTAGAAATACAGTTTCACACACAAAAGTGAGGGGTTCAGATGGTTAGGGTGTGTAATAAAAATTGTTCTGCACTTCCTCTTGGCTTTCAGTTCAGCAAATCATGCACTATCCCTGCCTTGAGAGTTTTCCCCATACTTCAGAAACATGAATTCGTTCAACCCTAAATTTATCTGCTCTTCTAGCTACTCTTCTACTTTCCACTGTGAGGGATGAATTTCACCTGAGTGATAATCACCATCTTTGTAACTATCTTTGCCTTTCCAGTTCAACAGCAGTGATTCGTTATTATGTTATGCACAGAGTATTTTTTGAAAAAGAAGGAAGGTGCAGTTTGTGTTTTGGTAGCTCCTGCCTTACTCCTACCAAATGCATGATAATGCAGATAAGAGAAATGGGCAGTGCTAAAATTCCGTGCAGAAAGGGGAGATCCAGAAACTGAGAGGTTTATTTTGTACCTCTTTAAAAGGTAGTAATTTCTTGGGATCACCTATGCTGCCACCGCCACTCCTGGCCTGGACAGTGGTTTGTTGCTGAGCGATATGTTAAAAGTGAGTATGTAACTTAATCAAAGGAAGCGGATGCCATCAGAAAATTGCTAGCATTGTCCTGTTTCGTGTTCCACATTTTAAAGAAAGGCTGGTTCCTTGAATTTTACCTTTTAGCATTCATGCTTTCAAAAAAAATCCCATTTCCTTGTGGTGTTCTCTTCTAAGGCTTCTCTTCCTTATTTTGTTGTGTTTCTCTGGAAGCCCCTTGACTGACTTGTGTATAATTCTTGGGGGGGGGGCAGTCGATATGTTCAGTAAACAAAGTATTCCAGATGGGATTTACAATAATAGACTTCCGCATTAAAATACGCACAAATAACATTATGAATGCTAGTAATATGGAGGGCTTACGTTGCTGATGCTTTTTTGTTTTAAGCCTCTGGGTCATTTTCTATTCCCTTAAATTGCAGAAAACCAGACAGCACACTCGCTCTTCAAATGGGAGAGGAAGGTGGAAGTGAATAAACAGCTCCCCTTCTTATGTGTGCAGATAGCATTGACTCCTTGTACTCCACTGGTCTGATTGTTTGCTTCTCCTGCTTCCATTCCAGGGGGGTGGTTTGCTATGCACTGGAATGGCCCACCCGTTTCTCTGATGCTGGGTGCTCCCTTTGCAAGAGGCTTCTAGCTGGTGTCTCCGAGTCTTGGCTTCAGTGAGCAGCCAGAGCTCTTGCCAGCTGCCTGAAATCCTAGAAGCACTTACTAATTATCCTATTTGCAGTTCATTCCTCTCTTAGCTATGCTAGGAATTGGGCTGCCGTCCCACAGTTAGTAGCCAGGGTCATCTTACCCCCATTACTGTCGGTTGTTTGGCTAGGGTTGTCTTACGATTCCGTCCGGCCTCCAGGCAGATATAGAGTCACTTTTCTGCATTTCCTCTTTATTATAGGTTTCTTTCATATAAATATAATACTTGGGTGTCGTGGAACTCCCTAACTGTTGACATCAGGCAGGTGCCTACACAACACTGCTCAGCACCTGCTAAAAACATTTTTGTTTTGACAAGCCTGTCTGATATGTAGAACGCTAGCATGTGCTTTAATCTTTTCTCCTCTTTTTTGAGCTCACAGTTGATTTTAATTTTTTTTAATGTTTCGAACAGTTGGTTTTTAACTGCTTTTGCTGATAATCTCATTGTTAATGTTCTTTTTTCTAAACCGCTTTGACGTTTTGCTTTGTTTTTGCTTTGGGTTAGCAGAGTCTGGAACTCCCATTGCTCGGTCCCTGCTCCTGCCAACCTAGCAGTTCGAAAGCATGTCAAAGTGCAAGTAGATAAATAGGTACCACTCCGGTGGGAAGGTAAATGGCATTTCTGTGCGCTGCTCTGGTTTGCCGGAAGCGGCTTAGTCATGCTGGCCACATGACCCGGAAGCTGTACTCCGGCTCCCTCGGCCAATAAAGCGAGATGAGCGCCGCAACCCCAGAATCGGTCACGACTGGACCTAATGGTCAGGGGTCCCTTTACCTTTACCTAGTTACACATATTTACACCTAAAGTCTTCAGTGAAGAGAATTACATCTCAAGAGGGGCTTGTTCCCCCAGCGCTGCAGCACTGGATTCCAAAGGCATCCTGAGCACCATCTCCATGCCTCTGTCCCAGGCTGCCAAGAGGATCCTGTCCCTGTATGGCCTCTGCCTGGAGTTCCTCTTCCAGCCTTCTCCTTTCCAAAGACCTTTGCGGGGGGGGGGGGGGGGACAACGGGATCCAAGTCTCAAGTAAAATGACAGGGACTCTTTCCTGTTTTCCTATGAGATAGGAACTGAAGTCCTAAACCTTTCTCCTCCCACAGTAACCATGGGAATTCTCCCCTCTCTGTGCTGGGAAGTTCTTGCTTTGATGATGGTTTTCACTGATGGGTTAATGACTTGATCGCAGCACCTTTTGTCATTCTTAGTCATTCTTAAGACGAATTCCTAACCTGGAAAATAAGCTTATCCTATATTTTTTTCACTGGTCTGGCATCTTCCCTTCAATACTCCCACTATTATCTAAATTCTACCATTTATTAATTTCTAGCATGCACTAACTCTAGCAGTTATGGGTGCCCTTGCACCCCCAAAGTCTTGTTACCCCAGATCTGTATCTGTGTCAGGAGACAGAGAGAGAAAGAGTCGAATCCAGACTTAGCCAATGGGATTCATTGTCATGCTGACACAATCATTCTGTCTGTGGTTCTGTCGCTGCAAGCATTCCTGCTTGCCAAAACGAAGAATCTCCTCTCTCTTCCCACTGCAGGCTATTCTGGAGTTTCTCTCAACCCTCCAGAGCAGATATTTGGGGTTGTGCAGAGTGCTTACTTTTGGATGCATTGGAGGGATAATCAGCATAATCCTCTTTAAACAATTTCCATTGTAAATGTCGGTGCAGTTCAGATTATTTACTTTAAATAGAGAGAGCCGCAGCAATCATTTAGTAAAAGCAATCTATGAAAGTAGAAAACTGATTGGGGGGAAAGCTTGTTGAAATTCCTTCACTTGGCTCCCAAAGCTCCAAGCCAGCTTGACACCAGTGGGAAATGCTTTGTAGGACTTCAGCTCCCTAAACTTTACACTTTGACACCATGGTTATTGCCTATTGACAATTAGGAACCTGACACATACTTCCCAACTGAATGCCTAAAATAACAGAAGGGCCAAGTAAAGGGTTAAGTCTGGATTGAGGGTCCCTGATTCGTGTTCCAATTCACTCCCTCGCCCTCTTGTTCAGTGGCAGTAATAAAGATGTGTAATTTGTTGGGAGGGCAACTTAAGATAGATACTGCAATCATTTTAATATTAATATCCCTTACATTGTAATCCTATACTCAGAAGTAGGGCCCGTAGGGTTCCATGGGGCTTTCTCCCAGGAAAGTGGGCATAATTTCGTGAAGAAATTAAAAATAGGATAGTCCCATCTGGAGCATCTGTGGGGGTTCACTGTACGCCACAATAGGAAAAAAAAAAAAAAAAAAGAAGAAGAAGGAAAAATGTGCTGTCTTTCTGGCCCTGCTCACATTTTTTTTTGCAATCTAAAAGTCCTGACCAGAGGTCATTTTATAAACTATTCTTCCTTCCTAAAAGCAAGAAGTGAGATCTCATTCCCTCTCACTGTTTCCTAAGAAATTTCTTCAAGAGAGCTGAAATTGGGGGAAGCACATGGGCTGAACATTAGAAACAGTTATAGGATATCCAAACCAGCATAATGCTAGCTCTCTACAAAGGAATCAGAGAACCCATGCTAACTGCTTATAAGAAATGAAAGCAAAATTCTGCTATTAAAACACCAAAGGGAGATGTTCTTTCTTTTATACAACAAAGGCATATGAAGGCAGGGAATTGGCCTCCTGAGGAGCTATTGTTTCTGCCTTGAGGTAGCCCAGAAGAATATCCCTGTGGACTTTTGAGGTTAAGTTTCAAGATTTCTTTTGTTAGATTAATGTGTCTTCCAAAAAGTCGTGTTAGCTTAAAAGAGTCTGTGAAAATGTGATCAGCATACGAGGAGGGTTCACACATGAGAGAGCTCTTTGTGTCAATAACAAAAACAGACATAGGCAGTTTTGATTTCTGCAAGAAAGAATGGGATACTCAGAAGACTGTCAAATTTTAGTCATGGTGTAGTTGAGGGGGGAAAACACCATCTACTTGCTTTTTATCTTTTTGGTGATTCAATCCCTGTTTATCTTTTTAAGGAATCACACAGTGTTCTCCTCATTGATGTTTTTATGCTTTTGAGTTACGTGTTCTGTGTGTAGTTTATCTAGCAGTGGGCTCTTGTCTTTTGTAATTTCTCTCTCCATACAGTCCTGTGAGGAGGGAGATTGGTGTTGAGTGATACACAAGATATTATCTTTCTCGCACATGCCCAGAGATGTAACATCACCTGGAGACTGAAATTTGAAATACCCAAGTCCATCTTTGCCAAAGCATGACTTACTCCTAAATCCAATATATGAGTGATGTGCATCATGTTCTCACATATACCTTGACTTAAGTGAGAAGCAAACGGAAGTCTAGTTTAGAAAAACAGCTACATGTATGTGTACATTAGACATGGGACATCTGTGGCTGGAGCTGATAGGAATTTTAGTCCAGCAATGTCCATAGGGCCACAGCTTCCACACCCTGACATACCATGTCTATTAATTTTTGGCCAAATTACATTGCAAAAATTAAGGTGCACATTAGAGTCGATGGAAGATTTACATTTGCCATCTAATACTTTTTTTGGTTTCAAGGTTCTGAAAAATTGAAGTGCGCATTAGATTTGATGGTGCATTAGACGCAAGTAAATACGGCACATGGTGTGCTTACCACGTGCTCAGATGTATTTCTTAGTGGTTTGCGCTTTGTAAGATGATTTATGGTGGACAGCAGCCATTCTCTTCTTAAAGTACAGTGGTACCTCTGGTTATGTACTTAATCCGTTCTGGAGGTCCGTTCTTAACCTGAAACTGTTCTTAACCTGAAGCACCACTTTAGCTAATGGGGCCTGCCACTGCTGCTGTGGTGCTGCTGCTGCACGATTTCTGTTCTCATCCTGAAGCAAAGTTCTTAACCCAAGGTAATATTTCTGGGTTAGCGGAGTCTGTAACCTGAAACGTATGTAACCTGAAGTGTATGTAACCTGAGGTACCACTGTAATTGGATCAGTTTGCATTAAGAAACACAAGGGAAAACCTATTGTTAGAACGAGGCAACTGCCGGAAGGTAGCGTGTGACGTTGAGAGGTTGGAGGACAGACCTGTGTGTGCATTTGGCCTCTTCCTGTTACCCCTTAAGCCAGGGGTCAGCAAGGTTTTGGGGGCAGCTCGGGGGCTGGTTAAACTTTGGTTACCAGATTTTTTTCGATGAATTCAGGGGCACTTTTCAACTTCAATGGATTTTGTATGGGGACTGATGTGTAAATCCGGAGACTGGTCTGGTAACCTTAGGTTAAACGGCCCCCATGGGCCGCTTGTGGCCCATGGGCCTTAGGTTGCCGACCCTGCCTTAAGCTATCCTGCAGTCATTGGATGCGGTGGAGGATGCTGTCCTGCCTCTAGTGTTGAAGTCAATATTCAGTTCTCAAGTCTGGCTGGCCTCTGTACCTGGAATACGAGAAGGCCACCACCTTGACTTTGCCTCAGGCAGCAAAATGTCTTGGACTAGCCTTGCATATATAAAGAGGATTGTTTATATTACGTACATCCTCTTACGCACCATGCTGAAACAAACCCGAGGTGAAATTTGGTTTCCTTGCAATCAAAGTTTTGGATCTTCAAGTTGCAGACTTAAAAGGAGTAAATGGGATCTGCTACCTGGAGAAGGCTGGAGTCATGGATTTCTGCGCCCTGCAGTGCTTTCTGTCTCGCTCCGAGGCATACACTCCTCATTCTCTGATTGTCCTGGTCCCACCCAGAACAGCTCACACTACCTCTTCTTTCCAACCCTCTACCATTGCAGTCCTTGCCAAAATACTCTAAATAAACCTAAATACTGGCAACCATAGCAGACTGTGCATATCATTATTATGATGCAGAGTTGCATCGTTGGCACTGAACATGAGACTTTAACCTTTACTAGCAGAAAAAGATGGATTTATTGGGTGGTGGTTAGTGCAGTCTACTCTAATGTGGTGACCTGCTCCAGCAGTTGGTAGTAGTAATAGTAAGAAGAAGAATAATTTATTATTTATACCCTGCCCATCTGGCTGGGTTTCCCCAGCCACTCTGGGCGGCTTCCAACAAAGATTAAAAATACATTAAAACATCAGTCATTAAAAACTTCCCTAAATAATCATACTTTACCTAAATAATACTTCCAGGGGGTTGGGAAAGAGACTTGCCATTGTTGCTCTCCCAGACATTTGCCTTTTGCTGCTGTCAGATGGGGGAGTCAGCTGAATGCCATCTAGCCCTACCCTCCAGACTGTATATTAAGAGTGCAGCAAGATTAATACCAGAAACGCTTTTGTCGGCTTTTCGTATTGCTTTGAATTTATGTACTTTAGCCTAGATGGTTTCTTTTTCGTGATGTTGAATTTATTGTTTGTTTGCTAAATTGTTTATTTTTTGTTATTTTGAATTTAGTGAGATTTTCAGTATTTTGTGTATTTATATTTCCAGTGTTCTCTATTTTGATGTTTTGAGGGTTTGCTGTAAGCCGCTTTGAGCACAACTCATTGTGCGGAAGTGGCATATACATATAATCAATCAATCGCATGTTGATGGGCTACACTCCTCAACCACTGACCATGCTGCCTTAGATGCATGGGAGTTGTACTTCAAAACATCTGGAAGTTACCAGGTTGGGGAAGACTTGCTTTAGTGTATACTGAGCCCTACCATAATTTATATAGAAAGGATACTGGACATAAAGCTATCTTTGGAGCATAAAAAAACCCAATGTGAATCCATGGAAATGCATTCTGCTTTCACCTTACTGCATTGCAAGCTGCGGGGAGCCAGTTTCCAGTGTGTACATGTGTCTTCACATTAAATGAATAAGTCACTAGAGAAAGAGCTTGGAAAGCTCTCTGTGTTCGTTTACTGTTCTGGTGCATATGCTGTAAGGGCAGATTGTTTGGATTAAGAAATAATTTAGTGTTCCTGACTTAGATACCTCTTAGAAATTCTGGTGGTGATTTATTGGCATTAAACTGCTGCACCCCTAGAAAGAAACCTTAGCAGAAACATAGTCATTACAGACTTCTCAAACCCTTCCAGATGGAAGTTTCAAGTGTGGTCAGACGTTGAGCTTTAAAGAATGATGAATCGATGGAGGTCAGTGAGTGGAGGCTGGGGAGCAACATCAGCTGCCTCCTCCACATGCTCACTTTTAGAAGGATGCACACATGAAAGTCCCTATTTCAGGTGAATCTGTAAGCAGAACTTGTGCTTGTAAATCGGTCCTGCTCCCCCATCCATGCATTCACTTTGACACAGATGAATACATGAGCAGTCCTAGCATCAGTTGATCAACCAAAGATGTCTTAGCCCAGCTTTCACCAAACTGATGACCTCCAGATGTTTCAAACTGCATCTCCCATTAGCTGTTGCCAGCACAGCTGCTCTGGCTGGCTGTTCTTGTCTGCTGAGCTCTCAGTGTACAGGGAAAAATAGAGGTTAAAAATTGTGCCTTGGGTGGGATGAGAAAGCAGATATAGACTCGCCTATAGGCAAAGGATGGAATATCCAAAATAAACACTATTTTCAACCAAAGAAGACTTCTGTATGAATCTGATGCTTGGGAATTAATAATGTTGTATTGAAATGTGCTGCAGTTTTGAGACAGTTTGACATGCTCGTTTAAGCTGCAAAGAAGTGCTTTCAAAGAACCATACTTAGGTGAGGAATATGTTGAAGACAAGAATGTATAATTTTAGTTGGGAAGGGGGAAATGATCCTGGATTGCAGGCTGGTGTGTGCTAGGAATGGGGAGGACCAATCAACTTTTAAAAGTGCCTTTGAGAAGTTTAGGAGTGAAGAACAATAACAGCAACGAAGGCAACAAAAATACTTCCTCATTTTTCTTTCTCTGGCCTTGGAGGTTTCAAGAAACGTGACTTATCTATAAATAAGGGGAATTTATAAATAAATAAAAAGTGATTCTCGCGCCAAGCTTGTAAACTGATCTCCGTGTTGCTTTCCGTTGACAGATAACAAATATGCTCCTGCAGTCACTCTCAATGGTTTCATCTTTATTCTTGGAGGAGCTTATGCACGAGCGACCACCATCTATGACCCAGAAAAAGGCAATATCAAAGCAGGCCCCAACATGAACCACTCCAGGCAGTTCTGCAGGTGAGACCAAACACACACTCACACAAACAATTGAAGTACCAGCACCTCAATATGTCTTTTTTCTTCTGGAGGAAATTATTACGTTAAGGTGGGAATGGAAGTGCATGTGTTTTTAAGACTAATAGAAATATTACCTGGCCATGCATCACTCTAAATCATTTCCCTTGGTATCTAAACATCAAGATCTCTCTGGTGTGAGACTGACAGGCCCTGTTATGTACAGTGGTGCCTTGGTTTATGAACTTAATCTGTTCCGGAAGTCCGTTCTTAAACCAAAGCGCTCTTGAACCAAGACGTGCTTTCCCATAGCAGCAGGGGACTCAATTTACAAATGGAACACACTCAACAGGAAGCGGAACATGTTCTTATTCCAAGGCAAAGTTCACAAACCAAAACACCTACTTCTTTAGTTTGCAGCGTTCTTAATCCAAGTTGTTCATAAACTAAGCTGTTCTTAAACCAAGGTACCACTGTAGTGTATACTTAAGAACTGGAATGGTCTGGAGGCCAGACTTGGGTGTGCATGTGTTTTGTCCAAATCTGAAACACGGCTAGTGATACCCACGTTATAGGGGTTAGCATAAGATGGACACACGTTAACCAAGTGTTGCTTCTTATAAAAATCACTCTATAGTGGTTAACCAAAATGACTGCAGGTGAACCACTATCTGGAAGCAGAGGAGGACTATGAAGGCTGAAGGAAGCTTTGCGAGTTACATATAAGTCGCGAGCTTATCTTGCTTACCCATGTTATGCACCAAAATGCCCTGGAGGACATCTAGGATGTTTAGAAAATCGGGGAAAATGCTGCTTAAAGATTAATATGAGAAACATTGATTAAATTCAGATAAACAAAGTTCCAGTGATGTGCATTCTGCAATATTTGTGACGGCAGGTTTGTGTTTGGGACCAAGGACAAAACACCCTTTTTTCATGGACCCTGTAGAATCTCACATTAAATGTGAGCAAGGCAGAAGAAAGTGTTAAGATTTTGTCGCATGCTTAACACTTGTATCAAAGCTGTGAATGCGGCTTTAATGCAAGCACATCACTGATCTCATGGATTGCTGTTTATGTCCCAGCATGTTAGAGAAAGATGAAATCTGGCATCCCTGTTGTACAATGGCAGGGGAAGAGCCAGTTTGTTCTCTGGGCAGCTCAGAGCTGATTCCCATTTAGGATTAATTTCCCATCTGGCAGGCATAGGCAATCTCTGCTTTGTTACAAATTGCAATTATTATTATTTGCCTTTTGTTCCAACTGTCTTAAACTTTTCCCCCTTTTAACCTATGTGTATGTAAGCCAATTAATTTAGTAGACATTTCATTAATCTGGTAAAGTGAGCTTTAATCCACAAAATCCACAATACATGTGCGTTAAGTCTTTGGAATGGGGTTATAACATTTTTATACATCATAAACTGCATATGTATAAAATTAGACATGCTTATAACACTATTTGATTATTAATTTTTATAAATACTCAATATTAAAACCAGAAAACTTGATTATTTACACCAATAGAGCTTTCCCACAAAATGAACACTTTGTACAAGAACAAATGATCCAGTGCCAACACCTGTTATTCCCAATTCCATTTTTCATCATAATGTTCTCCATTTTTTAGTGTCCCTGATTTGATAGTTCTCTGACTTTTAAAAATTAAATATTTTAAGTTGGCTTATAAGCATTTTTCCATGCTCTTAGAACAGAGAACCTTGCAATGGTCAGTATATACAAAATATGTCATTTATTTTTTTACCTTTGACATTTTTTTACCTTTGACAAAATTATTTGGCACTTTTTGCCATACAGAAATGCTATAAGTATAGGAAATGGTGTGAAGCCTGTATATAGTGATTTCCATGTAGGTAGCTTTCTGCTGAGTAAAGTGTTTCAACCAGTATAGGGGAAACAATGGAAAATCTGAAGCAACCATCAGATGGAATGCTAAACCATGGTTTGTTTGTTTTGGCATCATGGTCACATTCCATAGCAAGCCTCAGCCTCTCACACACCACAAAACCTTCACATATGAGGGAACAAAATGTAAAGTTTTCTGTGACAGCTGGCAGTTTCCTGGTTTGGCTAAATCCGGGAATAACACTGGTTTGATACCTAGGCTAGTTAATTAACTATGACTCATACAAACCAGAGTTTCCCCTATTCAGCTGAAATGGGTGGTTGTGTTTTGTTCTGAATTCTGACTGGAAGCTTCAGATTTCCTCCCCTCAAGTACAGGAGAGGGAAGAAGGGGAGCTGGGAGTGCACAAGCCTAATGTGTAGTGCATTCTCATAACACTTAAGACGTGGTGTAGCTTTAGGCCTGAATGAGACCTGAGAGCAAGCATACAAAAGTTTTCTGAGTTGAGATCTAAGGAAAAAGTCTGGAACGGAGGCTAAAGTTAATGCATCTTAACTTTTCGGAAGGCGCTCGTCTTACTTTTGCTGGTTTCAGCAGTCCTAATAGCAGCTGCAGCTCCTATCAGATAGACTATAACAGACCCTCCAAGTATCCCTATTTCCCAGGAACAGTCCCGGATTTACAGAAGCCGTCCCGGTTTCTGATTTGATCTCAGAATCTCCCGCTTTTCCTTAGGACGTCCCTATTTTCATCAGAGAAATGATGGAGAGTATGGAGTTATGTGACCCCCGAACCAAGGAGATTAGTAACTTTAGACGATATGTGAAGGCAGCCCTGTATAAGGAAGTTTTTCAGTGCTTATTTTTCAATGTTTTTATGTATGTTGGAAGCCGCACAGAGTGGCTGGGGCAACCCAATGAAATGGGTGGGGTATAAATAATAAAAATATTACTATTATTATTGAATAGAGTGTCCCTACTTCAGCAGATAAATGGTGGAGGGTATGTAATAACCTTCCTTAATAGTTTTCAGAATCCCGAGGCAAGGGTACCAGTGGCAACCTGACTTTCTTTCATCTGTTCCAGTAACTTACTTAGATCTTTATCCCAATATTCATCCTACCTGCAATACTTAGTCAATGAGTTAAGCAAAAGTCCTCTATTATAGTAGTAGTAGCAGCAGCAGCAGCAATGGAGGTAGAATGGGCAATAAAGCTAGCATTTAACCATACATCACAAACAGAATTTAAATATTTGACTCTCCTTTTTTATTTAAAGAGTGCCCTCTCTTGGTTGCCAAGAGAATCTTGTCCTGGAGCTAACATTACATTACATATTTTTTTTAAAAAAAATTACAGGCCAAATCGCAGCCAAAGCTACTATGTTCCTGCTGCTTCTGTGCTAATTACAGATTTTCATTGTTCCTCTGTGTTAACAAGAGTGAAATTGAATGTAGGAGAACCCCACCGTGTCCAGGCAGTAGTTAATTATATTTTTTCTCTCAAGATTGTAAACCAGAGGCAAACAGTGCAGTACAACTGACATAACTTCCCTTGGTAATTCATTGCATTAATTATGTGGGATCTTTTTTATTTTTTAAACAATTTTTCTTTAACCACATTAAAATTACTTTCATGTAAAAGGCTTTTAATACTACAGTTCTTTGGCCAAGATCACTTGATAGACTGGGATCTGGCCACTAATGGCAGACTTTATCCAACGTTTGAGAGACATATTTTTCCCCCCACACTGACAAAACTGCAGCAGTTTGAAACAATCCCATTTGTATGTTCGGAATGGAAGGAATAAACAAATTCTACCCTTCCAGTAAAAAGATGTGCACAACAATACTTAAATGTCCATTGAAATGTTTGCAGCAGTTAGCATTGTTTACGTGTTTGTTTCCCTTTCTCACATAGCAGTAACCTCTGCTCAACTACGATAATGATGTAATGGACTTTCAACAGATATTAATAACAGGGATTTTTTAAAATGACAATGTTAAGCCAAAATTATGTAGAATTAGGAGTGGACTTCAAAATAGAAGCAGCATAACTGGACCCAAGGACTGGAGGCAGTACCCAGTTTCCTCTTAAAACATGTGTTGGGGACTTTTGCTTCTTCAGATGTTATAAATTATTATTTATGTATTTTTATTTTATTTATTATTGTTATTATTACCCCAGCCACTCTGGGTGGTTCCCTACAGAATATTATTAATAATAATAATAAAGTGATAAAACATCAAACATTAAAAACTTCCCTAAGTGGGACTGCCTTCAGATGTGTTCTAAAAGTCAGATAGTTGTTTATTTCCTTGACATCTGATGGGAGGGCATTCCACAGAGCGGGCGCCCCTACCGAGAAGGCCCAGTGGCGTAGTGTGGGTTGTCAACACCCGGGGCAAGGCAAGTAATTTGCGCCCCCCCCCCCCGGATGTTGCGCCCGGTGCGGCCGGGCCCCCCTGCACCCCCCACGCTACGCCACTGAGAAGGCCCTCTGCCTGGTTCCCTGTTGCCTCACTTCTCACAGTGAGGGAACCGCCAGAAGGCCCTCAGCAGTGGACCTCAGTGTCCGGGTTGGACGATGGGGGTGGAGACGCTCCTTCAGGTATACTGTGCTGAGGCCGTTTAGGGCTTTCAGGGTCAGCACCAACACTTTGAATTGTGCTCGGAAACGTACTGGGAGCCAATGTAGGTCTTTCAGGACCAGTGTAATACGGTTTCAGCGGCCACTCCCAGTCATGTTAGTTACTGAACTACAGCTCCCCTCTTCCCCAGCAAGCATTGCCAAAGGCTCGGGATGGTGGCAGCCGTAGTTCAACAGCTGGATGGCCAAAGCACTATCTTAAAATCCCAAGGATTTTATTTTCCCAGGATGCATAGAAATGGGGAGCATCGATGCTCTGGCCTCAACTACATGGAGGCTGCAAAGGGTCGCCTCTTCCTACAGTAGGGGGCCAAGCGGCAATGTTATATGAACCTGAATTAAAGCAGGGAGCTGAAACCCATTGATGTAGATCCCACTACCTAAATGCCAAGATTAAAAACCTTTGGCCAATCACACTGCCTCTCAGCCTAACCTGCTTCACAGGGTTGTTGCGGAGATAAAATGAGAAGGGCAAGAACCATTCAGCTCCATGAAGAAAAAGCTCAGGTGTAAATGCAATAAAGGAGTGGGGAAGAGAAGAAGAATTTGTGGGCTCTTGGTAGGGTTGCTGTATTTTGAAGAGCAAAAAAGAGGACACATTTGCCGACTTCCAACTATGGATCGCTAGGACTCTCATTTTACATACCCATGAAAGAGAGCCAGTGTGGTGTAGTGGTTAAGAGTGGTAGACTTGTAATCTGGTGAACCGGGTTCGCGTCTCTGTTCCTCCACATGCAGCTGCTGGGTGACCTCACAGAGTGTTTGTTGTGGGGGAGGAAGGGAAAGGAGATTGTGAGCCGCTTTGAGACTCCTTAGGGTAGTTATAAAGCAGGATATCAAATCCAAACTCCTCCTCTTCTTCTTCATATGGCAACGCTACTCTTGAGCAACACCCGGTATCTGTTAAGAACTGGTGTTTCCTAGCACAATCCATATGGAGATTACACACTCATTCTCAACAAGCCATCTACTTTTACCTTTTGCAATGCCTCCAGCTTATCCTGATTTTGTAATAATAAGGAAATGAGTTAGCTGGAGATCAGCAGCCCACGGTGGGGGCTAGCAGCTCCTACTATTAGTGAAGCAGATGCTTTGCTGTTCAGAAACAAACCTTTTTTTTAAAAAAGGAAATAAAAATCTCACATACACACACTGTTGTTATTGTGCGCTATAGCCTGAACCTCAGTTTTTTATTAAGGAGTTCCATTTGGAAGGACCGGGTGACAAATCTGCCAGGCTAGCTGTCAGAGGGGGAAAAAGGTACCTTCAGCTGGGAATTGCTGCTTCTAAATTATCTTCCCTGGAAGCATTGCTCACGCTAGCGCATGGCTGCTGATGACGCCCTGTGAGCAATCTCTTGCTACCCAGGTCTATTTGCATGCTGCCTGAATTCTAAACAAACCAGGCTATGACTACGCACAGGAAACACATTCTATGTTCTTTTTACGCAAAGGTGAACTAGAAAATTGGATGATGCTTAATTTAATGCATTTATATCTCACCTTTTCCTCCAAGGAGCTCATACATGGTTCTTCCCCCTCTTCATTTAATCCCCATAACCACTCTGTGTGGTTGGTTAGGCTGGGAGTTACTGGCTTGGCCCAAGGTCACCCAGCAAGCTTAATGGCAGAGTGAGGATTCAAACCCTGGTCTCCCAAGTCCTAGTCTGACACTCTAACCACTACACCACACTGGCTCTCAGTGGGAAAAGAGGTCACCTTTGCATCGATCATCCTGGTCCCTTGTGGGGAGAGAGAATGAGCAGGCAGGAAAGTGCAGGGAGCATTTGCAGGTATGTTTTGGGGGTGGATGAAAGGTGTGCAAGTGTGATGAACATTACTCATCAACATTATTCCTTTTAAGTTCTGCCTGACTCCTTTGATTCATCTACATTAATTATCATGTACTTTAACGTTTCTGCTGCTCTTAATGTCTTCCATCTAGCGCAAAGATTTCCCCTCTGCTCTTGTTTCGTGGTTTTGTAATTTGTTAATAGTTAAATGTATTTTAGTCACTTTTATAAATGATACTAACGAAAATGTCTGCAGGCTGCAGCCAGATCCCCAGAGAGTTCGAGTCAGCACTCCTAGTTAATAGAAAGGCAAGGGCACCTAAGACATACACCATTTCACTTAATTGATACTATTTTAAATACATCTTTCCCCAAAATCTCAAAGTGGTATACAATTAAAACCACTCAAAAATGATATGTGAAAATGGGATTTTAAAAAAGGAAGCTATGCCATCCATCTAGTATTCTAAAATGCAGCCGTCAGCCTACCCAAATTGGTGTAGTTTTGTTTTGAATAGCCAATTTAGCATGCTACTCCCATGAGCTGCTCTGCCAGTCAGTGAATATAGGGCACTGAGGTCCAATGACTGTTGCAACATCACCATTGGGATTGCACTAGAACAAGGGTGGGGAGCCTATTGTTCTCTAGATGCTATTGGACTCCAACTCCCATCATTCTGACCCTTAGCTAAATCTGGACTCCAACTCCCTTCAGTAGCATGTCCAAGAGGGCCACAGGTTGCCAACTCCTGCAGTATATAATGGTGGTGGTGAACTATGGGTAGACGCTGTCAGTTGCCACCATCCTCAGATGTACTGCGGTGACATCAAACACAAATGAACTATGTGGCAAAGAGCCATGCAGTCAGCTGGTATGTGAACCAGGCACACTTCCTAGTTGACGCACCTCCAAGGCTGCTCTGTCACCACAGCAAACACTGTTTAGCATTGATATGTGTATCACACAGATGCAATCTCTTCCCAGATGGCTTGCATTATGTGGGCAAGACCAGGGCATAGGGTAAGACTGAGACAAGACAGAAACTGAAAAATGGGGCGATTTGGGTGGGGATGGGACAATAGAAAATGCGGCTTAGGAAAGGCTTTGCTGGAGTTGTGGCTGTTGTAGAGCAACTGAGGGTTAAATGATTGCCGTATCTGTATTAGTGGATACTCCAGCATACACAAGGGGAAAACACTGGCACAACAGCACAGCAAAATGCATAAATGGTTACCCTCTACGCCTGTTATCAAGCTAATGTGAACATTGCTTTGGAGGTAGATCATGGGTGCCTACCCTCCAGGCGTTAGTGCAAAATATTAAATACACGAAAGGGTTGCAAACAGGAAGGTGGGGAATACCTTTCAGCATTGACATCTTGAAGGAGACTACTAGGCAGAAGCAATAGCTACAGGGTTTCCTTGCCTTTCAGCACAGAAAGACAGTGGTGTTGCAGAATTTTTACAACACAGAAGTGGGTGGTGGCATAGAATTAAAATGAAAAGATAAGAGAGAGAATTCAGAAATTTTGCAGCTTGAATTTCCTCTTCCTGGGTGGTCAGGAATATTTGTGGGTGGCTTTTTCTTGTAAATACACTAAAAGGAAAGTTCTAAAAGGAAATCTCTGGCTTGTTTTTAACAGCTCTTTGGAGGCGCTCCAGATAAATTAGTGTGTGTGTGGCGTCGTGCCTGTTTTCAGTTACTAAAACTAGTTGCGAGAATTAGGAAGAATGTGGTGCATACGAGCATGCTAATTTAGTCATTTAAACATTCTTTTATAGCCTCAAGGACAGCTAGAGAAGATATTTCCTCATTTAAATGTTGTATCTAGACAAGGATTAATGTTTACGGCCAAGTCAAACTGAGATCGCAAAAGTTCCCTCAGCAGTAAGCTTCTAAAGGAGGTTTGGCTGTAAAGAATGTTTGGTGCCAGTGCAAGGAATTCCACTGAGACATAACCAGCCGCAGATGATCCAGGTGAACCTGATACTGATGATTCAGCAACAAGGAAAAACACCTCACCAGATGCTGATGAGCATTCGGCATTGGAAGTGCTAGTTTTATCGCATCTGGTCTAAAAACAGTAGCTTTCAGTGGTCACTAATGAAAGACCTTGCAGGAATCCTCTGAAAAGCCAGTACCCAAGCAGAACTGTCACTCAGTAATTTATAGCCTGCCCAGTTAAGCTCCCATATTTTTGCTTCCTCTTCCGCTGCCATGTGTGTAGTCCATTGTTCAATGCATATCATGCAATGTTCCTCGTTGAAACGACAATGTTAATGTCTGTTGGGAACTCACCTGGATTTGAAACGGTAGAAACGTAAAGCAAGATCATGGAAGGCTGATAATTAATGGATGTGTAGCTTTCAAACTGAACTGCAGATGCAACACATCTCTCAGGACTTTTGCACTTCCCGCTTCTTCCTTTGACCTCCCTATTATATGATCTAAAGTTATTCTACATTACTGTAGAGTGGGGTAGGTAGTCAACCAGGTGCCCTCCGAATGTTGCCCAGATGTGGGCTATGACCACCACCACCCCTGACCATTAGCAATGCTGGCTGGGGACTGATGGGATTTGGAGTCAGTGACATCAGGTGGGCACCAGGCTGGGAGAGGGTGCTGTAGACAATTTTGAGAAATGTTGTCAATGTTGACAAAAGCAGCTGATCAAAAATCGCAAAAAGAACAACTACCACAACCTTATTTAGTACAGTGGTACCTTGGGTTACAGACGCTTCGGGTTACACGTTTTCAGGTTACGGACACGCCAAAACTTGGAAGTACCGGAACGGATTACTTCCGGGTTTTGGTGCATGCACAGAAGCGCTAAATTGCGCTTTGCACATGTGCAGAAGCGCTGAATTGTGTCCCACGCGGGTTGCGAACGTTCCTCCCGCACAGATCATGTTCGCAACCCGAGGTTCCACTGTATTATGAACAGTATGCATAAAATATTTGGGGTTTTTTGAAGAAAGAGTAGTGATATTCTCCTCAGACATGGCCTTTATAGCGTCAAAACTGTAGACAGCATTCCCAAGTTCTTATATTTCACTGATGGCATTTCAGAACAAGGGAGTTTTAAGTTTTGCTTCAGCCTGTGTCTGTGGATGCCAGATTCTTTGCACTGTTCAGATTTCCAAAATACCCCAATCACTATGCCCCCCAAATAAAACAGAAAGGTAGAGGACATTACAGCTTCGCACTTGCTTTAATTTAAACATAATTTCCACCAAGAGACAGGCATTAAACTTGTAGATCTGTCTTTCTCTGAAAGTATACATTTTGTAAACCACTGCTTTCTCCTCTTTGAACAGTGTTCCTAGATTTGAACAGCTCCTGCTTAATCAAATCAATAGATTTAGAGCATTTTTGTGTCCAGACAATAACTCCTTTGCAGGAATTAGCACTGGGTTCTAAAGCAGAAAGGTCAGTTCACTGACTAATAATAATAAAATTTATATCCCAACCATCTTGCTGGGTTTCCCCATCCACTTTGGGCGACTTACAATATATATAAAAAAAGCATCAGGCATTAGAAACAGAATGTCCTATACGAGCAGCAAACAAACCAATAAATCAGTAGAAACCAAGAATAACGATAATTATATAACAATAATAAACAGTTTATTTTGTAACCACCAACCCCAGCTAAACATTTTAACAAACACCAACCCTGCAAAAACAAAACACAGGAACCAAATTTAGAACCAGTTGCCCCACCCCAAAAGTGCATGCATGAGAAAGTAATGTGGGGAATTTATAGACCTGGATAACGAATGACCTGGCTTCTAGCTTTGATGATGATGTGTCCTGATGGCTCATGCTCTTGATACATACTTGGTGCCTATATCTTTCCCCCACTATAATATGTGCCTCCGATGTCATTTCCTTTTTCTTTGAGAACATTACAAGTAGCGACAGAACATATCAATGCTGGTTAATGCTGTCTAGGGTGGCACTAGCTGCAGCGAGGCAAATTTTGATTTCAGCTAATGTAACTATAAGAGGCAACGGTGCCCTCCTTGCCAGGCAACTCTCACCCCAGGCAGCAGTCTTACCACCCCATTCACACCGGGTAGGCATAGGCTGGTGCCCATAATTCTGATGGCAGACTCTGCAATTGAGCTGGTGGAGACGAACACCTACTCACTCCAGGTAATGCTTGCTCACTTCCAATCCCTTGGGGGGACAGTGGCTGACTCATCTTGGAGCAGCAGCTGGGAAGTGCTTTCTGATCATTATTTCTGTAATTCTTAAAACAGCACTGTGAGGTGGGGCAGTTTTATTGTCCACATAATATAGGTGGAAACCTGATGGTAGCTAGTTGCCTGCTACGTTCATGGCTGCTGGGATCTCCGTTGGGGGCTCACATTTCTAAGCACTGTATCATACCCATTCATCCTTATGGGCCATGATAAAAACGCCATCAAGTTGCTTGTTGCTAATAAAGCTTTTTTATAGTGAAGTCAAGAGGCACACAGTTGAGGCTCCTGTTATGGGAAGTCTTTGATTTGTGAGGCCCATTTGTTCTTTCCTGCTATGTTGCTGGGCACTTAGAGCTTGCAGAAGATATTTGAAACCCAAGGAGGCAGAGAAAGATCAAGTAGATGGGGATCTTTTCCAGACTGTCCATTTGGCATGTATTCATATTTTGTGTGCTATTTTTATTGAAGCAATCTTTGCTAGGCTAGGGGGAAGGGTGGAAATGAAGAAGAAATAAAACAGTTTTGCCTCTGGAAAAGAGGAGAGAGATTGAGACACCTTCAGAACTTGTCATCCACCCCCGTTCCTGAACAATTGTCAAAAATTGTATTATTATTTTTTACACTGTTGGGTAGGGAGGGCTTTCCATCTCTTTCTAAAAAGACAAAATGTTCCCAAAAATCACTTCAGCCCTGTTACAATTTCCCTGACTGCCTTGGTATCCCCCACTGCTTGGGACCTTGTCTTCTAGATACAAAGCAAAAATTATACATACACACACACACCTCTTTCACCTCTATGGGACAACAGGTACTAATAGAACTAAGAAACAAACTTGGATCCTGATTTTTCTTGTTACTGTCTTCACATGGCAGCCACCAATATTGCCTTTGCAAGGGACCAAAGTGTTGTTGCTTTAATGGAGAGAGTGTTGAAGTTGCATCTTTCTAGAGGGAAATAACTGGTACTTTTTCTCCACTACAACCACTTCATTATATATCAGCATGTAGAGCAGGGCTTGGCAACCTGTTTACACATATGTTGAACAGCTCCCATGAATCCCTTCCAGCATGGCCAATAGTCATGGGAGTTGCATAGACTGACAACTGCTGGTGTAGAAGCGTCAATTATTTTGCTTAGGCCTTGTTTTCTAACTGGATACCAGCTTTCTGCAGATTTTCAGCAGTTCCAGTTCCAGAAATACATGCTAAATCAATTGCCCCATTGTCCAAAATCAAGCACTTAATAGCAGCCGGAAAACATTTTCAATGTGTGTTGTCACTCCTTCCTCACTTAAATCCTAGAAACAAACTATTGGACTAAACAGTGACACTGAAAGGACAGTTTACATGAAGCTGCTGAAGAAAGGATTCATGTGGCTGTACCAGGGCATGTCTTAGCAGGCCTTAGCCCTGCCCATCATGGTCCAATTCTTTCTCTGGCCAATGCTCAGGGATGATGGGAGTTGTAGTCAAGCAACAGGTTTGCCACCCCCTGCCATATAGATATTTCTGTTTTCCAAGAGGTGATGGTGCTTAAAATGAGGTTGTGCTCAGTCTCCTGAATTTTATTAGCCCAGCCAGCCCAATCTGTGAGCAGTTGAAATTTTGTTTGCTCATCCTCACTTTTAGGAGGAGATACTCACCAAGCAGCCTGCGGGGCATTCATCTGTGTGCTTTCCACCTGATGAGGGACAGCCTCTTCAGAAAGCAGACTGACCCCCTTACACTTAATGAATAGTTTACAAATGTGAAGGAGGGATGCTAATTTCCAAACACAAATGTGTAGTGGAAGCATGGTGAGAGGGGCAAAAAGAGAGTCTTTGAAGACATAAATAAGCAACTGTTGTCTCCAATCACCTCTGTAGTTTTTGGGAGAAGTTGTCAGTAACTAGCTTGCTTATTCTGACTTCTCTCAAAAAACAACTTCCCACTTCCTTCATGAAGTACACAAATTTACTGTCACTCAATGGATTCCACTGAAATCTTGGGGCAATGGAATGTCCCACTTGCCTATTCATACTAATCTAGTGTTTCAGTCAAACTTTCACCAAATAGTTTAACAACCTGTTGCGTCATTTACTTCGCCATTTCTATATTTTCCTTTCTTCTCTGTGTCTATAAGTTTCTTAGCCTTCAGTCTCAGATTGCTTATGCAGTTGAACTCTAGTTTTGGAACACCATTGTGTTTAAATGACTCAGCACTCCTCTCAGTTTATTCTTCGTGACTCCTAACTTTTTCTCATCTTCATCATTAATTCACATGCTCACAAGTATCTCCACATTTTGTAAAGCAGAGCTTTCCAAACTGCGTGTCACGACACATTAGTGTGTCGGCTGCAGTGTGTAGGTGTGTCGCAGAAACGCTCCCCCCGAGGCTGGAAAGGGGTTAGTTTAACCTCCGGTTTGCTAGGAAAACGGAATTAATGTGTCGCGAAATGATGTGTGTCTAAAAAGTGTGTCACCAACATGAAAAGTTTGGAAAGATCTGCTTTCCAAATATTATGCTGATTTAGAGCCCTCCGCCGCTTGTATTCAGCATGTGGTTGCAAGGTGATTCTGCAAGTGTCTGGGGGGCTCAGCTCATGCTCCCTGTGTATATTCTTCAAGCTTTGGAGATGCACTGTAATCCTGCGCTCATGTACCTCACACAAGACTTCCGTATTTTCAGCAGAAGCAAGGAGCAAATTTGGTGCCCCACTAGCCATCCCCATTGGAACATTGGTTGCCAGCAACACAGAGAGAAGGCAATCCTTGCTTTTCAGTTTGGTGACATTAAGTGTGACGCAGTCCTTAGTCACATAAACATTGAATGCCCTATTTATTCCCCACTGGGGGTCCTCAAGACCAGTTGCTGTCCCCATATTTAAACTTAAAGAGAGCCTTTCTGAACAGAAGGGTTTGGGTGAAATAATTAAGCTATGTAAACATTTCGTCCAAACAGCAGGCTGGACTAATGGGTTCAAGGACTGCGTCAGTGAAATATGACTTACTTCATGTCTCTTTTTTTCTCTCTGCCCAGTGCGCTGGTTCTTGATGGAAAAATTTACGCCACGGGTGGAATTGTCAGCAGCGAAGGCCCTGCTCTGGGAAATATGGAAGCCTACGACCCCAAAACAAACACGTGGACGCTTCTGCCCAATATGCCATGCCCTGTCTTCCGACATGGCTGCGTAGTAATTAAAAAGTACATTCAGAGTGGTTGATGGCCATGAAGACGTGGATATCAAACAGGCTGTCGCCTGCGGAAAGTAGGCAAGAAAAAGAAACTGTCCTACAGAGAAAAACCGAGGAAATGAATAACTGGCAAACAACCTGTCTAAAATTGGGAATAATCTCTACATTGAATGTAGAAATTCATCCTCACCTCTTGGTGAAGGAGCGGACAGCTCCATGCTATGTACGATAGTGTGACTTAACACAAGTGTGCCACTAGATGTCGTAGTGGCACTTGTTACAGACAGAGTTTTGGTTTACCCAGGTGCAATAATAGCATTTCCCATACGTTGTTTAACTAGGGGGAAAGGAAGGGTCGGCGTTAACACTCCTAGAGAGCAAGCTCAGTTCTTAAAACAACTGATTAGGTTTTGCTATTACACGTTAAGCATCGGGCTATGTGAAAGGAAGGTCAAAGTGTCCTTACCACTTTGATTGCTACATTTTTCTTTTTAAACCAACATATGCTTTTCAATACCAATGACCGAGATAGAACTTATGGGACAGACTGCGTAGATTGAGGTCAGTCTTCCACCAGAGCAGATGTCTATTACGGCTCCTTAGAGCACAGCTACTAAAAGGATAGAAGTGTGTCTGTCTGTCTACTAGCATTCCATGTCCTTTTAATGAAAAGGTTTTCTGAAATTGTATGCCAATGTGAATGTGTGGTCGTGAGGAGGGCTTGTTTCTCCCTTTCTACTGTTTTTCTACTGTATGAACAAAATGACAGCTAAATTTCTGTAAAGCAAGAGGCATCTAGGAGCTTTTATTAAACTTTTATTTATCTATTCAAAGTTTAGAATGAATATTCTGTGTTGGGTTTCCCTATTTTGAGCCAGTTATTTAAGGCAATGCCTTTTATTGGGGGTTTAAGATAGCCACTGAACGACAGTCCACTATCCAGGATATATGCCACTGTCTATATTTTTGTCAGATGAATCAAGATCCTATCTATTTTTTCAAACTCTCTCGCTCTGCCCCCTCCCCTTTCCCAAGTATATGTGGGAGTCTTAAAAGAAACCCTCTCTCTCCCCAAGAGGCTTTCAGTGGCTGCTTGTCTTGGAATAAACGCTTCTGCAGCTTTCTCACTGCACAGGTTTAACAACTATAATTGGAAACGCATCAGGTTATTTCCTACTTTAGAGAGGGGGGGGGGAAAGGTTCTGTAGAGTTGTAAGTATATACACAGCAGGGCTATATTTTTATATGTATATTAAAATATTGTATATTCAGAGAAGCATTGTGACGTGGACATTTCTTTATAAAACTGTAAAGCGGAGCAGGTGAGATGGGAGAAAGCTGGGACAACAGGGTTGCAATACTAACAGTAAACATACCTTATGAAGACCCCGGAGCCATGGAGCCAGCGCCGATTTTCTTTGCAGCAGCCAGGAAGAAACAGAATGGGCGCAACTGTCTATGCTCTTTCACCAAACTTCATCACGGCCATTAGAAAGAAAACTTACTTACATCAGAAGTGCGGCATGCCACATACTGTAATCACAGAGCGAAATCCTATCTTCAGTCAAATATTTGCCATTGAAATCAGTGACGTCGAGATTTTACTCCCAAGGGGACGTGACCTAGTAAGTTGCTGGAAACTTAATGGGTAGCTATCCAAAAAACCCCAGCATCCTCTTGATAACACTTGGGATGCTTCCCATGCAACAGTGTGTCGTTTTGTACATTTCCCTGCTCTGGGCTATATTACCAGCGCTAGAAGGGGCAGGGAAATGCACAATGCAGCAATTGCCTGAACCCTAAAAGGACAAGGGGAGGGAGGATGCTGTTTGTGGCAGCATCCCAAAGGCAGATGCTTGGAAACAAGTCTCGTCGGTTACAGTGGACCTTTTCCAGTAAAGTGTGGTTAGAATCACAGCCTTACTCTGACTTATAAGTAGCCAGGGAACTGCAGCCAATGGCTAGCTGATTTTGATAACCAAAAAAAGTTTTGGTTGGTTTTTTTAAATTGGGAAAGTTTTGGATAACCATACAATAAGCTGGCTGGCCAATTGCATTATTTTGTTAAGAATAAATTTATACAATGCAGATATTAGTATGAAATTCGTAACTTGCCATATTTCAAAATAAATGCTCATCTAGGCAGCAAATCTATAAAATGACTCTGAAATGGACAGCAGTGTTCAAATTTATGCAGTTTTTGTCTTATTCTCTGAAGGGGGGAAAAGTCATGTGAAGTATTTTTGTCAACCATAGTGCAAAGTGTGAACCTAAAAGATTGGCGCACAAGTTCCTCACTGCCTGGGGCAGGTTGATTTTTAGCATTGGTGTGTGTCTGCCTCCAAAGGAGGTGCCAGCTTGCAAGCCTTCCTAAGAATATCAACTTCTCCAAATTTATCTTCTTTCTTCTTTTCTCACACTGCAACAAATCTGGCTATTTCTGTGAATACTAAAAACACAGGGTTTTCTGTAATTATACTGTATATATGTTTACTGTTAAGTTCTTGTTAAAATAAATCTATTTCTAGATCTAGATTCAGCATTAATTGGACTATTTTTTGTTTAAAAAACCCAGCAACAACACTTGGATCAACTCTATGTTGTTCTTAATCAGGCTTCTTTCTAGGCATGGATGACAAAACCTTTATAGCTCTTGGAAATTAACCTGGATTCTAGCTGCTGAAACAACTGCTGTTTTGGAATTCTTTTCCTTTAACTTCTAGAACACATATTCTGCCACAATCTTATCAAGCTTTGTCAACATTTCACAAATATTTATTTCTATACCCACAGATTTGTACTACCTTGTTTTATAATATGCTAAAATTGGAAGCCACTTCTACCATTTGGTGAAACATTTTCAGTATCTCAGAGGAGTAATTGCAACCCACAGCTCTGCGAACTTTAAAACAGGTTTTTGGTTTCTTGCCTGTTCAGTTCAACATTGTAGGTTAGCTATAAATTGCTAGGTGGGAACAAATAGCCAGCCAAGTACAATAAACTGGTCCCAAGAAGCTCTCTAGCTGTGCAGGCTGTTTTCAGCAGTGGAACATTTTGCAAGATGATTAGGTCTGGTTTCTTCATTAAAGGAAAATGTGAGTCTCCAGACAGTGTGAAACTCTGAGATCTTAACCTGCAGTCATTTAAATCATTTTTGTTTTGTGTCACGGCTCAACTGGAACACCAGGAAAGTGACTCGTGTTTTCAATTCAGTTGCTGAAACTATCCAGGGTGAGTTGAAGGAGCTGCCAACCTTATCAACACTGGAGAAGATGTCTTATTCAGCACAAGTCAATACTACTTGGTAAGATGAGCAAGGCAGAGGGCATTTTAGTTTTGCTTGTATGTGCAAATTATTCTGGATTTCCTCTGGGAAATTGAAGGAAAGCCTCTTGATAAATGAATCATATGCACATATCTGCTACAAGATGCAAAAGCAATCTCCTTAAAAGCTTTTAGAAATTCTAAACATAGATTGGCTCATCTTTTCACCTTTTATTGACACCAGCCATTCCTTTACTACAGGAGTAGCGCACAACCCTTTAAAAGGTTGTTTGTACTCTTCACAGTTTGGCACAACTCATCTGTCATCAAGCAGGAAGTCTCAGAATGTTGTATCACATTTGTCATGGTAGGCTGTTAATGTGATCGTGCAAAGTGCTCCGAGGTTTGGTGGTATGGCACAACTGGACAAGTTTAGCTAGAACAGAGATTTTGTTCCTAAGCTCGCGTTTATCAAAATTTATATAATGCTTGATGATAACAAAGCTTCTGAGCATTTTTCAAAACTGAAAAACATTACGATTCTTGATTTTTAAATCAAGGTATTTAAAAACAGTCAAAGGGTTATTAAAATCAGAAGTGGCTAAGAAGCGGGGGTAAAGGTAAATTCTACATGTCTCGTAGGCTTGCCAAAATGAAAAAGTTTTTACACAGGTGTGGTCTTGTTACTTACAAGTGCAGAAGAAACCAACAGAGCAGTAAAGTGGGCATGGATTAGGGGTACAGTAAACTGGTTGCAAGTGGTTAAGGGGTTTAGAGATTCATAGTAACACCCTGAACTTGGCCTGCTAGCCAATGAGCAACGAGTGCTGATCTGAACAGAAGTGCTCATTCCTGCACTAGTGCGTTGCGATAATCCAACCTTGAATTAATCAATGTCTTGGTGTGATCAAGGTTACCAGTCCAGGTTGCAGCAGTTGCACCAGCTGCAACTGGTAAAAGGTGTTTATAGATGCTAAAGTTACCTGGACCTCCAGCTGGATCTAGAAGCACTCCCGGGCTGAGTCGTACCTGTTCCTTCAGGGGGTTTCTGGAATTGTACAGAAGCTAGCGGGTCCTGCAACAAATCTAAAGTTTCATAAGCACTCAAAGCTACCAGGCCATAGATAGAAACCGGGCAAAGCTACAACTGTACCTACTGCCGTTGGGCTGAAGACGGGAGCTTAAACTGATCTTTTGGAAAGGAAAAAGGCAACAAATCCCCTCTTTGCTGATCCTGGGAAAAAGTCCTCCAGCCACACAACTCTTCCACAACACCATTTTAATACGTTGCACTGTAAAGTGAGTGTCTCATGCAAGTATGAGTTAAACCACCTCCAAATATCTCTGCCACAACTGATGGTGGAGAGTAAACTCCCTAAATATGTTTTGAAGCCAGGCAATGCGGTCACATAAAGCTCCAAAGAAGTCCATGCCAGCTCATCCACTTTCCAGAAGGTAAGTTTTCTGACCTGCTTCCAGATCAGGGAACTCAAAGTCCTTGCTCAGTAAAGTTCAGGTGTTACTCGAATAAATGCTATAACTACATAGCTAGAAATCTCTCTAGTGCAACTAATGGCCATTACCATGTCGCATTCACACAGCTCAACCAAAAAGTAAGGAGGGGAAAGTCAGTGTATGAATAGTAAAGCTGCCATTATCTGAACTGTGTGCATCCTTTATGAGGCCACATGCCAATGTAAGTCATACACAAAGAAGCATTTCTCATACAATTGTTTGGAGCAACTACATTTATATCCTCCAACTTCCTCCAACTAGCTCCAGGTAGCATACATAATTCTCCCCCACACACCCAATTGTACCCTGTTGCTACGATATTCACTTTGTATGTGTACCACAATCTCCTAACAGCAGAAACAAGTTCAGAGCAAGGCACTTTGGCTGTACAGGTGGCATAAGATTTCTTTGGCAGAGATGAATGCCAGGGCAACATTTTCATCTGGAGCTTCTGCAATCATCCAGCAGTCTTTTGTTCATGGAGTTATCTCCAGCTGTTAATACATAACGACATGGATCTAAAGAACTGCAAGACTAATTCCACAAGCCCAAGCAACACATTTCAAACAGCAAGCGAGCCCCAGTGACACATGTCTGCAACAAAGGGCATTTTCTAAACTTAAGAGGTTGAGAGGATAGATGGAAATTCAAAAGAATAAGTATAACATTCCCATTAAGTGCATCCAAGCCCTTCAATATGCCTAAAGTCACATGCTGAATCTCGGCCAACTGGATTTTTCCACATTCTTGTGTTAAGTAAGAGTGGCCATTATCTTTCCAATAACAAATTATGCTGCCTAAACTGTTTAATCACAAGATAGGAGCCCTGCGATTAGCATTTCATTAAATGCAAGGAGTATCAAGAGAAACTCAGAATTTTTACTTGTCATCTTTATTCAAGTATTTCACAGCAGTTATATTACAAATTACAGTAAAATGTCCAAAATATCCAAAAGTTCAAAAAAAATTTAAATAATTTACTTAACTAATGCAGAATGAAGTCAAGATGCAAAAAAAAAAAAAAAAAAAAGAGATCAAGTGAAACACAATCCTGAATACAACTTATAAGAGAATCCAAAATTTATCATAGCTGATGAAGTAAGCTTACTTAATCAAAAAGCCGACGCACATGAATGGAAGCAAACAACAATACATCCCCCACTGCCTAAGTAAACCAATGTACAATACAGAAAAGAAGCAGGTAGAAGGAGCCCAGATTCAAGCTTAAGGTGAATTTACATACAAAAAAGGGAGGGAGAAGTGATGACCAGCTGCAAGACCTGCCATTCGGAATATCAAACGAAGCCAGAAATGACCCTCCAACTTAAAAAGTATGGTAAGACAAGGTATTAGAAAACCAAAACCAAAATAAAACCCTATAATAAATACATTGGCATATGAGAAAACTCAAGCAACAATACCAAGGACACAAAACATAAATTAATCACAGGTGAAATTCAAGCTTGCAAATACAATTAACTCCACAGCCATGTTCATCTTAGAGCAGTTCCATCATTATCCCCACAGAAATTTAACCTCCATCTGGCCCTAGGAAAAGGCCTTTGCACAGGAGTTCATTGGTAATATTCATAACAAGGAACAGGAATTGATTTGTACAGATTATTGCCAATTTTATGTGGCAAAATAATAGTAACAAAAATACAGAGAGTAAACAACTTGACAACATGGATAGATTAACAGGTTTAACTCTACAACCACTAAGCTATTAGTAAAGAAAAGCAATACATGTTTTAGTGTGGTTTTGGAGTCAAAAAGGGTGACTATATAATTTTAATGTTGCCCACTAACACATTTATATAAGCTAATTCTTCCGAAAAACCGAAACATTTAGGAAGCAGTCCTCACTTTCTTATCAACATTCAAAACTACTAAAGTTTTTTTTCTCTCTCTTCCCCTTAACTGACCAGTTGGAAGCATTTTCAATGTTGGATCTGAATTTAAGATACTCTTTTCAAATTATCTGACAACTATATTTAAAGGATTTAAACTTGTACAAATTTAGTAACCTGTTAAAAATGTATGTAGTCTCTCTTTTCACAAGTGCTGCTGCTACTTGAACAAAAGAACCTTTAAACTACAATATTTTTAAAAAATGCTGCAAGAACCTGAGACTTGCAAAAAAATAGCTTTACCAGAAACTTACTACAAAAAATCTGCTACATTTCATTTCATCAAATCTCAAAGTTTTGTAACAATTTCCATCAAAATACAAAATGCTAATGGTTTTGACGGCGGCAAAAATATCCTAGACGGGTGTCATGGCAATAAATACTAACTTAAAAGATGAAAAGTTCCCCACAATCAAATTTCTAAAATGAAAGAACTAGTTCAAGATGCTTTTCATTTTTAATCGCACTTTCCCACCAAAAATACAGCACTTCTACAGGAGTCGCGTTTAAAATAGTGTGACTAAAATGCACATTAGGAACGAAGACAAGTGGCGTTTGAGGGGGCCTGGAGAAGGCTTGGCTAAAATTAGGGTGCTTGCATGTACATTCTGACTGGGAAGGAGGGGGAAAACTTTGGATTACTGCAGTAGCCCAGGGCTAGAGTATGGTTCAGAGCACAAGCATGCTACTATGAAGTGGTCTAGTGACAAAGTACCTTCGCTTCGGCACGTAAATGGTGGATTACAGCCTTCCGTAAACACTGGTGATAAGTAAAATACAAAAAGCTGAGGTAGCTGAGTATCTCTGCAGTAGTCCAAGGCTGCCTTTCTTTACTTAAAGCAAAACCTACTGGGTTTCGTATTTTGGAGAAGACACTCTTTCAGATTATATATATGGATATATAAATGGATAACTACCTCTTATCAGCTCATAAATCCACCTGATCTCCTCCACGTTGCTCTAAAAGATCTGAGAGGGGCTTGTGGATCACAGGGCCTTTTGCAACAGACTTCGCGACGCCTAAAAGTGTCTCCTCTTAATTGCCAAAGAAGAAAATGTTTCAAACTGTTGTCACGTCATTCAGCTCTAGAGTTCTGCAGTCTTTACAGGGCATCCAGGGGTCCAAATCAAACAAAATGAAAGGCCGGTCAGTTGCTTTCTACTTAATACTGCTCCATATGGATTCTACTGAATGAGCCTGGCGTAATTCATTTAAACAAAGGCTAAAGGACTGAAGCGCAAAACTGCCGCTTCTCTGCCTATGGCCACCCAGCAAGTTACATTTCCAGATAATGGAAGCCAGTCTTATACCTTCCAAAATAATGGACGTTTAGAAAGAAAGAAACCTGTTTTTAAGAACTCTGAAGAAATAAAATGGAACATTAAAAAAATAAACTACAGCTACTTTGAATAATTACTGCGAAAGCCTCAGAGTGTAATTTGTTTGATAAACAAATATACTTGTGGAATAAATGCATCTTACCATTTTTAGATAACATGGTTATTTCCATAATTTAGGTTTCCAGAGAGCAACACAGACATGTTAAAACGTAATACTGGCTGCCATTTTGACAGTGTGGGAACCTGAAACTGTTCTTTGGGAACAGAGGCTTTTGAAAAGAACTTTCTAACTCTGTCATTGGCTACAATCCCAACCATTTTAATAGCCTTGTCCTCCTCCTCAACTGAC
Source organism: Podarcis pityusensis (assembly GCF_964106645.2). Taxonomy (NCBI): domain Eukaryota; kingdom Metazoa; phylum Chordata; class Lepidosauria; order Squamata; family Lacertidae; genus Podarcis; species Podarcis pityusensis. Next base: position 20,869,299 of record NC_138026.1, read on the forward strand.
TAAAAAGGCACATTGAAGGCAGCTCCAGAGAGCCTCATCTTCACATTATTGTATACCAAAGTTAATTCATTTTTCTAACCACAATTTTTTCTTTCACTGCCAGCTTTAAAAACAGGCTTCTGTCCATTACCTCAGAGAAAAAGGGAAAAGTAAAATTCTTTTAAAAGTTGCCCACTTAAAAACAATTACATCTGCTTTATCCAGTTTGTTGGCCTGTTCCATTTTGCCTGAAGCTTCTCACAAGACAATGCATGTAGACAGCAGAAATGAGAGCAGTTTCTGTAGCACCAAAAATCTCCCAAGTTGTGGCATTATATTCTTTATTTATAATCAAGATACAAATATTATGAAGTTCCGTTTGGTTCTTGTAGGCTGGCTGGTTTCAGGTACCTGAGACAATAGCACCAAATTCATAACAGAAAGCGAGACAAGGAGTGAGCGTGTTAAGACCAAGGCTCTGCACATACTTGGTGCAACTGGAAATCGAATGGCTCAGTAGGCTGCTCTCCTGTAAGCAGCTTATGAAAAGAAAAACCTGCACATCTTGAAGAGTTCACAGGAATGTTTCGAACATATGAACCGTTCTTTCCATCTCCTGAGAGGAAATCAGAACATTGGTTATTCAGTGAAAATGACGAACGGGAAATAGTTTAACAACAACAA